>NC_045786.1:69087408-69703658 GCF_009873245.2 Balaenoptera musculus | reverse complement strand
GGTATCACTTAGTGATGGTTTCTAAGGAAGCCCAGAGAAGGAAGTAATGTTATTCCAGAGGCAGATGTAGCCCTGGAAAGATGAGGAAGAAGAAAAAAATTAAGAAAACAGAGAAACTTGTTAGATTGAAGTAATTTTTTTTCACACTCTCCTTGTGCAGTAGTCCGGACATGTATTCTTACCTTAGTTGGACAAATGAGGATATTGAAGTCCAGAGAGATCTAATGACTTGCCCCAAGTCACTCATCTAGTTGGTATCAGACAAAGGAGGACTGGTACCTGGGTTTCCTGGCTTCTCGTCCAGTGCTTTCTCTCTTATACCTGATTACTGCAACAAATGAAAATGACAACATACAAGGGGCCGTGGTTGTGCATATAGGCGTGTAGTACACCCAGCTGCTTTTGTTTTTGTTTGTTTGTTTATTTAGTGCCAAGGCTGAACTGAACTATTTCTGTTTCCAGCATCAGCATCTCTACTGACTTAAATAAGACTTTTTGTGAGAGAAAGCAACCTGCAAGCTCTGTTCTCAGGCCAGGCAGACAGGAACTCTGTTAAATTTTTCTTCATGAGATGGATATTTCCTAAGGCAGCTACCACTGAACCCAACTTTATCCTGGTAGATCTGAGGAGTCAGAGGTCGGAGACCACATCCGTGAAGTACCTCTCATTAGGGTCACCTGGGACAGGAAGGTTGCTTGTTTTCTAACTTTTAACACTTAGGAGAGTCATACAGCCTATGACCTTTGCCCTTCTTAACTGGTGATAGGGGCCCTTTGTCAGTAAAGCATTCATGTGGATTCTACTCCGCTGTTTCAGGTCACTCCCCCTATTAAGTCTGAGGCAGCAAAGGAGTGAGTTGAACTGCTTTTCTCACTGTGAGGGAGGTACATGCATTATGCTCAGCCAGTTAACAGGTCAGAGGAATGGGTTTCCCACTGTGTGAAATGTCTTCCTTTATCATTATGTGTGTATTCTTTAAAAACTTGCCTTAGCATCAGGCACTCTGGAAAACGCAATGTTTCTTTTCTAGTAACTACAAAATTAGAAATATTAACTTCTTAGATTTTTAGGTGAATACTCATTGTGTTTGTGTACGTACGTACGTACATTTGTGTGTCCCTATACAGTGTTCCCATTGCTTCCTCATTCTTACAGAATGAAACTCTGAAGTTTGAAAGTGTCTGAGTCCTGAAGCAAGATAATTGAATGTGACAGAAACACAGTAACCAGAAGACCTGGGAGGCCATGAAAGATTTGCATTGCAAATATAAAAAATAAATAATGAGGCTTCTTTTTCTCCCTTACAGGGAAACTGGATTCCAAGATCCATCAAGGAGCAAAGAAGGGGTTAATGAAGCAGAATAAAGCTGTCTGACCCAGGAAAAAAGGAACTATACAGCATAGTGGAGTTTTGTGTACTAAAATTGCTATCCACTGGTCCTTTGGAATTGAAGCAGTAGACATCTAAAGGCTTGGCATCAGGCTTGAACCTCAGAATTTAAACTCATCAAAATCTGTATATTTTTCTTAAAGAGTGGGATTCTTACTTTATGTAGTGGGTCAAAAATCTTTGGATACATTATTTATAAAGACTTATTTTAAAAATTCTAGATCTTTGACATTTTTCTCAGAATGATACAGAAGAAAAAGGAACAAGTTGGAAATTATTTTCCTCTCTGAGGCTTGGATTTGTTTTAGTTAGGAAAATTGTTAACCTAGGTTAACAGTATTTTAAGGCACCACTTGAATTTTAAAGTTTTTTTTTTTTTCAAAGTGATAACCTGGTAGAGTATTAGGATGTTTTTGGAATTGTGTTTAATAGAAACGTGTGATGGGACAGAGAGGTTTTTAAACAACTTTGCTGCTCTAGTCCAACGTCTCTTCAAGCAAATAGTATTCAGCTGAGTAACCTTCCCTGGCAGATTTTTGGTGGGGGGTGGGGTGGGGGGATAACCTGAAGAGGTGCTGCCACTTTGTTCTTTGGTTTGACACATTAGGACATAAGAGGATCAGACTGGGATGAGATAGAGCCACCTGCTAAAGCAGCATGAAACCGCCCTGTTTATTTTGTTGGTATTGCAAAAGTATCACTTGGATGGAGCAATTAGAAACAAACAAAAATAAAATCCCTTCAGTAAATGCATCCAAATATCCCAAAATGCTTAAACCAAACCCTTTAAGCCATCCATACCCCAAGAAGCTATGAGCTTTGGAAAAATAGGAGGTTGGTTTGAAATGAGATTTTTACTAGTCATTCTGGTCCCACTTAGTGAAGCACTTTTTTTCTGAGGCTGTTCAGAAGAGCTGTCAGAATCTCAGTTGCTGGCATCCTCAGGAAATTCACGGTCTTAAATGTGTATGTTCTGCTTTTTATAAAGCAGCACTACCACACTGGGGAAGTTGGATTCCCTCCAGCAGTTGTGTGCATGACTTGAAAAAGAGAGCGCAAGGGAGAGAAAAAAGTGCCCTGTGTTATGAAAAAGATTAATTTCCCCTTTCTTTAATCCTTCATATTCAGCGTTTATTTGCATTGAAATGCCTCCACTCATTATGCATTGATGCTCACTCAACTGTGAACCCTGCTTGTTGCAGAGCTCTGGGCATTGGTTTTGTAGGGGCCTGATCACTCTGGATTCCCAGGCGAAACCCACCCAATTCTTGTTCTAGTGATGAAGGCATGTTGTATTCTTTTTTTTTTTTTTTTTTTTCTGTTCAACTTCTGTAGAGAAAGTTGGAAAGGACGCCAATGGCTGTTCTTTAGGGGGAAAAAAGTCTCTCTCTGGCCTTCTGCAGACCCTACTACTATTAATGAAGCCACACTGGGTTTACTATGCAGTTAATAGTTTACCAAGCAGTAGCAATTTGAATTCTGTGCTGGAATTGTCTGGTTTTCTTAATACCAAAATAAAATTGAAAGGTAGGAGGTGAAGAGCCAAAGGAGAAAAAAAAAAGAAAATGTTTATCTTTCTGCCTTTTTATTTGAATGACAGCCTGAACACAGAGGAGTATGGATTGATTTTTCCACCTGGATAGATTGTGTGTGCATGCCTAAAGAAAAACATCAGGAGACGCAAGAGTTCAGGTTATGCAACCATTTTGTGTGCTGTGATAAAGTTTACAAGAACTTTACAAGTTTATGAGAAACCCACCTCAGCATCCAAAATATGCAGCTGGAGCCACATGAGTAAATGGCAGAGTAACTTGGAAACTTCTCCTTTTCATGGTTAGACTGTGAAAGACTCTCTTCAGTTCACGTGGTGGTGGTATAAGGTCTCTCTTTTATTTGTGGAGACACCCGGGAGGAAGTGTGGGAGAGACTTGGGGGTAGATGGCCGTCAGTTGCTCAGTGATGAATAGCATAATTTAAAGCCTAGTGGAAAATCTTAGCAGCCTGAGTACAAACTTGCCCAGGAGTAGCCTTTCAGTACTTTACAGCACTTTGCACTGACCCTGTAACTCTGGGACAGCTTGGCCTGAGGGAAGGTCCACATTTCTGAGCTGGTTTACTTCTACAGCCTAAATATCTGTACCCTCTTTTGGATGGTTGGGTTCATTGGCTCTCAATTTGTATAGTAGCTAAAGGATTCAGCGTTTTTGTTTTTCTAGGCAGGACACAGTCTCAATTATATAAGCTCAAAGTAGGATATATATAAAACTGGAGTCTTTCTCTGCCAGGATTTTTAGGAGGCTTTGGCCTTGCAGATGTTTGGAATGGAGTAGGGGTGGGGGGGGTGGTGTTTGCTTGCTACAGCTAATCTGGAGAAAGAAAACTAGGTGTCCCTTTTTTTCTTTTTAAGCTGGCAGTTTACAGAAACCAGTTTTTCCCTAGGGAGTAGGTATAAAAAATTGACTATAAAGATTGCTTTTACAGATAATTACAAAGTTATGGCTTTTTATGAGTTATAACCCTAATCTCTTTTCATTTTAACTACTGTCTCTACTGAAGTCCATTTATGTGGATTTCATTTTGTTTGGTAAGTTTTTTTTGTTTTTTTTTTTTGTTTTTTTAATGCTTTTGCTAGAGCTCCTAGCCAAGATAGAGACAGTATTGGGGTTGTTCTCTTGCCCAGTTAGACAAGGCCAGTAAAAAAGCAAGCATCTATTAAACTAGAGAAATCAGCTAACTTCAGTTTATTAGTCCTCGGAGGGCAGGAAAGAAAGTCCTGTGATGAAGGATTTTTTTCCTTGAGATTCAAGTAGCAAGTGCACATCTGCTGTTCTCAGCTTCTGTGAATGTGTTTGGAGGGAGGTGATCCATATTACAGGCTCCAGCAGCATCAAGGAATCTAGCATGTGGAGGGCTTTCTAATTCTCTCATGCAGAGAAGAAAGAACATAGCCACAGTGCCATCCTCTGACACCAAGAAACTTGTGTAAATGTGTGTCCATTTATGTGTGTGCACATAATGTGGATTAATTCATGCAGTGAAACCTGGTAGACTGATCAGATTTCTGTGGTGACAATGAAGAGTCTAGAAAGAAAACCTAGTAAATATTGTACCCTGACTTGCAGTCAGGTAGATAAG
Source organism: Balaenoptera musculus (assembly GCF_009873245.2). Lineage (NCBI taxonomy): Eukaryota > Metazoa > Chordata > Mammalia > Artiodactyla > Balaenopteridae > Balaenoptera > Balaenoptera musculus. The sequence continues at coordinate 69,699,132 of NC_045786.1, read as the reverse complement.
GTGGGGCAGAGAGGGCAACTGAGAATGTGTAGATGTGTCACAGGAAGGGAGTGAGATGTTGGGACAAGGGGCAAAAAATGTCAATACATAAGATTTGAGGAGCGTCTAGAGCTGTGCTGTCTAATATAGTAGCCACTAGCCACATGTGATTATTTAAATTAAGTGAAATTAAGATTCAGTTCTTCAGTCACAGTACCATATTTCAGGTGTTCACATAACTACATGTGACTAGTGACTTCTGAATTGGACAGCTCAAGTATAGATTATTTCCATCATTGCAAAAAGTTCTATCAGACTGTGCTTGTTCAGAGCAGGGGTCAGCACACTTTTTCTGTAAAGGGCCAGACAGCAACTATTTTAGGCTTTCCAGGCCATATGGTCCCTGTTACAACTATTTAACTCTGCTGTTGCAGTGCAAGTGAAATGAATCCATAGATAATACGTAGGTGAATGAGCACGGCTATGAGCCAGTAAAACTTTTTTTATGGACACTGAAATTTGAATTAATATATTAATATAATTTTCACATCACAAAATAGTCTTCTTTTGATTATTTTTCAGCCATCCAAAAATGTAAAAGCCATTCTTATTCTTAGTTCATGGGACATACCAAAACAGGCACTGCACCTGATTTGACCTGTGGGCCATATTTTGTCAAACCCTGGTTAAGAGGAATAAGAAGTCAAAACTTAAGATTCTTTTACTGTATAGAACATCAATTGCTTGAAAATTTTTAATGGTTCTTCTAGGCTTGAAAAATTTCTGTCTAAAAATAGGAGTTCACTGTAGGAATGTTTGCTTTGTTCCCCATTTTTGCAGTCCAGTCTTTTTCAGTGGTAGAGTCATGCTCTTCAGTAGGAGATGACTACTCAAATGTTAACCTTTAATTCATACCTAAGTCTCTAAACCCTTCTCTTTGTCTGCCTGCAAGTAGCTGAATCCTCACTTGTAACATCGTCCAGTACAGATTAGAGGTTTTCTGTCACCTGGGGTCAGTTTTGTTCTTGTACGGTCCTAGAACAAGCTGAATATGGGTGGATCAAGGGGAGATTATTTTTACTAGGCCAGATAGGCTTAGTGTTCATCTTTAGCCATCATCCCCTGACACACACACACACACACACACACACACACGCACACACACCTTTTGCATGTGTATTTGGAGATATAAAGGGATTTTATGACCTGGCTCTATCCCCAAGTCACATACTCTCTTGAGTGGCACTGTTGAAGTATGCCTCAGGGTAAGGGAAAGGAAAGATAAAAACTGCAGAGCTGGGAATTCCCTGGCGGTCCAGTGGTTAGGACTCTGCACTTCCACTGCAGGGGGCACAGGTTTGATCCCTGGTCAGGGAACTAAGATCACACATGCTGCTCAGCCAAAAATAAACCCTGCAGAGCTAAGATGGTCAAGGACATAATTGAGACTAAGACTTGAGAATTAAGATAAATTTCTTTTCGCAAGGGAAGGGGGTGGACGTTTTAGGGAAGAGGTGGTGAAAAGTATGATAAGTTTCATGAGTGAGAGGTGAGTGGGAGGGTTCACTTAAACAAGGACAGGATGCCTACTAGATAGTGTGCTGGGCAATCAGATGAATGGCAGATAAGATAAAAGTTACAATAGTTAGAATGGTGGGTTGGAAAAGAACCGTAGGACTTTTAGATAATAAAAGGCAACAAGATTTGGTGATATGGGGTGGTGAGGTGAAAAGAGATATTAGAAGGATTAGAAATGGGTACTTTTAAGAGGAAAACTAGTGGTAATCCTACAAAAGAAATTGGAGAACAAAGGATAAAAAATTAGGGGATTGATACTTTTTTGAACCAAGGGATAAAATGGGTGAAACACGATGAGCCGTGCTTGCTCTTCTGTTCTTTGTGGATGTTCACGTTCAGACCCCTTGTGACCCTTTCCTCTCCCCACGGTTGGACACCTATAGAATTGGTGTCTTCCGCATTTAAGGTATGATACTTCCCCAGAGACCTCTCTGCGAGGAAGTCTGGTCCAGCGAGAGGTCTTTCCACGAGGAGAGAGCGTTAGGTTCGAGCTCTCCAATCCAGGTTTCTTCGAGTTTATCTCTGTTTTAACCGGCTCGCCGGGTTTTCCAGCATTCCCAGAGCTCCGAGTCTCTAATCCGGGATCCGAGTCTCTAATCCGGGCTCCGTGTGACCACGCGTTCCGAGACCCAGGATTTGGTTCATCCATCCAGGTTCCGGGTTTCCCCTGCGCTCTACCGCTCCAGACTGCACACCAGCCCGGGATCCGGATCCGAGGGCCCGGTAGTCCAGTGTCCGGGTCTTGCGGGCGGCCCTGGTTGTCCCGGATCGCGGCGGCGGCGGCGGTGGTGGTGGCGGCGGAGGGACCCGCGGCCCCGGACGCAGCGGCACCGGCGGGCGGGGCGGAGCGGCGCGAGGAGGGGGCGGAGAGCCGCAGACGAGGCGGGGTGGGGTGGGGGGGAGGGGCCGCGGGAACGGATGGCGGCCTGGGCCCCGTAGCAGCGGCGGCTCGACGGCCCGGGGCCCGGGCGGGCGGAGGTGGCGGCTCCCGGGACCGGCCGCGCGGTGAGTCCGGAGCTTTGTGTGGAGCCGGGGTTGGGGGAGGAAAGAGGCGGCGGCGCCGAGGGGGCCAGGGGTAGCGGCGCCTGACAGAGGAAGTGGGGGTTGCGGGGCCGGGGCGGAGCGAGGGGAAGGTGTGTATGGCGCGGGTGGGGGGGGTCGTTGCGCGGGTGGGGGAGGGGGCGTCGAGGGGCGCGGGGTGAAGTTCAAAGCGCGGCCAGGGCCGGTTCCGGCTGAGGGTAGGGGTGCCCGAGAGGGGATTAGGGTCTGGCCAGGTTGTGGGGACAGGCCAGAGAGTTTCAAAGGCGAGTCTGGGTATCTTGAGGGGGCCCAGGGCGACTGGAGCTAGTCAGGGAGTTAGGGGGGTTCAGGGCGAGGGTCTGGGAGCAGGACGTGTGCGCAGCCCAGGAGGGGGGAGCAAGGTGGCCGGGAGTGTGCAGTAAGTAGGTTGTGGGTGTGTACTCCTTCCAGTCTTCAGGTCACATTTACTCCTGTCCTTTTCTTCAAGATGGAGGGATTCCTGGGCCTGGCCTTAACTGCTATCCTAGTACCCCCAGGAGGGTTTGTGACCCTGTCCTGTTTGGAAAACCCATGCTGCCCTCTTTTCCCTTTATGTGTAATTACGGTTGGATCATCTCTGTGCTTTGCTCAGATTCTCCTTCCTCCCTCTGGGGTTGAGGAGGAGGAGACACATCTGACCAATTAATGTGTGTTTGTGAAACAGGCAGCAGCAAACAGTCATTTCAGGTTCTAGGAATTAGGCTCACACAGGGTGGAGAGATCAGAGCCCTTCAGGGGGAATATTTCTGAACAAATCACAGATGATTAAATTATCTAAGAAACAGCTTCCAACCTAAATGAGAGTGGGAAAGATGGGGAAGAAAGCCTGTCTGTTTCCAGCCATGTGTCCAGAGCCCTAGGGGTTGAGGAGAGTCCCCAGTCCCCTACAGGCCTCTCTTTTCTGTATGAGGCTTTGCTCTGCAGCCTTGAGTTAATTTCACCCCTGCTGCTTTGTGTTGGGGGAGGGAGTGCTGGTTCAGGCTGTTGTGAGGAGATGACTGTTCTGCTGCCACACACAATAGTCGTGTCATTTTATCGGGACTGCTACCCCAGGGCTGAGAACTGCTGCTGCAGAGATAAACCGGTCCCTCTCACCCGCCTATTGTGTACACAGTGAAGGTCATAGGTTCAAGTCTTGTCTGAGAGCTTTGGATATGCTCCATCTCCCAGGCTCCTCAGTGCCATTTTCTTCCTTTTCCAGACTGGGGCTTGCCATTGGAGGAGGCCAGACAGAAAGGCTCTTCTTTTTGAGTGAGGAACAATGCAGAGCTCATTGGCACACATTTTTCAGAAGAATAGGGAATGCCAGCCATGTTGTGCCTGCCTCTTTGGCTAGCCTGTACTAAGTTGAGGAGGAAGAGTGGCTGGGAGACTCAACCCTGATGTTTGTGTCAGACTTTTAAGGAAGAAGACTCCAAGGGGAGGGTTTTACTCTTGTTTGAGCCAGCATATTTAATCCTTTTTATAGAGATGGGACACACACAAAGATTTTTGTTTATTCGTTTAGGAATACCACTAAAAACCTGTGCAGGGTTAAGATAGGAAGTCAAGGACCAAGTACCTTTTTAATGGTGACTTCCTGGTCAGAATAATTGCACAACAAAAAAGCCACAGAATTTGCCTATCTGGGCAAGGGCTGGGGAAACGAAACAACTTTCCTTTTTATCTTTATTTTCATTCTGATGAAAGGAGGTGACTTATTCATTGTGTAGAAAATCCATATGTGTTTCTGTGTTAGGGAGAAGTTTGCCAGAGAGATGAACATAAAAAAAAAAAATCATTTGAGATCTTGGGAGTTACTAATGAGAGAAGGATGAGAACAAGCTAGAAGGAAACCTGTCCTTGCATTTACCTCATAGAAGTGCCCAAATAGTATTTAGGTACTATTAATTGGGTAAAGAATTATTGGGGGCTAGAAATGAGGTTTTCCTTTAGGACATTAAAGAAAACTTTTCTTTAAAAAGAGATTAGAAATCAAGCTCATTGTGGGAGGACAGTTGTACACAATGTACACTGTACACAATAGCCAGCCATTTCCTATAGAGTGTTGTTGAAGAGGAACTTTAGCCTTTGGTTGTGGTAAAGGTCTTTCTGAGGCCCTAAGTCTGACCACGTTGCCTCCCTTTTCTCTTTCAATGAGTTTCTTAAAAATGATGGCTTGCCACTTAGATGTTGGGCTTTGTTAGGAGGGAACAGGTTGTTCTGACCTTTATGTTTCTTGATGACAGAACTGTCTTAAGGTCTTACTAGAGGTATTGTCTGTCTTTAGACTGTTTCCAATTGTATGTCCTAGGTCTCCGAGTGAAGTCTCAGCTAAACTGAGTCCAAAGCTTTTTGCTCTTGGGCTGTTGGCATTCATTTCTTAATCCTGTCAGGTGACAGTGAAGGCAGAAGCCTCAGATTAAATTTGCCCTGATTAGATTTAGTGGTTTCAGAATTGGGCCCTTGCCACAAGGAGTCTTATAAGTCTTCTGACTGTGACCATATTTCAGAGAGCACTTTGGATTTTTTTCCCCCAGCCTCTTGTTAGAAAATGTTTCCTTGTGAGAGGTCTAGATAGCTGGACAGATTATTGCTTATTTTGTGTGAGGATATGGAAGCATAATTTTGGCTCCTGGTAGTAATTATGTTGCAATTAGCATATAGCAACTAAATGACTGGAACAGGATAATTTGTTGAGGGGTTTACTGATTGCTCTGTCAAGTGGAAGTGCCACTCCTTACTTATTTGACTCAGAACACTACTGCCTGGGCTCAGCCGTGGAGACTTAACAAGTACAGGAATGATGTGTGGTCTCTAGAAGTTCACACTCTGTTTTCTCTCTCATCACTGCCAGATACTACAGAACCTTCTAGTGCCACTTTTTCCTGCTCCATAGGTAACTAAGCAATTGTTATTTCCCTTGTGGAAACTGGTCATGGATGGGAATACTGCCAGACAGATGGGGCCACTCTGAGATGAGGCAGCCTTATGTTGTGTGGCAAATTTTCTTTTAAGCAGCTGAATTCTCTCTTCTGACTGATTTTTAAAAATCAGATTTCTTTAAAAAAAAAAAACCCTGCAAAATACAAAATCACGTAGTGTACTAAATATGCCTTTGTGATATCTCATAAAAGTTGACTATGACAGACAAAATGAAGAGAGGCGATGCTGATTGGCAGGTTCTGGGCCCACTAAGTGTCAGTGAAGGACTATTTTCACTAAGGAACAGGTAATTCACCAAAGCACCTGCCTAGCTGGGCATGTGGAATTGGCAGCAGCTGTGCAGTTGCAGAGGGATTATTGAGCAGGTGGTTAAAGAATCACATGCCACAGTAACAAGAAAATACTTGGTCCTCCGTGGTTTAGGTTCAGTTCATATGTGTGAAATTCTTCTTTGTTTCACGTTTCTTAATGCCTGATACTGGTTTGTTAGTGAGATGATAATGGAATAGAGAAAAGAGATTCTTCCTTCTCTCTGTGTTTCTTTTAGATTACTGAGTAGCTTGCCTTAGACATGGTCCTAGACGGCCCTATTGTATTTCTGTGAGTTCTGGCTTTATGCCCTATGAATGGGAAGGGAATAATGGTAATTCAGTGTTTCTAGCACTTGTTTATTAGGGGGATAGGGAAGGAGAAAATTCTTTGCTTTTAGGGTGGTGAAAAGGATTTAGCTGCTGGGAGGATACCCAGGTGCAAAGGATGTAATTGACTTTTTGTGTTAAGTCTACCTGACATATCTTACTCAAGACTTTCACATGTGTTTTTATTTTATGAATGTAATTCTCCACATGAAGTTTGCACCTCTTCTGTTGTTTGTTTTATTCCATTTTTAGTTTCTCCCAGCACCTTTATAACTCTTTTTTTCTGGCTTTGAGATTAACATCACTGTTAGAATCAAGTCATCATCAGAGGGCCAAATCATGCTAAGGAAGTATCTCAACTAAATATTTATCTTAAAAACAAGTATAGCATTTCCTATAACTTGGAGGAGGATTTTCTATTTTGAGGGTCTCTGCAAATTCCCAGATTTTCCTTCTAGGTTATCATCATCTTCTGTTAATATTTTATTTTTCTTTCACATGTTCATGCCACTATAGTAGGCAGTGCCGTAGAGCCTAAAATTTATAAACAAGCAACTTGGTGTTTATTTTGTGACTTCTTTAGTGTCCTCCAGTGATTTTCTGTATTGGGCTGACAAGCTGTGTGCTTGAAACATGCAGGCACACACATACACACAATCTAATTGAATTCACAGGGTATTAATTAACAGTTGATTGACAGCAAAGAAGTGACTTTAACTGTTTTGGAGTTCAGAAATCCCTTTTCCAAGTGAAGTGAAGGCTCTGATCTGTCAGAGAGATTGAGACAGAGATTTAGGTAGATGGCTGGCTGGCTGGCTGGATAGATAGATAGAGTTTTTTGATTGATTTAGGGAAAAGGGAGGCAAACAGTGTGACTGAGGCCAGGGCCAGTGGACCACTACAGAGACAGGGACATTTGCAAGAATCTGTTTAAACCTAGTTTGCAACCTAGCTTTAAGTAGGAGCCTAGCAGTCATTTGTATAATACTCACTTCTGGGAAAAAATATAAACTTCTTTATTTCCCCATATGAAGCCATCGCAGCTGTTTGTTTTAAACTGTTCACAAACCACCATGTATTTTCCTAGCATTCTCAGTAGTTTGCTTCCTCATGTTTTTCTCCCTCCCCCATCTCCCATCCACATTCTCTGCTCTGAAGACTTCCCTAGCAGCCTGGAAACACTCTAATTACTGTAGCTATTATAGTCACAACCCAGATCTTCCACCTCCCTTCCACTCACCCCTTTCTATCTTCCTTCCCCCTCCCCTTGCTCTAGCAGCAGGAGTTGAACTGCAGTCTCATGAGCACAGTCAGATCTATGAATGAGCTTTATATCTTGTCAAGGCAGAACTCCAGATCCAACAGGGCTGATTTTTCATGGTTCTCTTGCTGTTTGTTCTTGGATCAGAGTCCCAGAAATAAGAGATGGCAAATACCTATTAAGTCATATCTAATCCATCACTCAGGAGCAAACCTGCGATCTTTTTCTTGTCTCTGTGAGAATTTTTTCCTTCTTTCTTTTGCAGGTGAGAGCTGTCTGATGCCAGGCAAGCTCTGAAACTGCCTTCTTTTTATTATGCTCTCTGGTCATTAGTGTCAGGCCAGCTTTGCTCCCTTGGATTTTTATTCTTATCCCATTTTCAGGATTACTTGCTCCCAGCAAAATCTCCACCCTCTTCAACTTCAGTCCTCTCTTCTTCTTTTTTTTTTTAAATTAATTAAAATTAATTAATGTATTTATTTTTGGCTGAGTTGGGTCTTTGTTGCTGTGCACAGGCTTCGGCGAGCAGGGGCTACTCTTTGTTGCCGTGCGTGGGCTTCTCATTGCGGTGGCTTCTCTTGTTGCGGAGCACGGGCTCTAGGCACGCGGGCTTCGTTAGTTGCAGCATGTGGGCTCAGTAATTGTGGCTCCCGGGCTCTAGAGCGCAGGCTCAGTAGTTGTGGCACATGGGCTTAGTTGCCCCGTGGCATGTGGGATCCTCCTGGACCAGGGCTCAAACCCATGTCCCCTGCATTGGCAGGCAGACTCTTAACCACTGCGCCACAAGGGAAGCCCCCCAGTCCTCTCCTCTTGATTGTTGGCACCACATTTGTGGGTTCCTTTTGTACCATCAAGTTATCTATGCCAGAAGTTACCACTTTTCAGACCTTTGCCACAAGAGTCATTGTGGCATTCTCTTAAGGAGTTGCATTTGATGGAGCACAGGACACAAATCCCAGCAGGTGGTAATTAATAAAATGGCTCAGAAAATATGTGCGAGGTTGTGCCCTTAAGAACGCCCTGTACTGTATGAACAAATGCTCCTCCTTTCTGTTTGAATTGGGGTACTTCCTCTTCTAACCCTTTGTTCTCTTTAGATGGATGAATTTTATTTTTGTGTGGCTTAGTTACAGTTAGTTATTTTCTGATTTAATAGTATAAAATGTTTATTTGCTAATATAGCTTTTCAAAGCATAGAGGAAAAAGCACAGAATTGCGAGTCATAAAACCCAGGTCCTGAGCACTGTTTTGCCTCTGACTAGCCATGCCTTGTGCTAGTCACTCCTACGTTTTCACTTTCCTTATCTGTAAAGTGAGCATATTAGACATGATCATCTCTAAAGGTTCCATATAGTGTTGAATTTTATACTATCAAGATTATGATGAAAGAATGGGACAAAAATGGTTGATTGACGTAAGGGAGCAGTTTTTTATTATTGTATTGGTATTCAGAAGGGCAAATAAGTGCAGCCTTAGTTCCCGGGGGCTTGACTCTCACTCCTCTTTGATATGTTTATAAAGTTTATGCTGTGCTTTTTTTTTTTTTTGAAGTTATCTTCTTTTGGAGAGTCTTGTACCTTCATTCTGCAGGTTCACCGGTTTGTCAAATATACCTTTTTCTAGCCTTCTCAAGCCATAGGAGTGGGGATCAGAAAGCTGTAGAAAAAGAACCTCAGCTTGGGAGAAAGAAATCAAACCTGAAAGGATTTGCCTGATATCATTAAGAAGTAATTTTGTGTATTCAGTCAGGAATCTAAGATCTTTAAATCTCTTATATCTGAAATCTTGAGCCAAGGGACTGATTTTGGAGGTGGGTTGGGCATTTTTCCATTTTTGTCCAGTTAGTGGAAAACCTACTTTGAATTAACTTCTTGGGATTGAATAAGAGTTGCCTACTGTTTTGTTTACAAAATAAAAGTGTTATTTTTAATGCTTAAAATGCAAAATCTGGCAGTTTGACCAACAAGGGGGATCTCTGAAATACCCCCTAAAAGGGACTGAGCAAATTAAAGCTGATGGGTGACTTTAGGAACTTTGAAAGTGGTAGTACAGTTGACCCTTGAACAACACAGGGATTGGGGCACCTCCCCCCCTCCCCCAGGGAAGTAAAAAATCCTCATATAACTTTACAGTTGGCCTTCCAGTATCCAAGGTTCCAACCAACTGCAGGTTATGTATACTGTAGTACATATTTATTGAAAAAAATCCAGATATAAGTGGACCTAAATTACAGTTCAAACCCATGTTGTTCAAGGGTTAACTGTGATGTTAGAAAATCTTCGCTTTCAAGCGGTTTACAGGAATAAAATTGTATAACCTAGTTGTTAATTCCCCAAGGTAGGATTTTTATCAGCATTTCCCAGTTAGTTTTTGGATTTGGAACTTCCAATAGCGGCTATTTATTGAATGTTAAGAAGATGATGGTCTTTTAGTCTTTCTTTCTTTTTGGGGAATGTGTTTAACATGGCAAAATCACATGTTTAATCTACCTTTGAACATTGGAAGAAGCATTCACTGTTCTTAAATTTGTACTTAAAAGATCCATCCGTCTGTAATAGAAAAATTCAGTGGGAGGAACTATTGTTTATTTTGGACTCATAAAAAGTCCTGGGAGTGTTTTGCTTTATTCCCAGCCATCTGTAGCACATTACTAATTTTCAGGTAATCTAAAGGTTATTTTGAGAAGTGTTCCACTTGAATGAGATTTTTTAAAGATTTGTATTAGAAATATAAGTGGCTTTTGTAGATAGATTTTTTTTTTTAAGTGTCAAGTGAAGGGTTTTGAATTGAAAAGTGACCAGAGTAGGTGCCATGCAACCCTTGGAAATCAAACCACACCATGATTGAAATCCAGGTCTGGCAGTTAGGCCACATTGCCTGCTGGTACTGCATTGCATGCTGATACAACATTGCATGTTGGTACCTGTAGTTTCTTAGGCTGCAGTTCAGTATTTATAGAGTAAGGCAGCAGTGTCTGCTCTATTCTATGTACAGAGTTAAGCCAGAGGCCTTTTGGTATGTTATCAGAGTGTTCCTAGTAACATTCCTAGGTAAGCACTTTGGGTTTGGTTAAGATGAACTTTTATTCATGTGAGCAGAAGTGAATGTTCAAGAATGTCCCTTGTAAACTTCAGTTGCAAATTCTGAGGTTTGGTGTGAAACTCAGCAAGAATGGTATCAGAAATGGAACTATAGAGAAATTGGAATTGTGAGGCTCATGGGGTCTGTGAATCTGAAAGGTATAGTGGGAAGGGTGAAATTTTTTTTCTACTTGGTATTTGCTTTTGAATGTACCTCCAGTCCATCATTTCTGAAACTTGCTTCCCCTTTTCTCCCCTAAGCATTACAGTTCTTCCAGTTGCCATGGCACAAAACTTTGGGTTCATATTTGGTTCCTTTTTCTTCCTTACCACCTCATCTAATCATTCACCAAGTTTGAATCATTCTAGATACTTTATCATTTAGCTTTACCTTTTCACCTGACCTAGTTCAGGCCTTTCATCTGTATATTATTGTAGTAACCTCATGGTTAATGCTTCTTTCTATATTACATACTACATATTATTAGAGTTTTTATTTATTTAGTTAGTTAATACAGGCATCCCTTGTCTTACTGTGCTTCGCGGATACTGCGTATTTTACAAATTAAAGGTTTGTGGCAAGCCTGTGTCGAGCAAGTCTATTGGCACCATTTTTCCAGCAACATTTGTTCACTTCGTGTCTCTGTGTCACAATATTTCTCTAATTCTTACAGTATTTTAAACTTTTTCATTATTATTATATTTGTTAAGGTGATCTGTGATCAGTGATCTTTGATGTTACTACTGTGACTTGCTGAAGGCTCAGATGATGGTTAGCATTTTAAAATTAAGGTATGTACATTATTTTTTAAGACATAATGCTATTGCACACTTAATAGACTACAGTATATAATAAACATAACTTTTACATGCACTGGGAAACCAAAAAATTTGTGTGACTTGCTTTACTGTGATATTTGCTTTATTGTGGTGGTCTGGAACCGAACCTGTAATATCCCCAAGGTATGCCTGTATTTATTGAGCACTTATGTGCCAGGCCAGACATCATCTCTGTCCTTTCAGGACTTACACATCTAGTTGAGGAAACTAGCAATCATTTAATGAATGTATGATTATGAGCTAAAGTGCTCTGAAAGGAAAGAATTTGTTTCTAGAAGAATATGTAACAAGGAATCCCAGTGTAGACTTTTAAAAACACAGTTCTGATTATTTCACTTCTTGCTGAAAACTTTTAATGACTCCTTACTGCCTATATAGGCCAGTACTCAAGATCTTCCATAACCTGACCAACCCTGGCCTTCAGTCTTCTTTCTTTCTCACTGTTTTTCCAGCCATTCCTTCCGCTTACCCTGCATTTTTCAGTCTGAACACCTTAGTTTTTTTCTTTTCTTTTTTGTTGGAATGCCCTTCCCTGCTCCAAGGCATTCAGCTTTAAATCTGACCCTTCCTTCAACCTACCAAAAAATTTCATCTCCCTCCTGAAGACTTTCTTAACTTTCTTCTTCCCACCTACCTATATCTCCAGAATCGATTTTGTATTCCTCTGTATCTCTTTAGCTCTTTGCTAGGATCTCTGTTATAGCACTGTATCACACCTTGTCTTTAATCATATGTGAATATATTTTTTTCCCTACCTCATTCTAGACTCCTAAGAGACCTGAGTCTCCTGTTTCCCATGGCTTCCACCCCAGTGCTTTGAATATAACTTTATGTGTAGTGCTTGCTGAATTGAATTGGAATTTGATTTTTGAAAACAGAAACTTCTTGTGATTTTTTTTTTAAGACCTTCTTTTATGTTAAGGTAACTTCCATTTAACACATTTTATCCCAAACTGAATAACCTAGGAACAAGGCACAGACTGTGAAAGCCTTTAGAAATCCTTCAGACTCAAGGACAAGCATTTGTGCCCTTTAGTGCCTGCAGCAGTACTGTGGTCCCATATATCCTAGCTGATGGAAGACTTGAGGGGAGGGGGAGAGGTAGTAGTACATGGCAGACAGAAGCAATGTAGGTCGGTCACGGGAACCAGACTGATTCTGTTAGAGGAATATAGGCATGGTTGGGCCCTCTGGGTATTGTTGACCTCCAAGAGGTCTTTTTAGTTTTTCTTATTTACTTCTTTCGTTCCATAAATATTTATTGGATTCCTGCTATATGTGACGTCCTGTCCTAGCTGCTTAGGATCTATCAGTGAACAAAATAGACAAAAAAATCCCAACCCCATGGATCTTGTCTTTTAACAAAAGGAAATATAAATAAGCATAATAAATAATTATATAGTATAAAGAGGGTGATAAGTAATGTGGGAAAAAATAGAACAGAGTAAGGGAGATTAGGAGTATGGAGGAAGGATAGGTGGGGGAGGTAGGAAGGTTGCAGCTTTAAATAAGATGGTCAGAGTAGACATCTTGGAGAATTGTGGTGCTAGTGTGTTACTGGTTTGTTAGGCACTTCCCTGAGGGTGCTGAATACTCTTCTGCCCAGAAGAGAGATAGAGGCACTGTCTGCAGTTGTTCCAAAGGGTCTAGCTGACAGTGAGGTGGAAAAATGTTCCTTTTTCTTGGCTGCTTCCCTGACTGGCATTCCTGGAAGTTAATCATGGTGAAAACTGCAGTCATGTCTGGAAGACACCAAGGGTAGAACTGGAGGCCTTGTAGCCAGTTCCCTGAGGAGTGGGATTTACTCTTCTGTTGATTGGCCCTTGGGTGCCTAGAGTAATGGGTGAGTTAGGCCTCTGAGTTTTCTCCTTCCTCAGAGGGAAAAGCCCATTATCATGACCTTCCCTCTTTCTAGTGAGACCTCAGCAACTTTGTTTGGGGTAGCTCTTTAAAAATAAGTTTTCAGGGACTGTACACTTTGCTCCCAGCCTAAAAATTAAATTTTAAGGTTTGTGGTATTTCGACTTCCTCTCAATGCATAGGTAACTATGTTCTGGAAGTCTCAGTACCTAATTCATTAGCCTGAGGATGAAGATGTCTTATGATGTCTAGATGCTCTCTTGTTTGACTTGTGTTTTGTAAATTTTCATATAGTTTCCTTGCTTGCTCTTTACTAACCCTTCTACTACTTCATTATTTTTCCTGTTGCCTCTTCCCTTTTTCTTTACATTAAGCTGATAGGAAACAGAAATCCCTTAGGCTAGACTGCCATTTTGGTAATTGGCTGGAAGCTAAAATTCCTACCTAATGTATAGGAGATGTCTTATTTCTGTCCTTGGGTTATGTAGAATGCAGCTTGTGGACATCAAGCTCTCAGCACGTTTGTTATATTGTATGCTATTTGAGGTAGCTGAGAGGTGCAGGATACCTGTACACTCTATTTTTAGTTATTTATATCATCAGCTTTTGCAGTTGCAGTGCACAAGGAGACCTATTGGCCATTCTGAAAAAATGTGCTATTTTTGATATAAAATTTTAGAATAAAGGTTCTCAATGAACTTGGGGTCGGTGCTAAGAAAAATCTGTTAACTTTTAGGCAGATGTGGTTCTAATGTTAGGTGAGCCTCTAGGCAGATTTCACATTGCTTTTCTTTGTCAGGATTTGCTGCATATCAGACTTGAAGTCATACGTTCTCACCACATACACTCAAGTGGTACAATAACATATTACCGATATTGTGAACTTTAAAACCAGTGGCTGTTAATTCAAGTGTGTGTTGTTTTTTTCTCTGGTGGTTAAAAGGGTTTCAGTTTAACTGACCAAGTTGTTTGCTTTATTAGTAAAAATGCTTTAATGTTGCTTAGTTTGCTAGTGATAATTGCTTTTTTTAGTAGTAGTGTTTCTGTGGTTTGTATTAGTAGGCCCTTCCAGTCCTAACAGAGCTTGAAATCCTGGCAGTGTGGATTTCAGATGAATTCCATAACACTCTCTGACAAAGAGGGAAATGCAGGACAGTGTCTGGTAGTAGTCTTTTTCTTATGGAGCCTTCCTATAAGAAAGAAATTCAGTTTGAACAAGATTACATTGGGGTAGGTAATATAACAGTGACATTTTCTTCCAACAACAAGTCTATAATATATTTTACCTGAATTTGTGATCTGAAGCATTAGATTTGTTTTAAAGTGTTACATAAACATGATGAGTACCATTTCTGTCATACTCATATAATTTTTTTCCCTTCTCCTTTCTTGGTAGGCAAAATAATGATACAATGTATCACAAGTATGATACAAAATAATGTATCAAAATAATGATACAAGTATCACATCTCAGATACTTGATGGAAGGAAACTAATCATTGAAATGTGGTGCTGCTAGGCTCTGCACTTCATAGGAATGATACAGGTTGCAAGGGATTAAATTTTTATAAGGTTCGAAATCCTTACTTAAATAAGAATGTCACAGTCCTAATCAAAATAATGTGGCTGAGTTGAAACTGTTAATGGAGATTGGAGAAGCTGCAGAATTAGGCCAGATAATAATAATGTGGGGTTTATTTACTTATACATAGATTGGTTAAATACTTTATTGACAGCAAATGTGAAGATGTGGTTTTGAGTAAGATAAACTACTTCACACAGTTGGCAGTTTTAGATCCCATAAAGCAAAGAAATAACCTGGATTTTGCTTTGAGGAACAAACAAGAATTGATAAACGTTTCTGTAGGTCAACACTATTTAATAGTGATCATAATCTTGATTAAGCTCAACATTCTTCAGGGAGAGCAGGAATAAAATCTATCATATGGGGATTCATTTTTAAGAAATTGAGCTGCGATCAAGTATGTACAGTAGGAAAAGTGGAAAGATTTTAAAAAACAACCCACCGGAAGTTTAAAGACTTAAAAGCCATTTTATTAGAAAGCAAGGGATCAAAAGGACCATGCAAAACAGATGGTCACTTGGCATAGTCTCAGAGGTTGTGGAGAGGAGAAAAGCATCTTTAAAAAAAATTTTTAAACATTTTCAATCAAGACCAAAGAAGCCCACAAAGTGATGGTGGTTAGTCACAAGTGCTGCCTAGAAATTAGGTGAAAGAAAAAATGATGAATTAGTTAAGCTCTTTGCTCAACTGATGGTAAGAGTTTATGTTTGTTTTTGCTTTTTTAAGAAGACATGTTAAAAATGGAAAGGCAACTAGAAAGTTGTAAGACTGCTTGATCATGATGTGAAAGATCCATTCAGGGACGAAGACGTTGGAGAATTTCCACTTCTGTTTTTCCCGCTTCCCAAGCAGTTTAAAGCTTCTGGTCAAATGATGATAAATGCTTAACTTTAAAAAAAAATTAGGACACAAAATAATCTTTTTTAATGCATAGAAAGCATGGAAAAATGTACAGAAGTCCCTGGAGTTATCCCAGAAATGGTAATATTTATTTAGTCTTTCCAATACATTTTTTTCCGAGCTGCCTAGGCTTTTTTTCTTGATCATATCAGTAAATTTGATGAGATTAAATCTATCTACCCAAGAACTGAGAAAGAATTCAAGGATAAACTGTAACTCTTAGTGAAAGTATATCACTTCATGTTTTAAGTGGCATGGTCATTACACTAAGGGACTGGTGTAGATATGTGGTTCTGTCCATAGAAGGGTTTGGAGGTGGAGGAAATAAAATCTATATTAGAAAATTGAAAAATGTAAATTAAAGATTGAGATGACTTGGTATCATTCGTATCATTTACTGGGGCCAGGGCGATGGGTTAGTTTACATAAGAAGTCACATATGACAAATCATTGACAGTTGTGTGTGGACAGAGTTGTTACCAGTGAACATTGTTTAGTTTTTTTTTTTTATATATGTTTATTTATTTGGCTGTGGCGGGTCTTAGTTGCGGCATGCGGGATCTTCGTTGCCATGTGCGGGATCTTCGTTGCAGCATGCGGGATATTTAGTTGCGGCACGCGGGATCTTTTAGTTGCAGCCTGCGGGGTCTAGTTTCCTGACCAGGGATCGAACCCAGTCCCCCTGCATTGGGAGTGCAGAGTCTAAACCACTGGACCAGCAGGGAAGTCCTGACATTGTTTAGTTTTAAAAGACTTTTTGTTAAAGTCAGGCCAAAGGCTATTTAAAAACTTTAGTCTTGGAATGGGAGAAAATGTTTTGTTGTGCATTAGCAAACTGACTTTCTGACAGTAAACACTTCTGTGTAGGTCCACAGTCCCTTCTCTGCAGTTCTAAAACCCCAAAGTTCTGAAAGCTGAAAGTTTTTTTGTAAGGTAGGCACAAACCTGACTTCAGCTAATGAGGCTATTTATAACCTTTTTTGGTTGTTCTATTTCAAGTAAATATTTATTCATTTTGTTGTAAGAATATTAATGAGTTTCTTGTCAGGGTGCTGTTCCAGTTCCTACTGAGAGTATTAAACTGTGTATGGTATACTAATTATCTCAGCTTTTTATAGGTGAAATAACTGAGGCTCAAATAAGTGCAGTGACTTGCCCAAGATTCTTACACATCTAGGGGGGAGTAAAGAGTAGACTTGAGCTTTTGCTATCTCCTCCTTTGTTTTGTTTTGTTTTGTTTTTTTTCCATTGTACTGTGCTGGTTTCTCATGACTTTACCTCCAGAAACCATCTTGATAAGTTCTTCTAGGTGGAAGGGTTTAAGCAGTGACACTCATTTTATTTGACATTTTAATAAATGTTTTACAAAAGTGACATATTTAGGTTTTCTCATGACATTAAGCTCTTTCAAGTACTTAGGTTCGCAAATTGTTCAAGATTATACTTCCGAAATATCTTGGCTGTGTGTGGGGAATGAAAACTAGAAGATGAGCTTCAGTGTGCATAGTATTACATTTAAAAGAGGCAGAAAGTCCAGGGGACTTCCCTGGTGGTGCAGGGGTTAAGAATCCACCTGCCAATGCAGGGGACATGGGTTCGATCCCTGGTCTGGGAAGATGCCACATGCCGCAGAGCAACTAAGCCCGTGCACCACAACTACTGAGCCTGCGCTCTAGAGCCCACGAGCCACAACTACTGAGTCCGTGCACCTAGAGCCGGTGCTCCGCAACAAGAGAAGCCACCGCGATGAGAAGCCCACGCACCGCAATGAAGAGTGACCCCCGCTCTCCGCAACTGGAGAAAGCCTGCGCACAGCAACGAAGACCCAATGCAGCCAAAAAATAAATAAATAAATAAAAGAGGCAGAAAGTCCAAACCACTTTGTTAGCATGAGTAACTTCTAGCTAACAATTATAGCCCCCAAAGGAGACTAGAAATCTTGGTAAGCTATTCCTCAAAAAATTAGCTCAGTGTGCTGCCAGGGAAATGCTAGGCGTCATTAGGAAGAGAACTAAAGAAAGATAAAAATAAACTTCCCTCTATACAAAACCAAGGTTTGTCTTTGTTTGTGATACTCTGCGTTCTTTTCATCCCTAAGAAATACATACCAGAGCTGGTGACCAAATGAGATGAAGGCTTTAATGAAGACATGTAAAATGAAAAAAAAAAAATCTTCAGCTTTTAAAGACAGAGGGAGTATTGTCAAACCCTATCAGGCGATGAGAAGAACATATAGACTTGTTCACCAGTTCTTAGGATTCTGTATTGGATAGAGAACACCTTTTCAAATTAGAGATGAATTTAGCTTAATTATTGGGTTGCTCTTATCAATTGTAAATAAATAAAATTTGTTAACACCAGAGGTAGTAGAAATTTTAAAAAGGGTCTAGAAGGTTTTCTTGTGTTTTTTTAAAATTAAAACTTCTTATTTTAAGATAACTGTAGGAGTCTCATGCAGCTGTAAGCATAATACAAAGGAATCCCTTGTACCCTTTACCCAGTTTCCCCCAGTGGTAATGTCATGCAAGTATAGTACAATGTCACAACCAGATATTGACATTGATACAATCCACCCAGCTTGTTCACATTTCCCCAGTTTTACTTGTACCCATTTATGAGTGTGTGTATTTAGTCCTATGCAATTTTATTACCACCAGTCAAGGTACAGAACAGTTCCATCACCACCAAGGTACCTCACATTGCCCTTTTATAGCCACACCTGCCTCACTTCTGCTACCCCTCTTCCTATCTCTCATAAGATTTTTGATAAATTTTTGGATTAATATATTTTATAGTAACCTGTCAAGGGGATCCAGGAATATTTGGGGGAGTGTATCCTTAACTTTTTATAAAATTATTTTATTTTTTAATTTATTTTTTCAGCATTCCAGTTTACTGTATTTATTGTAATGGAGTAATGACCCCTTTAAAAATCAGTGTCCATTGATGGACAGGAAACAACTATTACAATGAAACTAAAATATTTGAATGTTACAAATGAAAAATAAAATTAAATATACAACCTCTGTCTGAATAGGAATTGCTTTATGCTCTCTTAGAACTTTGCATCTATTTCTTTTTAATTAATTATATGGAACTATAATAACCATATAAAATTATTTTAAAATGTTTTATTTATCAGATT
Source organism: Balaenoptera musculus (assembly GCF_009873245.2). Classification (NCBI taxonomy): domain Eukaryota; kingdom Metazoa; phylum Chordata; class Mammalia; order Artiodactyla; family Balaenopteridae; genus Balaenoptera; species Balaenoptera musculus. The sequence goes on along the minus strand of NC_045786.1, from coordinate 69,680,282 downwards.
AATACATGTACTTTTTTTGTTTTTGTCTTCCCATGAACTTTATATTAAAAGTCAAATAGTGGTATGGCTTTTAATGAAAATCAGTAATCCACTGTTTACCCCTTCCCATCACACCAAGTCTCACTCCCACCAGGCACCCGCTTTAAAATTTTTAGTCTTTTTCTTGTATTTACTTCCATATTTCTAAGTAATAAATAATATACACTCCTATTGCCCTCCCCTTCTTATCAAGTCAAATGTTTGGTTTCATCAGTATCCATTATTTATTGTGTTAAGTAAATATTTATTATTGAACCATTTAGTATACTACTATTATGTTTGTTTGGTTTTTTTAATTTTAGTTTGGTTGCGTCGGGTCTTAGTTGCGGCACGTGGGATCTTTCATTGCAGCATGCAGGATCTTTTGTTGCGGTGCGCGGGCTTCTCTCTAGTTGTGGTGTGCGGTTTTTTTCTCTTCTCTAGTGTGGCGCGCAGGCTCCAGGGCACGTGGGCTCTGTAATTTGCGGCATGCAGGCTCTCTATTTGAGGTGCGCGAGCTCAGTAGTTGTGGCGCACGGGCCTAGTTGCCCCACGGCATGTGGGATCTTAGTTCCCTGACCAGGGATCAAACCCACGTCCCCTGCACTGGAAGGCGGATTCTTTACCATTGGACCACCAGGGAAGTCCCCTGTTATGTTTTCTTATACAACTTATGTTTTTTTCCAGGATTTAATATCATTAAGTACCTCACTGTTTTTGGTTTGTTGTTATTCATTCTTTCAGACTCTCCAACAGATCTATAAATTTCCTCACAATATAGTCAAACACGTGGTAATCCTTAAATGTAGTTTCCTTCCTTCCTTCCTCCCTCCCTCCCTCCCTCCCTCCCTCCCTCCCTTCCTTCCTTCCTTCCTTCCTTCCTTCCTTCCTTCCCTCCCTTCTTTCCATTCCCCTAAATATCCTGTGGGGATTGATGGCATGATTCCCTTTTACCGTGATCACATAAAATGCTATTTTAGGACCAGGACCATGATCCAGTAATACAGTCCTTTTATTCATAGGTGTTTACTATTTTACCTTTTTTTTTTAAGTATAATGTGCATATGATAAAGTGCATTAAGTACACCAATCTTAAGTGTACAACACAGTTTTTACATATGTACATAGCTATATAACTACCATCCAGCTCAAGATAATAGAACACTTCCAGCACCCCACAAGGTTCCCTCATGCTTCTTCCCACTCAGTAACAACCTTCCAGACATGACCACTTTTCTGACTTCTGTCACCTTTGATTCATAGATGTTTAAAATGTGCTAACTGAATGTTTTAAGTCTGATAGAATGTATCATACATTTAAGTACGAGGCTTCCAAGGGATTGGTTATGTCCAGAACTCCTGATTTGTGGGCTAGCCCTGTTTTGGGTAGCAGGTATGCATGGATGAGACTGAAGGCTGAGAATACTCCAGAGCAGTTAGGCGTTTTTTAAGAAATGTGGGGACTGGATTGTTTTCTTACTTTTCCCCTAGACTTTTGATAAATCTGTATCCTTTATCTGTATCTTAGAAGAAAGAGGAATCCACACTCTGTTCGAGTAAGTTTGAAGACTGTTAGGTAATTGAGACAGCTTATAACTAGTGACAGATCAAGCTCAAGTAAGAATGGAGATGAGAAATGGCAGCCTTGGCAGTGTTACGATTCTGCCCATTGAGGAAAGCAGTGTTCATTCACTCATTTATTGACCAGAATATTTATTGAGGGAGCACTGTGACCTAAACACTGTTATTAGCATACAATGGTGAGCAAAAGAGATGCAGCCCCTTGCCCCCAGGATGCGTGCAGTCCAGTGGAGGAAACAAATGTTAATCAAATCATCACGCGCACTGGGAGGTAGGATGTGAGCAGGGAATGTCTGAGGTAAATGCCAAAAGGCAGTAAGGTGGGAATGGGTTGCAAAGAACAGAGTGTGGCCATGAGGTGAGGCTGGAGAAGTCAATCTGGCTTAGATATCCTAAGGGATGTGTGTGTGAATTCCACCATTTTTTATGGTTAGTCTAACAGTGTAGATACTATCTTTTTTTCTTTTGGCCGCCCCACGCAGCATGTGGGATCTTAGTTCCCCGACCAGGGATCAAACCTGTGCCCTCAGCAGTGGAAGCATGGAGCCTTAACCACTGGACTGCCAGGGAAGTCCCTAGATACTATCTTTTGATAGAGAAGTTTTCTTTGTGTGCTCTTTAGAGTTGCTATAGGATAGTAGTTAAGTAAGAGACTTAGGAAGGGAGGTGAGGTCTAGAATATAAAAATGAAGGTAATTCCTCATGTTTCCTGAAAAGTGCTTAGGTTTTTTTTGTTTTGTTTTGTTTTTAAATATTTATTTATGTATTTATTTTATTTGGTTGCACCGGGTCTTAGTTGCACCACGTGGGCTCCTTAGTTTCGGCAGGCAGGCTCCTTAGTTGCGGCTCCAGGGCTCCTTAGTTGTGGCACATGGGCTCCTTAGTTGTGGCATGCATGTGGGATCTAGTTCCCTGACAAGGGATCGAACCTGGGCCCCCGGCACTGGGAGCGCAGAGTCTTATCCACTGTGCCCCCAGGGAAGTCCCTGCTTAGGTTTTTTCCTTTCCCCCATTCCTATGAACTTGACCCATATTATTCCCTGTTTTAGAGGTGAGAAAAGCTCTGCCACAACAGTTCTGTGTGGAGGCCCAATTTCTTAGATCTCCTGATTCCTAAGCTAACTCCACTATTCACTTTTTTCTTGAGAATTTGACATCACCTCTTTCTCTTTAGTACAGAATGTTTACCTCTGGGGAAAAGAACTAAATTATAAAGGGCTACATAGCCCTTCAGTTGTTAGGGGAGGGGGGATGGTAGAGCTTTATTGTTTACTTTAGATGATCTTTGCCTTCTGCTTCTTGGCTTACTTATACATAGGCCTTGGTAAGGGTTTTCTCTGTGAACCAGTTCCGCCAATGAATCCCTATAGGGTTGGGACTGAATTATTTACATGTTTAGTATGCTGTTCAGCCTATTGTGAGATGTATGCTGGCACAGAGCAGTATTGACAAACACCAAGGCTCTAAACCTGAGCCCTGTTGAATAGCTATGTCTAGTGGAAGTGTCAGTTGCTTATGTGAAATGAAACAGGTCAAGCCTCATAATCTTACTCTGAGAATAGCAGCCTGTGAGGACCATAAAACTATTCATGAGATGCAGGTTATAAACACTGAGGGAGTGGGAGATGCTACACTTTTGCTCTTCTGTCCTTAGGTGACACATGGTCAGATGAGCCCTGTTGAATTGGATCCATCTTCTCAAATTGGCACTCTTAGTCTGTCTTTATCTGATCCCCATTGGAGATATAAGCTGAGAGCTATGGTACTTGAGGAGATGACACAGTTCCTTTGTTACAGTAATTAATGTAATAAATTAAGGAAGAGACCCAAAGGAAAGTTGATTGTTTCTTGTTAGAGCCCCAGTTGGAAATTCAGTTGATTAGTGAGCTCTAATGTGGCAGCTAGAGAGGGAGGTGCCTGTTCTTCCAGCCGGGTGAGCTCAGAGTCACCACGGATGGTTCACCTGTTGTACTAGCCTCACCTGAGGTTGGCTGAGTATGTGATTTCAGGGTAGCATCTGGAATCCAGGGAAGATGGTATAGTTTGGTTTTCTCTCAACTTTGTTTTATCCCACTGCTTTATTGACAATTCCCTGGGGCATCAAACCCTGTGAACCTCACACAATTTAGTTTTGAAGGCCTGTCAGGGGGGTCAACAACCTACTGGACTGGAACAGTTGGTAAAAGGGATAGTCCAGATGTTAAAACCATGAGCTTTGAGATTGGTACCTTGGCCCTGAGGGATTTTTGAAGCAAGATGGAATCTTTTTGTCAGTCACTATAGTGTAGGATTTTATGAGCCACATCTGAAGGTAGGAGTAGCCTAAATGGACAACCAGAGTAAGTGAAAACCACTGAGTAATTGAAAAAAGAAAGGATTGCCATTTTCTTTCGTAGAACTCAAATGGATATCAGTACTACCTGTAATTTAATTTGTAAAAATTTTTTTAATATTTATTTTTCCTTTATTTTAAAAATACTTTAGATCTCTATACAGTGTATAACCATGAAGCAGGCCTCTTTAAGTTGAGACCCTAGAACATTATGAGAATATTTGGGTCATTTTATACTTTTGAGTTGTCATATTTTTCAGATTTGGATCCTCATAATATGCTTAGAACCATGATGGATTCTCCCTCCATTTTATAATAAGAAAATTAATATTTAATGAAGCAACTTGGCTAACATCCTGGCTAGGGTCATTGGAAATCTGAGTCCAGAAATCACATCTCTTGATTCTCAGCTCAGTTATCTGTGTTCTACACCATGCTGCTTCCCTAGAATTGAGTGTAGCATATTTTTCTTTGTCCATATAGCTTTCGGTGAGAACTAGCTAGCCAGACGGATCACCCGCACACCCAAATGTGTGTGACCTGTGTGGTCGCAAGCAGAGTATACTCACTCAAACACAACTTTCACTTGCTCAGACCAAAGCCTGTAAGAAGATTGATCCAAAAACTGTAACAAGAGGGGAGGACAGATAAATTTACACTGGGAGAGCGTTGGACAGTTTGCTACTTAGACCAGATTAGCTATAAGTAATTGGCAGTTAAAGAGATCCCTTCTCTTTGATGCCCTCTAGGATGGATACAGAGCTCTATCTGGGCAGAAGGAGAAGTATTCTTCTTCATATTGTGTTTGGACATAAGTAGGGTCAGTTGTTGCTTATGTCCTCTGGGCAGGGGCAGAGACCTTGCGTGAAGACTCTTTTTCTCATTCTTAGCCTGGAAGAGAGGCCTTGCTCATTACTGAGGTAGGGAAGTGGTGTAATATATGGCATATGCCCTAATAAAAAACAATTAATGACCTGAAATGTGTGATTACAAACCAGTCTGTGGGCTGGGAGTCTGAGAGATGGAGTTGGGTTCCAGAGAGGAAACTGGAATTTGAACTTTCATTGTTATAGATACAGGGTATGAGGAGTGATTGTCATGGCCTATCTTGGTCCCTTAGCTATATCCACGCAGAGAAGAGTTCTTGGTGATCAGGTGCAGAACAAAGCACAAATGGCACTGGCAAGTAATTCCAGAGTTTGGTGAATCGTCCTAAATAGCGAAGTACAATTAGACAGAAGGAGAAGAGAGAAGAAAATATATCCAGAAGCTCCTGCAAGTTGAAAGTACTTTGTGGTCTGTAAGGTATTGGTTCTCCTGATTCTGCACTTTCTCTGCCATGGAAGCAAGAGGTCAGTGCTTTTCATTTCCAGCTACCATGTTAGTTACCCTACCTCCTGTGGTTAAACATCTCTGCCGTGACCTGTCAGAGAGTTTGATTATTAGCTGTATAAAGCCAGGGATGTGGTAGGGAGCAGATGGAAAGTGGTTTGGCTGCTGTAGCCAGGCTGATTAAAGAATCCTTGGCAATTTTTTACTATATCTTTGGAAAGATACCAACAAAGTTACTATGAAACCTGCTGGGTTTGGTAAACTGAATTTCTGAGAAGTCACCTGGTTGAAAAGTGGTACTTACTTAGCTCACTCAGAAATTAGAGGACAGTGGCTCTCTATAGAACATCAGGACCACTAAATATCAGTCCTCAGGATATGTTTTCTTTGTTTGCATCCTGGTCATTCAGAAATTCTGGGTAGTTTTCTAGTAGGGAAAGCACTTTAAAAAAAAAAAAAATTTATTTATTTTTGTTTTTGGCTGCATTGGGTCTTCGTTGCTGCATGTGGGCCTTCTCCAGTTGCGGCGAGCAGGGGCTACTCTTCGTTGCGGTGTGCAGGCTTCTCATTGAGGTGGCTTCTCCTGTTGTGGACCATGGGCTCTAGGTGCGCAGCCTCAGTAGTTGCGGCTCACGGGCTGTAGAGCGCAGGCTCAGTAGTTGTGGCGCATGGGCTTAGTTGCTCCACGGCATATGGGATCTTCCCGGACCAGGGCTTGAACGCTGGCAGGCGGATTCTTAACCACTGCACCACCAGGGAAGCCCAGGGAACGCACTTTTTGATAGGTACATTAATAGAATTTCAGATTTGAAAAGGGCCCTGGGCATTTCCAGACTACTCCCTATCACGCATAGAAGAATTCTGTAATTTGCTTGACAGGTGATTATGGTTTTTCTGGTCACTACTTTCAGTGATAAAGATATGGCTTCATTAAGCATTGTGGGTCATTGTTGGGAATTCCAGGGTATTACATTTTTTCCTGAGTTAAACATCTGTCTTTCTGTAACTTCTACTCACTGGTCCATTTTATACCCTCAGCATCACAGAATAAGTTTCTCTCTTCCACATTGCAACCATCATATATTTGAAGCTAACCAGCCTATCTCCCTTCAGCTAACTCCTTTCCAGATTAAAGAATACCAGTTTCTAAGACCTTTCCTCTTATGAAATGGCTTTTTGGTGTTTTACTATACTCTAGGATACCCCTCCACTTAATGAATATCTCACTTAAGATGTGGAACTTGAAAATGAGCACAGACCATCAGATGTTCTTTTCATCTCCAGCTCCCTTTTAAGAAGAAGCACAATTTAAAAAACATGTTAACGGCAATATTTCTTGCTTACTAGAAAAAACAAAACAATTTGCCATGACATATGGAATTGGGACAAAAGGAATTTGAGGAAGTGTCTTTCCTTACTGATGTTAAGGCTGAACGTTCTAGGTTCAGCATTATTACAAGCATTGATTTTGCCTCATATCTTTTCCAGGAATATCTGCATTGAGTTTACTCTTAAGATTACAAAAATCATTTGGTATTTCTGTTTACAAGAATTATTCAACTTTATGCTACACTGAACTGATTTTAATGCTTCAGATAATTTTTAACAAGGTGGATATATATATGTTCTTACATAACTGAAAATCTGTTGTTTTTACATGTGACAAACAACTTGACTCAGTGAAAGACTCTTGAAAAATAACCTTTTCTCTTCAAAATTCTTTGTAGATTTTTCATTCTCTTTTAACATTTAATATTGCAGAGCAGTCTGAGGTTGGCCTAAGTTTCGTCCTTTGTATTTCAAAAATTTTGTTAGGATGTCTGCAAGTTTGGCTTTTTTTAAAATTGATTTTGCTGAAAAGGTAGTGAACTTTTTCAAGATCTTTTTCAGCTCAGGGTGTTATTCATATATTATGCCTTGATGGGTTGCTTTTCTCCCATTTGTTCTAGTCTCTTCAGTTTTGCTTTGAGTATTATTAAATACTTCCTCTGTCTTTCAATTTCCCTCATTGTTTTCTTTTTGCTGTCCTTTTCCTTTGCCTTCTGGAACAGTATCTCAAGTTTTCTTGTAATTTACAGATTCATTTTCCACAGTTTTAGTTCTGTGCTTTTTTGATTTCTGTATGAATTTTAATTGCATTTTTCATTTCCTTGCATCTTCCTTTTTTAAAAAAAAATGAGGTTCTTTTGTCTAAGTTCATATCTTTTCATTTCAGCCTAGTATCTTCTTAATGCTATATCTTCTTTACTGTCATATTTTGTTTATCCTGCTCCATATGACAGGTCAGCCAGTGCAGAACTGTCAGAAGCTCTCAGTGAGCACAGACACTTTTATGTACTTTATATTCTTCCCTTTATATACCTTTCCAGAGTCTCTCTTCCATTACCATCCTATTTTCTAGAGGAAGGGTTTTTGTTTATTTGTTTTTTGGAGGAAGGTCTTTTGAAAGTTTTATTGAATAAACAAACATGGGATTGCTCTAATGGTTACCTTACATACTGATGATAGTGCAGCTCAAGAGGAAAGTGGGTAAGTGTTAGATGAACGTGGGTTATGCTCTAAGCCTCACCACAATTGCAGAGATTGCAGAGGTGACAGATTATGATGTTGGGAAGAACTATGCTTTAATAATCCTTTGTAGTGCAGATTCAGTTGGCATTCCCATTTCTAGAAATGCCTTTGCCCCTCATAATAGAATTATTTTCAGTATCATGTTCCACTGCCTTATACACTCTCATTTGCTACTGTATTCCCAGCACCTAGTTTAATGCCTGGTACTTAGTAGGCAATTAATACACGTTTTTTTTGAATGAATTAGTGTATAGTATAGAGAATTCCAAACATTTTACTAAAAATTTCTTCAGAATTCTAGATCATTATTAGAGGTATCATTTCTTTAATTTATTCAGAGATTATGTTGCCTTTACCTTGTGGGTGGCATTTTTTCATAGTTCTTTTTTTTTTTTTTTTTTTTTATTTATGGCTGCATTGGGTCTTCTTTGCTGCGTGCGGGCTTTCTCTAGTTGTGGTGAGCGGGGGCTACTCCTCATTGCAGTGCGCGGGCTTCTCATTGCGGTGGCTTCTCTTGTTGCCAAGCACGGGCTCTAGGTGCGCAGTTTTCAGTAGTTGTGGCATGCAGGCTCAGTAGTTGTGGCATGCAGGCTCAGTAGTTGTGGCTCACAGGTTCTAGAGCACAGGCTCAGTACTTGTGGCGTATGGGCTTAGTTGCTCCGCGGCATGTGGGATCTTCCCGGACCAGGGCTCGAACCCATGTCCCCTGCATTGGCAGGTGGATTCTTAACCACTGTGCCACCAGGGATGCCCCATAGTTCTTATGTCATGTTTTCCCCAACACACAGTTTTTGCTCATCGTTTTATGAAGTAAGATCTGTGTGGACTCAATGTCAGAAATGGTTGGTTGTTGTTGGCACTAGGCTCTCTACTTGCGTAAAGGATGTATTTTCTTCTCACATCTATGGCTAAATGGCAGATTAATGTGCACTCCTTTCTCTGTTACATCCCAGTTGCTATCAAGCATTCACTTGGTATAGCTCTGCTTTCCTAGGTGACATCTTCTCTTGAACTGCACCCTGGTTCTTTGACACTGCCTTGAGAGAGCAGGTGGAAAAGTACAATGTGTCTTATCTCTGTTTAGAGATATCTATGGCATTTACCTGTTAGATATTTACTTTGTAGGATTCATTGTGCCACCTCTGTTTTACCCTTTCTGCTCTGTCATCTTATGAGAGTTATTTTCTATATGCATATAGAAAGATGGTAAACAGGGGAGTGAGCAAGAACAGAAATCTTTGGCTTCATCATAAAGTAATAGCTGGATGGTGTATGTTGGTTGCCAGGTTTTCTAGATGGTACACTCCCCAAGGAGAGGTATAAATTGCCTTTTTTACCACCCACCCCATGCCACCCCCTTTTTTAGCTATCTCTGTTCCGTGTGGTGAGGCCCTGGTATTTATCAATATAGTGCCATCAGTCTTATACTATTAGAATGTAGAGACTTCTCCCACATTCTAGCATGAGGTTTTTTAGTACTGTTCAGTTATTGATAGGGTAACATTTTTTCTGTGTGTGTGTGTGTGTGTGTGTTTGTCTCTTCCTGGGTATTTTAGTGGGCAGTGAGAAAGACTACATTGAATTCTGCTATTTAGACATAATTTGAAACCTGGAGTTTAATAAGGCTGGCTTAACTGAACTGAAGCTGATTGGTTAAGTCCTCTCTGAGGATTGCCTCCTCTAATTGCAGGTTTTGTCCCTATCCTGATATTGTATTTTTCCCCAGTTCTGTTTGCTTTTCTCTTTTACTTACCCACAATTAGACACCCCCCCGCCCAGCAGTAGAATGACAAAGAATCTATATTATTTTTAGTAGGGACAGGCCCTGTTAGTAGAGGGATTTAGCCTTTGCTAGACTATGTTCTGAATCTCTGATAGTTCAAGAAGAAGCAAGGAGAAAAGAGGTATGAGTAAAGTTGTGCTAGAGGATATGCCAGGGCCTGTATTGATTGAGGGAAAATTGCCACCTGGCAGTGGTAGTAGAAATAAGTCTCTTGGGAATGGGAAACTAACTCTAGAGGATTCCTAGTTAAGACTTACTGCTGAATTTCCGGGCAATTGCAAATATTGTACTCTCCCCTGGGGAGATGGAGTGGGAATTAGCTTTTCCCTTGGTCCAATGTGACTTGGTTAGAAATACAACTGAACCTGTCTATTTGTCTTGTCTATTGTGATGTGATAGCCACCTAGGAAGGGTCTGTTTTTTGTGGGAGTTTATTTCAGCCTCTTTGCCTGTATTGTTTCCTTTAACAGCTCTTTAAATTTTCTTTTTCCAGCAATGATGTTGTCCACTGGGCATATACTGACCAATGTGGCAGGTCTGAGAACATAGCTGAAGCTGAAAATAGGAAAGCTGGGGGCAAGGAAGAGCCTTGAATCTTGAGGTGGGACGTTGACTCTAAGATGTCCTTGAGCAGTGGAGCCTCCGGAGGGAAAGGAGTGGATGCAAACCCGGTTGAGACATACGACAGTGGGGATGAATGGGACATTGGAGTAGGGAATCTCATCATTGACCTGGACGCCGATCTGGAAAAGGACCAGCAGAAACTGGAAATGTCAGGCTCAAAGGAGGTGGGGATACCAGCTCCCAATGCTGTGGCTACACTACCAGACAACATCAAGTTTGTGACCCCAGTGCCAGGTCCTCAAGGGAAGGAAGGCAAATCAAAATCTAAAAGGAATAAGAGTGGCAAAGACACTAGCAAACCCCCTCCAGGGACGTCCCTGTTCACTCCAAGTGAGGGGGCAGCTAGCAAGAAAGAGGTGCAGGGACGCTCAGGAGATGGTGCCAGTGCAGGAAGCCTGGTTGCTGCTCTTGCTCCCAAGGGCTCAGAGAAGGCGGCTAAGGCGCCCCGCAGTGTAGCCGGCTCCAAAAAGGAGAAGGAGAACAGCTCGTCTAAGAGCAAGAAGGAGAGAAGCGAAGGAGTGGGGACTTGTTCAGAAAAGGATCCTGGGGTCCTCCAGCCAGTTCCCTTGGGAGGACGTGGTGGTCAGTATGATGGAAGCACAGGGGTGGACCCAGGAGCTGTGGAGCCACTTGGGAGTATAGCTCTTGAGCCTGGGGCAGCGCTCAACCCTTTGGGAGCTAAACCGGAGCCAGAGGAAGGGGAGAATGAGTGTCGCCCGCTAAAGAAAGTCAAGTCTGAAAAGGTAAGAGGTGGCCAGATCTGGCTGCCCGCTGCCAGTCAGAACTGCCCTGGACTAACCGCCAAATGCTGTGTGCACTCTGTGGGAGGCTCGTTAGTTTGTGGTAATGACTAATTACAAGGTCAGAGCAGCTGGTAATGATAACGTGGTTTTGTTCCAAATTAGGGGATTCCCTACAGATAGATTAACAGCAGGCCTGGACATTTTGGAGAAGAGTATCTGTTGTTGGGGGTAGCTGCTTGGTAGAATGAATTTTCCGTAAGTCAAGAACCTCCAGCCTTGTCCTTGTCCCACCTCAGATACTTGTTACTAGAGACTGGCATCAACCTTTATATGGTTCCCAGCTTGATTGACATTTCATCCTTAGAGCCATTGATAAACTTAACAAGTTGATAAACTTAATAGGCTTTCAATTGAGTGCTGTTTTTAATGGGATAGATGGTGCTGCTGGGTCTCTGGAAGAGAAAAGGGTTAAGTAAGTTTCATTACATGATATCTGCCAAGTGTTCTATTGGTGACTGCCAAAGAGCAAAAGGTCACAGTTTGGGGCAGGTAAACAGTGGAGCAGGAGGTACTGAGGTACTTAATCAGGTCTTATGGATTAGTGTAGTGGCTATGAAAGTTTGGCCTTGAAAGAGGTTCTTTGGCCACTAAAGTATAGTTCTTGGCTGGGTATCTACCTCAGCTATTGGGAATCAAGGTTTCCTGGTGGTTTAATAGCTGCCAAATGGTGTAATGATACCTTGCCTTCTGCTTGACTTGGAAGGACAGGTGCCTGCAGCCCCACAAGGGGTTCTCCTCCTTTGGGAAGATGATCTTAGTTCATGTCTCAGTAAATGGAGTTTGCAGGGTTAGACCAGAGTGGGTGTGAATCTAGGGTCAGCTCAGGCTGCCTTAAACTGCTGCAGCTTACAATTTCCTGCAAAGCGGCTGACCTGGTAATGAGCTGTTCATTGGCTCTTGATTTTCCGCTCTGTGTTCTGCTCACCCTGTGCTTTCAGCTGATCCCAGCAGATGCAGTATAAATTGATTTCTGTGTAATTGCATCAGCTGCAGCAGGGAGTACCTCTTTCCATATGTAAGTGTTAATAGAGGCAGGATGTGTATGTTTGGGTGGTGGTGTCCTCTCAGTGCTAGGTTGCACTTTCTTTGCTGTAGGTGTTTTGGTCCTTGCCTCTGGCACATCTGTAACTCTTAGCAACATCTGGGCTTCCCTGGTAACAGGGCTGTGAATTTTCTTCCACTAATAACACAATGGTTTATTCCCTTTTACCAGTGGCAGCTGCCAGAGAGTCTGCCTATGTTTAGGTGGCAGATGCTACAGTCCACCTCAGCAGAGTCAAGTTCCAGCTGGTTACCGGCATGGTGCATCCTGTGCTGGCTGTGATTTACCATTTTCTCTGGGGTGCAGATGGATAATACTGTTTTAAAGAGGCCTAGGAGTACCAGGAGTTCTTGCTTCTGTTCCAGGCCCATTAGACTGTTCCCTACATCTGGCTCCAGTAAACTCTTGCCGTATATCCATGTTCATAATCTTTGTTCTTCCTGTGCTGAAAATTGGCCACTTCTGAGGGTGGCCTTCAGTTTCCTTTCTGTTTAGAACTCTTGACTCATCTTGCAATCTTCTAACTAAGCCCAGTAGTGGTCTGTGGGTGAAAGGATTAATGATGCTTATCTTCATATTGGATTTAAGTCTAAATGTCCTTGAGAGTCTCCAGCAGAGAAGCAATAGAACCCTTTTTCTTCTTTCAGGTTCAGGGACTGGTTGGGTGGCTGCCCTTCAGATTATAATTGGGCTGAAAGGTGCAGTATATTCAGCTAAGAATACACCTTGGTGCCAGGGAGGTTTGCTTCTTAATAATATAGCTGTGTTATATGCCTTGTCACCCAAAAAGACTGAGAATGGGGCAGTGGAATGAGAGAGAAAAGGGAAAGAGACTGTGCTTCTATTTTTGGAGGAAAGATAAAATTGCTGAAAAGTACTCTTAGAAGAGGAAATTTGCTGTGCATTTTGATGTTACTCTAAGCAAGAACCTGCTTTCTCAGTTCTTTTCCCTGTTCCCTCAACCCTCTTGAATAGTCTGGTTCTGTGGGGTGCCACTCTAAAGCATTTGGCCATTGAAATAAATAATTATGTAAATAAATATTTGGAAGTTGCTAGGAGATGAAAACACTGTGCAGAGAGACAGCGTTTCTGGAATGGAAGGAGGGAAAGATGCAAAAGGGAACACAGGCTAGGAATCTCGGAGTGGAGCAGCTTTTGAGAAACAAGGATCCCAGGGTGTTGGGCATAAGAGGTGTTTGAGTCGGTGTTTGATGATTAATACTATAACTCGTAAGCTAAGTCTTTGAAAACTTCCTTAAGATTTTTCTCTCTGAGATATGGGCTTGCCTATGGCTTAACTGGTTTGGAATGTTTCTTCCATGTGGGGACAACCAACAGAACCAAAACAAAAAAACAGATGTTTTGATATAATCTAGGAATTGCATACTCTGAGCTGGAAGCTGTCATGAAGAGGGAAAACTCATAAAATTTGGAAAGTGTCTTAGCTGGAGTCTCCTTACCCATACCCACTCCTCTAACCCCTTGGAAACAAGAGAGAAGACAAGTGGAGTTTGTGGTGTAGGACAGAATTGTCACATGTCTACAACTAGCTAATGAGGGAGATTTGAATATTCTAATTCTCTACCTCAGGACCTCCTCTCTCATCAAGGTAGGTATCTCAGTCTATGGCTGAGCGAATTTCAATCAGCCAAGAATGTGGATTTCCCTTCATGGGATCCCACTTTTGCTCCACCACACCTCTCTCTGGCAGGGCTCACTGTGCTGTTTCCCAGAGTTCTAGGAGAGACCAGAGATGGCCCTTAGCAACTTCTGCTGCCCTGAATTGTCATTGAACACTCCTGCCTCATACTTCCTGCCAGCTGAAGAGATGGGGGAGGGAATGTTGAGGAATAAACAAGACAGAGCCTTCCAGCTCCTGTCTGCTCCTTGTCTTTGGTTTGATTGATAGGTTGTTGAGTTAGGGGTGGAAGGGGAGGTAGGATGAGGGAGGGTGCCTGTCTGAATGTCCCCAGCTTAGTGCTCACGTTACCACTGTGACAGGCAAGAAAAAAGAATTTACAGACCACAGAAGGCAGTGATCTATCTGTGTTGACTCTGAGTTGGGGCTTAAACCAGGAGTTTAAGGTGAGACTCCTTTTTTTCCCAGATCGTATAAAGTAAAGCTCTAGTGGCTAAAGGATCTAAAAGTTTGCAGCCAGAAGCTCTCCTTGTCTCTTCAGCTGCTGCTTTTGATCTTGGAAGGTAGAAACACTGCACTGTGCTTTCCCCATGTTTGTGTCTCAGCTTCTGCTACTCTCAGAATGCTGCATACACATACTTACCACTTCCCCCATTAGTTTAGGAGACAGAACTAAAGTGTGCTCTTTGCTCTTTCCCCTTACGATCATGTTTGCATCATATCCTGTGTTCTAAGAGCATCTTCCTTTGCCCTTGATTTTGTTTTCTTGCCCTAGTTTATGCCTTCCATCTCATTTCTCTCGTGTTGCAATCCCTCATTGCTCAACCAAGGTCAGGTCTCTTTTATTCCTTCTGATCCAGGGCTTTCTCTCTTAACACCTTCCTCCCTCACAAGCTGTTCTTTCTCAGCTAGTGATGACATAGCAGTTAGCCGTGCTTCCTGAAGCCAAATGCCCTCAAGCATTTTCCTTCTTGGAAAAAATTAAAAGAAGTTGATATTTATGTGAGACAGAGATGCATTCTCTAACTACAACGAAGTCTGAGCTTAATTTATTTTTTCTTCAGCAGCTCTGTTTTCCATCCGGGTGTTGTAATTCAAGGAGGGCCCTGAGAAAGATTATCTTGTCCAATCTCCTCACTTTATAGAAAAGGGAACTGAGACCAGGGAGGTCATGTGACTTACCTAGACTCTCACAGGTAGTCAGTAGCAAAGCCAGGTTTTTGTTTACCAAGTTCTTCTGGCATATTGTTACTCTGGGATTCTTAACAAATCCTTCATTGTTATGAAGGATTCTGTTTTCCCACTTTAAAGACTACCTCAGAAACATTGGATGTAAATGCCTAGGTGCTCTTAAGACTGCTTTCATTTGTTTTCTATACCGATTTTAATATTGTAGGCACTAAGTAAACAAAGGATCTTTGAGTTTCACTTTCTTTGGTAAGGTGATGATGTTTACAAAGAACAACCATTTATAGCTGGCGCTGAACCTCCTGTGTTATATATACAGAGGGAAAATTACTTTTTAAACTGCTACTTTGAGTTTGATTATTGAGAGTGTGTGTTTGTGTGTGTTCTGGAGTATTGCATTCAGTCAAATTTTCATTGTAATCATTGAAGCATTGCCAGTTCCCTCTTTATTTGGCAATTGCAGGTATGAAAAAAAAAAAAACCCTACCCTTGTGCTTCTTGGATATATCACTAATAGGCAGACCGTAAATGTATTGTGGATGTTAACTATTTTGTAAAGAGATGGTACTGTTAGATACCATAATCATCTTTCATTCATTCTGTATATTAATTGAGTGCATTTTACATTCCAGGTGTTGTGCTTAGTACTGGGTGTACACTGGTGAACAGAACAGCGATGGTTGCTGCTCTTTGCTTACAGTTTTACCACCTAGAGCAGAGTTCCTGAAATTGTGGTCCATAAAACCATGTGCATCATATCATCTGAATGTCAGAAATGCAGAGTCTTGGACCTTACCCCAGATCTGCTAAATAAGTTTTAGGGGTAGGGGCCCAGAAATCTGTACTTCCAGAAGACTCTCCAGATAATTGCTATATACTTTAATGTTTGTGAATTTTCTTTAACCATCATTAAAGGTGGACACTTCATAAGTTGGGCATTGGGAGCCACTTCTAACCTAAAACACCAGTCTTGTAAACTTAAACTGCGCATGAGCTCTTACGCATAACTTAGTGGTTAAGAGTATAAACTCTGGAGCCAAACTACCGGGGTTTGTATCCCAGCTTTGACACTTATTAACTGAGTGATATTGAACAAATTACTTAACTGAGCTACCTCAGTTTTCTCATCTGCAAAATGAGGAAACAATAGTTCCTTAATAGGATTTTTGTGAAATTAAATTAGTTAGTTCATATAAAACACTTAGAACGGTGTTTGGCACATATGGAGCATTTAGTAAATATTAGAAAAGAAGAATAACATGATTTGAGTTGAAATATGTCTCAGTTTGCTCTAGGCAATAACGGGCTGAAATATAACAACATTCCACCTATACCGGACGCCCAGTATGAATAGATAAGCATGTTGGCTAAGACTTGCAGCACTGTTCTCAGGAGAAGTTCCAAACCTGGATTGGGAAGCTTGCATACTGGTGATGTGTTCTAAAGGCCCTGATATTTATAGTGGGGTTTGATGAGGTAGAAACCAGAAATTGGCTTCAAAGGATATTGAAGTGGCCTGTTTAATTTCAGATTTCATATGAATTGAGTTTCCTTTTTGGCCATATCCCTGGTACGGGGTTGAGTATGTTGGATAGATATTACTGTGGGTTTGCCAGCAGGTGCAATCTCATGTATGCTGGAGAAGCACTAAATGTTTCTGTTTCTGCACAAGAGTGCATGGAAAATCTAAGTCCTAGTCCTTAATCTTCCTCCCCCAGCGTGAACGTGTATTTTTGCCATTTGGGTGTAAGAGCTTTTACCAACAGAGCTCATCCAGGGAGGCAGCAGGGCTTGGGCTTTCAGGCTGGAGGTGGCAGTAACATGCACAGCTGAGATCCTGCCACTGCTGGCTGTCTGAGCCCTCCTCTCTGTGGTTTTCACTCTTCAGGCCATGCTTGAGTAACCCGCCTCCAGAGCTGCTGACAGGGCTGTGTTCAGAGGCCTTGGAAATTACACTGTTCATTTCCTTATCATCCCCTGACCTGCAGTGCAGAGCCTTCTGGTGCAGGAACAAGGCAGAAAAAAATCCAGACGGCTCCCAGCCAGCATGTGTCAAGGGCTACAAAGAAGGAAATTGGACTTGCTCACTTAAAAACGTTGGGGTTAGGCTTTGATTTTTGGTTCCTGCCGAGAGTTATTTGTGGGTGTGCGAGTGTTCTATCTCAGTGTATATGTATAGAAATGAGTCTGTGCATGGCAAAGCTGTAGAGGAGGAGCATCTGAAAGTAGAGAGCAGAGAGGAGATTGCTTTTCTCTTCAGTTAATTTCCCAGTTGTGCCATTGGGATGGGCCTGGAAGGATTACCATCAGGAAAGTGCTAGGCCATATTAATATTTTAAAATATATTTCTCTAGGTACAGGTTAGTCACGGTTGAGAGCACCCACCCAAGTATGAAGCTTCCCAGGCTGGCTGAGGAGACATTTTTAACAAATCCTATTCTCTGAAGTTGTTCATCCTAGATGACATTGACATAGTCAATATTTAAGCTGCCTAAGAAAGTATAGAGTTTGGGTCAGTCTTCAGTAAGAGGAATAGCTCTTTTGAGATGGAGAATAGTGTGACAAAGGAAAGATAGGGATTCATAGCATTTTGTGATTTTTTTTACTTATGGAGCAAAATTCCCTTGTTTTCAGAGCCTGTCCTTGTGTTTTTAGTGTTATGAAGCAAGCTACTTATTTCTTCCTTTGGGCATTTCTCTTGCCTCAGGAGACCCAAAGGAAGCACTTTTCAGACTGAAGAAGTAATATGTGCCTGGTAAGGTTCTTGAGCAGAGTTTACAATCATTCTGACCTTAATTTTCCTTCTTCTGGATTTCCACTGCTTTAATGTCATTTGTGACATTGGAGCCCTTGTGAAGTGGGGAAAAAAGAAGTCTTTTAGCTTTCAGAACCTGGAGATTTTTTTTTAACATCTTTATTGGAGTATAATTGCTTTACAATGGTGTGTTAGTTTCTGCTTTATAACAAAGTGAATCAGTTATACATATGTTCCCATATCTCTTCCCTCTTGCATCTCCCTCCCTCCCACCCTCCCTATCCCACCCCTCTAGGTGGACACAAAGCACGGAGCTGATCTCCCTGTGCTATGCGGCTGCTTCCCACTAGCTATCTATTTTACGTTTGGTAGTGTATATATGTCCATACCACTCTCTCACTTTGTCCCAGATTACCCTTCCCCCTCCCCGTATCCTCAAGTCCATTCTCTAGTAGGTCTGTGTCTTTATTCCCGTCTTACCCCTAGGTTCTTCATGATGTTTTTAAATCCTAAGTGTCTCTCTTGTTGGAAGTGCTCCGTAGAGAAGTGTTTTTACATGAGAAAGGTGACAGCTAAGGTGAGAGGGAATTACTTCCTTTTACCTTCTTATAAAGCTGTGATCCCTATACCAGCAACATCAGCATAGCATCTGGGAACTTGTTAGAAATTCAAGTATCAGTCCCCATCCCAGGCCCCCAAGTCAGAAACTCTAGGCTTAAGGCCCAGCAATTTATGTTTTACCATTAGCTATCCCATTGATCATGATACACACAAAAGTTGGAGATCCACTGTTGTAGAGCACATTGTCCTCTTAATAGTGAAGATCAAATTCACCAAAAACTTGAAGGGGTAAAAAGTAACTCTGGACAGTAGGTATGATTTTTTTTTTTTTTTAATTTCCTGAGTGATGTTCAAATATATCTTTTCTCTTTATGGACAAACTGACAGGAACCTAAAATTGGAAGCAATCCTAAGGGTTTGGGACTTTGAAAGCAAAAGAGATATTTAAAACTTTTCTAAGCCTCACTTTTCTCATCTGTAATGTGGAAGTGAATAGTAGTACTGGTCTCATAGGGTTATTTTGAGGAGTAGATGAGATAAAGAAGGTTAAGCACTCAGCACCATGTCTAACATGTAGTAAGTACTCAGTAAATGTTAGCTGTTGCTGATATTACAATGTTGTTAGCTATGACGTGCAAGGTCATTGTGAAATTAAGGAGAAAGGATATCCCTAGAGACTTTGAAGAGGGAAGCCCCTAGAGGTTTTGGAAAATAATGAGTTTATAATAGCTAATATTCTGAATCCTACTGATTTCCAGGAAGAGACTGATTCAGAGCATTTGGAACCATTAAGGTTTGGGATTTTATCGTTTGATTGGTTAGTTTGGAAGGGTTTGTTGGACTCCTTTTGGTAGAGCTGATCGCACGTTGAAGAACCATGGCTCTTGCTTAGCTATTTCCCATGAAAGTCAGTTTCTTTGGTATATACTCCAGCCTTCTGAATTATTTTTCTAAGCATTGAAATGGCTATAACATGATTGTTTTAGTTTGGAAAGTTTTTTTTCCCCTCTGTTAATCTTTGAAGAGTGCAAACTTTAGCCTTTTGAAAGGATTAGAACTACAGGTAGTCTAAACGGTCAAGAGAAGAATAAGGATTGAGATGCTTCTTTTTGTGAATTTGTCACTAGCTGCAGGAAATAAAAAGGCAGTTCTTAGATTTTTAGGAGGTGGTCAGTTTTCAACTTGAAATGTTGTCCACTGGGAGAGTACAACTCGACTGTGTGCCTGTGAAAAATACACTAATTGAGTATTTTCAAATTTGAGACCACTGGGTTCCAGCCTTAGTGGCAAATACTAGCTTGGTTTAAATGAGCCGAACCTTTCCATTAAATCCTTTCTTGGCCTTTTTTTTTTTTGATGTATAATTGACATAACATTATATTAGTTTCGGGTGTACAACGTAATGATATAATATTTGTATATGTTGCAAAATGATCACTTCAGTAAGTCCAGTTAACATCTTCATTGTTACAAAAAAAATTTTCTTGTGATGAGAATTTTCAAGATTTACTTTCCTAGCTACTTTCAAATATGCAATGCAGTATTATTAAGTATAGTCACCATGCTTTATGTGATATCCCCATGACTTATTCATTTTGTAACTGGAAATGTACCTTTTGACCTCCTTCACCCACTTCGCCCACCCCCCACCCCCTACCTCAGGCAGCCACCAATCTGTTCTCTATGTCCATGCCCTCAGGTTTTTGTTTACTTGTTTTTAGATTCCACAGATAAGTGGAATCATAAGGTATTTATCTTTTTCTGTCTGAATTATTTCACTTAGCATAATGCCCATTCACGCAGTCACAAATGGCAAGATTTCATTCTTTTTATGGTCCAATAATATTGCATTGTATATATGTGTATATATATATATACACACACACACACACACACACACACACACCACGTTTTCTCTACCCATTTATCCATCGATGGACATTGAGGTTCTTTCCATGTCTTGGCTATTGTAAATAATGCTGCAGTGAACATGGGGATGCATATGTGGTTTTTTTTTAATGTGTCTTTTCAAATCAGTATTTTTGTTTTCTTCAGATAAATACCCAGAAATGGAATTGCTAGATCATATGGTAGTTCTATTTTTAATTTTTTGAGGAACCTCCAAACTGTTTTCTGTAGTGGCTGCACCAATTTACATTCCCACCAACAGTGCACAAGGGCTCCCTTTTCTCCACAACCTTGCCAACACATGTTATTTCTTGTCTTTTTAATAGCCGTTTTAACAGGTGTGAGGTGCTATCTCATTGTGGTTTTGATTGGCATTTCTCTGATGATTAGTGATGTTGAGCATCTTTTTGTGTACCTGTTGGCCATCTGTATGTCTTCTCTTGGCCTCTGTTTTTGTTTAGTAATGGGTTCTCTTTACTGTAAAAAGTTTTTTGTAAACTGGTACTCCAGCCCACCTCAGCTCAGAGTTGACATTTCCTATTTGATATGTTTCTTTAGAAGTTAAATACTTAACTCTGCACTGACTGGTACAGAGAGTATTGTAGAAAGGAGGTGTACATATTCATCATATACCAACCAAAGTAGCATGAGGTTAGAGAAATTCTGGATGAAGAGTCTCTTGGTGCTGAGGCTTCTCAAGTGGAGACGCATGTCAGAATCCCTTCTGGAGCTTCTACAAAGTAAAAGTGCCCTACTGAAGTAAAATCTATAGGGTTGGGGACCCCAAGCATGTACATATTTTTTTAAAACTTCAGCAGGTGCTTTTAATGTGCCTCTTGGTTAAAAACCACTGTCGTTGCAGAAAGGACTTTGATTTCGTTATACAGCCTCTGGAAATCCCTGTTACTCACTCAGCCAGAGAACATTTAAAGTTGTTCTTGCTTTTTGCCATTTGCAGATGGAGCTGTGCACTGCACTTTAGATATCATGTGATCCTCAAGTGTTTTACAGCATGGTCAAGATCTTCCTCCAGCTTTCCTTTTTCATGCTCATGGTGTTGGGTCAGTCATTTAGGAATATAGACATAATGAATCTGACTTCTCATTATCCCCTTAATTAGGAGAACTAATTAATAAATTTTTGATAGTTATAGCCTTTAAAGTAGAGCATCCATATCAGTATTACTGATTCATTTTAAAATTATTGTTTCAGATTTTTAAAGCAAATTTGAACAAAATTCCTATGACTAGATATGTTTTGCCATATCTAGGCAACTTGTGATTTTTTTCTATTTAAATTGGAGGTGAGCAGAAGACAGGTTTAGATAATCTAAATTTATTGCTAATCCAAAAGCAGCTTCTTTTCTCTTTGATTTGTGAATGCGTTTCTGTGCTTATGTTGGACAATAGGTGGTCTTAATTTTCCAGAAATCCATGACACTCCAGTATAAAATAATGCAGCTATCCAATAAAGACCTTGTTCCTGAGCCTCCTTCTGGACATATTCAAATTAAACATGCTGTTTTAAGAAGAGACAGCATCACTTCACAAAAATAGTAGAGGTTCACTGTCTTTCTTTGCTTTTTTTTGGTACACACATACTATTTCTTTGAAGTCAGGAAGAAAATTAAATGTTTTTGAGTATAAAGTATTTCCCTGCTGAGATTTTAAGTCTCATTATAGTTAGAATGCTAATTGTTATCAGAGATGAACACATACTTGAATATGCTGCAAACTTATAGTTAAAATCATTACGGAATGTCATGTTTGGGGCAAAATTATAATCACATAACCTACAATTTTCATATAATTTTTTTTTTTTTTTAATTCGGCTGCACCGCACAGCATGTGGGATCTTAGTTCCCTGACCAGGGATCGAACCCGAGCCCCCTGCAGTGGAAGCACGGAGTCTTAACCACTGGACCGCCAGTGAAGCCCCCGTATAATAAAATTTAAAACATGGTTTTTAGTACTGATACTTGTATTATCTATGCTCTCAAAATTTACGGTAATCTATACTTTAGATGGATCTTTTTAGGTTTTTGAGTATGCATATACCATTGCAAAGGAGGAGAAAAAATTGGCAAATGTGGGGAAGAAGTCATCATACAAAGTGACTACACATTTATATACACCATATTAGACTAGATCTTAATTCTATCAGTATGCAGATTCCTAAACATCTGGTAGAGTGTCTGTTTTAGATAAAATATGCCATAAGGCATTTTTCATTTTGCTTATACATATGTTGGAGATTGCCATACTGGCTTCATAAATTCAACATGAACAATTTTTTCTTTAGCATTGAAACAAACCATTATTTCTTCAGTTGTGGTCTCATGTAAAAGCTGACTTGTGTTTCAGGACTGTATTGATGAAAAATATGTATTTGTAAATACTAGAATTACCCTAACCCTGGCAAAATGCTTACACTATGAGGAGACACACTGCAATGGAAACCAGATAACTGAACAGCCAGTTCAAGTCTCCCATCTCTGGCTCCCTCCAGAGTGTATACTCAATGGATGGAATAACTGCTAGGCCCAAACCATTCACATTGTTCTTTGTTTTTTCTTTTTCTTTTTTTTTTTTTTTTTTTTGCCAGTCACATAAAGTTGATTTGGTTATGTTATCTATTTAGTGTACAGAATTATTTTATGACAGAAGAAATCTTGGGGTCCAGAGTCTCTCTATAGTGGAAATTTAAGGGTCCATGGATTGAATCCAGCCCAATATAATGATTATTCTTCTGTAGCATTTACTTTTCAGTTCTGACTTTCTTTTCTTTTCTTTTTTTTTTGTTATAAATTTATTTATTTTTGGCTGCATTGGGTCTCCATTGCTGTGCGCGGGCTTTCTCTAGTTACAGCGAGCGAGGGCTACTCTTCATCGTGGTGCGCAGACTTCTCATTGCGGTGGCTTCTCTTGTTGCCAATCACAGGCTCTAGGCACGTGGGCTTCAGTAGTTGTGGCTGGCGGGCTCAGTAGTTTTGGCTCACGGGCTCTAGAGCTCAGGCTCAGTAGTTGTGGAACATGGGGTTAGTTGCTCCGCGGCATGTGGGATCTTCCCGGACCAGGGCTCAAACCCGTGTCCCCTGCATTGGCAGGTGGATTCTTAACTACTGCGCCACCAGGGAAGTCCCAGTTCTGACTTTCTTGTTCCTCACAATACCCACAAATTCCTTCTCTTTAGGTTCCCTTGATCACTGAAGAAATAAAGCCATTTGTATATGCTAACCTCATATCTTACCCTTGAGTTAAACAAAAACCATCCTATAGGCAAACCGAAGAACAGAGCTGTTCTCGTCCTACCAACATAAATATCCTTGAGCCTAGTCTCTCTTTCTTAGGCCCAGTGCCTTTTGTAACCTCCTTCAGCTACTCTTCACTTTCTATCCTTTTCTGACTTACACTTAGAATCTATATCATGCTTCTTTAATATCCTGTAGTTGTTTTAATTATTTTTTGTTATTTATGATACTCACTTTTACATTTGTTATTGGTCCAGTCCTAACCAGGTGGGATTATATTTCATTATGGAGATTTAGAGAGGGGCTTTTCTTCTCCTCTCCAATTGAAAGTAATTAACCAGGAAAAAGTAGTCATTTTTATATGTTCTACCATGGGTATTCATTACAGTCTGGACACAGTGTTGGTTGTATCAAGAAAACCACTGTACTACTGACTACAGGTTTTTGCCTGCTGTGAATAGGAAACCTTATTTGAAGGCTTGGCGCCAGTGCTATGCTTCTAGCTGTGTGCTGGTGGCAGCTCTTGGCCAGAACATTGCAGTTGGCCTGTAGGACTGGAGAGACAGAAGTTTTCATGTTGAAGAGCTAAGTGAAATGTTTCTGGTTGTAGGCCAATGCATCACTGAGGAAGAAGAAAAGTACAGTTTGCCACTCCCTGGGAAGCAGTTTGGCTAGGGCAAAGCTCCCGGAAATGGAATTCTAAACTTACTGATTTAGGAAGCTTTGGGGTTTTGTCCCTTAGCTTTTGTGAAATGGAGCTTCTTTTCAAAGCAGGGGAAGGGATGGGATAGAGCAGACTTAAAGGCTCAAAATAATGTCACTTTCCAACTCTCCAATCAGCCCTTTTAGAACTAAGCAGGTAGGTGTCCTTAGATATCACACAAAGAGGAAAAACTGACTGTTGTTTAGAAACCAAGTTAGTTAGGGCTGTGTCTGGCTTCTTCTGGATTAGTGACCTGAAGTGGCATTCAACGCAGAGAAAAGTCTGGGAAGGTACTTGGAAAATAATACTCCAATGACATTTTCATATTTGACTAATATTTTCAGATTTTTCATTTGTTTTTATTCCCTAGTCACATTTCATCTTCCATTTCATATCTAATAACCAAAAGCAGGAGCAAAGAGGCAGACAAATCCCACTTTAATCCTTCCCATTCCCTTGCCCGCATAGAGCTTTGATGCTGGTGAAAGCTTGTTGAAATGAACTGGGAGCAGCCTGAGAGGTATGTTTGGATGATTGTGTCAGTGAGGAAGTAGTGGAGTTGGGCTTTGTGATGGTGGGGTGGGGAATGAGTGCCTAGGTATAAACTTTGATGGTTTAGTGTTATTTTTAACAACAACAAATAAATATTAGTACTTTCGCTATCACCTGTTTACTTGCTACTGGCAAGAAAAATAGCAAATGGCTGGTTTATCACCCTTTAGGGATGGTTTTGGGTAGGAATTTGAGATCAGCGTAGTTTAGGACTTGATAGCAAGAGATGATATCTTTGGCCTAAATAGTACCTCCCAAGAAACAAACTTTTAAAGGAAACTTAGATTTTATTTATTTATTTATTATTATTTTCTTTTTGGCCAAGCCATGGGGCTTGCGGGAGTTCCCCAACGAGGGATTGAACCCAGGCCACGGAAGTGAAAGCTCAGAATCCTAATCACTAGACCACCAGGGAACTCCTGGAAACTTAGATTTTAATGTGGTGCTCACTTAGTAAAAATTATCTTTTCTTAAATGTTCTCGTATTGATCTTATTTTAGGAAAGGGTTCCTTATCATTGTATTTATCCTGCTTATATTCTTCTACATCTTTCAGAAACATTTCCGAAGTTCAACTTGGAGGCTACTGAATAGTAAATCTAGTAGGAGAGACAGAATGGAATCAAATAATCACATGCATATCGGGGTCAGTGTCAGAGAAAATATCCATGAAGAAGTTTGAGTAAATATCTGAAGAATGAGTAGTAGTTACTTAGGAGAAGGGAGTTAAATGAATGAACAAACAAGTGGAAATGTCCCTTAAGGTCTGGAGGTTATGAGAGAGAACTGGAAATCTAAAGATATGGGAATTACTAATGTGAACAAATAAATGGTAATTGTTGCCATAAAGGTGGGTGAGCTTACCTAGGGAGAATGTGACCGTTGAATGAGACAAAAAGGAAGGGGCCCAGGATAGATCCCTGAGGAGCACCAAGAATGTAGCTAACTTAGATGGAATACTGGGCATTGCTTCCCTGTGTAATGGAGAGCGTACAAACCTGCAACAGGGAACAGATGTCTACAAAAACATTTTTAAATTCTCTGAAAGGGATTGTAGAACTTGCTTAGGGGCTTCCCTGGTGGCACAGTGGTTAAGAATCCGCCTGCCAATGCATGGGACATGGGTTTGAGCCCTGGTCTGGGAAGATCCCATATGCCGCGGAGCAGCTAAGCCCATGTGCCACAACTACTGAGCCTGCGCTCTACAGCCCGCGAGCCACACCGCTGAGCCCGCACTCTAGAGCCCACGCGCCACACCACTGAGCCCGCATGCCACAAAGACTGAAGCTCACGCGCCTAGAGCCTGTGCTCCACAACAAGAGAAGCCACCGCAATGAGAAACCCGCGCACCGCAACAAAGAGTAGCCCCCGCTCGCCGCAACTAGAGAAAGCCCATGCACAGCAACGAAGACCCAATGCAGCCAAAAATAAACAAAATAAATAAGTTTCTTAAAAAAAAAAAAGAAGAACTTAATTAGTTGTGTAGTTAAATTTGGTTTACTGGATTGAGTCATACTTTAAGGAAAAGTTCCTTTCCTATGCTACTTGTGAATAATGAAAGAGTGATCTTTGCTTTTTACTTTAACCACTTTCCATATTTTTTCTGCCTTTCACAGCCTCTTCCAAATCATTCTGAACTTCCACAATGGAATTAAAATGAAAGCATAGACTTTGTAATTAGACCTGTGTTTGAACCCCAGCACTGCCACTGAATATATGTGGAATCTTGCAGATTGCCTCTCTGAATCTCATTTTCCTTAAATTGTTATGGATTAAAAGCACACTGTAAGTGCATAGTATGTGGTAGTCTAGTAGTTGTAAACCAGCAACAAATGTTTGTTCTGTTTTATTTTTTCTTCCTTGCAGCCTCTCCTGTTTTTCCCAGGCAGGTGAGTTTTCTCATCTGTGATCATGGTAACAGCAGCTTTTCTGCTAGAGCAAAGGAGTTTTGCATTTCAGTGGTAAAAGCCCTTACTGGAGAGAAGGTAGAAGGAGGGTTTCTGGAGGGTAATCCAGAAGTTTCAACAACAGCATCATTGGCATTTGGGGCTGAGGGCAGTCCAGTGTATTGTAGGATGTTTAGCAGTATCTTTGCCTTTACCCACTAGGTGCCAATAGCATTCCCCCCAAGCTGAGACAAACAAAAATGTCTCCAGACATTGCCAAATGTCCCCTAGAGGGCAAAATCCCATTTGAGAACCATTTGCTAAAATACCGTTTCTTGATGTGGGTGTTACACGGCTGTGTTTATGTAATTTTATGTTTATGAAAATGCAGTGAGTTGCATAATATAGCAGTTTTCTGTTGTGAATGTTATGTTTTTACACACACACACACACACACACACACACACACACAAATCTTTCATCTTTTTTTTAACCAAAGGCAATAGAGAACCAGGCTGTAACCAATAACTATGTCTAACTATGTCTAAGTTTTTACTCTCTCTTAATCCCTAAAAGGTGGGATGGAATTATGGGGGGAAAGGGGTCTATGGTAGGATGGAAAGGCAAAAAATAGTCTAAAAATTTGGCTTCCAAATGTCTCTTTTCAACTCCTAGTCAATAGGGTGTGGAATTTCAATGTAGGAAAATTTCTATTACAAGATTTCAGAAATAAGCTGTGGGTGCAGAACAGAGTTGAATTATTAGCAAAACAGGTATCTTCTTTCCCACCCTCTCTTCTGTATTGTGACAGCAAAGGAGAGGGTCACCCGATTTTGGGTCATTTCAACTCTTATGACCTCTTTCTTGATGGCCCATTGAAGTTACTTCTGAAAGTGTTTGCTTTTATCTTTAGTATAAAATCTTTCAGTTTTTCTCCACTGTGTATGGGTGGGTAAATTGTCCTTCCATATTGGATGATGTTGCCTGCTCCCTGAGAATACTGTCCTCAGAGAAGTCATTGGATGGGACCTAGGCTGGAAACAGGAGGTCTAGTAAACCACCTCAGTGTCTTAGGAAGAGTCCAAGAAAAGACCCCGTTTTGAAGTTTGAAAGATCCTGCAAAGAGAGGGCAGGCCTCGGGCCAAGCAGCCTTTGAGGTAGTAACGGGGCTCATAAACGAGAACTGGCATGTGCCAACAGAATTTCTCATCCTGGCTCCACGGTTGGCTGAGGAGGGAAGTGTGTGGAAGGCTCTGTAAGTGGAAGGATTGTTCTTGGCTTTGGCTGTCGTGTGGCTGGAAACAGCAGGGACGGAGCTTGGACCTGGTCTCTGGAGTCTAGGCATTGCCCTGAGAAGAAGGGTTTTTTCCTCCTTCCATTTCTTGTTGTTGATGTTTTTTTCCCTCCCCTCCCCAACCCCCCTTAGTACTTAACATTGCAAGGTACAGGAAATGGTTGGATATTGAGTGTTTTACAACTCTTCAAGCACAGCCTATTAATATTGGTCTGCCAAGACGAAAGCCGGAAGGGATTTAACTAGGTAGAATCAAGGCTCTAACTTTTATGAAAGTGCCCTGAGCAAGGTACCCTCGGTTTACTTGGAAGTGTTTAAGTTTTACTAAAATCCCATCATTGCCAGCATGGTTTTTTAAAAAGGATAAACAGCCATGGGGACTTCCCTGGGGGCACAGTGGTTAAGGATTCGCCTGCCAATGCAGGGGACACAGGTTTGATCCCTGGTCTGGGAAGATCCCACATGCTGCAGAGCAGCTAACCCTGTGTGCCACAACTACTGAGCCTGCGCTCTAGAGCCAGTGTGCCACAACTACTGAGCCCGTACGCTGCAACAAGAGAAGCCACCGCAATGAGAAGCCCGAGCCCCGCAACAAAGAGTAGCCCCCGCTCGAAGCAACTAGAGAAAGCCGGTGCACAGCAACGAAGACCCAACGCAGCCAAAAAAAAAAAAAAAAAGAAAAAGACAACCATGTTGTCTAAACCAAGGAGTCCGTAAGACCTGAAGTTGGCAGCAACATGAGCCGTCTGAGGACAAAAGGAGAACATTGGTATGGGAAAGAAACGTAACTATGTCTCTGGACCCCTGTTCCCTCATTATTCTTTACTGGCCCTGGCAGCTGCCAAAGCTTGCTCAATAGAGTTGTGGGCTGGGGATTGTTTCTTAATCCCTGTAAGGAGTACCAAACCTCAGCTGTGTTATCTAGGCTCTGAGCCTCTGGCACTTGGCTAAGGCACTTTCTGAGGCATCTGGTGACTCTAGACAAAAGCCTATTTTGTCAGTGAGAAGACTGGGGCAAAGTACAAGCATTGTTATCTCTGATGCCCTCAGGGCAAACTGTCTACTTGGCAAGTGGGAGAGTCTTGACCTTGTGAATTACAGCAACCTGTCCACATGGTTTTAGGTTTCTTTGAGATTATTTTCTACTCCTGAAGTTTCAGCATTCAGGCATTGAAATCCACTATTAATGCTTTTTTTAAAAAAAGTTTTAAAAACAAAAGTAATAAGTGCTTTATTTTAAAGAATTTGGAAAACGCAGAAAGGTAAAAGGAACGAGAAAAATCATATTTAATTCTACCATATTCATTTTCTTAATGGAAGAATTTTTTTAATGTGAAACTGGCTGAGATTATTCGTTCAGGGCTGGCTTGTACATGACCTATATACCTCATAAAGCTCAATCCTGTTCCCTTAAGTTTAAGCATCTTTTATTTTACCATTTGAGAACTGACCTGGTCAGTCTCTGCTTGGCTAGATTTTATTACTTTTGATGAAATCTCACCCTGGAGTATGAAACTATCTTCTATATTTAAGTTTTTATAACTTAAGCCAAGTTTTTATCTTCATCTGTGATTGTCTTTAGAAGTCTGGGTGTTCGTGTTTTAAATTAGTGATGGTGAATGAATGTGTAGGGGGAAATGGTTTTGTTATTTTTAAAGGCTAAATATTGACCTGCTTTCTCAAACCCTTTTTGGAAAGAGGTGTCTGTGGTGTCAGTTAACATAATAATTTGCTTTCATTGACGAGCATTGACAATTTTGTCTTTTGAGATTTCTTGTTGTATAAAAGAAAAGGGCTGTTTTTATGGATTCTTGAGACAAACTGAGCTACTGGAACTTTTCCTTTTCCCCTAGAGCAACATTTTAGTTAAGGCAACAGCACAGAAACAAATCCACCCTTTTTCTCTATATAATTTTCTATCTGGATTTATGTTGACCAGTCTGGAGCTTCTGCTTATTAGATGTTTACATAGATATTATAGATTTTTGTTTAACTCTTAAAAGTTTGTGGTAAAGAAGATGGAAATCTTGGCTTAGTAGGGAAATTATTTTGGTCTTATTTATTATTCCTTATACACGTTAAAATGAGACAGGAACTACAAGACACTGGTATCTAAAAGTACTCTTTGACATTTGCAGTATCAGGTATAGCCATTCCCAAAAGAGACCTTCATTAATATACCCTAAGGATCTTTTGACAGGACAGAAATGGGGAGAGATGCTAGTTGGGCCTGTTTTTATTTATATTCTCTGAAAGTGTGCATTCTATACTGATAGGTTATTATCGTAGATTTTCTTTTCATTTAACATGGAATCTCTCCATATAATAGGAGAGAGAGAGCTTCCAGTCAAAATAATCACGCCAGCAGCTCTGAGACTAATCTTTGGAACTATCCTTTTCCAGTCTTTCAAATTTTGGTTTGAAGAAATCAAATCAGACAGAAATGTAGATCAGTGGAACAGGATAGAAAGCTCAGAGATAAACCCACACACCTGTGGCCACCTTATCTTTGATAAAGGAGGCAAGAATATACAATGGAGAAAAGACAGGCTCTTCAGTAAGTGATGCTGGGAAAACTGGACAGCTACATGTAAAAGAATGAAATTAGAACACTCCCTAACACCATACACAAAAATAAACTCAAAATGGATTAAAGACCTAAATGTAAGGCCAGACACTATAAAACTCTTAAGAGGAAAACATAGGAAGAACACTCTATGACATAGATCACAGCAAGATCCTTTTTGACCCACCTCCTAGAGAAATGGAAATAAAAACAAAAATAAACAAATGGGACCTAATGAAACTTAAAAGCTTTTGCACAGCAAAGGAAACCATAAACAAGACCAAAGACAACCCTCAGAATGGGAGAAAATATTTGCAAATGAAGCAACTGACAAAGGATTAATCTCCAAAATATACAAGCAGCTCATGCAGCTCAATATCAAAAACAAAAACAACCCAAACCAAAAATGGGCAGAAGACCTAAATAGACATTTCTCCAAAGAAGATATACAGATTGCCAACAAACACATGAAAAGATGCTCAACATCACTAATCATTAGAGAAACGTAAATCAAAACTACAATGAGGTATCACCTCACACCAGTCAGAATGGCCATCATCAAAAAATCTACAAACAATAAATGCTGGAGAGGGTGTGGAGAAAAGGGAACCCTCTTGCACTGTTGGTGGGCATGTAAATTGATACAGCCACTATGGAGAACAGTATGGAGGTTCCTTAAAAAACTAAAAATAGAACTACCATATGACCCAGCAATCCCACTACTGGGCATATACCCTGAGAAAACCATAATTCAAAAAGAGTCATGTACCACAATGTTCATTGCAGCTCTATTTACAATAGCCAGGACATGGAAGCAACCTAAGTGTCCATCGACAGATGAATGGATAAAGAAGATGTGGCACATATATACAATGGAATATTACTCAGTCATAAAAGGAAACAAAATTGAGTTATTTGTAGTGAGGTGGATGGACCTAGAGTCTGTCATACAGAGTGAAGTAAGTCAGAGAAAAACAAATACTGTACGCTAACACATATATATGGAATCTAAAAAAAAAAAAAAATGCTTCTGATGAACCTAGGGGCAGGACAGGAATAAAGACAAAGACGTAGAGAATGGACTTGAGGACAAGGGGAGGGGGAAGGGTAAGCTGGGATGAAGTGAGAGAGCAACATTGACATATATACACTACCAAATGTAAAATAGATAGCTAGTGAGAAGCAGCCGCATAGCACAGGGAGATCAGCTCGGTGTTTTGCGACCACCTAGAGGGGTGGGATAAGGAGGGTGGGAAGGAGACGCAAGAGGAAGGGGATATGGGGATATACGTATGCATATAGCTGATTCACTGTTACACAGCAGAAGCTAACACAACACTGTAAAGCAATTATACTCCAATAAAGATGTTAAAAAAAAATCAAATCAGGATTGACACCTAATAGTAGGTTTTGACCGTGAGATTGATTTAAGAATTTAAGGAAATCTAGGAAAATCTTTGTAAATCTTCCATGTTATTAACTTAAATTTTATATGAATAGAAGGTTGAGAAATGATGTTGCCCAAGCTGTGGGTAGAATTGTTTTTTCCATGTTTATCAGATGGCTTTAATGTTCCTGCCTTTCCTTATTTATTGTCAAAAGGTAGAAATTAACCTATTTCTAGAATCCATTAATGCCTAATAGATAGTTGGAGAATTTGGGTGCAAGAGGTGAGCTAAGCAGGTTATAGATGGGGATTTTTTTCACTTCATACACAATTAAAAAATTTAAGATAGTCAAATTTTCTTTTTTTAACGTGTATAACTCAGTGGTTTTATATCCTGCGACCATCACCAATACTTAATTCCAGAATATTTTCATCACCCCATTAGCGTTGCGGTCCGTGGGCTTCTCATTGCAGCGGCTTCTCTTGTTGCGG
The DNA here is from genome assembly GCF_009873245.2 of Balaenoptera musculus. NCBI lineage: Eukaryota > Metazoa > Chordata > Mammalia > Artiodactyla > Balaenopteridae > Balaenoptera > Balaenoptera musculus. Next base: position 69,648,016 of record NC_045786.1, on the reverse strand, counting down.
AGCATGGGCTCTAGGCGCGCGGGCTTCAGTAGTTGTGGCACGCGGGCTCAGTAGCTGTGGCTCGTGGGCTCTAGAGCACAGGCTCAGTAGCTGTGGCTCACGGGCCTAGTTGCTCCGCGGCATGTGGGATCCTCCCAGACCAGGGCTCGAACCCGTGTCCCCCGCATTGGCAGGCAGACTCCCAACCACTGCGCCACCAGGGAAGCCCCCTTCATTGTAGTTTTAATTTGCATTTCCCTAGTGACTAACATTGTTGAAGTTCTTTCATGTAGTTGTTTGTCATCAGTATGTCCTCTTCTGTGAAATGTCTCTGAATGTCTTTTGCCCATTTTCTAATTGTTTGTTTACTGTTGTTTTTAGAGTTCTTTATATATTCTAGATCCAGTCTTTTGTGAAATATTTTCGCCCAGTCTGTAGCTTATCTTTTTATTCTCTTTACATGAGCTTTCACAGAGCAAAAGTTTTTAGTTTTGATGAGGTCTGATTATCAATTTTTCCCTTTATAGATTATGTTTTTGTTGTCAAGTCCTAAGAACTCTTTACCTAGCCCTAGATCCTGAATATTTTCTCCAATATTTCTTCTAAAATTTTAATAGTTTTATGTTTTACACTTAAACTGTGATCCATTTTGAGTTAATTTTTATAGAAAGTGTGAGGTTTAGGTTGCAGTTCATATTTTGTGTGTGTGCTTAGGATGTCCAGCTGCCCCAGCACCATTTTTGAAAAGGTTCTCCTTCCATTATTGGATTGCTTTTGCACCTTTGGCAAAAATCATTTGAGCATACTTGTGTATGTCTATTTCTGGGTTCTCTGCACTGTTCCATTTATTTATGTGTTTACCCCTCTGCCAGTAGTACCACATTGTCTTGATTACTGTATAAGCCTTAAATTAGGGTGAGTGATTCCTCCCATTTTATTTTTCTTTCTCAAGATTGTTTTAGTTATATGGAAAGGCCAAGTCCTTTAGTTTATCTGTATCTACACAAAACCTTGCTAGTATTTTGATAGGAACTGCACTAAGGGGAGAGTTGACATCTGTCCATTTTTTTTGTTTACTTATGCGTTTTTGATCTAATAGAAATTTATAGTTAATGAAATCTGAGGGTTTTTTTTTTAAATGACTCCTGAATTTCACGTCTAATTTAAAAACAACTTCCTCACCCAAGCTTATAACAATATTAACCTGTATTTTTTTCTTTACTCTTTGTTAAACCATCTGATATTTATTTTGGTATTCTATAGGAATATAATATTCTGTTTTCTAAAACCCAATTGGTTGGGCTTCCCCGGTGGCGCAGTGGTTAAGAATCCGCCTGCCAATGCAGGGGACACGGGTTCAAGCCCTGGCCTGGGAAGATCCCACATGCCGCAGAGCAACTAAGCCCGTGCGCCACAACTACTGAGCTTGCGCTCTAGAGCCTGCGAGCCACAACTACTGAGCCCACGTGCCACAACTACTGAAGCCCATGAGCCTAGAGCTCGTGCTCTGCAACAAGAGACGCCACCGCAATGAGAAGCCCGTGTACCGCAACAAAGAGTAGCCCCCACTTGCCACAACTAGAGAAAGACTGCGCCCAGCAACGGAGACCCAACACAGCCAAAAATAAATAAATAAATAAAATTAAAAAAAAAAAAAAAAAAACCCAATTGGAGAGTTAGTTGTCCTCATCATTTACTGATTATTATTCATAGTTTTTCATTGATTTGAGATGCCATCTTTATCATAATCTAATCTATGTATTTGGTCTGTTTCTGGGCTTTCTTGTCAGTCCAGTCATCTATTACATCATCATATCACAGTTTAATGATCTGCTGTAGGCCTATGAGACAATGCAGTGTCTAGGAGGAGGCATAGCATGATAGTTAAGAGCTTAACTCGGAGGTTAGACTTGCCTAGTTGAATGGTATTTCCCCCTTTACTAACTAAATGACTTAGTGCGAGTTCTTTAAATTCTCTAGACCTCAGTATCATCTGTAAGATGAGGATTATAGTATTACATACATTAGAGGGTTATTGTGAAGATTAAAAGCATTAAGATATGTAAAGCTGTTTTAATGCTGTGTAACATAGGGCCATGTAAGAGTTAGACTGCAAAGTTGTGCTCGTATTCCTTCTTTCCAGATTATCTTTCAAAATGTTTTTTATTCTCCCCCAAATCCAATTCAGCTATTGACTGGAATTACATTGATTTTATAGATGTAGTTGGAGGGAGAAATGGTCTTTATAATAATGTAATAAAGTACTGCATTATCATTATATAATATTTGTTTACCACCTAAGAACATGACATAATCTCTTCATTTACTCAAGTCTAGAGTCTTGTGTCAGTTCTGGCTTAATAGATGGAGAGAGTGTTTTTTGTTCTCATCCAATCTAAAACACAAAAAGGGAGAAATATTAGGACCTATGTAAATTTCACAAGTGTGACATTATTGGCTTCCTTTTTCCCTAGAATAACAACACTAGAGAAATGTGATGCCATAGACTACATCATGAGGTGCTATGTAGGTGTTTGTACCTATGTTGGTGGTTTAAGCACATCTTCTCAGTGTTGTCTCACATTTCTTTACCCTAAAGTGCATGAGTGTTTGAATAAAGAAGAAAAACTCAAGGAATGATAACCTTTGGAATGATACTAAAACTCAGACTATATGTGAAAAAATGTGTGTGTGTGTATATATATATATGTGAATATTGAGTGAATATATGGAAATGAAATATATAAATACAATTGATTCCTTTGAATTTGACCATTGGAATTTTCCTAAGGGAGAGCCTCCCCCACCAGACCCCCAAGATTCCTGCTTTAGGAGAGAATGCCTATATACTCAACCCCTATCTTCTTTCCTCAGTCTTTCATATCATCTGCCAATGAACTCTAGCTAGATTCTTTATATTTTAGATTATTCATTTTTAGAGGAGAAACTACTTTTGATTGTGTGTAAATGAGATGCCTGAAACCAAATTCCCAGCCTGCATGTATCAGTTAACTGCTTCAAGAAAATAGCAAGTAGAGCAAAAGACTCTTTAATTCCAATGAGGGCTACAGGAGATGTCATATACACATGTACTTAAACCATGCTTGTTCCTGTTTTTGTGATTTTTCTCCCAGAATTCTTTAGGTTTGATAGGTGGTTATATTTACACTAGGAAGTGGTGGATTAGGGATAAACAACAAAATAGCTGTATATTTTGATAAGAAGTTTTGAGTTAAAGGACAGATCAGTAGAGATGCCAATCATAATTCACCAATATATACTGTTCTTTCTATATTTGTGTATGTTTGAAGTTTTTAATAACATTTGGGAGTACAATAATATATGTAAGTAAATAAAGGTAATAATTATCAATTATATAGAATAAAATATGCTTTAAAAAAACATTTTAGGGACTTCCCTGCTGGCGCAGTGGTTAAGAATCCGCCTGCCAATGCAGGGGACACGGGTTTGATCCTTGGTCCAGGAATACCCCACATGCCGCGGAGCAACTAAGCCCATGCGCCACAACTACTGAGCCTGTGCTCTAGAGCCCACACAACTACTGAGCCCACACACCACAACTACTGAAGCCCACACACTCTAGGGCCCGCGTGCCGCACTGAGCCCGTGTGCTGCAACTACTGAAGCCCGCGCGCTGCAACTACTGAAGCCCGCGCTTGCGCCTAAAGCCCGCTCTCCGCAACAAGAGAAACCACTGCAATGAGAAGCCCACGCACCGCAACGAAAAGAAGCCCCCGCTTGCCGCAACTAGATAAAACCCGCGCGCAGCAATGAAGACCCAACACAGCCAAAAAAAACCATTTTATTATACGTATAAAAAGTGCACTAGTTATAAGCTTACAGCTCAATGAATTTTCACAGTTTGAACACACTCATGTAACTAGCCTGGAGATCGAGAAACAGAACATTGCTCGCCGCTGGAAACTTCCCTTGTGCTGCCTTCTAGTTACGAGCCCCCTAAGGCTAACCACTATTCTGACTTCTAATAGAATATATTAATTTTGCCTATTTTTGATTTTTTTAAAATTGAGGTATATGTGATGTACAATATTATATAAATTTCAGTTGTACCATATAGAGACTGAAAATTTTTAAAGGGTATACTCCATTTATAGTTATTATAAAATATTGGCTGTATTCCCTGTGTTGTACAATATATCATTGTAGCTTATTTATTTTATACATAGTAGTTTGTACCTCTTAATCCCCTGCCCGTATCTTGCCTTCTCCCCCCTCCCCCTTCCCACTATAACCACTAGTTCTCTATATCTGTGAATCAGTTTGTTTCTTTTTTTTTTTTTTTAAAGACTTTTTTGATGTCGACGATTTTTAAAGTCTTTATTGAATTTGTTACAGTATTGCCTCTGTTTTACGTTTTGGTTTTTTGGCCGCGAGGCATGTGGGATCTTAGCTCCCCGACCAGGGGTCGAACACGCACCCCCTGCATTGGAAGGCGAAGTCTTAACCACTGAACCGCCAGGGAAGTCCCCTCTTTTTTTAAATAATATTTATTTATTTATTCAGGCTGCTCTGGGTCTTAGTTGCGGCATGCATGTGGGATCTAGTTCCCCGACCAGGGATCGAACCCCAGGCCCCCTGCATGGGGAGCTCAGAGCCTTACCCACTGGACCATCAGGGAAGTCCTTGAATCTATTTCTTTTTTGTTATATTCCCTAGTTTATTTTTTAGATTCCACATGTAAATGATATTATACAGTATTTGTCTTTGTCTGGCTTATTTCACTTAGCGTAATACTCTCCAAGTCCATATATGTTGTTGTAAATAGCAAAATTTCATTCTTCTTAGTTGTATTCCATTATGTATATATATGTATATATACCTCATCTTTACCCATTCATCTGCTGATGGACACTTAGGTTGCTTCCATATCTTGGCTATTGTAAATAATGCTGCTATGAACATTGGGGTGTATGTATCGAGTTAGTGTGTTCATTTTTTTCAGATGTGTACCCAGGAGTGGAATTGCCGGTTGATAAGGTAGTTCTAGTTATAGTTTTTTGAGAAACCTCCATATTGTTTTCCACAGTGTCTGCACCAGTTTACATTCCCACCAACAGTGTATTTTTATATACATGAGGAGCCATACACTTTTTTTATCTTTTTATAAATTTATTTATTTGTGTTATTTTTGGCTGTGTTGGGTCTTCGTTGCAACGCGCAGGCTTTCTCTAGTTGTGGCTAGCAGGGGCTACTCTTCATTGCGGTATGCAGGCTTCTCGTTGGGGTGGCTTGTCTTTGTTGAGAAGCCATGGGCTCTAGGCGTGCGGGCTCGGTAGTTGTGGCGCATGGGCTTAGTTTCTCCACGGCATGTGGGATCTTCCCAGACCAGGGCTTGAACCTGCATCCCCTGCATTGGCAGGCAGATTCTCAACCACTGCACCACCAGGGAAGCCTGGGAAATAATTTTTTACTTTTTTTTTTTTTTTTTTACAATCTACCATATCCATATTTTGCATTTGCTTTTAGGAAAATAAATCCCAGTGTTCCAACTTGACTGACAACTTCTCTTTCGTTTTTGATATGCATTTATATAAACTTTTATTTTCACCTCTGTTTTAAAACAGTGTTTGGAGTGATAAGTGGAACTAGGGCATTCTTATGTGAGAGTGGTATTTTAATTTTATTTCTTCTTCTCCCCCTGCTTTTTTTTCTGTGCTATCCACCTCATCATTCAAGATGCTTAAGAACACCTCTTCAACAAAGCCTTGTGTCATTCCACCACACCCCCACCCTGGCATCCTTCCTCACGAACACCTCATGACAGTATTTAGCATACACAACATTTTATTACATTCAGTTGTTTTCATGTCTGTTTTCTGTTATTAGTCTCCAAGCTTCATTCTGTATCTTCAGAATCTGAGATGCAAGTTTTTTAAAATGATGGATGAAATTGTGAGAGAGCTGCTAGACTTTTTTCCTTTACCAGATCTGTCTTTTCCATTTTAGTACAGAATTGTTTATCCCTATGCTTTTGTTTGGGTGTAAATTCTGCTACTTTGACTGGTTGACAGTATTTAGATTTAGGTTACTGAGAAAGGTCCAATATCACCATCCATATATAAAAATAATTGCTATTACTTCTTTTTGTAATGCTTGTGTTATTTTGATTAAATATAATTATTTTCTCCTGATATACTATGCTTTTATTTAGAATGTAGTATTTTACATAAATATGCCTTTAATACTTTGGAAGATGGAATAATTCAATACATATAATGACCGTTTGTCTTTTTTTAATGCTACCAATTATCTGAGCCTCTGGCCTTTGGGGGATTGCCTCACCTTATAAGTCCAATGTCTACTGTAAAATCAGAAAATACCAGATGCTTAGTCTCCCAGCTCTGTTAGCAACAAGGTTTTGAGACCTGACCCAAGCCTCACCAGCTGAATATGTCATCCCTGGTATTTTCAATCAGTCCCTGATGCCAAGGAACAATGGAAAATTGTTTATAGTGGTGGTCACAGCACCATCCAATCTCCAGTGGCATCACTGGTTCAGTGGTGGAGGTAGCAGTGTCCTTTCCAGACTGATAGTGGGGTATGATTTGTAAGTGGTTCTGGTTGTATAGCCTCTTCCTGTGCCTGCTTGTCTTCTGAGCCTAATTCTTCAGACTTCCTGGGAGTTCTACGAGTCACCCACTTGCATCTTTTGTTCTAATCAGCCACAGTTAGTTTCTGTAAGCAACCATGAACCATGAGAGATATAGTAAGTAGCTGAATTTTGAGAGTAGAAACCACAGTATGTATCAAAGAAGTGTACCTCTTATTGAGAGACAAAACTCATGAGATGGTAGATCTATATTACATAGAAATATGGTAGCTTATATAACACAGATTATAAGTGATATAAAGAAAGGAAAAATCAGTGGAGGAGTATTACGAAACAGGTTTATAGAGAAAGTGGGACTCAAATAGTGGGTAGAATTTGGATAGAAAGAATAAATGTTTAGAGAGGTACAAGTCTTATACCTGTATTGTTAATTATTGTCACTGAGAACTTTTGATAGTATTTAGATACCTCTGCTTCTAACTGGGTGAAAACAGGAAAGGAGATGTTAGGAATAGGAAAGGGGGGAATCTTAGGATTATACATTAACGAAGCTAGATAAGTGTGTGCTTTCAGTGTTATTACTTCTCATGACTCCCACTTCTCATGGGAGTACTTCTCATTCCCATGTTTCACTGGGAGTGCTACAAGTCTGCCCATGGAAGAATACATAGACATTTATTTTTACAGAATTTCTTGTTTTCAAGTTCCCTGAAGGCTATTAATAATTTTTTTTTAAGGGCAGGGAGATTTCGCTGTTTCTCTCTCTTTCTCTTAAACTTTAAAAAAAGCTGTTTGATAATGTGATTTACTTTTGGAGCTCATACTCCCTAGAATCTCTTGATAACCAGTAATCCATTTGTTCATCAGGTATCCTAAGCCTCAGGGAGCGTATTGGAGCTTTCTCTTTCTTCATTTGGTAAAATAAATAAATAAATAAATAAATTTAAATTTTATTGGATTATAGTTGATTTACAACTTTGTGTTAGCTTTAGTGATTCAGTTATGCATATACATATATTTATTCTTTTTCAGATTCTTTTCCCGTATAGGTTATTACAGAATATTGAGCAGAGTTCCCTGTGCTATACAGTAGGTCCTGGTTAGTTAATCTATTTTATATATAGTAGTGTGTGTATGTTAGTCCCAAGCTCCTAATTTATCCCTCCCCACCATGTTTCCCCTTTGATAACCATAGGTTTGTTTTTGAAATCTGTGAGTCTGTTTCTGTTTTGTAAATAAGTTCATTTATATCATTTCTTAAAGTTAGATTCCACATATGAGTGATATCATATGATACTTGTCTTTCTCTGTCTGACTTACTTCACTCAATATGATAATCTCTAGGTCCATCCATATTGCTGCAAATGGCATTATTTTGTTCTTTTTTATGGCTGAGGAATATTCCGTTGTATGTACATACCACATCTTCTTTATCCAATCCTCTGTCGGTGGACATTTAGGTTGCTTCCATGTATTGGCTATTATAAATAGTGCTGCAATGAACATTGGGGTGCATGTATCTTTTCAAATCCCAGGAGTGGGATTGCTGGATCATATGGTAGTTCTATTTTTAATTTTTTAAGGAACCTCCATACTGTTCTGCATAGTGGTTGTACCAACTTACATTCCCACCAACAGTGCAAGAGGGCTCCCTTTTGTCTACACCCTTTCCAGCATTTATTGTTTGTAGACTTTTTGATGATGGTCATTCTGACCGGTGTGAGGTGGTACCTCACTGTAGTTTTGATTTGCATTTCTCTGATAATTAGTAATGTTGAGCATTTTGCTTTTTGGCCATCTGTATGTCTTTTTTAGAGAAATGTCTATTTTGATCTTCTGCCCATTTTTTGATTGGGTTGTTTGTTTGTTTGTTTGTTTTTAATTTTATTTATTTATTTATTTATGGCTGCGTTGGGTCCTTGTTTCTGTGCGAGGGCTTTCTCTCTAGTTGCGGCAAGCGGGGGCCACTCTTCATCGCGGTGCGCGGGCCTCTCACTATCGCGGCCTCTCTTGTTGCGGAGCACAGGCTCCAGACGCACAGGCTCAGCAATTGTGGCTCACAGGCCTAGTTGCTCAGCGGCATGTGGGATCCTCCCAGACCAGGGCCCGAACCCGTGTCCCCTGCATTTGTAGGCAGACTCTCAACCACTGCGCCACCAGGGAAGCCCCGGGTTGTTTGTTTTTTTGACATAGAACTGCATGAGCTGTTTGTATACTTTGGAGATTAAGTAAATATATTTTATAATTGACTTCGTGCAGGTGAAAGTAAAACTTAATTGAGGCCTGTTCTTCTCCAGCAAATAGATTGCAAATGAGTATCCTTTTTCTTTGCTCCCATGATTATTTTGCACCCTTTATTGTAGCACTGATTTGTATTATTCTATTGTAATTTTTGTTTTTGTATGATTCCCTCCCCTCCCCAACCTACCCCCTCCCTGTCTATGGGCTATTTGATAAGGACCAGGACTCTTATCTATCTCTGTATCTCCAGTGTCTGGCTTCTAACTAGGCTCTATAAATTTTTTTAAAGATATAATAGTTATTTTCTTTAAGTGCTCTTTGGTAGGAGTTACGAGAAGAATTAAGATTTTCTTTAACTCAAAGTTATCATGGACATTAACATTGTGTAACTGTCCTGGTATGTTTGTTTGTTTTGTTTGTTTGAAAGATTTAAGATACCTTGGTCAAATGTGATTTGTTTTGGGGTCTAGCAATTTCAACAATTCTTTTTTTTTTTTAATAGACTTTTATCTTTTAGAACATTTTTAGATTTACAGAAAAATTGAGATGATAGTACAGAGTTCCTATATATCCCACATCCCGATTCCCCTACTATTAACATCTTACTAATTTGTATGGTACATTTATTACTGTTACTGAACCAGTATTAATATGTTATTATCAACTAACTTTCATACTTTATTCAGATTTCATTAGTTTTTGCCAGATGTCCTTTTTCTGTTCCAGGATCCCATCCAGGAGACCACATTGCATATAGTTTTCATGTCTCCTCTAATTCCTCTGTCTGTGAAAGTTTCTCAGATTTTCCTAATTTTTTATGACCCTGACAGTTTTGAGGCATAGTGGTCAGATTTTTGTGGAATGCCCCTCAGCTGGTATTTATCTGATGTTTTTTCTCAAGATTAGTCTGGAGTTAAGGGGTTTGGAGAGGAAGGACAGAGAGGTAAAGTAACATTTTCATCCCATTACTTCAAAGGTAATACTGTTTACATGATTTATCACTGTTGATGTTGACCTTTTTCCCCTAGCTGAGATAGTGTTTGTCAGGTTTTTCCACTGTAAGGTTACTCCCCCTGCCCCATTTCTGTAGTCTTTGGAGGGAAGTCACCCTGTGCAGTGCACACTTGAGTCAGGAGTCAAGTGCTCTCCCTCCCTGAAGACAGAGTAGCTACATAAATTATTTGGAATTTTTCAGCATGGGTTATTCTGTTATGCTTTTTAGTAACTGATTTATAATGGTGGAGGAAGGTAAAAAGGTGCAAGGTGTTAACAGAACTCCCTAGCTCCAAGGGTCTTGTCCCTAGGTTCTTGTTTCTGTAGAAAGTCATGATTCTTTGGTTTAGATGGGTTTTGTTTCACCTCCTTTTTTTTTTTTAATAAATTTATTTATTTTGGCTGTGTTGGGTCTTCATTGCTGCATGTGGGCTTTCTCTAGTTGGGGCGAGCGGGGGCTACTACTCTTTGTTGCGATGTGTGGGCTTCTCTTTGTGGTGGCTTCTCTTGTTGCGGAGCACGGGGTTTAAGGTGCCCAGGCTTCAGTAGTTGCGGAACTTGGCTCAGTAGTTGTGGCTTGAGGGCTCTAGAGCGCAGCCTCAGTAGTTGTGGCGCACGGGCTTAGTTGCTCTGTGGCATGTGGGGTCGTCCTGGACCAGGGATCAAACCCGTGTCCCCTGCACTGGCAGGCGGACTCTTAACCACTGCACCACCAGGGAAGTCCCTGTTTCACCTCCTTTTGCTGCGTAGACTTTCTTTGAAAATAATATTAGTAAGCGTCTGGAAAACACTGAGAGCTTCGTCCATATACCTGTGTCCAAAGAAATATACCTAGGGCTCTAATGGTTTCTGAAGAGTCAGCTTCAGTTTTAAGGAAGGAAGAGGAGGTTTTATGACTACATACAACCACATTGCATATTGAAAGGCAATGTTTGTTATAGTGCTTTAGGAACCAAAGATCAAGACCCACTGGAGTGGGTCTTGAAGATATATCTTCACTTTTCCTTAAATGTTTATATCTGGCATATGACTCAAATATGACTACAGTAAATATTTCACTGGTATAGTCTGTTCATTTAGATCAGTGGTTCTCAGAGCGTGGGCCCCAGATCAGCAGCATCACCGTCATATGGAAGCCGGTGAGGAATTCAGGTTTCCATTTTCATCCCAGACCTACCATCTTGGAGGCTCTAGCAGTGAGGCCCAGCAACCCATCTGTCTTAACAAGCCCCTTACCCCTTAATGATTCTGATACCCTCTAAAGCTTGAGTATCTGGTCTGGCTTATTGAGTGTGAATGGTAACCTGGAGAGCAGTTCTTAGGGCATATTGGCTATGAGTAGCATTTGCTTTTCCTACAGGGCCATGAAAAATCTTTCCTCTTTTAATCAGAGTGTCTGATTTCTGAGATGTTAGTTTATATTCTCTTCCCCTAAGATCATATCTGCTGAATTGCTGTATCTGCAACAGGGGTTGGCAAACCACAGACTACAGGCCAAATCAGAGCCACCTCCTGTTTTTGTACAGTCTGAGCTAAGAATGGTTTTAACCTTTTTTAAACAGCAGCTTTACTGAGATATAGTTCACATATCATGAACTTCATCCATGTAAAACATTCAAATCATTGGTTTTTAATAAATTCACAGAGTTCAATCGTTCACCAGTATCTAATTTTAGAATATGTTATCACCTCCACAAAGAAACACAGTACCCTTTAGCAATCAGACCCTTTCTTCCCCACCCTCACCCTGACCCCACCACACTAGCCCAAGGTAACCACTATGCTATTGTCTGTCTCTGTAAATTTACCTCTTCTGGACACTTCCTATAAATGAAATTATACCATAAATATGTGGTCTTCTGGGACTAGCTTCTTCCACTTAGCATAATGTTTTCAAGGGTCATTCATGTTACAGTCTCAGTACTTTATTCCTTCTGTTGCTAAATAATATTCCATCATATGGATGTATCACATTTATCTGTTTATCAGTTGATGGACATTTGGGTTGATTTTTACATTTTTGAATGGTTGAAAAAAATCAAGAATATTTTATGATGTGAAAATGATAGGAAATTCAAATCTGTTGTCCATAAATAATGTTTTGTTGACACACAGCCACACTTAACTCCTTTTATGTATCATCTGTGGCTATTTTCATGCTACAGTGGGAGAGTTGAATAGTGACAGCCTTCAGCAGAGCCTAGAATATTTACTGTTCAGCCCTTTGGAGAATAGGTTTGCTGACCCCTGTTTCTCAACCTTTTTCTTCATGATTGTTTCCTAAGGAGTCTTTTTAGACATTTTTTTCCCTACTTGCCTTCCTCTCCATGAAATTTTAATACCAGAGGTATACGGTATATCTCTTTGTGTACTGATGCCTTGGTGGAACACAAACCATTGTAATATCTTAACAATTTTTTTTGTCCCCTCAGGGATGATATCACCCTAATTGAGAGTGACTACTCTAGAGTAGTGTTCTGGTTAGGTTAATCTTCCTTTGTTACATTAGGAGGTGAAAATTTTTTTCAGATGGGTTATATTTCCCTCAGAAATATTTCTGGTGTTGAGGTATTTAAGCAGTATGTTGTGATCTACTGTTAGGTCTCAAAGCTAAGAGAAATGACTGTCAGCATAGAACACAAGATATTACTGTATTGGCATTTTTAAATTTTGGGAAATTTTGATGACTCCTCATCAAAATATTTGAGGCTTTTGCTTTAGTTCATAGATTGGTTTATTAGATTATCAGTGTTTATTAGTAAATTTGGCTATAGGAAGAGGCCAGAGAGTTTAATTTTTAAAAATTTTATCTGTAAAGAGAGGTTTTTTTTATTACCAGCTGGTTTGTGATGCTAGCTCTCTGCATTTCTCCTATACCTTATAGTTCATTAGAGAAAAGATTCTTTTATCTTCCCTCATCCTCATCTTCTCTTCTTCCCTAGAGTGTATGTTCTTGGAGAGGTAGGAATAGGCAGAGCTTTGTGAGGATTTGAAGGCTGGAGAGAGGAAGGGCTGGTCAAAAGAGGAGATTCTATTCACAATTTACATTGTAAATTGGAGCAGCTGCTATGGAGAACAGTATGGAGGTTCTTCAAAAATTTAAAAATAGGTTGCGGGCTTCCCTAGTGACGCAGTGGTTGGGAATCTGCTTGCCAATGCAGGGGACATGGGTTCGAGCCCTGGTCTGGGAGGATCCCACATGCCGCGGAGCAACTAGGCCCATGAGCCACAACTACTGAGCCTGAGCGTCTGGAGCCTGTGCTCCACAACAAGAGAGGCTGCGATGGTGAGAGGCCCGCGCACCGCGATGAAGAGTGGCCCCCACTTGCCACAGCTAGAGAAAGCCCTCGCACAGAAACGAAGACCCAACACAGCCATAAATAAAAAAATTAATTAATTAATTAATTAATAAAATTAAAAAAAAATAGGTTGCCATATGATTCTGCAGTCCCACTCCTGGGCATATATCCAGACAAAACTCTAATTTGCAAAGATACATGCACCCCAATGTTCATAGCAGCACTATTTACAATAGCCAGGACATGGAAGCAACCTAAATGTCTATCAACAGATGAATGGATAAAGAAGATGTAGTACAAATGTACAATGGAATATTACTTAGCCATAAAAAAGAACGAAATAATGCCATTTGCAGCAACATGGATGGACCTAGAGATTATCATATTGAGTGAAGTAAGTCAGACAAAGACAAATATGATATTACTTATATGTGGAATCTAAAAAAATGATACAAATGAACTTATTTACAAAACAGAAATAGACTCATAGTCATAGAAAACAAACTTGTGGTTACCAAAGGGGAAAGGCAGGGGGGAATAAAGTAGGAGTTTAGGATTAACAGATATACACTACTATATGTCAAAATAGATAAACAACAAGGACTTACTATATAGCACAGGGAACTAACTATATTCAATATCTTATAATAATATAATAACCTATAATGGAAAAGAATCTGAATAAGAACAGATATGTGTGTGTGTGTGTGTGTGTGTGTGTGTGTGTGTGTGTGTGTGTATAGCTGAATCACTTTGCTGTACAACTGAAACTAACACATTGTAAATTAACTATACTTCAATTTTAAAAAATGGTTAAAAAAAAAGATTCTAATTTAAAGCAACAGAACACTAATGCTAACTACCTCTTCTTTTTGTCAGTTGTTGATGGTTTTGTGTTTAGTAATCTAGAATAGGCCATTAATCTTTATGAAAACAGATATGTTTGTTAAATGTAGATTAAAAAAACTCAAGTCTAGCAGCAAAACAAAATCTAATTTAGTCCCCTTCCTCTTCTTGACCAAATAGGATATATGGAAAAGCAGAAAAGAGTTGCATTTCTTTAAAAGGTGAATACTTGGCAGAATGGAACATTGTAAATGAATTACACTGGGATGATAACTGATTTCATGGAAAGGAATTGTTATCCAGATGGAATCTCATCTCTTTGCCCTTGCCTTTTGGGTCCTGCTATTTAGTGAACTGAGACTTTTCTTCTCTTCAGTTTGTTTCTTTTCTTCAGTTTAAGTTTCTCTTCTGAGAAAGGTGAACCCAGAACTTAGTCCCTAATGTATATTTTCTGTGCTGTATGAGAGTAGGGAAGCTTAAAAATGGTCTAAAACCATTCTTCCTCAAACGTTGAACTTGCCTTACAATATTTGTAGGCCTCTTGGGCAAAATTTAAAATACAATTTTGCCTGAATATTATTAGAATTGTTTTACAAGTAGTTATTGTGAGAAATGGAAGAAGAAATGATAACCCCTTTCAGGTACAACTATGAGATGTAATACATTTTTTCTGTAATTTTATTCCTGACTTAAGATTTCTCTTTGTTATTTTTTCACATCATCAAATGGAACTTCAGCCCTGTAATACTGAAATAGGATTTAAATATTGTCACCTTTCAAGGTTCTGTGCACTATAGTCCAGTACTCATGTTTTAATCAACTCATGTTTTAATCCACGAATCAGTGGAACTTTTACTCTGGGTTTTTTTTTGTTGTTGATTAAAACATGAGTACATATTATCTAAACATGAGTAGTAGTTATCTTAAACATGAGTAGTAGTTATCTTTCTACTTAAACTTGATTGTCTAGTAATATTCCATATCTTAGTGATGCTTAATGCACATCCACTCAATTGCTGAAGCTGAAAAAGAGAATTGTCCTAGACTCTCTCCTTTTCATTTATCCAGAGGTCAGAAGTCCTGTGAATGATTCCCCTTAAAAATATCCTCTCTTTTCCTCTAAGGCACACAGGCCTTCAGAATCCCATCCCAGCCTGCTTTTTCCTAGCTTCCTCTTCTACCACTCCTCCTTTATTTCGGCCATAAAAGTACTTGCAGTTCTCTAGACATGCCATGGGGTTTCATACTTCCTATTGTTTCATATCATTGTGCCTTTGTATATACTTTTTTTTCTCTGCCTAGAATACTTTTCTCTGCCATTTTTGATCAGATAGCTTCTAATTCTGCTTCACGAATCAGTGGAACTTTTACTCTGGGTTTTTTTTTTTCCAAGACCTCATATGTATTTGTGTCATAGCATTTATCACACCATATGATAAGATCGAATTCTCTCTTTTCCACCTAGACTGTAAGATATTTTTTGAGGGCAAGTGTTGTGTTATCTTTATCTTAGGCTCCATATTACTTAACACAGCACCTGGTTCCAAGTAGCTGCTCCATAAATGCTCATTGACTGAATCTCATTCATGTTAAAAAGAAAAAAATTTCAATGGAGCAGACAGGTTTTCAACTTGAGCTCTGAACCCATTTATTTTGAGTAATATTAATTAGACCCGAAGTCCAACAAAATCAAAGAATTTGAAAGCACTTTGGGGCCTGTTGAAATATAATTTGATGTGCTGTCTATGTTTACTGATTTTTGGTATCCAGATTCATGCAGAATGTGATTAAAGGTAAATTTTGTCAACTAGACAAATGATGCCGAGGTTGAAAGTTCTCTTTTCAGGCTCTCTTTCATTCCTTTGTGTTGAAACAGCAGGCAGCATTCTTTTTTGGTTAAAATGAAGGCCTGGTTTCTTCTACAGCCTCGTCTGAAACCCCTTTACAAGGCCATGGGTCACAGTCATACTTTGCTCAGAGTTTTCTCAACAGCAATGCCGGGACTAATCCCTTCTCATAAATCCTGTAAGCTGTCAGCAAACAAACCCCTTCTTACCAGTCTAGCACGAAAGCCATGAGCTAGGAATACAGAGCAGGTACATGGCTGTTTTAAGGGCAGTTGTTTTTCAGTCTCCAGATTGCCAGTCAGTGCTTTCTCCTCTGCTGTTGTCCCATCAAGTTGTAGGTGTTGTGCTGGGTGCTTCAGGCTGGCCCCTAAATGTTGAACACTTGCAGAAAGCTGCAATTTCCCTATTATGAGAGACCTCTGTACCTGTGGTTTCTGCCGCTCTGATTAGCAGGTAAAAGAGATTGACTGGCTGCTTTCAGGATTATGTGAGACTAGAAACCCACTTCTTTCTTGAAGCCTTTGTGTCATTCCTGGAGGTACTTTCAGCCCTTTCTTTTGCAATCAGATCTGCTTGATAAAAGGGGGAAGGAGAACGGGTTGGTATAGTGAGAAGAGGATCCAGATAATCAGGACTTTAAAAAATCAGTTTGAAAAAAAAAAAAAATCAGTTTGTTGAAGTATAATATTCATACAATAAAAATCATACATTTTAAGGATACAGATTGATGATCTTTGACAAATGGATGCATCTCTTTAACCACCACCCAAACCAAGGTGTAGAACATTTTAATTTCTTCAGAAAGTTCCTTTGTTTCCCTTTGTAATCAGCCTCCTCCCCCCAGCCCTGCTGCAACCAACTGCTAATCTGATTTCTAGCACTATAGACTAGTTTTGCCTGTTAGGAACCATACAGTACCTATTCTTGTGAGTTCTGCTTCTTTCTCTCAGTATAGTCTTTGAAAATTGTCCTTGTGGTTGGCATGTATTAGCAGTTTCTTTCTTTTTATTGTTGAATACTATTTCATTGTATGGATATACCGCAATTTGTTTTCTCACTAATTGAAGAAATTTGAGTTATTTCTAGTGTTGGGCTTTTATAATTATATAAAGTTGTGAATTGCTTTCTGTGGGTTTCATTTTTCTTGGATAAATACCTAAGAGTGGAATTAACTGGGTCATATGATAAGTGTATATTTATTTATTTATTTTTGGCTGTGTTGGGTCTTTGTTGCTGCTTGTGGGCTTTCTCTAGCTGCGGTGAATGGGGGCTACTCTTCGTTGTGGTGTGCGGGCTTCTCATTGCAGTGGCTTCTCTTGTTGCAGAGCACAAGCTCTAGGCATGTGGGCTTCAGTAGTTGTGGCTCACAAGCTCTAGAGTGCAGGCTCAGTAGTTGTGGCTCACAAGCTCTAGAGTGCAGGCTCAGTAGTTGTGGCGCACGGGCTTAGTTGCTCTGCAGCATATGGGATCTTCCCGGACCAGGGCTCGAACCCATGGCCCCTGCATTGGCAGGTGGATTCTTAACCACTGCGCCACCAGGGAAGCCCCTGATAAGTGTATATTTAACTTTATAAGAAACTGACAAATGATTTTCCTGAGTGGTTGCACCATTTTATACTGTGGCCAACAATGTATGAGAGTACTAGTTGCTGCAACTCTTTGCCAAAACTTGATATCTCTCTTTTTCATTATAGCATTCTAGTGGGTATGAAGTAGTATTTCATTGTGATTTTAATTTTTGTTGCTGTTCTAATTGGTGTATATATATATATTTTTTGTTTGTTTGTTTTTTTGTTTGGCTGCGCTGGGTCTTTGTGGCGGTGTGCGGGCTCTTCGTTGTGGCATGCTGGCTTACTTACGGTATGTGGGATCTTAGTTCCCCGACCAGGGATCGAACCTGGGCCCCCTGCATTGCAAGCCCAGTCTTAACCACTGGACCACCAGGGAAGTCCCTAAATGGTATTTTTAAAATTTCATTTTCATTTACTTGTTGCTAGTATATAAAAATGCAGTTGATTTTTGTATATGACCTTATATCAAAGTCACTTCATTCTTCTAGCAGTTTTTTTCTTTTGTTTTTGTTTTGTTTTTAGATTTCCTATGATTTTCTACATAGACAACCATGGTGTTGATATTACACTTACCTTATTCAACTTTAGTCAGCAAGGATAGGATCCACATAATCTGGATTTTTGGCTTGTTTAGTTTTCTGGATATTTGAAAGCCTTATCTTTATAGGCCTTTGCATGCATGTTAGGATGACACAATTGAAGTGTGAACCATGAATATGAGTGGATAAATACAGTTGCAGTAATAATTATATATAGAATTGGCATGGCAGATGGTAAAGAAGGCTCTTTTGCCCTTTGGGCTTTTGAAAATTTAGAAAGAAGGCCCTGTATTCTAAAGAACAATAAAATTTAGCTCTGGCCCAAAAGAAGCACTTCCTAAAACCAGGTTACGTTGAAAGATATTGGCATTACCTCTGGCCATGTGTAAAGCTGTTTACCAATTCATTCATTGGACAAGTATTTAGTGAGTGAGTGCCCACCTAGTACCAGGAACTATTCTGGTACTTGGGATACACTAGAGAACAAAACAGTAAAAAACAACAACCCTGTTTTGACTACATTCTTGTTGGAGAAATACATAATAAAATATTAAGCATTAAAATCTGTCTGTTGGTCTGTTTAGAGTAAACAGGGCTTTGGAGAAAAATGAGGTAGAGAAAGGGGATTGGGGGGATATGGGAAGTATGTTGTTTTTAAGACCCTTATAGGCTACTTGATTAAAACTGGAAAGTAGTCAGATTCACCCCAAAAACCAAGTAGCAGGAAAAAAGGTTAATTTATAATTAATTATTCAGTCCATGATGATCCTTTGATGAGGATTATCTCAAGTTTAGATACGTATTCCCCACTGGTTTTCTTCTCCAACCTAATTGTCTTATTTTCAAGGAGGATTTTTCAGAAGAAACGGTTCCAAGCAAACTACACTAATCCCTCACCACAAAGATAAGAATTTTTTCAGTGTCTACAAACACAAAATAGGAAACAAAGGTCATAGCCTTACACAGTTGCAGAACTGTTCATTTTACCATCTTGCTTAGAAATGGTCAATATTATGTTTGAGATCAGTGAAGAAAAGGAAATAGAAAAGGTGCCACTTTTGAGTAATTCTACTTGTGGACATTGTAAAACATCAGATGCCATAGAAACAAAACTATACCAGACGGCTATTAAACCTTGCTTTTCATTATAGATTGATGAATCAATAGACATTAGTAAGCATGCCCAGTTAGTAGTACTGGTGAGAGTCCCTAAAGAGAAATTCCTAGAACATTGTTCTCCACATATCTACTGAAACAAACTACTTGAAATGAAATATTCAAAATTATAAATGAAACCTTTGAAAAAATAAGGTATTATGGATATATTTCCTCAGTTTGTGTAAATGGTAGTCTGCTTTATGTCAAGAGTTCACCTGAGAACCCTGAATACAAGCACACAGATTGTTTTATCCAATTTTGCATAGGGGAAGCTCAATTTTGCCTGTAGACCTGACTTCCATATGAAATTATGTTTTCAAAATGGTGAATCTAAAAACAATAACAAACATTTAAAAATAGTACTCACTGTGTGCTAGGACTGTTGTGAGAAGTTCACGTGTATTTACTAATTTAATCACCACAACAGGGTAATGATGTAAGTACTATTAATGTCATCCCCTCTATAGCTGAGGAAATGAGGCACAGAGCTGTTAGGTAATTTGGCCAAGGTCACGTAGCTAGGAAGTGGCAGAGGGAAGATTCAAAGCCAGGTAATCTGGTTCCAGAGTCTATACTCTTTTTAAATTTTTTTTTAATTAAAAAAAAACATTGTGGTAAAACATACCTAACATAAAATTTAGCCATTTTTTAATGTACACATGAGTTGTGTTAAGTGCACTTTGTTGTGTACCCAGTCTCCAGAACTCTTTTCACCTTGCAAAACTGAAACTATATCCAGTAAATAACTCCAGATTCTTCTCTTCCGCTGCCCATGGCAACTACTATTCTACTTTCTGTCTCTTATGAATTTGACTACCTCATATAAGTGAAATCACACAGTATTTGTTTTTTTGTAACTGACTTAGTTTATGTAGCATAATGTCCTCAAGGTGCATCTATGTTATAGCATGTGTCAGAATTTACTTCCTTTTTAAGGCTGAATAATATTTCATTGTATGTATATACCACATTTTGTTTATACATTCATCTTTTGATGGACACTTGGGTTGCTTTCACCTTTCGGCTGTTGTGAATAGTGCTGCTATGATCGTATTTGTGCAGATATTAGCTTGAGTCCCTGCTTTAACTTCTTTTGGGTATATACCCAGAAGTGAAATTACTGACTCATATTGTAATTCTGTTTAATTTTTTGAGGAATTGCTGTATTGTTTTCCACGTTGGCTATAGCATTTTTTATATTCATACTTACAATGCACAAGCGTTCCAATTTCTCCACATCCTCACCAACGTTCGTTATTGTTTCTTGTTTTGTTTTGTTTGGTAATAGCTATCCTAATGCGTAAAATGGTATCTCATTGTGGTTTTGATTTGTGTTTCCTCCCTAATGACTCGTGATGTTGAGCATCTTTTCATGTGCTTATTGTCCATTCATATATCTTCTTTGGAGAAGTTATCTATTCAAATCTTTTGCCCATTTTTGAATTGGGTTGGGATTTTTGTTGTTGTTGAGTTGTAGGAGTTCTTTATATATTTTAGATATTAATCCGTTATTAGATCTGTGGTCTACAAATATTTTCTCCCATTCACCTCTTGATACATGAAAGTTTTTTTATTTTTTAAAATTTAATTAATTAATTTATTTATTTATTGGCTGTTGGGTCTTCATTACTGTGCACGGACTTTCTCTCGTTGCAGCAAGCAGGGGCTACTCTTTGTCGCAGTGTACATGCTTCTCTTTGTGGTGGCTTCCCTTGTTGCGGAGCACAGGCTCTAGGCGCGCGGGCTTCAGTAGTTGTGGCTTGCGGGCTCTAGAGCACAGGCTCAGTAGTTGTGGCACACGGGCTTAGTTGCTCCGCGGCATGTGGGATCTTCCCGGACCAGGGATGGAACACGTGTCCCCTGCACTAGCAGGCGGATTCTTAACCACTGAGCCACCAGGGAAGTCCTGATACATGAAAGTTTTTAAAATTTTGATGAAGTTCAGTTTATTTTATCTTTTGTTGCTGGTGCTTTTGGTGTCCTAGCCAAGAAATCATTGCCAAATCCAATATCCCCTATGTTTTCATCAAAGAGCTTTATAGTTTTAGCTCTTATGTTAGGTCTTTGATTATTTTGAGTTAATTTTTATATATGGTATAAAGTAAAAATCCAACCTTTATTCTATGGCTTAATTTCTGGCCCATTGTTTTTACCTCTGGGGGTACTTACCCCTCAATTTAAAGAGTTGGCATAAAAGATTTAGGAAAAGTGGGTGGTAAAAAAGTGGCAGTAGCAAGTATCAATTACTCACTTAGAAATTTTAGTAGTTAGAAGGGGGAGGAAAAGAAAAGGATTGCTGTTTTTTAAGGAGAGAGTATTTTTTTTAAAAAACATACTCATTGGGGAAAAAATGGAGAGTTCAAGACAGTATTAAGAAAAAAGGTAAACATCTTGGATAACAATAATATATAATGTTTATAGATGCATAAATATATAATATGTGCTTAAAATCTATGCTTGGCAGTGATAACCCCTGAATTCATGATAGTGGTTTTACTTGGGGTGTGGACAGATGGAGGGGAACAGGATGAGGGAAGGGTACCTCTGTGTTTTACTTTTTTTTAAAAGGGGATATCTGAAATAATATGACCTAATATTAAGATTCAACAAAACTCATTGATGGGTACAAGGGTAGTTATGTTCTTTATTCTTTTTTTTTTTTTTTTTTTTTTTTTTTTTTTTTTTTTTTTTTTAAATTTTATTTATTTATTTATTTATTTATGGTCGTGTTGGGTCTTCGTTTCTGTGCGAGGGCTTTTTCTAGTTGCGGCAAGCGGGGGCCACTCTTCATCGCGGTGTGCGGGCCTCTCACTATCGCGGCCTCTCTTGTTGCAGAGCACAGGCTCCAGACGCACAGGCTCAGCAATCGTGGCTCACGGGCCTAGTTGCTCCGCGGCATGTGGGATCTTCCCAGACCAGGGCTCGAACCCGTGTCCCCTGCATTGGCAGGCGGATTCTCAACCACTGCGCCACCAGGGAAGCCCTATGTTCTTTATTCTTATCTGTTTGAAATATTTTATATTAAAAATAATCCAAAACAAACAACATAAAAGAATAAAGCCTAGAAAGTTTAGTCATATCAGGGGGAGGATTAGGTCTTCCTTTAACATAGGAGGGGGCAGAGAAAATAGAAAGGAACTTTGAACTGAAAAGAATAGAAATTTAAAGGAGTCCAGGTCATATAAATCTTAGTCTCATTTTAGTGGCAAAGTCATTTGCTGAGGATAAGGTGGGATTACTAGGATAGTTTGGGGAGTTCCAGGTTGGTTGGGAAAGTTTGACAGATTCAGGATAAGGAGTCATGTAGAAAGAAATGAATTGATTTCCGAGTAGCATTAAAGGACTACCAAAGGATGGTTATCAGGAATTTGTTGTTGGGCGAGATACCACAATTATGTGGATTTACTAGCATTGCACTGTAGCCCAGGAGAAAAATAAAAGAATGAAAACAAAATAAAAGCAAAAAATTGAATGATAGGGATTGGGTTAAGGTTATTAGGAATAATTGGGTTGCAAGAGAAGTCCTCTCTAACAAAAGTCAGTGGGGGAGTTATTGTAAGGCTTCAGGAGACAATGATAAGGGCAACCAAAGGCAAAAGTACAGCTAGATACCTCTTGAGTACATTTATCTCTGCATCTCTTCTCTCCTCTTTCTTGACTGGCCTACTCTGCACATGGCCCTACATGACTAACATAGAACTTACTTTGCCTGAGTCCCCACCCTTCTCATGAATTGCAGATTTGACTGATTAGTGGGTTGTGAAATCATGTTGGTTGCAATCATCATTTTTTAAAAAAGAAATTCAGTACAGTTAGTAAGGTTAAGTTGTATGTGTGTTTGAATGCATACTTATTGCAACATAAAATTAATTCATCCCCCTTAGTGAGTAGCTACTCTGTGCCACACAGGGATACATTAGTAAATAACCCCAACTCCTTGCCCTGTGCTCCTTCCTACCCAAGAACCTTTTAGAATAGAAGGCAGAGTTCAGTCGCCCCATGGGGAGGTAAGGGGGTCAGTGCAAGGAATAGGGATTAGAAGGATTTCAGGATACCTACCTGAGCTATATGCTAGGAAACAGAGGTTGCCTGCCACTGGGGTAATCTCCACCCCTAAGGTTCAGGTGCACAGGGCCTGCCTAAGACTGAAACTGGAGGAAGAGAATCCTGTTCCCACTACTAGCCTTATACCAAGTAACAAGTACTAGCAGTCTACCACTGGGACAGGGGCAAGGACATGGAGAGACAACTGCTCTATGGCACAGGTGTACAAGTTCTGCTGAAAACTGAGGATGGAGCAAAAATTCTGAGAAAAATTCTCTAGCACTCTACTCCTAGTACTAAAACACAAGATAAATTGTCAGTTCACCACTGGAAGAATTTGAAGCCTATGATGCACTGAAGCTAATTAAGCAACAATAAAACCCAAACCCAGCTCACCTAATCACTAGATTGATTCAAACCACCACCCTAATGGCCTGGCAGAAACAGGTGTGCTTATTTCAAAGTAAAATACTGTTTTCCTCTACTGTTCTTTTAGGCACAGTATCTAGTTCAATAAAAAATTAAGAGATACATAAAAAGGCAAGACAAGCAGTGCAAACATAACCAGACCTAGAGGTTGTCCAGATGTTGAAACATGACATAGTGATTTTAAGTAACTGGTAAAGATTCTAGAGGAAAAATTTCTGCCTTTATGGCATTTATAATCTGGGGGACAGAGACAGAGAATAAGCAAAATAAATCTGTGGTGTGTTAGATG
This sequence comes from Balaenoptera musculus, assembly GCF_009873245.2. NCBI lineage: Eukaryota > Metazoa > Chordata > Mammalia > Artiodactyla > Balaenopteridae > Balaenoptera > Balaenoptera musculus. The sequence goes on along the minus strand of NC_045786.1, from coordinate 69,624,189 downwards.
GTGATGAGTGCTGTGGAGAAAAATAAAGCAAAGGAGGAAGTGTGGGGGATTTGTGAGGGAGAAGGGCAGAGAAGATGACATTTGATAAATGACCTAAAGGAGGTAAGGAAGCAAGCTTAAGAGGACATCTGGAGGGAAAATGTCCTAGGGGGATTTAAAAACAGCAAGTGCAAAGGTACTGAGGTGAGAAGGTACCTGCATATTCAGGGAACAACAAAGGAGTCATTGTGACTTAGAGCTAAGAGAGTTGAGGAGGTAAGTAGTAGGAGGTAAAGTCAAGGAAGTAAGTGGTTGGGGTGGAGTACATTATAAGTATTTAGGTTTCTGATCTGAGATTGGAAGCCATTTTTATTGAATTAAAAAAAATTTAAAGATATTTTAATAGCTTTGTTACAGTACAATTGACATAATATATTGTACATATTTAATGTGTACAGTGATGTTCTTTGACATACAAATATATATACACACACACCTGTGAAAGTCACCACAGTCAAGATAATGAACGTTATCATCACCCAGAAAAACTTCCCTGTGCCCTTTTGTAATCTCTTCCTGCCACCCCTTTCTGCTCTTCATCTCAGTCTCCAGGTAACCATGGATCTTTTATCATTATACATCAGTTTGCATTTCTAGTATTTTATGTAAACGGAATGTATTCTTTTTTTTTTGTCTAGCTTCTTTCAGCATTAATAACTTGAGATTGCATGTATATATAGTTTATTCCTTTGTATTCCAGAATAATATAGCGTTGTATGAAATGTATACTGCGATTTGTTTATCTAGCTTGTTACTGGACATTTGAAATATTTCCAGTTTTTGGCTATTACCAGTTAAGCGACCCTGAACAAGTACAAGCCTTTGTATGGATAGATGCTTCTATTTCTCTTAAGTTGTTAGGATTGGAATGGCTGGGTTACTTGGTAGTGTATGTTTAACTTTCTAAGTAACTACCAAATTGGTTTGCGAGGTGGTTATACCATATTACATTCCTACCAGCAATTTATGAGAGTTCCAGTTGCTCCATAACTTTGCTAACACATCGTATGGTCTGGGGTTTTTTTGTTTGTTTGTTTTGTTTTTTGGTTATTTATTTTTCAGACAGTGGTTTCTCTTTTTTTTTTTTAAAGACATTCTAATGACATGTAATTGTATTTCTTTGTGGTTTTGATTTGTATTTCCCTTTTGACTAGTGATGGTCTCTTTTCATGAATTTATTTACTGTCTGTATAGCTTCTCCAGTGAAATGTCTCTTAAAAATCTATTGCTTATTTTTTTTTAATTTTATTTATTTAGTTATTTATTTACTTTTGGCTGTGTTGGGTCTTCGTTGCTGTGTGCGGGCTTTCTTTAGTTGCGGCGAGCGGGGGCTACTCTTCGTGGTGGTGTGCAGGCTTCTCATTGCAGTGGCTTCTCTTGTTGTGGAGCACGGGCTCTAGGCGCGCGGGCTTCAGTAGTTGTGGCACATAGGCTCAGTAGCTGTGGCTCGCAGGATCTAGAGCACAGGCTCGGTAGTTGTGGCTCATGGGCTTAGCTGCTCCGCGGCATGTGGGATCTTCCCGGGCCAGGGCTCGAACCCATGTCCCCTGCGTTGGCAGGGAGATGCTTAACCACTGTGCCACCAGGGAAGTCTCCTATTGCTTATTTTTAAATTAGGTTGTTTTCTTATTACTGAGTTTTGAGAGTTCTTGATATATTCTGGATATATCTCTATTAGATATGTGGTTTGGAAATATTGTCTCCCAGTCTGGTTTATCTGTTCATTCTCTGATCAGTGATAAGAGAACAGAAGTTCTTCATTTTGGTGAAATTCAATTCATCAATACTTTCTTTAATGGGTCATGCTTTTGGTGTCATATCTAAAATCTTTGCCTAAACCAAGATTGCAAAGATATTCTCCTATTTTTTTCTTCCAGAAGTTTTATAGTTCAGGTTTTATATTTAGATCTTTCATCCATTGTGAGTTAACTTTTGTATATGGTGCGAGGTATGAATCACAGTATTTGTTTTTAAGCTGGGACGAAGTGAGAGAGTGCATGGACTTACATATACTACCAAATGTAAAATAGATAGCTAGTGGGAAGCAGCCACATAGCACAGGGAGATCAGCTCGGTGCTTTGTGACCACCTCGAGGGGTGGGATAGGGAGGGTGGGAGGGAGACGCAAGAGGGAGGAGATATGGGGATATATGTATATGTATAGCTGATACACTTTGTTATAAAGCAGAAAGTAACACACCATTGTAAAACAATTATACTCCAATAAAGATGTTAAAAAAAATTTTTTTAAGTATTTGTTTTTGTTTTTGAGAATCCAGTGCTCTAGCACCATTTGTTAAAAAGACTATTCTTTTTTTCCACTGAACTATATTTCCACCTTTGTCAAAAATCAATTAACCATTTATCATACACGTGTGGTTCTATTACTTGATTCTGTTTGATTCAATTTGTATATCTTAATGCCAATATTACATTGTCTTAATTGCTGTTACTTTATAATAAATCTTGAAGTCAGGTGGTATAAATCCTCCAAATTTGTTCTTTTTTAGTTTTTTTGGCTGTTCCAGGTCCTTTGATTTTCTTATACATTTTAGAATCAGTTTGTTCATTTCTTTTAAAAAAAAAAGTCTTCTGTGGGTTTAATTGGGATTACATTGAACCTATTGATTAATTAGGGGACAACTGACATCTTAACAATACTGTCTTCCGATCCATGAACACAGTATATCTCTCATTTATTTTAGGTCTTCTGTAATTTCTCTTAGCAGTTTTTTGTTTTCAGTGTATAGATTTTGCACATTTTTTGTCAGTTTTATTCTTATTTCATATTTTGATGCTATTGTAAATTATATTTCTGAAATTCAATTTCTGAGTGTTCATTGATATATAATAGAAATAAAATTTATTTTTGTAAATTGATCTTATTTTCTGTGACCTTGCTGAACTCATATATCAGTTCTTAGTAGCTTTTTTGTAGTTCAGTAGAATTATCTAGCTAGACGAACATGTCTTATTCAAATTAAGAGAGTTTTACTTATTCCTTTCTATTTTGAATACCTTTTATTTCTTTTTCTTGCCTTTATTGCACTAACTATAACCTCCAATATAACGCTCAATAGAAGTGGTGAGAGTAGGCATCCTTCCGTTGTTCCTGACCTTAGGGGGAAGGCATTCTGCTTTTACCACTAAAAACGATGTTATCGGGCTTCCCTGGTGGCGCAGTGGTTGAGAATCTGCCTGCCAATGCAGGGGACACGGGTTCGAGCCCTGGTCTGGGAAGATCCCACATGCCGCGGAGCAACTGGGCCCGTGAGCCACAATTACTGAGCCTGAGCATCTGGAGCCTCTGCTCCGCAACAAGAGAGGCCACGATAGTGAGAGGCCCACGCACCGCGATGAAGAGTGGCCCCCACTCACCGCAACTGGAGAAAGCCCTCACACAGAAACGAAGACCCAACACAGCCAAAAATAAAACATAATAAAAAAAAAAAAAAAAGATGTTATCTGTAGGTTCCTCATAGATGCCCTTTGTCAGATTGAGAAAGTTCCCTTCAATTCCAGGTTTGCTGAGCATTTTATCAGGAATAGTTGTTAGATTTTGCCAGGTACTCTTTCTGCATTTACTGAGATGATCACATACTTTTTTTTTTTTTTAAGATTTAATTTTATTTATTTTTGGCTGCGTTGGGTCATTGTTGCTATGCATGGGCTTTCTCTAGTTGTGGCGAGCAGGGGCTACTCTTCGCTGTGGTGCACGGGCTTCTCCTTGTGGTGGCTTCTCTTGTGGAGCATGGGCTCTAGACCGGCGGGCTTCAGTACTTGTGGTGCATGGGGTTAGTTCCATGGCATGTGGGATCTTCCCAGACCAGGGATCGAACCCGTGTCCCCTGCGTTGGCAGGCGACTCTTATCCACTGTGCCACCAGGGAAGTCCTGATGCTTACATACTTTAAAAACATTTTTAGTCTGTTACTATTTACTCTGTTAGTGGTGAATTACATTGATTGAATCTCAGATGTTCAAACAATATATCCCTGGGATAAAACTCAATCATGATGTGGTAACCTTTTTATATATTCTTGGATTTGATTTGCTAATTTTTAAAGAATTTTTACGTCCATAATCATTAGGATATTGATCTAAAGCTTTCATATAATGTCTTTGGTTTGGGTACTAGAGTAATTCTGGCCTCATAGAATGTGTCAGCAAGTATTCCCACCCCTTGGATTTCGTGGAAGAGTTTGTGCAGAACTGGTATTATTTCTTCCTTTAATGTTTAGTAGAATTTACCAGAGAAGCCATCTGGGCCTAGAATTTTTCAGGGGGTGGAGGACTGGGAAAATAGGAGTGGTAATGCTTTTAACTAAAAATTCTATTTCTTTAACAGAGGGAGGACTATTCAGATTATCTTTCTTCTTGAGTGAGCTTTGGTAGTTTGTGTCTTTCAAGGCTTGCATTGTTTCTGTCAAATCTGTGGTCACCCTTATATTTGTTTCTCTGTATGTGAGTCTGCTTTTAAGTTTTAAATAAAATTTAAGTAAATTTAGTGATTAAAAAATTTTAGGCTTGGTTGTTTTAAAATTTTTTCTATCACTCATTTTAATGAGTTTGATTTTGATGTGCCTTGATTTAATTTTCTTCATGCTTCTTGTGCTTGGGGTTTGTTGTGATTCTTGTTGCTGTGAACTTACGGTTTTCATCAACTTTGGAAATTTTTCAGCTATTATTCAAATGTTTTTCTTCCCCTCTTTGCAGACCTGAATTACATGCTTATTATTCTACTTGAAGTTGTCTCTTTTTTTCAGACTTTTTTTCACTGTATTTTATTTTGGATCATTTCTGTTGCTGTGTTTTCAAGTTCACCAACCTATCTTTTGAATTGTCTAATCTGCCATTAATCTCCAACAGTGTCTGTTTCATTTCAGACGTTATAGTTTCATCTCTGGAAGTTTTATATAGATCTCTTGTATTTACAAAACTCCACTTAACATTTTTTTAAAGATTTATTTTTTATTTATTTATTTTATTTTATTTATTTTTAGCTGCCTCAGGTCTTAGTTGCGGCATGTGGGATCTTCGTTGAGGCATGCGGGATCTTTCGTTGGGGCGTGCGGGCTCTTCATTGCGGCGCGGAGGCTTCTCTCTAGTTGTGGTGTGAGGGTTTTCTCTCTCTAGTTGTGGTGCGCAGGCTCCAGGGCGCGTGGGCTCTGTAGTTGTGGCACATGGGTTCCAGAGCACGTGGGCTCTGTAGTTTGCGACACGCAGGCTCTAGTTGAGGCACGTGAGCTCAGTAGTTGTGGCGCGCAGGCTTAGTTGCCCCACGGCATGTGGGATCTTAGTTCCCTGACCAGGAATCGAACCCGCCTCCCTTGCATTGCAAGGTGGTTTCTTTACCACTGGACCACCAGTGAAGTCCCTCCACGTAACATTTTTAATCTTTCCTCAAGCTTCTTGAATATATGGAATATTAAAATGATTGTTTTAATGTTCTGTCTGTTCTATCATCTGTGTCATTTCCGGGTTGATTTTGATAGATTAATTTTTCTTCTCATTGTAGGTCATATTTTCCTGCTTCTTTGCATGCCTGGGAATTGGACGCCAGACATTGTGCTGGACATTTTTTTATTACTTTAAATATTCTTGAGCTTTATTCTGAGTTGTGGTTAGATTTCTCAGAAATAGTTTATCCTTTTAAACTTCCTTGGTAGGACCAAAGCAGTGCTAAAGTAGGGCTGATTTTCTCCACTACTAAAGCTGAACCCTAATGTGGATCCTATCTGATGCTCTGTGAATTATGACGTTTTCCTCCCTGGTGGTAGGAACAGGCACTCTTCCCTGTCCTATGTGAGCTACGGGTATTTTTCCCTTCTAATTCTTTTGGGTGGTTCTCTTCCTAGCCTTGGGTAGTTTCCTCACAGACATGTGCTCACTGGCACTCAGCTGACAACCTGAAGGGAACTTCTGAAGATCTCCACAATTGGGGCAGCACTTTCCTTTGTTGTACTCTGCCCTGCAAACTTGAGCTGCTTTGACCTCTCCAAACTTCCAGCTCTGTCATCTCTGGATGACTGCTGGGTTATGATTGGGTTCCTCCTTCCTATACAGCTGCTTAGAAATTCTCTCAGGCAGAGCTGGGGCATTTGGAGAACTTACCTCATTTGTTTCTAATCTCTCAGGAATCACTATTTTCATTTCCTGATGTCCAGGGTCTTGAAAAGTGTTTCATATATTTTTATTGGTTTTTTTCCTTGTTTTTTGGCAGGAGGATAAATCTGATCTCTGTTTTTCATTGGAAGTGAAAGTCTCACCACTTAGTTCTTAATGGGATCCCTCTAGCCTGTCCTGAGAATAGACTGAGGGTTGTCAAGGGTGGAAGCAAGGAGACCATTTGGGAGAGAAATGTATAACAGTCTGAGAGAGATGATTAAATAAAATGTAATTTTCACTATATGTTACAGTCAGAGAGGTTGCAAGCCGTTGATCTAACTCACTCTCCATCTCTTGTTTTAAGTTTTCAAACATTTAACTCTGATCTTTTAGTGGTTCTCCTCTGAGTTAGATCTTCAATACCTCCTGTCCTCCTACTCCCACACAGTCCATTCATTTATTAGAAGTGTCCCTGGAAGAGGTTGGTGTGGATAGGGGCAGATTTCTTAAAGGAGAGGGGAAAGGAAGAATCAATACTGAAGTGGAGAAAATATCTTCTAAGAAGAACTTCCAAAAGATGTATTCTAAAACAAAGTATCCATGTGTATTTTTTAGCCGTCTTTAAATTCTCTTTCCATATATATTTTATCATCTTCATGTTGAGTGATGGAAGGTGGCCCTGCAGCTTTTTCCAAACCTAGTCTGCTATCCCCAGCCCTTCAGGGAAAAGTCCAAGTACTGCTGAAGGGCAGACACTGATGTCCCTTAACTGCCTTCTGTTCTGTTCTGAAAATTCAGAAGTGACATTCACGCTTCAGTTCTGGTGGCACTAGACATCCTTATGTAAAGAAAATGATTACACAGAAAAAAATATTATAAAGGAAATTTAAAAAATTTGAAAATTAGAAATATTTTACAGCTGAAAAAATTTAATTCTTTTTGTCTTTTTTCTTTTCTTCCTGGGGAGGCACTGTCCTTTATTTTAAAATTGCCTTTCCTACTTTTGGTATTTAAATGCCCTTTTATGAAATTGTGTTGGTAGATGATGGTGTTTGGGGTTTTATTTTGGTATCCTTTTTCGACTAAATACAAAGTTATCAATCGTACATTAGTCTCGTAATTTGTTTTGCGTAGTTAGTTGTGGTTTATGAAATCCAACGTAGTAAGATCCTAATTTAAATGGTCTTGAAGTCAAGCCAAGTGCAAGGGAAGTGTTGGTGAGGATCAAGGTAAACCTGGAATATGACCGAGAAATCGAAGTACTGGAGTTCTCCAATGGCTCACAGTAACCAATCGTACAGACCTGTAGGACCAGGGGCCTAGAGATGAAGGGATTAGAATTAAGATCAGAGGGCATTTGTCATTTAATATCCTAGAGGTGAGGCAGTTCAGAGTGATGATAAAATCCATAGGGTAGCAATGTTTGTGGGGATAAAAGTCATTGTGAAAATTTCATTTTATACCTTGGTCACTTTTTTCTTTATTTGGTGAGGCTCTAGACTGCTGGGGCTAACCCAAGTATGTTTAGTACATGTCTAAAACAAGAAAAGATCTCTTTACTTACTACTGACTTTTGATGAAATCTGAACTCAGGATGAAGTATTTGTTTTCTCTCCACTGTCATCTCATCCTTGCTACCTGCTTGTTCTTCTTAAAAAGATGTTTTTATTTGAGGTGTGCTGCATGTGATTTGCAAAACAAGTAAAAACTGTCACTTCTACTTACTGCCAGCCATACAGTTGTAGGTCCTAATGACTTTGGTACAATCTTTTTTTTTTTTTTTTTTTTACACAACTTTGCAATAATAGCTTTGGTAGGAATTATTTAGTAGGGATTCTAATTGTGTTTCCAGTTCTTTGCATAGTGGAACCCAAAGATTCTGTGTTTTCCCAACATGTAGCAATAACCACTTGTAACAGTGCCTACATTTCTCTTATTATATACATTTTGCTTTGTACCACTGAGCTCCTACTGCTTTTTCAACTTCTTTATTTCATTTAAAATTTTCTATAAACATTTTTAGTTGTCGCTAAATACTCCAGAGTCAAGGTATATCATAAATTATGGAACAATTTCCTTAACTCCCTAATGTTAAACTTTTAGAGCTTTTTCAGCTTTTTACTTATAAATAAAATTTCAGATTCTTTTACTAGATAGTTTAACCTACATTTATTTTGTGGATAGATTCTTAGATATTAATACTCTTACAGTGGACATTTTCATGCATACATTTTCATTTGCATCTATTTTCTTGGGTAAATTCTTAGAAGTAAAATAATAGGGTTGAATAATTTTTCAAATGTTTGATACCTATTTCTATATATTTTTTGTAAATTCTGTTTTGATTTTTTTGTTTGTTTAATCTTTGGGACTTTGTGGATCTCAGTTTGTTTTAATTATTTGTATGAGCCCTTTGTTACAACCACTAATCTGCTGTCAATAATAAGCTCAGCACTTATTAATTGCCAGGTATTATTCAAAATGCTTCGTATATGTTAACTTGTTTAACCCTCATGATGATCAGATATTGTTTTATGGACAAGTTAAATAAGTGATCAGTTTCCTAAGTAAAATTTTTTTTTTTTTTTTTTTGGCTGTGTTGGGTCTTCGTTTCTGTGCGAGGGCTTTTCTCTAGTTGCGGCAAGCGGGGGCCACTCTTCATCATGGTGCGCGGGCCTTTCACTGTCGCGGCCTCTCTCGTTACGGAGCACAGGCTCCAGACGCGCAGGCTCAGTAATTGTGGCTCACGGGCCCATTTGCTCCGTGGCATATGGGATCTTCCCGGACCAGGGCTCGAACCCGTGTCCCCTGCATTGGCAGGCAGATTCTCAACCACTGCACCACCAGGGAAGCCCCCACCTAAGTAAAAATTTAACACAGAAATCTTTGTCCTTCTCTCCTAGCCACTAATAACACTACTAGTCTTTGGTATTGTACCAGTGTGTTTAATCTGACTAGATTAAACCTCATGACATCATATTGACAAGTACTCAATTGTTATAATATACATTGTGTTTTAACAGTTGTAACGTTAGCTAGGTCTATTGGGATTTTTTCATGACTAAGATTTAAAGTTATTCACCACTTCCAAGGATTTCAAAATTTTTATTTATATTCTACCTGCTTTGAAAAGGGATTTAATATAACTTACAATAAATGAGACATGCAATAGGACTTTTAAACGTTAAAGATCCAAAACCTTAAAGAGGAAACAGGATAATTATACCCCAAAATCTAGGCTCATTTGGTGTTTAATTTCATTCTTTTTCCTGACGTTTCTGGTAAGAATGAAATTCTGGCTCTTGAGGATAGCCCAAATTCATTCACTTAAAATTATGGTGTTCTGTATGTCAGATGCTACTCTGAATGCTAAAATATCTGCCACTGAACAAACCTGAAATGTAGTTTTTTACATACTTTCCATTAGCTGGAGGTAAAAGATTTTTTTATACATGTAATGATTTTAAGGAGCATTGAGAAATATTAAGGTACTGTTGCACAAATTCTTTTCCCTCCTCTGTGCACCTGTTCAAAATTGTGAAACTGTGCAAGTGTGATAAATATATTGTTTGTAGGTTGAAGTATGATACAAAGTGTGAAATTGAAATATTTCTTCCAAATTTCTATTCAGCAAAGAGTGTTTGTTCCAAGGGCAAACAAATAATTATATCTGGGGCTGAAATTTGTGATTGAGATTGGTAGAAAACAAAGTTTAGAAGAGTGATGGAGGCTGTTTTACAAAGGCTCAATAACTTGGAATGAATCCTATAGTCAATGGAGTGCTACTAAAGACTTTTTGAGCAGTGTAGTGATATCATGAAAATGATGTTTCAGGAAGTTGAATTCTGACGGTTGTATAAGGAAGATTGTCCCAAAGGAAGAGACACCAAGAAATAACTTAATAAGCTCATTGCTGTAATATACACACTAATGATTTTTGGGTTTGATACTGACTGCCTTAATCCAAGGTGTAAGGAACCCCAGCTTAACCTGGTTTCTGTTACATTTCCATTCTTAACCTTTCCCAACAGCCCACCATACTGAGCTTCCTTCAATTCTTGCTGTATCTTTTCTCCTCTCCAAGTTTTAACGCATACATTCCTCTGTCTGTCACACTTTCATTTTCCCTTTCCTTAACATCTCTTTCCAACCCTCCCCATCACCTCCTATCTTGATGTAGAGATAGAGCCTCTAGAGTACGTTGGTTCTAATCCTGGTTTCTGCCCCTACTTAGCAGTGTGACCTTGGCAAATTACTTAATCTCTCAAAGCCTCAGTTTCTTCATCTATACAAGGTAGATAATAAAAATAGTTCCTACTTCATGAGGTAGTTGAGAGAATCAATGGGTAAATATATGGAATATATATACAGTACTTGGCACTTAAAAAGCACTATATAATTATTACTGTTATTGTTGTCTGGCTCGTATTCATTTTTCTGATCTCAGCTTAGATTTTACTTCTGGGAAGTCTTTCCTGACCCTAAAACTGGGTTAGATACTCCTTTGTGTTCCCTTAGATTCCTGTATTTCCCTCGCCATGTTATATCATCATTGCCTAGCTGTTTGACTGCCACACATTCTTTTTCTGCTACCATCACATCATCATATCCTCCTTGACTGGCACATAGTAACTGCTCCATAAAAATTTGTTGTCTAGCACACACATACAGTTCAAATAGAAAATTAAAATTGATTACAGTGTGGGGAAATTTTGGTATTTAAACTAAACTATTGAGGTTTATTTCAAAGAGTTTTATAGATTCATTTGTATAGCTTTGAAAGTCTAAAATATTCCTTCCTTCCTTCCTTCTTCCTTCCTTCCTTCATTCCTTCCTCTCTCTCTCCCTCCCTCCCTCCCTTCCTCCCTCCCTCCCTCTCTCTCTCTTTTTCTCTCTTTCTCTTTCTTTCTTTCCACCCCATTTTCTTTTAGTCAGCAAGTCTTTCATTTGGACTTTGACCCAAGAAGTAAAGGTTTTTCAATTTTACCCTATTTCCATCCCCCAGTTTGAAATTAAGCTGTTATACTAAGTGACCTTTTTAGTATCTGTAGGAATTCATGCATTTGCAGTTAAATTCACCCCTTTAGCCTTGGCTGGAATATGAAGAAATGCCCAGAGAGGATAATTCCCAGGCTGGGCCCTAACCTCATGAACTATTTAATGTGGAGCCTCAAAGATATAAATTTTTCATTTTAGACTGTGGAGGTGCTTGTTACTCTGCCTTAATTGCAGTGTCTGTTTGGAAAGAAATGATACCTCAGCTTAAAGATGGAATAAAAAAGTGATGATGGGGAGATTCGATTCCTGGAGATAAAAAGTGGAGAGCCAAAAGCTGACCTGACTTTCTTGGTTAGTCAGCCAGGGATGGGGTGGAGGAAACCTCAAAGATTAAAGTGGCTGAGTGACAACAACCACTGAGGCTCTGGGGTCTGATATAAGAGGGAGACTGACCACTGGTAGCCAAGTGAGGACCTCTTAGAAGGGGCCCTGCGGCTGAGCACTAGAAAAGCTTTTGTGTGAAGTATTCCCAGTTCTGACATTTATTTGTCATCTGCTGTAGTGGTCATTGTTTGGGGGAATTAAAAAATGACATGGTCTCCTAGAGAATTTCAGAATCTGATAGGAAAGATGGACATGTAATGAATTAATTATATTAATAACTGCTAACATTCCCCACCACTTCCAAGGATATAAACTCCTGCTTCATGAGGTAGTTGAGAGAATCAATGGGTAAATATATGGAATATATACAGTACTTGGCACTTAAAAATCACTATATAATTATTACTGTTATTGTCTGGCTCGTATTCATTTTTCTTATCTCAGCTTAGATTTTACTTCTGGCACATAGTAGCTGCTCAATAAATATTAACTGAATAAATTAATTTGTTTAATGCTTCACAATTTACAGATATCTCATTTAGTATTCCACCTTTCTCTCCTGTTCACCCCCTTTGTGGTATAAGCAAGATGGATAATAGTATCCATAAGAATAGTAGTGTAGCATAAGACAGAATAATTTTGAGTTAAATAGAACTTCAAATATGAGACTGTAAAGGAGAAAAAATTAATTCTGGCTTGGTAGGGTCACAGAAAGCCTCTCTAAGGACACAGTCTTTTTACCAGGTCTTTAAGGAGAATAAGGTTTTGATAAACAGAGTAGAGGAAAATAGGAGCTTGTGTAGCCATATCTTACACCAGATGGGTTGCTATACATCTGTCCTGGATCTAGAGTAACCACATACTTTCAATTTCATTTGCTCTTCCTGGTGTATCCCTAGTTTTTTGTTTCATCTTTATCAACAAAGGATCTTTTGGCTTTCTACAACCCATCAGGTGCTGTTTCATCTAGATAGAGTTTATACATTCCTTGTTCATATTCCTCTCTTACCCAGTGAATCCCTTATTTCCTCTTCCTGGAAATGAAATACTCTTTCATACTCATTTAGATTCTAACAAAGAAAACTGAGGGACCTCCCTATAAAGTTACCTCTTACATTTTCTGTGCATTCATGCACATGAGCACATGATTGGGAAAAGGGGGAAAAGAACAGAGATGGAAAAGATTTTAAAGTGTGATGCTTGGCAAAAGGAATAAATAAATGATGATTTTGAAGGAGATATTGGCAAGACTTAACTGACTGGATTAGGGAAGCAAGGAATAGAAACAGGTCAAAGATGGCTGAAATCCATAGAATTTGTATTTTAATTTAAGTGCTAAACTTCCTCCATATATTTCTCATGAACATTGAAAGGCTTTATATGAACCTGTGAACTTTAATGGGAAAACAGCATCTATAGATTTCAGTCAGTCTCAATGTCCCTAATTTCTCTGCTTAGAAATCCTCTGACTCATCAAATTAAGATAAAATCCAAATTCTTTTACCAAAGCCAAAAAGTCCCGCATATCTGACTATGACTGCCTATTTATGTGATCTTAATCACTGTTGCCCATTCATATACCAGTCACACAAGATTTGTGTCTGGTCTTGCCTCAGAGTTTTTGCCCCTGCTGGTCTCTCAACCCAGTTGCTCCTCCCTAATGGCTGATTTACTCACCATTCAGCCGTCAGTTCTTCCAGAACCACTTCCTTCCCCAGTTATTCTTAATCTAACACATTACCTTCTTTTATTTTTGTAATAACGCTGACCACTTTATTTTCTTGTTTGTCAGCCTTTCTATTCTAGAGTAATCTTTGTGGGAATTGGTCCTTGTCTGTTCTTCACTGATTGCTGCAGTCCCATTGCCCAACCTCTATACTATATCAGTCTTAACATAACAAACCAAAACGGAATAGATCTTAATTTCAAAAAAAATAATAATGCTATTTATTGAGATTTGATTGCTTAAGACTTAAGGTTTGTGTATTCTAACTTCCTTTTTATAATGCAAAATGGATTTTCTTGGAATAGTTTTCATGTCCTTCAGAGCTGATCTCTAGAGAGAAACTTGTACCAACTAAGGTCTTATGGCCAAAAACCAATGCTAGGCAACAGATCAACTGTTAACATTATGTTGCCTCTCCTCTGAGGACTAGGAACTAAACAGTGCTGTGTTGGGGTATTATGAGGATGAAAGTCATTCAATTAGTATTTTTCAGAGTGGTTTAATGCGTGCCATTTGTTAAGCGACCTTAAGAACTGGAGTTCGTGCTCAAATTTAAGTGAGATAAGGATATACCTACTGCTGCCTGTGAAATTTTTGATATTATGTTTAATAATGTAGCATCTGGCATCTGAATTATCCTTTTGAATTTTACAGATCACCAAACGTCTTGCAAACTCCTGAGAATAAATCCCAGATCCTGGTATAAAACCTAATAATTTCACTTCAATCTTTTCATTCTCCAAGGTCCACTTTTCATTCTTTTAAGTACAAGCCTATCTATCAGTTTGGCATAATACCAAGGATATTGATGAATGTTGGTTGCCAAATAAATGTAAAAAGTCTGTTCACTGAAAGTCATTGTAATTAGTAATAATGGCTATCATTTATTTTGAGTGCCTTCAAAGTAGACTGTGCTAGGCAATAATTTATCTTGATAATCTCACAACAGCCTTGACAAGTAGGGGGTTACTATTCTCGTTTTACATTTGAAGGCACTTTGGCTTAGAAACATTTACTTCCCCAAGGTCACACAACTAGAAAGGAGCAGAAGTTGATTTATCACCTAGGTCTGTGTGTAACTTTAAAGCTGGTCATCTTGCCACAGTGCTTGGCTGCCTATATCGTTTTATTTGAGGGAGGCACTAATACAACATCCACCCTGGGTTCATATGTTACTAATAATCCCTCTGTATCACAGCCACACACACTCTTAGAGTTCCTGGTTGAGATAACTCTATTGAATTCTATTAAATTTCTTAGATTTAACTAATGGTGCTAGACAGATAGGAAGTAGGCTTTATATTTTCAATAATATCATAATTGTTATAATTAAACAATAACCTGAGTTTATGGTTCAGAAGCAGAAGCCAGCGAAAATTTAATCTTAATATTAGCGGTAGCTTCGTGTGTGCTTCCATGTATGTGCATGCGTGCATGCCTGTAAGGAGGGAGAGAGTAGTTACTGTGCCACGTAAGAAGTCTGAAGTGTAATTGGCGGGGCAGGGTGAGACCTATACTTATAAAAAGGATTAAGATGATAACTAAGTATATACCAAACAATAGATGAGCCAGATGAGTGGTAGCCACAGTAATCGCCCCGGTGGCTCAGAGAAGAGAGAGCTGTTGTGGTCAGGGAAGTTGCTTGTTATGAAATCCAGTATAGTGCGAGATAATCACATGAAAGGAGATGTAAGCATACTGAGTGTTGTAGCTTCTCTGGTCTTAGGGGGCGTGGTATAAGGGAGAGGTTAACATTTAGAAGTTGAGAGCAAACAGTGAAGGTTTATTTTTACTTTTACAGAACTTGAAATAGAATGCATTTTGATTTGTTTTCAGGCATAATGATATCCATCCCGTAGTTAGAATTTATTCTCCATGGTACTTTGTCATACCAGAGGTATGTTTTGTTGTAGAGCAAGTGAAAAGAAGAGTACCCATTTCAGTATGGCTTCAATCTGTATGATCTAAGTTTAATTAAACTGGCTGTATATAAGAGCACGTCACACTCAGCTACTTCCCTTCAACCCACTTAGATTACAGTGAATGACAGCATTGTCACTGATCCATTGCTATGCGTATTGTTACCTAAACATATCCCTTTATCCACTAATAGTCCTTGCTTTTTTAAGTCCTTGTTTCTTTAGTAGGATAAAGTAAGTTCTTTGTTGATAATTTATAAAACTGTGCCATGTTTACCGTTAATGTCTGCTTAGGCTACTAAGAATGCCCAGTAAGTTACATAAGCATTTTAGTAAATGAATTTAATGTCTTTAATTTTAGCAGCACTGAACGCAAGAAGAAAAACCAGGAAATTAAGGTTTGGCAAAAAGGCATTTGAAGTTATCACTGTGGTGATTCTGATCATCTCTTAAGAGAACCAAGTTAGGAAGGATACTAGAATAAGCATCCTTAATATTAAGATAAGTTTCTTTTTTGTGTGCCTTAAAATTCACCACAAGTTTTGGTTAAAGTAAGGAGGGCAGTTAAGTATCCACTTCACACTGACCTATATATTCATTTAAGTACCTTTCTATTGTCGTATTTTATTTTTTTAAATAAATTTATTTATCTATTTATCTATTTTTGGCTGCGTTGAGTCTTCGTTGTTGTGCACGGGCTTTCTCTAGTTGCGGGGAGCAGGGGCTCCTCTTCATTGCGGTGTGGAGGCTTCTCATTGCAGTGACTTCTCTTGTTGTGGAGCACGGGCTCTAGGTGCACACAGGCTTCAGTAGTTGTGGCTCACAGACTCTAGAGCGCAGGCTCAGTAGTTGTGGCACACGGGCTTAGTTGCTCCACGGCATGTGGGATCTTCCCGGGCCAGGGCTTGAACCCGTGTCCCCTGCCTTGGCAGGCGGATTCTTAACCACTGCGCCACCAGGGAAGCCCCTATTGTTGTATTTTACATGAGTCTCCTGGGGTAGTCATGGAGAGAGAAGTAAGCATGACCAGTCAATGGCTGACGTTTGAATTGTCTGAATAGTGGAGTTGGTTTTATAGGAACTTCAAACAAGACTGCATAGGTGGGTACTTGAGATTATGTGTATATGTGATAGATATCAGGATAGGTGGCCATGATATGATTTGCAGAGACTCTTAAGAGCCAAAAACTCTAGCCATTTCTTAAAAGGCCAGTTAGCGAAACATATTTAATTAGGATTAATTTATTTAGTTGACTCACAGTTTAAAATTAAACCTGAGTAAAGGAACAGGTACAGAAGAGATGGGGAAAGGTTTAGAATTGGAGGGTCCTAAGCTGTCAGTGAGGGAAGTGGTAGAGACAGTGTGGCCTACTTTCCTGTTTTACCTTGGGTGACCCAAGTTACAGTTTTCCAGTTCTGAGCTGCTTTTGAGAGCTAGTAGAAAGAGACTATTACAGCCTTGTAGTATGTGATTCGGTTCTGCTGGAGGCCACCATCCTCTTCCAGGTCATGGGTGGTGGTATCACTGAGCGTCATTCAGAGGTGAGGACTATTTCATGGCAGGCAGCCTGAAGCTGCTGATAGCACAGAGGCCTTCAGTGGTAAACTCTGGGAAATCTGATTCCCAGAAAGAGTAAACATCATAAACTCTGAAGAGTGTGTAAGTTTCCCCTGTTAATGCAGTTAAAAGGAAATAATGGGCTAAAAAGGATCTGGCTCAGTAGAATTGAGAGGAAATATTTATAAACAGACTAAATATTTTAAAAGCAGGTTTCTATTTTATACTTTCAATTGAAATAGTGCAAACTGGCATTCTACCTAAAAAAAATTACCAAGATAGCTTTTCAAACATAATAATATTGTGGCAGGAGATTTTCCCTCCCCCAACCTTTTATTATGAACAGTTTTAAATATACAGAAGAGTTCAGAGGAGTAAAATGATCACCTACCACCTGGATTCAATAATTGTTCAAGGTTTGCCATATTCGCTTTGTCTATGTATATGTATTTCATTTATTTGTTTTGCTGAACAGTTTATAAGTTTGAGGCATTATGATGTTTCTCTCCTAAATACTTCAACACGCATTTCCAAAAAATGAGGGCATTTGCTTATGTGACCAAAATACCATTATTATACTACACAATAATTCCTTAATATCATCTGTTATCCATGTGTAGCAAGATATTTTATTTAACCCCTTACTTAAGTATATTTCTCCTTGCTCAAATAACCCTACTCGCCCCAGGGCCGTATTTTTCCTTATGACTTTGCCGTGGACCTGATGCCCAGCAGCAATTGATGAAATTGTTTGCATGTTCATATGGTTTTAAATTTGAGAATGTCTAGGGCAGTGGTTCTCAACTTGGGATGCACATTAGAATAACTTGGGTAGCTTTTAAAAATTCGAATCCCCCTTCATCCCAGACCACATATGTCCTAATTTCTGGGGCTAGGGGACTCAGGCATCAGTATTTGTTAGTTTCCCAGGTAATTTCCAGTGCATGGCCAAGATTGAGAATCACAACTATGTAGATCCTACTAATTTTCAGTGAGACTGTTCAGAAGTGTTTGGATGGACAGTTGACATTTTTCTGACCAGTAAAGAAATGAAGAGTGGTATGTGAAGGTCTTTAGGCTTTTTCTTTTTCTTTCAGTAAGCATTTACTAAACATCTACAGTATTTAAAGCACTGAGCTAAGAATAAGATATGTTAACTGTGATGTCCTGGAAAGATATTGGACTTGAGGGTCATATTTCTGTGGAGTTCAACTCTAGCTTTACCGGGGAACAAGTTGTGTAACTTAGTAGCTAAGTCCTGAACGTCAATGAGACTTTAATATGACCTAGCTTTTCTTTCAGAGGATAACTCTACCACTTCTACCACCTCTCTCTATGCTCCAGCCACACTGGCCTTCTTTCGGTTCCTCAAACACACGAAGCTCATTCCTGCTCTAGGACCTTTTTACTAGCTCCCCCACGCCCACCTCACGGCCTGTAACACAGTTTGGCCCTTAATAGTCATTTACGTTTCAATTTATTTATTTTTTTGTTTGTTTTTAATCTTTTTTTTTAATAAATGTATTTATTTATTTATTTTTGGCTGCGTTGGGTCTTCATTGCTGCGCGCGGGCTTTCTCTAGTTGCAGCAAGTGGGGGGGCTACTCTTTGTTGCGGTGCGCGGGCTTCTCATTGTGGTGGCTTCTCTTGTTGCAGAGCACGGGCTCTAGGCACACGGGCTTCAGTAGTTGTGGCACGCGGGCTCAGTAGTTGTGGCTCGTGGACTCTAGAGTGCAGGCTCAGTAGTTGTGGTGCGTGGGCTTAGCTGCTCCATGGCATGTGGGATCTTCCCGGACCAGGGCTCGAACCCGTGTCCCCTGCATTGGCAGGCAGATTCTTAACCACTGCACCACCAGGGAAGTCCTGGGTTTCAATTGAAATGTCATCTCCTTAGTGAGGCTTCCCCTGATCACCTGATCTAAAGTAACCTCCCAGATAGTCCATATCGTATAATCATGTTTAATTTTCATTTGGCACTTAACCCTTCTTGAAATTTTCTTGTTTTGTTTGTTATAGACTCTCTCCGTCTTCTATAATGTAAGGACACCATGAGAGCTGTGACCTCATCTTTTTTGTTTCCTGTATTCCCAGTAACTGTAGGAAAATATCTGAGATAAAGAGGATGCGTAATAAATATTTGTAGAATAAATGAATAAGTAAAGTGGTGACAGTAATCCTACCTTACATTTGAGATAACTTGTGAAAAGCTCCTGGGGATAATCTCCTATCAGTCCTCACGTGTCCGTTCCCCCAAGGAGCATCTTTTCTTATGCTGAAAGTTTAGAAAATCTAAGCAGCTGGGAAGTTTGTGCTGAATGTGTAACAGAGTGTGTTGGCTCTGTCATTTCAGTAGCCCCCTCCCCAGACTGGGGTTTTAGGATTCCTTCTTGCTCTCACCGTGAGTCTCCTTGCGAAAAGGCATCAAGAGTAATTGTGCTAATCTTAATACTTCTCCCTCTGAACAGGAATTTGTGGTTTAACCTTTGGGTAATGCTAGGGAAACAGAATGTGTTGACGTCAGTCTTTCCTTGTGTATCACTAAGAGTCAAGAAGGAGGCAGCATTGGTCAGCTAGTTAACTTTCTTTGTTGTCTTTTACAATCTAAAAAGCAAGTGTGTTAAATGCATAAAGAATGTTCTTGACTTTTCTCTTTCTTCTTGGTGTAATTTTTTTAAGCCTTAATTTATGGTCTTGTATTATATCCCAGGCACTGAATGATTAGAACCCATCTCGCAATATCTCTATGAGGTAGGCACTATTTCTTATTCTCATTTTATTCATGAATCTTAGGAAGTTGAAGAAACTTGCCCTAGTTGAAGATTTGTGGAATCAGGATTAAAGTCCAGGTAGTTTGACCTTATATTCCACAATTTTAACTACACTACCTCCCATTATATTCTTTTCTCAACTTGTCTTTATCATTTACAGATTTCTGTAAAATGCATTTCAGATGGCTCATGGTGAATTTATGTCTCAAAGCAACGGATACCAGGAAAACAGTTCCCAGGGGCCTTGCTCAGAAATCTTGTTCTATTCCATCAAGATTTTTTTTTTTTTCTCCTGTTACGGGTCAGTTTTTATTTACTTCTTTCAGAAATCTTTTTCTCAGATTCTCTTACCAGGTTGATTATTCACATTACATATGAACTGAGTTGCCAATTCTTTATTTTCTTTCCCTCTTCCCTTCTTCCCTTCCTCCCTTCCTTCCTTTTTCTTTTCCCATTCTCTATTTATTTATTTTTTATTGGAGTATAATTGCTTTACAGTGTTACGTTAGTTTCTGCTATACAGCAAGGTGAATCAGTTACACGTATACATATATCCCCTCTTTTTTAGATTTCCTTCCCATTTAGGTCACCGCAGATCATTGAGTTCCCTGTGCTATACAGTAGGTTCTCACTGGTTATATACTTTATACATAGTAGTGTATATATGTCAATCCCAATCTCCTAGTTCGTCCCACCCCACCTTCCCCTTGGTAACCATAAGTTTGTTTTCTACATCTGTAACTCTATTTCTGCTTTGCAAATAAGTTCATCTGTAACATTTTTCTAGATTCCACATATAAGCGATATTATACGATATTTGTTTTTCTCTTTCTGACTTATTTCACTCTGATGGTCTCTAGGTATATCCACGTCTCTGCAAATGGCACTATTTCATTCCTTTTTATAGCTGAGTAATATTCCATTGTATGTATGTACTACATCTTCTTCATCCATTCCTGTCGATGGACGTTTAGGTGGCTTCCATGTCCTGGCTATTGTACATAGTGCTGCACTGAACATCAGAGTGCATGCATCCTTTCAAATTATGGTTTTCTCCGATATATGCCTAGGAGTGGGATTGCTGGGTCATGTGGTAGCTCTATTTTTAGTTTTTTAAGGAACCTCCGTACTGTTCTTAGTGACTATACCAATTTACACTCCCACCAACAGTGTAGGAGGGTTACCTTTCCTCCACACCCTCTCCAGCATTTATTGTTTGTAGATTTTTTTTTCTTTTGGCTGCACTGGGTCTTTGTTGCTATGCGGGGGCTTTCTCTAGTTGTGGCAAGTGGGGGCTACTTTGTTGCGGTGCGCCGGCTTCTCATCGCGGTGGCTTCTCTTGTTGCAGAGCACGGGCTCTAGGTGTGCAGGCTTCAGTCATTGCAGCACACGGGCTCAGTAGTTGTGGCATGAGGGCCCTAGAGCGCACAGGCTTCAGTAGTTGTGGAGCACAGGCTTAGTTGCTCCGTGGTATGTGGGATCTTCCCAGACCAGGGATTGAACCCACGTCCCCTGCATTGGCAGGCGGATTCTTAACCACTGCACCACTTCTACCAGGAAGTCCTGGTAGATTTTTTTTTTTTTAATTTATTTTTAGCTGTGTTGGGTCTTCATTTCTGTGCGAGAGCTTTCTCTAGTTGCGGCGAGTGGGGGCCACTCTTCATTGCGGTGCGTGGGCCTCTCACTATTGTGGCCTCTCTTGTTGCGGAGCACAGGCTCCAGACGCACAGGCTCAGTAGTTGTGGCTCACGGACCCGGTAGTTGTGGCTCTCGGGCTCTAGAGCACAGGCTCAGTAGCTGTGGCGCATGGGCCCAGTTGCTCCGCAGCATGTGGGATCTTCCCAGACCAAGGCTCGAACCCGTGTCCCCTGCATTGGCAGGCAGATTCTCAACCACTGCACCACCAGGGAAGCCCCCTGGTAGATTTTTGATGATGGCCATTCTGACAGGTGTGAGGTGATACCTCATTGTAGTTTTGATTTGCATTTCTCTAATAATTAGTGATGTTGAGCAGCTTTTCATGTGTTTATTGGCCATCTGTATGTCTTCTTTGGAGAAATGTCTATTTAGGTCTTCTGCCCATTTTTGGATTGGGTTGTTTGTTTTTTTGATATTGAGCTACATAAGCTGTATATTTTGGAGATTAATCCCTTGTCAATTGCTTCATTTGCAAATATTTTCTCCCATTCTGAGGGTTGTCTTTTCATTTTGTTTATGGTTTCCTTTGCCGTGCAAAAGTAGGTCCCATTTGTTTATTTTTGTTTTTATTTTCATTACTCTAGGCAGTGGATCGAAAAAGATCTTGCTGTGATTTATGTCAAAGAGTGTTCTGCCTATATTTTCCTCTAAAAATTTTATAGTATCCGGCCTTACATTTAGGTCTTTAATCCATTTTGAGTTTATTTTTGTGTATGGTGTTAGGGAGTGTTCTAATTTCATTCTTTTTCATGTAGCTGTCCAATTTTCCCAGCACCACTTATTGAAGAGACTGTCTTTTCTCCATTATATATTCTTGCCTCCTTTGTCATAGATTAGGTGGCCATAGGTGTGTGGGTTTATCTCTGGACTTTCTATCCTGTTCCACTGATCTATATTTCTGTTTTTGTGCCAGTACCCTACTGTTTTGATTACTGTAGCTTTGTAGTATAGTCAGAAGTCAGGGAGCCTGATTCCTCCAGCTCTGTTCTTCTTTCTCAAGATTGCTTTCACTACGTCAGGATTCTTAAAGAATAGTAGCATCTACGTTTGTTAATGTGTGTTAGTGGATGAGTCTGAAAGTGGAACCAAGTCTTTGGACTTCCACTTTCTTTAAGCCTTCTGAATATTTTTTGATATCTTTGGTGTTAATTGCATGGATTCTAGGCTGTCTTTAGCGAGGGATCCAAAAGGAGCATTTGTAGTTAATCCTAAAAACTTTTGAGATACTAATGTTATTAAAATGAATTAACTCCTGTTATTTTCATGTTACATTTTATGAGACAAGTAAAATTAGCCCAGATTTGTTTAAAATCATCAAACTTTGTTACTAAGTTTAGTTTAACATGAGGAAAGCCAGTCTTATGTGACACTCTCTGATGATGGCTGCTTTCTTTATATCATCCTGCAACTTTGTGTTTTCACAAGTACTCAATTCAATTTTTAAAAAATGTAACTGTAGGGCTTCCCTGGTGGCGCAGTGGTTGAGAATCTGCCTGCCAATGCAGGGGACACGGGTTCGAGCCCTGGTCTGGGAAGATCCCACATGCCATGGAGCAGCTGGGCCCGTGAGCCACAATTACTGAGCCTGCGCGTCTGGAGCCTGTGCTCCGCAACAAGAGAGGCCGCGATGGTGAGAGGCCCGCGCACCGCGATGAAGAGTGGTCCCCACTTGCCGCAACTAGAGAAAGCCCTCGCACAGAAACGAAGACTCAACACAGTCATAAATAAATAAATAAATAAATAAATAAATAAATAAATAAAAGAACGTGAATTTCTTTAAAAAATAAAAAATAGCAAACTGGGCTATTCATTTCAGTAACAGTCAAGTGGTCTTAGTTTGCATTCAATTTCCAATCAGTTTCTCAATCTATTTCATCTGAAGTCTTCACATTACCCACTATAAAAAATACCTATTAAAAAAAAATGTAACTGTATTCAAGGGAAAATAGGTATTTGTTTTTAAGTAGGGCAGTCCAAGTAAAAGATGCCTGCTTATTGGAGAAGGTAAACTTTAAGAAGAAATGATCCTTGTGCTAATATCTAGTTCCCCTTCAGTATCAAATTAAATTTCCTGATCCTGATGTAAAGTAATTTGTCACTTCATTTCCACAGTTCTCAGAGCCTGTCACTGTCCTACATACTGTCTGTTTCACTATACTTCAGAAGCTCATATTTACTCGTACTGCCCTATGTCAGATGTTCCTAAACTTTCTTGGTTGTCAGTGTTCTTAATGTCTCAATTTTTTCACAGCACACCTAGGTCAAAAGACACATGTAGTGGTCCTGTATATTAAGTGTTAGGTCTAAAAACTTAATAAGGATTTACAGTCTAACAACACAGTAGTCATAATTTAAAAGCCAATAATAGCAATAAAAGAAAAATAATTTTATTTCATTCTTAATTAACCACAGTTACTTCACTAATGAGTTGTGTGTGCCTGTTGGGACCCATACCCTTCTAAACTTTTGGAGTCATATTGGATGGACACCATCACCCTCGTTTCCCATCCCACACTGATTTTTCATGTACTTGCTTTTTATCACAACAGTTGAAAATCCAGTTTTGTAAAGATACAACATCAGCAAAATGAACATAGGGTGATCTAGTGTTGAAACTATGAACTACTGAACTATGAAACTATGAACTACCTTGCAGTTTGTGTGGTAAGTTTGGTATAGTTTGTGTGGTGTCCCATAGATATTGAGCACTACTGTCCCTCAAATTTTTAAAATATTCAGCAGTGCCTTTTTAAGTTTGTTATACTGCCCCAGGGCACCTCAACACACAATTGGTAAACACAGCTCTTTACAAAAAAAAAAAAAGCTCCTGTATACCTAATTTTATTTTGACGCTCTCCCCTGCTGAAACTTTCTACTTCAGTCCCCCCAAAATTAAAAAAAAATGAATAAATATTTGCTTTTCTTTATGCACAGCTCACCCATTTTTACCTCTGGTATACACCATTCTTTCCCTCTCTTTCCCTCTCACACTAACCCTTCTTCCTCAATCTCCTTTCCCCTTCTTTTCTTCCAAACCCTGTTTATTCCCTCCCAAACTCTACTTTAAGATCTATCTCTTTAGACTCTGGCTACCACTCTACCACTCTAGGAAGTACCTAGACACTCTGTCACCATTTTTCATACTCTACTGTGGGAGGCTGGAAGAAATGTTCCCCCCAAGAGAGATCCTAATCCCTGGAACCTGTAAAATCCAGGGATCCTAATCCCTGGAACCTGTAAAATCCCTTTACTTTATATGGAGAAAGTGCCTTTGTGAATGTGATTAAGGATCTTGAGTCAGGAAGATTATCCTTGATTATCTAGGTGGGCTCTGAAGGCAATCACATGTATCCTTACAAGAGAGAGGCAGAGGGAGATTTGAACACACAGAAGAGAAGGTGATGTGAAGATGGAGCAGAGAGAGATTTGAAAATGCTGGCCTTGAGAATTGGAGTAGTGCAGCAACAAGCCAAGGAATGCTGGCAGCCACCAGAAGCTGGAAGGGTCAAGGAACAGATTCCCCCCATAGAGCTTCCAGAGGGAGTTTGGCCCTGCTGACACTTGATTCCAGCCCACTGAAACTGATTTTGGACTCTGGCCTTCATAAATATGAGAATGTTATGTTGTTTTAAGCCACTAAGTTTGTGGCAATTTGTTACAGCAGCCACAGGAAACTAGTACATCCACCTATATTAATTAGCACTTTTGTATATGGTGTATCTGGTATATTTATTCTTTATAGAGCCAAAGTCTAAGAAGTTCATTTCCGTGCCATCAAAAGTTCTCTATCATCAGCTTGACCTGCCTGAAAAAATAAACATATCTAATTGGCTAATTACTTCATTTATTTACATATTCATTCATTCAATGAATTTTTGAGAATTTGCTATGTGCCAAGCACTGTGCCAGCTATCATTTTCATGACTAAGTAGTTCCTGAAAAAGACATCCACTCATAAGTTCATTATCGTACTTATTTGTTGTAAATCATAATTAAGCCTTAGTAATTAACTATCCAAGCTGTTCATTTCCCTCTCTTTTCCCTTTTTTCAGACTGATAGCAAGCTGACCTTACTAGAGCTTGTTTAGACAGAAAATCATGTTGCTAATCTAAAAGGATGTAATGTTCTGTTCTGTATTTGGCTTCAAATCCTATATTGTTAATGTTGAAAGGCACCTTAAAAATAATTAGCCTAACCCTCTCATTTTCTGTGTATAGGAACTGAGTTATAAAGAAGAAAAGTAATTTGCTTGAAGTCATAAAAATAATGGCAGATCTAGAATTCTATCCCAGTTAATCCTTCTTTCCACTATGGGCAGAACCTAGTTTACTTTAACACAGTCTTAGAATTTATGTTTAAATCTGGGAATTTTGCACTGAAGGGTGTTTCCCACCAAATGGGGAGATTATTTCATTACAGCTTTTATTTTATTTTTTTTATAAAGTTATTTATTTATTTTTGGCTGCGTCTGGTCTTCGTTGCTGCGTGTGGGCTTTCTCTAGTTGCGGCGAGCGGGGACCACTCTTTGTTGCGGTGCGCAGGCTTCTCATTGCGGTGGCTTCTCTTGTTGCGGGGCACGGGCTCTAGGCACGCGGGCTTTGGTAGTTGCAGCATGTGGGCTCAGTAGTTGTGGCTCATGGGTTCTAGAGCGCAGGCTCAGTAGTTGTGGCACATGGGCTTAGTTGCTCCGCGGCATGTGGGATCTTCCTGGACCAGGGCTCAAACCCATGTCCCCTGCATTGGCAGGCAGATTCTTAACCACTGTGCCACCAGGGAAGTCTTCATTACCACTTTTAACTATCACACCTATATACTCAAATACTTAACTCCTCTGGATTCAATACTTTTGCCTCCTAAACTTTAATCTAGTGTTAAAAGCCTAAGATTTCCCCAAATTGAAAGTTTGTGTTTATCTCTTTCTCGGTTTCATTCCTATTAGAATCACAGTATTAGAACAGATTGAGGAGAGACCTATATGATGAACAAATTCAGTTCCCTTGTTCTCCAGGTGGCCACTTTGAACTAGTGGTTCTATGGAGTAATGGAAAAGGTGCTGGACTGGGAGTAAGAGATTTAGATTCTGGTTCCAGGTTCATAGTGAACTACCTATAAGTAACAAGGCAAGTTGGCAAATAACTTCCTTTCTCTGAACCTCATTTCATTCGTGTGTAAAATGAAAGATTAATCTGGATAACCTCTAGCATTCTGTGAATCAATGAATCCAGGGATTTTGGCATCCAGTTCCACACTACCTTACTACTTGCCCTCTAGAGACTTTTAAAGCATATGATGCGGGCTTCCCTGGTGGCGCAGTGGTTAAGAATCCACCTTCCAGTACGGGGGACACAGGTTCGAGCTCTGGTCCAGGAAGATCCCACATGCTGTGGAGTAACTAAGCCCCTGCGCCACAACTACTGAGCCTGCGCTCTAGGGCCCCCGTGCCACAACTACTGAAGCCCACGCACCTAGAGCCCATGCTCTGCAGCAAGAGAAGACACCACAATGAGAAGCCTGCACATCACAACGAAGAGTAGCCCCCACTCGCTGCAACTAGAGAAAGCCCGCGCACAGCAATGACGACTCAAAGCAGCCAAAAATAAATTAAAAAAAAAAAATTTAAAGCATATGATGCATAAGGACGAGCTTATGTCTTTTCCTTTTTTTAAGTCCATGACATTGCCAGGAATGAGAAATTATTTTGCACAGAGTGAGTGTTGAGGTTGATACATAAATTCCTTCTTTAGACTGTTAATCCTAAAAGGGAAAGAAGGAACTTTGGAGCATAGATCCTTTAGTGGAGCAGAAAGCCCGGCAGAGTGCTTAAGATACTTCAGTAGAATAGCTCATAATGCTGCCACTGATGATGGTGGTAATGAGAATGACAGCCAGCGTTTCTTTCCTGTGTGCTGAATACCATGCTAGGCACTTTAAATGTATTAATCGAATGGATCAAGTGGGTTAATAAAAGTAGAACACACAGAATAATGCCTGGTACGTGGTAAGAGCTATATAAGTAGTCATTGGTATTGTCATTTTTATTGTCATGTTATTGTGGTGGTGGTGGTTGTAATTAGTCTTCCTAGCATCCCTGTAAGGCAGGTACTATTTTTATCCATTTTGCAGATGGGGAAGCTAAATACCAGGCGTTAAACCAAGAAATAGAATAGAATTTAAACTCTAGCCTACGTAGTTAAGTTTGGATAGCTGTTTTACTTAGAGCAGCCAGGGAAGGCCCCTTTGAAGAGGTGACATTTAGGCTGAAATTGAAAGATAAAAAGCTAGCCATTCAAAAATAAGGGTAGGGGTGCACCAGGAGGCCTTCTATGCAGATAGTAAGGCAAGTGCAAAGGCCTATATTCACCTTCTTAGTGAATACTCTAAAATTACATACCTACACAAACTTTCTATCCCCTCCTCTCTGTTTTATTTTCGCCCTAACCCTTCTCACTGTCTCACATACTGTATAATTTATTTTGGTTTTGTCCATCTCCCCCAACAATGGGATATAAGGTCCATGGAGGCAGGGGTTTTTGTCTGATTTGTTTGTCATTATACCTAGGGCCTCTCTTAGGCCATGGGGCTTCTTTCAGCAAATTAGGAAAAAAGCCTCCTTTCTAAGAGGTTGCAGCCCCACACCAGGACAAGCAGCTCAGCTAGCATAACATGATCTGGACTTCAACTTCCTCCTGCCTCCTCAGCTAGGAGCCCTTGTGTAAGACATAATTGCACAAGCATTACATGAGAGTCCTACATGCATCCATAGTACCTCCAGCAGTGCCAGCATGTAGGAGGCACTGAATAAATATTCATAGAATGACAGCATAGTTTAGAATGAAGCGGGTGAGTGGTTATGAGATGAGCAGGTAGGCAGAAACCAGATCTGGTAGGGACTTGTAAGGAGTTTGATTTTTTTTTTTTTTTTTTTCCCTAATAGCAGTCAGCTAAGAACTACTTTTTTTTTTTTTCTGGCTGCGTTGGGTCTTCGTTGCTGCGTGCAGGCTTTCCCTTGTTGCGGCAAGCGGGGGCTACTCTTATTTGCGGTGTGCGGGCTTCTCATTGCAGTGGCTTCTCTTGTTGCGGAGCACGAGCTCTAGGCGCGCGATCTTCAGTAGTTGTGGCACACAGGCTCAGTAGTTGTAGCTCGCGGGCTCTAGAGCGCAGGCTCAGTAGTTGTGGCGCACAGGCTTAGTTGCTCCGCGGCATGTGGGATCTTCCCAGGCCAGGGATCGAACCCGTGTCCCCTGCATTGGCAGGCGGATTCTTAAGCCACCAGGGAAGTCCAGAACTACTTTTCAATGAATCATAATCTTCTGTATTTTTAGTAAGCAGTGCAAGTAATTCTGTAGTACAGAAAGGCATAGGCCAAGTTAGTTGAAGTCCAACTTTCAATACTTTTGGACCTTGGCTTTAGGAATCTGTCTCCTGCCTACTTTATCCTTATCAATTTGGCATTGCATTTTGCCTGCATATGTTGGTTTATCATGTTCTATCAGGATCTGTGTGAGGGGCATTGGGATAAGCTATATATAAAATGATCATTTTTCTTGCAACCTCAAATCCAGACACAGTAGGGTAGAATTTTTCAATGAGGGCTGTTGCAGAAAACCCAGGACATCTGGTCCTTGTGTTTGAATAGTGACTGAGCAAAGAGAGGAGAGCATCTGGTTATTATTCTCTTTAGGAACTTCTTGTATGAATTAGTCAAGAACCTCTAATTTTTTATCAGCTCCCACCCTCACTCCCCCAAAAACACCAACCTTCCCTGATGTAATTTAGGGTTCCCAGTTCACTGAGGAGATGACAGCTGGAATCTTGGCATTAAATGACTGTTTGTTTGAGCTTTTGTTTCTCTTTCGTGCTGATGTTTTTTTGGCACCCAAGGCCACATTTGAGAATTCACTTTCTCTCTGAGAGGTTTTTGTTGGCAATTTTTATCTTATTTCATTTCTCTTCTGTGATAGGATAAGGATACAGCTTGGAAAAAAAAAAAAAAAAAAGGAAACTGCAGGGGTTTATTGATGGAGTTCCTGCCCCATCATGCCCTAGGCCTAGTACGTGCATGCTTCTGATGAATCACTGCTGTTAGTATTTAGTATTTACTGATCCTCATATCCCAGTATTGTGCAAAGCATAGAATCTGCCCAAGGGACTTAATAGCTGAATAGCCTACTCGATCTGTTGGTTTCTCTCTCCCTCATCTCTCTTGGTGGCTACAGGGAGGAATATGGGAGACATGAAACTGTAAGCAAGAGGAAATCTAGACTCTGTAGCTTTATTGCTGCCTGGGACGTGGCCTGAGAGATCAGATGCAAGGATTTGATGCTCTGTGCAGCTGCCATAAATAACCTACTCTCATTGGGGTGAGGATGAAGTATTTCCACATGGTTGCTCAAGTCTCTTTTCTCTTTGCCCCGATGCTTCTTCCCTCTTTCTTTCATTAATTGCTTAGCAGTTGCTGATGCAATTAAAATGAGATGTGTCTGCAGTCTCTGTGGTTTGCTGTCAGGGCCCTCTCTCTAAGGTCTTCATCTTGTTGCTAGGGGTGGGTGAACATCTGATGTTGAAGCAAGAGGAGGGAGGGACCTGTGGCTGCAGTTAAATGCATTTTTCTAAACGCAGCAGCTTGCAGAGCTAGATTTCTCCTGACACTCTAATCCTTTTACCAAACCAAGCACTAGTCCCTTGTGCTGTTCATTAATGGAGCTTATATTTGGCAGCACAATATATAGAAATGAATTCTGCTGAATTGCTTTTGTTGGTGATATAGAAAGTGCTTTTCATTTTTAAATAGGCGAGAGCAAGATGGAAACAGCAATCTCAAAGTTCAGAATTCTGAGTCAAAACCTATAATCCCCAGGTTTTTATGAAAAGCAAGAACCTGGAGATGTTAAGAGGGCTGGATTGCAACACTTAATCTGTTTTGGGTCACTGGGTGGAATATACACTACACCTGCAATTATGTGTGTCTCCCTGCTGGCCAGCATTTTCAGCCTGCTTCTGACTTCTGACTTCTGTTCCTTTTTTGCTTGTCTTCAGAATTGCCAGGAGACACTCAGAGGACCTAACCATTGTGTTTCTACTCAGTTTCTGGTAGAGGAGGGCTGACTGCTCTTTACCAGTGCTGCTTGGTAATCATGTGGCAGGTGGATTGCTGTGAGACATGAATTCTCCATCTGCTTACCTGCACCCCAGACCACTGTATGCATTTGCCACATTCGCCGAGGGATCACACTGCCTACTCACACTTCAGCATGCATGAGAATCACCTGGAGAGCATGTTAAAACACAGATTTCTAGGTTGAATCCACCAGAGATTCTGATTGAGTAAATCTTGGGTGAGGCCATTTGGCATTTTTAAGAAGTTCCCAGGAAATGCTGATGCTCTCAATCTGGAGACCATACTTAGAGTAATACTGGCCTAGGGATAATGCTTTACACATAAATAAGACTCAGTATTTGCTGATTTGATTTGATTTTTCTAGTAGTTCTATCTTAGGATGTGACAGATTCCAAAGATTTTTATCTGCTTTTACCTTCAAATGTTAGTCAATTGAAATTATCTGAGTTTTTTACTTTCAGCAACCCTCCTACACAGATCTCTTGTCAGATCATCCATGTTCGTTGCTAGCTGTGTATCTGTTAGGGTGCTTGATTCTGTTATGCAAAGATGTAGTTACTTTGCAACTTAAATGTCTTATATGTGTTTATGATTAGACATCTGATCTGATATTATGCACCTGGATGACAGGTTCCAAATTTTTTCCTAAGGTAAGGGAAGTATGCAATGTATGTTTCCTTGTGTACTCTAATTTATTAAATTCCTTTACTGTTTTGGAACAGTTACAGAGTTGCAGAAAAGTTGAAAAGTTAGTTTAGACAATTCCCATATACCCCCACACCCAGTTTGCCCGGTTGTTAACATCCTGTATTATTAGATGATCTACACCTTACAATAATGAACCAGTATTGATTTGTTATTATTAAGTCTGGATCTTATTTAGATCAACTTTTCCTTTTTCTGTTCGAGTCTAATCTAGGATACCACGTTACTTTTAGTTGTCATGTCTCTTTCGGCTCTTCTTGGTGGTAGCAGTTTCTCAGACTTTTCCTTGTTTTTGATGACTTTGGCAGTTTTGAGGAGTACTGGTCAGGTATTTTGTAGGAGGTCCCACTGTAGGAATTTGTCTTAGGTTTTTCTCATGATAAAACGAAGGTTATGGGTTATTGGTAGGATAACCACAGAGGTAAAGGGCCATTTTCATCACATCCTATCAAGCACACATACTGTTAACATGATTTATGACTGTTGATGTTGGCCTTGATCACCTGGCTGTGGCTTGTCAGGTTCTTCACTGTAAAGTTACTCTCTTTTCTTCTCCTCTTTCCATTTGTACTCTCTGGAGGAAAGTCACTAGACATTGTCTACAGCCTAAGGAGTGGGGAGTTACACTCCCGCTCCTTGAGGGCAGAGTATCTACATAAATTATTTCAAATCTTCTGCATGGGAACTTTTGATTCTTCTTCCCCATTTATTTGTTTATCCAGTTATTTATTTATATCAGAATGGATTCATGGATATTTGTTTTATATTTTGGGTTGTATTCCAATATCACTTAATTTTGGTTCTCAAATAGTTCCAGCTTCGGCCATTGGGAGCCCTTTCAGTTGGTTTCCACGTTCCTTTGCGTAACATCCTTAATGTGTGTGTATGTCCCCGTGCATACTCGCTTGTGTGCATTGTTATTGTTGGTGCACTTCCTTGCTTTCTGGTGCTATAAGATGTGGTAGACTCATCTTGTATATTTCATACTCCAGCCCTAGAATGAGCCATTTCTCCAAGAAGCCCTGATTCCTTTTATTAGAGAATGGTACTAGAAAATAAGATCTAGGCACTAGTCATGCCCCTTGCTACTGGAGTGGGGCCATTATTTATTGTTATAAATTTACTTATTTATTTTTAGTTGCGTTGGGTCTTCGATGCTGTGCAGTCTTTCTCTAGTTGCGGCAAGCGGGGGCTACTCTTCGTTGCTGTGCGTGGGCTTCTCATTTCGGTGGCTTCTCGTGGAGCACCGGCTCAGTAGTTGTGGCTTGTGGGCTCTAGAGTGCAGGCTCAGTAGTTGTGGCACACGGGGCTCAGTAGTTGTGGCCTGTGGGCTCTAGAGCACAGGCTCAGTAGTTGTGGCACACGGGCTTAGTTGCTCCGCGGCATGTGGGATCTTCCCGGACCAGGGCTTGAATCCATGTCCCCTGCATTGGCAGGCGGATTCTTAACCACTGCGCCACCAGGGAAGTACCGGGCCATTATTTTTTAAACAAACATATTATTCCCATTATTTTATATTTTTACTAGTATTAGTAAATAAATTTGTTGTTGCTGTTAAATTTATCCATTTTATTATTATCATTATTTTTAGGATTAAGGTAAAACTTTAATGAATTCTAACGGTCAAGTTTAGAGCCATCAAGTTTTTCCATTTCACTCTAGTGGTTGACTGTCCACATTCATGCTCTTGAACTCTCTGATTATGATTTACACTATTGCCACCCCCCAACCTCACTGCTACAACCACTGCCACCCACCGCCACTTCTACTGTAGAGTCACAGCTCACAAAATGGGTTGTTGCTGTTAAATTTAAATAAATATAGCTCTTACAGAGGGTGAGACTACACTGTACATAATCTACATTGATCCTCCAAATGCTTATTAATATCTTACATACCCTATGTAGTTGTATGAAGTTAATCAAATTTCTCCCAGCCCTTAGTTTAAATCTCTCCTTTAGTCTGAGAGATTTTCCTAATACTGAGCCTTGACTAATGTGTTTGAGAATGCTGGTTTGATTGTAGGTATTGATGAATGAGAAGACTTCACGAAACCAAGGGAAGGCTAGAATGTCTCCAACTTTAATTTTTCATTAGATGAAAATTTATATAAATTCATTTCAGTTTTTCATGAAGGGAGAAAAAGAGAGAGTTTCTTTCACCATCAGTGTTTTGAACATTGACACCTAGAGGTTGGGTCTGGGGACGGGAAGAAAGAAGAGGGGAGAAGCAGAAATTGCCTGTAACAATCACAGAGGGGATTTGACTCCTCAGTATATGTATAGCATTTTGCACTTATGAAATTTCTGGCAATGTGAATCTTTTGGAGACAGGATGGGAATAGCAATCATTGAGGAATTTCTTTTGTTTCCTCAGAGGGGTTGACATTTTTGTTTTCTTGATACTAAATTCCCTTTTCTTATGCAGCGGTTTTGTGTACTATTAAATTATGTAGATTGCTGAGATCCTGGGTGGTATGGCTGTGTGTAGGACTGTGTGTTTACAAAAAGAAGGTTTTGAAATTTTAGCAAGGTGAACTTAATGATATAGCCACTTGAACTTTGCCAGTATTTGGAGTTTAATCTGCATTTCAACCAAGCAAGCTGTTTTTACCCAAGCTGGTTTGTATTAAATATAAATACAATGTAAAATAGATAGCTAGTGGGAAGCAGTCGCATAGCACAGGGAGATCAGCTCAGTGCTTTGTGACCGGTAGAAGGGTGGGATAGGGAGGGTGGGAGAGAGGGAGACGCAAGAGGGAAGAGATATGGGGATATAGGTATATGTATAACTGATTCACTTTGTTATAAAGCAGAAACTAACACACCATTGTAAAGCAATTATACTCCAATAAAAACGTTAAAAAAATATATATATATAAATACAAAAAGAATTACTTGATATATCTGAGAAATTAATAAAATTGGAGACTAATCAGGATTAGGCATCTTGAGAAACCAAAACCCTGGTTTGGCTTCTCTTTTGGGTCGAATTTATCTACTTCATTTATATCAGAACCTGCAGATGTAAATATGGTTTTTGTTATTAATAACAACTACCATTTATTCAGTGTCTTCTTGCTGCCAATTTCATTAGGCTTTCTTTAAACATTAACACTGAGTCTAGGCTAGCTTAAGTGTATTATAAATTCTGATACCGACTTCTGTAGTCATGTGTTTCTGAGTTCCTATGTCAATTCAGAATTATCAAATTTTTGTTCTGAAAATTAAAAAGAAAGTCAGTACACATCATTGTCGAAACTGTATCCAAGAACAGGACCTAGATTTTTTTTTTTTAATTTAGCCAAACTATCAATCTTGTCTGAAAAGCTACAATAAACTTGCAATGTCTCAAAAAATGTACTTCCTTCCCATGCACCATTCTAGGAAGCTACTGGAAAATGTTCTCCACAAAATAAGGTCATAAACCAGGAAGGAGGGAGACATGATTGAGGAAACGGGAGATCCAAAAAAGAAGACAAGCTAGGGGATTCCTCAGATTAGTGAATGGAGATTTCAGATAAACAGTTTACCAGCACTGAGAGGTCAGCCAGTCCAGATTGGAGAAGGTTCAAAGTCTCCAAAACAGACTTCTTCAGGAAGATGAAATAGAATACTTTATGGATGTCAGTGTCTTGAGAGGAAATTTAGACCATTGGCAAAGATTTTCTGGGGCAAAGTGTTTATAAATACATAGAAATCTAAGCAAATGAATTAAAAAGATAAATAGGAAAAACAAAAAATTGTGCAGGAAAGGAAAAGGAATCACGGTTTACTGAATGGCTCAAATGTGAATAGGCTTATGTAGTCATTACAATGTACACTGCATATTGAACGAATCAGAATTATAGTATCCTTATAAAGGGTAGTTTGGGAGATAGAAAGGAAGGATGCATGTGTGTGTATTATGGGTACAGAAGGAAGAAAAGAGCTCATCTTCCAAGTGGGAAATCAATGGATAATTCCCAAAACTGAAGAATCAAGAGGTAGCAACACAACCATGTCATTTAGAAACATGGAGATTAGTTCCAAAATAATTACTTAAAAGATGTGCAAGTGGTTTGCCTCTAGGGAGTAGAAGTGGGACAGCAATGGGGGTGAGGGCAACTTTTTTTTTTTAACAAACTTTGTGAAAATCTTATTCTTTAAACAATGTGTATGTTTAACTTTAATCTTTGAAAAATAGTTGTGGGGACTTCCCTGGCGGTCCAATGGTTAAGACTTCGCCTTCCAATGCAGAGGGTGCGGGTTCAATCCCTGGTCCGGGAACTAAGATCCCACGTGCCTCAGGGCCAAACAAACCCAAAACAAAACAGAAGCAATATTGTAACAAATTCAATAATGACTTTAAAAATGGTCCACATCAAAAAATCTTTAAAAAAAAAAAACAGTTGTGTATAGCTAATCATCAGGAAATGCAAATCAAAACCAGGAGGTAACACCTCACACCTGTCAGAATGGCCATCATCAAAAAACACACAAATAACAAATGTTGGTGAGGATGTGGAGAAAAGGAAACCCCTAGTACACTGTTGCTGGGAATGTACATTGGTGCAGCCACTGTGGGAAACAGTATGGAAGTTTCTCAAAAAACTAAAAATAGAACTGTCATATGATCCAGCAATTCCACTACTGGGTCTCTAACCAAAAAAACACAAACGTTAATTCGAAAAGATACATGCACCCCAATGTTCATAGCAGCATTATTTACAGTTGCCAAGCAACCTAAGTATACATCAAGAGAGGAATGGATAAAGCAACATAAGTGTACATCAAGAGAGGAATGGATAAAGAAGATGTTGTGTATATATGCAGTGGAATAGTACTCAGCTATGAAAAGGAATGAATTTTGCCATTTGCAGCAATATCGAAGGACTAGGAGAGCATTATGCTAAGTGAAATAAGTCAGAGAAAGACAGATACATTATGATATCATTTATATGTGAAATCTAAAAAATAAAACAAACTAGTGAATAAAACAAAAAGACTCACAGATATAGAGAACAAAGCAGTGGTTACCAGTGGAGAAAGGGAAGGGGGAGGGGCATGATAGAGGTGGGGGGAAGGGTGTTATTAAGGTATTATATGAAATCATGTGTGTGAAACTTTTGAAAATTGTAAAAAGCACTATAGAATTTAAAGAATCTTTCATTCAATTAAAAAAATAGTTGTGTGCCTAGGAGGAAAATGTTAAAGGAAAAAGACCAATTTAAAACACAATTAGTTACACTCTAAACAATAAATTTTACTATGGTGAGAATCCTAGTTCAGTACATATATCTTTGTCCACATTTCTGATTTATCAGTTAATATGCTTTTTCTAACCCTGTTTTTATTCTTTAAATGTGTGTTTTGTTTTGGTTTTTTTATTTATTTTGGCTGCGTTGGGTCTTCGTTGCTGTGCGCGGGCTTTCTCTAGTTGCGGCGAGTGGGGGCTTCTCTTGTTGTGGAGCGTGGGCTCTAGGTGCGTGGGCTTCAGTAGTTGTGGCACGTGGGCTCAGTAGTTGTGGCTCGCAGGCTCTAGAGCACAGGCTCAGTAGTTGTGGCTCATGGGCTTAGTTGCTCCGCAGCATGTGGGATCTTCCCGGACCAGGGCTCGAACCCGTGTCCCCTGCATTGGCAGGCGGATTCTTAACCACTGCGCCACCAGGGAAGTCCCACAAACCTTGTTTTTAAATGGCATTAGGAAATTTCTTATCACTCAGAATTTCAGAAGTAGGTCAGGTTTGGGTTTTTTGCTTGTTTGCTTTGGATAACGTGATGACTCCAGCTTTGTAAGGATTTCATTCAAATACCACAACATGAGGTTAAGAAGGGAAATTTCCTATTTCTTAGGAGCAAGGAAGCCTTTCCCAGAAGCTCCCAGCAGACTTTTATTCTCACATCTCTGACCATAACTGGGTCATAAGCCCTCTTTTAAACTACTTGCTGACAAGGGGAATGGGATTTCAATAATTGTCTTTGATGTTCTCAGGTGAAATAGATGTTGGAAGCCAACCGCATCTGCTACCCCAGTCATTACCTGTTAAGTACTTTTTGAGAAACCTCCTCTTTCAAGAAGCTTTACTGTTTAGTTAAAGGTAAAAAATGAGTGGATAAAACAATTGATCATCAATATGGACGGCGTCATAGGTCCATATTTATTGAATGAATTAGGTGAGTGTAAGTAAAACTTTTTGACATAGATGTGCTTTAGGAGTTCTAAATTAGGGGAAAATACATGAAAATAGTTTAGTAACTAGACCAGGAAGCTTCTTGAAGAAGAGAGAAGACTTAAAGTACTGTTTACTCATCAGCTAGTCACAGTGCTGTCCTGCTTTTGTCCAGTGACGTGCTGGTAAATGTTTAACCAGCTGGGAGAAGGGGACAGGGCTTTTTGTAGTGTTTACCAATTTTCATAGTGTAAATAAAACCCTGGCCTATTTTAATCTGTCAATGTGGAGTCAACTACTTTGCACACCACTGCTTCTCTCTAAGAGGACTGTTTAAATTTCTAATTAATCTACTGAGACCCCATATTGACAAAAGCAACATTTCACTTTTTTAGCCTTGTAAATGATCAATAATAAACCCTAGATTACCAATATAAGGTAGTTGGTTTTGGTGTTTTGGACAGTGGTGTGTTAGAGAATTGTAATTTTAAGGTAATACTGGTCTTTGTAGACTTTGAGAAATGAAAAATACCTTATTGTTAGCTTTAGGTCGTAGGTGAAATGTTACTAATTCAGTTTTTATGGAGCACCAACTATGTGCTCAGTGCTGTAAAAACAAAAATAAATAAGACTAGAATCTCAAGGGCCTCTCTCCTCAGTCTGTTAGGAAGACAAAAATTATCAACAGATAACTTGAAGTGGAAGCGTGATACGGGCCCTTGAGCTTTAAAGTGCTATAAGAACACAAAGGGGAAGTCAGCTAAATTCGGGAACACCATGGAAGAGGGTGTTTGAATTTTATCTTGAAAAGAAATACGGCATTTGCATTGAGGAGATGAAAGGATCATTTCAGGCAGTAGGAAGAACATGCCCCTAATTGTTGAGGGATGAAAAATCTGATACGTTTCATGCCTTTTTTTGGGTGATGTGCAGGTAAAACCCAGGGTGAGTAGAGGATAGAGAAGAGAAAAGAGAGATAAGCCAAGGCCATATTGTGAAAGGCCTTAAGTAATATTATGGAGTTTGGATTTCCTTATTATTAAGTATGAAACTTCCTAATATAAATAAGATTTTAATACAAAAGTTTCTGCTTCTCCCTATCTTTAACCAAACTGGGTGTTTATGATTCTTTATAATTAATGCTAATTTGATGGGGGAGATGCTTTGTCATTTTAATCTGTGCCTTCCTAATTATTAGTGTGGTTTTTAAATATCTCTATTGGTCATTTGTACTTCTTCTGTGTATTGCTTGTTCATATCCTTTACTCATTTTTCTGTTGAATTGTTTGTTTTTCCTAATGATTCATAGGAACGATTTATATGAAGTATAGAAATGAATCCTTCATTTTAAGGCTTTTTTAAGACAGTAATTCTAGCCTTTGTGGTGGATGGATTGGAAGAAGGAGAGACTGTTGTCAATTTGGCCAATTGGGAGATATTACAATAACCTATAGCCATAGACCAGAGATGAAGTGTTGTTAAACTGTGGCAGTGGGGGAAGAGGGCGGCAGATATAGAGATCAAGCTGCCACCCGGTGGCTTTATAGTGGAGCTTGGATTAAAAGTCAGTACTACTGCCTTTTAATTTAGTGATTTTTCTAGAATACATTGTCTCCTTTACACTCCTTTCCTTCTGATTCTAGGAAAGAAAAATAAGAGAGTTTTATACAGCAGAGTCTACGGTAAGGTTAAAATGAACGGAGGCTCTAATTTAGGAATCTTGCATATAAAAGAGAAAACAGAGATGAATAATTTTTATCTGTTCTCAGGATATGATGGACTTTTTAAGCATGAATGCTAAGGGAAGAAACATAAAGGAAAAGATTGATAAATTTTTACTTAACAAAAACTTTAAATTTCTTTATATCAAAAAAGATCATAAACATCTCCACAGGATCCTGCTACAGTGCAGTCCTCGGGAGCGGTATCTGTCCTCTCTCTCATGTTCCATATATCAGTGGACTTAAAAGTGGGTGTCCTCTTTTTTCTTTCTTGCCACTTGCAGATCATTATCTCTCCTTTTTCTCTAAAACCTCCTAGGTTTGTAAGTCTTGTCATTTGTCTGTTTTAGTAATTTTATAGACACTGGGTTACTTCCCCTCATTCTTTAATTGGAATGTTTAATTTGATTACATTTAACATAATTACTGATGAGATTTATGTCTGCCATTTGCTGTTTATTTTCTATATGTTTTTAATATAAATTTATTTATTTTTGGCTGCGTTGGGTCTTCATAGCTGCACGCAGGCTTTCTCTAGTTGCGGCGAGCGGGGGCTACTCTTCATTGCGGTGCGGGGGCTACTCTTCATTGCGGTGCGCGGGCTTCTCATTGCGGTGGCTTGTTGCGGAGCACGGGCTCTAGGCGCGTGGGCTTCAGTAGTTGTGGCATGTGGGCTCAGTAGTTGGGGCTCACAGGCTCTAGAGCGCAGGCTCAGTAGTTGTGGCTCACGGGCTTAGTTGCTCCATGGCATGTGGGATCTTCCTGGACCAGGGCTCAAACCTGTGTCCCCTGCATTAGCAGGCGGATTCTTTACCACTGTGCCACCAGGGAAGCCCCTATTTTCTATATGTTTTATGTCTTTTCTGTTCCTCTGTTCCTCCACAAAGTCTTCTTTTGTGTTAAGTGGAGATATTCTAGTATACCATTTAAATTCCCTGATTGTTTCTTTTAATAATAATGTTTAGAGTTATTTTCTTAGTGGTTGCCCCAGGGATTACAATTACCATCTTAATTTATAATAATCTAGTTTGGGTTAATGCCAATTTAATTTCAGTAGTATGCAAAAACTATGTATGTGATAGGCAGAATAATGACCCCCTAAAAAAACCCTATAACCCCTGGAACCTATGAATGTTACCTTTCATAGCAGAAGGGATTTTCTAGATGTGATTAAGGATTTTGAGACGGAGAGAGTAGCCTGGATTATCCAGGTGGGCCCAATGTAATCACAGGGGTCTTTATAAGGGAAAGCGGGAGGCAGGAAAGTAGGAGTCAGAGATTTAAGGATGTTATACTGCTGGCTTTGAAGATGGAGGAAGGGGCCATGAGCTGAGGAATGCAGGCAGCCTCTAAAAGCTGGAAAAGGCAAGAGAACGAAGTTTCCCCTAGAGCCTCTACAAGGAAATGTAGCCCTACCAACATCTTGATTTTAGCCCAGTGAGACCTATTTCAGACTTGCAACTTCCAGAACTATAATAAATTTGTGTTGTTTTACGGCTGTAAATTTGTGGTAATATGTTGCAGCAGTAGTAGGAAACTAATACAATCTTGGGGCTACCTTTACTGGTGTTCTTTATTTCTTCATGTGAATTCAAGTGACTGCCTAGTATTCTTTCATTTCAACCTGAAGGATTCCTTTTAAAATATTTCTTACAGTGCAGGTCTGCTAACAATGAATTCTCAATTTTTGTTTACCTCGGAATATCTTAATTTCTCCTAGTTTTTTAAGAATAGTTTTGGTAGGGCTTCCCTGGTGGTACAGTGGTTAAGAATCCACCTGCCAGTGCAGGGGACACAGGTTCGAGCCCTGGTCTGGGAAGATCCCACATGCCGCGGAGCAACTAAGCCCGTGCGCCACAACTACTGAGCCTGTGTGCCACAGCTCCTCAAGCCCGGGCGCCTAGAGCCCTTCCTCTGCAACAAGAGAAGCCACCGCAATAAGAAGCCCATGCACCGCAACGAAGAGTAGCCCCCGCTCCCTGCCACTAGAGAAAGCCTGTGCACAGCAACGAAGACCCAACGCAGCCAAAAATAAATAAATAAAATAAATAAATTTTTTAAAAAAAGAATAGTTTTGGTAGATGTAGAATTGAACGCTCACCCAGGCAGTTGACAACTCTTCACTTTCTGCTTGGCAGAGCCTCAAGGTCAACCAGAGATGAGAGCTTAGAGCCTCCTCAGGCCTTTCCTGAGCATGTGGTCAGCCCTGGGCATGTGGGTGCCTTCTAGATTCCCAGGAACACATCAGAACTTTTCAAAGCCTCTGTGGACAGCTGCTTCCCTAGCTTTCCTTTTAAGCTTTTTGGTTAGCCTATTATTTGCCCCAACTGTTACCTACTGTCTTAGGCAGCCACAAAGTTAAACACTTGCCTGTGAATATTTTTGGCCATGTTTCCGTCCCCAGGGAAAAGGCTTTTCACACTGGGCAAGATCTAAATCTGGTCAAATATAGACAACCTTGCAAGTGGGGTTTTCCAAGAAGCCACTAGAAACGTCAAATAATGACAATTCTTTAGGAACAAAGCTTGTTCTCCCCTTTCCAGTAGTTGTCAGGCTGCTGCTTTTCACTGTGATTGTAGGCAGTTGATTTTCAGAGCCAGGGATGGGAATAGGGTAAGTTCAGACGCCACAGAGCTCACTGCTCTTATTGAGATTCAGCTTATTTCTTGAGTAAAGGCTTCCCTGATTGCTGCAAGCCTTTGGCTAATTTCCAGAATTCTGAAAAACTTAATTCTGACGATTTTTTTTAGTTTTCCTACTTCTTTTATGGAGGAGAGAATTTTCAGAGATCTCCCCCATTTTTGCTGATGTGTCCCCTCATTCTTTAAAGGTTTTAGTTCCTGGCTCACAGTCACTCTCTCCAATACTACTCCTGGCTTAATTCTTCTTAAACTCAATGTTCATACTAATGATCTTACTAATGCCTTTGCTTCTTAGTTCCTTGACCACATCTCTCCCAGTGATTTTATTCTCCATCCTGTCTCAGCTACTAATCCTATGGTCATATCCTAAACCAGTGCCCCTGGCAGTGCCTCTGCCAAACTATGCATTTTTGTAAATAAAGTTTATTTAAGTACAGCCTTGCTCCTTCATTTATGTGTTGTCTACAGTTTCTTTCACACTATAGCAGCAGAATTGAGTTTTGCAGCAGAGACCAGTGGCTCTCAAAACCTAAAATATTTACTGTCTGACCCTTTGCAGGAAAAGCGTGCAAAGCTTCTGTCCTAGACCTAGTCATTTAGAGCTGCATCTCCTCTATTATCCCAATTTCAAGCATCCTGTTCTTCATCCAGCCCCTCGTTTTTAAAAACTTCTTAAAATTTGTTTATTTTTGCAGTTCCCTTCCTCTAGAATCCATCAATCCTTTGACCTCACCACCTTTTGTACTGTGCGTCTCACTTTTTTCACATATTTACTTCCCTCCTTACCTCCTTACATTATGATTACTTCCTTCTATACACTCTTAACTTGCTCATTGATAAATCCCCAACCATGGTTAAACCCATCTTTTGGCTTACTCCATGCCTACACCTTTGCATCTAAATGTGGCTAGAGAAAACTATGCAACTATTTTGCCTGTTCTCATATTAAGTTCATGGTTATTACCCTTACGTAGGCCTTTAATACTTCACGGCAATCCTACTACATTTCCCTATCTATTCACTCTTTCCTACCTTCTTTTCTCTTCAAACTTCCTGCATCCCTCTCTCATCTTCAGTCTCACCTTGCTTACTGTTTCACTGAAAAAATAGAAGCAAGAGCTTCTACCCATTCTACACACATCTTCCCATTTATTTTTTTACTCGCATATACCCATTTATCTGCGTGTTTGCTCATGGGCTGCTTGTGAACCTATCTAGAGCTAATCGCTTCTCTCATACACAAGATCTCTTCCTCCTGTCTCTCAAGGACTTCACTCCAACATATCGCCTTTTTCTCTATTGCAGAATTACTTTTTTTTCCTGTATATAGATTATTCCCATCAGCAGCACACATGCACTAAATTTTTCTAATCTTTTAAAAACAACCTCTCTTGATCCCACGTCCTCATCCAGAAAGTGCCCTATTTCTCTTCTCCCTTTAGCAAAGCTTCTCAAAGAGCAGCCTATACTCCAGTTACAGTATAGACTCAAATTATAGTCTTCACAATCATCTCCATTCTTCTCCTTTCTCTCCTAAACCAACTTTAATTTGGCTTTTTCCTCTGCCATTCTACAGAAACTGCCCTTGTCAAAGTCACCAGTGACCTGTACATTGGTAAATCCAATGATCAGCTCTCAGTATTTTTTTAAGTAGGAGTTTTCTTGAGACACAATTCACATGCCATAAAATTCACATTTTGAAAGTATGAAATTTAGGGGATTTTAGTATATTCATAGTTATGCAGCTATCACTATTATCTAATTTTAGATCATTTACATCACCCCAGAAAGAAACCCTGTGCCCATTAGTAGTCACTATACATTCCTGCCTTCCTGTAGCCCTTGGAAACCATTACTCTGCTTCAGACTCTATGAATTTGCCTATTCTGAACGTTCATATCAGTGGAATCATACAATATATGGCCCTTTGTGTCTGGCTTCTTTCACTTGGAATAATGTTTTTAAGGATCATCCATGTTATATAGCATGTATCCGTACTTTGTTCTTTTTTATAGCCATATATTCCATTGTATGGATATATATATACCACATTTTGTTTGTCCATTCATCAGTTGATGGACAAATTTGAGTTGATTCCCCTTTCTGGATACTATGAATAATGTTGCTGTGAACATTCATGTGCACATTTTGTGTAGACATATGTGTTCAGTTCACTTGGTTTTATACCTAGGAGTGGAATTGCTAAGTCGTATGATAACTCTGTTTAACATTTGGAGGAACTGCCAAACTTTTCCAAAGTGGGTGCAGTCCCACCAGCAATGTAAGAAGGTTCCAAGTTCTCCACATCCTCATCAGCACTTGTTATTGTCTTGTTGTCTGTTTTATTTGAGCCATCTTGGTGGGTGTGAAGTGGGATCACATTGTGATTTTAATTTGCATTTCCCTAACGATTAGTGGTTCTGAGAGTCTTTTCATTTGCTTATTGGTCATTTGTAAGTATACGTGTATGTGTATGTATATATGTATATTTTTTTTTTTTTGAAAAATGTCTATTCAGATCCTTTTCCCATTTTTAACTGGGTTGTTTGTCTTTTTATTGTTGAGTCATAAGAGTGTGTTTGTGTGTTTGTATTCTGGATACAAGTCCCTTATCAGATATGTGATTTGCAAATATTTTCTCCCATTCCCTAATGGGTTGTCTTTTCACTTTCCTGATAGTTCTCAGTTCTCAATCCTTATCTTTCAGCAGATATGATTACTTTCTCCTTCATATACTTTCTTTACTTGATTTCCAGAATACCACATTCTCCTGAATTTTTTTCTCACCTTACTGTATTCTTCACCTGTCTCCTTTGCTGCTTATTTTTAATCCCTCCAACCTCTAAACATTGAAGTGCCCCCGGGCTCAGTCCTCAGACTGCTTATTCTGTCACACCACTCTTTGTTATCTCTTCTGCTCTCATTCATATTCTGACAACTTCACATTTACTATCAGTCTCACATATTCATCTGCCTACCTGACTTTTTTTTTTTTTTTTTTTGGCTGTGCTGGGTCTTCGTTGCTGTGCACGGGCTTTAGTTGTGGAGAGTGGGGGCTACTCTTTGTTGAGGTGCACGGGCTTCTCATTACGGTGGCTTCTCTTGCTGCAGAGCACGGGCTGTAGGTGCACGGGCTCAGTAGTTGTGGCTCACGGGCTCTAGAGCACAGCCTCAGTAGTTGTGTCACACGGGCTTAGTTGCTCTGCGGCATGTGGGATCTTCCCAGACCAGGGATTGAACCTGTGTCCCCTGCACTGGCAGGCAGATTCTTATCCACTGTGCCACCAGGGAAGCCCCTACCTGACATTTTGACTTAGATATCTGATAGGCATTTCAAATTTAAAATGTCCAAAACCAGACTTTTGAATTT
This sequence comes from Balaenoptera musculus, assembly GCF_009873245.2. Classification (NCBI taxonomy): domain Eukaryota; kingdom Metazoa; phylum Chordata; class Mammalia; order Artiodactyla; family Balaenopteridae; genus Balaenoptera; species Balaenoptera musculus. Next base: position 69,579,284 of record NC_045786.1, on the reverse strand, counting down.
TTTCTCCAATACCTAATCCTTCCTCAGTCTTCATCATCTCAGTAAATAGCAATTCCATTTCTCTAAGTACTTGGGCCAAGGAGTCATTCTTCTCAATCCACCAACAAATTATACTGGCTTTATCTTCAGTATATTTAGAATCCAACTCTTCTTACCACTTTCACTGCTACCAGCTGGTTTAAACCACTGTTTAACCTCTTCTGGATTATTGTAATAACCTTTAATTAGTCTCCCTGTCTTTAGTGCCTTATAATTTTTTCTCAACATAGCAGAGTGATCCTTTTTAAGCATGTCAGATTATTTTACTCCTCTATTTAAAACCATGTAGTGGCTTCCCATATCATTCTAAAAAACTCAAAGTTCCTATAGTCACTTAGATCATCTAGCCCCTATTTTCATTCTGACCTCCTTTACTCTCTTCTCTCCCTGTCTCACTCGTTTCCTTAATATTCCTCAAATGCTCCAGGCACATCCCTACCTTATGGCCTTTATGCATGTTGTTCCTTCTGTCTACAATGCCCACCCTTCTGTTATTCTCATGGCTTCAGTAACAGTGCTATGCAGAGCCATATTGAAGCCAGAAGCAAAAGGAAAAATCAATGAGATCAATCTAATCTTTATTTAAATTTCAGTATTTTGTTCATTGTGGATTTTTGCATTACATTTGACTTTTTAAAAATACTGCATTAAAATATCATGTATCTTTATTACTGAGGTTTTTGGTGCCCCCTTAAATTTTGTACCTGCGGTTGATACTTCCCATGCCTCATTTGCCTCACCCTGTTCAAGAAGAAGGAATAGAAGTGAATCTCTTCCTGATAGAGTGTATCTACCATAAACCTACAGCTAATATCATAGTTAATGTTAAAAAACTGAATGCTCTTGCCTTAGGATAAAGACCAAGGTAAGGATGTCCTCTCACTACTTCTATCCATCATTACACTGGAGGTTCTAGCTAGTTCAGTAAGGCCAGGAAAAGAAATAAAATGCATCCAAATTGGAAAGGAAGAAATAAAACTGTCTTTTTTTTTTTTATAGATGTTATGATCATCTATGTGGAAAATGCTAAGGAAAAAAAAAACAGATAACATGATTTTAATAAAGAAATATTTATTAGAATCATAAAAAAAGAAACTGCTAAGGAAGCTACAAAAAAGCTATTAGAATGATAGTAATATGTGAGTTTAGCAATAGTGCAGAACAGAAGTTCATTGTATGACAATCAATTGAATTTCTGTATTCTGGCAATCACATTGAAGTTTTAAAAACATAATTTATAATAGCATTAAAATATAAAATAGTGAGGGATAAACCTGACAAAAGATGTGTAAAACCTGTACACTGAAAACTACAAAACATAGCTGAAAGGAATTTAACAAGACTTAAATAAATGGAGAGATTTACCATGTTCATGGATTGAAAGACTCAACAGTATTACAGTGTCAGTTGTCCTCAGATTGATTGATAGGTTCAGTGAATCCTAATTCTCATCAGTCTTTTTAATAGAAATTGACAAACAGATTTTAAAATTCATATGGAAATGCACTTACACTACCTGACTTCGGTTCTTATTATAAATCTATTTATCTATTATAGATCTTCTAGTAACTGTCTACTTGGTGCTATACACGTCAAAGCTTATTAAATTATATACTTTAAATTTGTATGGTTTATTGTTTGTCAGTTATACTTCAACAAAGTTGGTAAACTAACTAACTAACTAGACTCCCATTGTAATCAGAACGTGAAGCATCTCATGTCCTGTTACTAGGAAAGTTCATTGATGTAAATTTACAAGATAGTTTAAGAATATGTGTTGAAAATCCTACAATTTCACTTGTAACCAGTTTACGCTTATAAGAAGTAACGGGAAACATTTTGCAATAACTTATGGACAAGTATGCTTAAAACACAAATTCAAGCAACCCAAAATTCTGATTATAGGAAGCAAATTAAGAAAAATTTCAACATGTATATATATATATATATATATATATATATATATATATATATATATATATATATATATATGACATGCAGCCATAAAAAACTATATTCTCAATGGCATAGGCAAATATTCCTGTGAAAGTGAAAAAAATGCTTAAAAATAAGTATACTGGGTATGCCCAGCTTTTTTTTTTTTTTAAGGTAAGTATTAAAATATTTATAATGATTTTCTTTGGAAATGAAGCTTTTACTTTCTTTATACCTTCCTGTATTTTAAAATATTTTTTGCCACAAACAGGATTTATTATGCAAATGTAACCTTAACTTTTTAAGTAAAAATTAAAAAATAAATATTGGCTCTAATATGGTTTGGAAGAATCTATAAGGTCCCTTGTGGGAAGGGAGATTTTTTTCATTCTTGGACAGAAAGAAACTCTACAGCTTCATGAAACTGCCCTATGCCAGAAGAAGTGGTTGATTTTTAGGAAGAGAGTCTTATCAAAGACCTTGCATACCTATAAGCACATTGTTTTCAGAATGTAAAATCCTTTCTAATTTGAATGGTGATCAACTTTATAGTTGATTCTTAAGTGGGACTATTTCCCAAGAAAAGATTCAACTAAGGTATTTAATTTTGTATTCTCTAGTGGTATTTAGTTTTTGTCTTTGTCTACCCCCACCTCAAAAACAAAAAACAAACAAAAAAAGCCCAACACCCCAGAATTGGGAATAAAATAGTATAGTTCCAGAAATCGGCTCAGCAGAGTGCATTTTGTCATGGACTCATCAGCTAGGCATATCAAATTCATCTAAGGAAAAACCCCATCAATCAAATTTTTAACATCCATACTCTTATGTGTATTTCTGTAGGTCATGCAAATTAATTTGATTGGTGTTTTATATGGAATCTCTTGATGTGTAATTTTGAAGTGATTAATTTAGATGGCTTTCTAAAAGGATTAGTTTATTGTAACTAAGGGCTTTATATGCAGGTTATTTAATGAGATTATATTTAATTTGGCATACTGCCTTGAGCTATCTAGTTATTAAAGTAGTATCTGTATATAGTTTTTTTTAATCTTTTCTTTTTTTAATTTATTTGTTTTATTTATTTATTTTTGGCTGCATTGGGTCTTCGTTGCTACGCATGGGCTTTCTCTAGTTGTGGTGAGCGGGGGCTACTCTTTGTTGTGGTGTGCGGGCTTCTCATTGAGGTGGCTCCTCTCGTTGCGGAGCACGGGCTGTAGGCGCGTGGACTTGAGTAGTTGTGGCACGCTGGCTCAGTAGTTGTGGCTCGCAGGCTCTAGAGCACAGGCTCAGTAGTTGTGGCACACAGGCTTAGTTGCTCCGTGGCATGTGGGATCTTCCGGGACCAGGGCTTGAACCTGTGTCCCCTGCAGTGGCAGGCGGATTCTTAACCACCACCCCACCAGGGAAGCCCTGTATATAGTTTTAAAAGCTAAAAGTGCAACTTGGCTTATAATAGAACAGTCCCATGCCCTATCTCTCCACACTCTAGATTCTTGCTCCCCAGAGGCAACACTTTCAAGTCTTTTAGTTGTTTCTTCTGGTATTAACTTCCATAGTTCAAAAAATATGCTTATTCTGCTATTTGTTTTAATATTTCAAATTTATTAAATTATCTATTAACTTACTATGATGAAGGATGAAATTTAATTCTCTTACCCCTCCCACCTCACTGCATGCACACTACCTCTCTTATGCTTCCTTTCTTGCACAGCCTTTTGTTTTCCTTGGATTTGTTTTTTGTTTGTTAGCTGATAGTTTTATGTATCCATCAGTAATTCATGTCCAGGGACTTCCCTGGCAGTCCAGTGGTTAAGACTCCATACTTCCAATACAGGGGGCCTGAGTTCAATGCCTGGTCAGGAAACTAAGATCCCACATGCTACACAGTGCAGCCAAAAAATTTTTTTAAAAAAAGTCATCTCCAAACTCTTCAATAGAACTGAAAATCTTTTCTTGATATGTTATAAACATATTTGATTTTTTTTTTCCCCCCTTAGAGACATTACTCCTTCAGAGCTCTTTCTCTAAATGTGAACTGGTGGCTTTCTAGGCCAGCTCAATAGCTTTTGTCCTTGGAATTTCCTTCTGTGTTGGATCCTTACCTTTCTGGATGCCACATCTTCCTCTTTCTCAGCTTATTTCCTAATGATGCTGGAGCATATCCTTCAGAGTAGCTTTCTGAGAAAAGGAGTATGGGAGGTAAATAATTTAAGACCTTGCAAGCCCAAAAAGTTTGTCTAAATATTAAATTCAAGATTGGAGATATTAGGTTGAACGATGAGAAACTGCTGTTAGTTAATAATTTTTGGCATACAAAAGTGGTAGTTTGATGTGTTTAACCTAATAATTTTACCTGATGTGCTTTGGTGTGGGTTTCTTTTAATCTCTACTACTAGTAGCTAAGTTCTAGATAGCCATTTCAATCTAGAAATTTATGTCTGGACATTTTTTGGTTTCTTTTCTTTTTTTCTTTTAAATAAATTTTCTTTCCCTTCCTTATTCTTTCTACAACTCTACTAGTTGCATTTCAGCCCTACTATACTGCTCTTCTCAATTTTTTATTTTTTCACAATTTTTCATCTCTTTGTCTTTTTTCTAGGAGGTTTCTTCAACTTTATCCTCCAACTTCCTACTCTATAAATATATATATTTTTTTAATTTCTGCAGTATCCTTCTTATACTCTGAATGCTTTTTCGTAATCTCTTGTTCTTGTTCCATGGATGCAGTGTCTTATGTATGATATGATAATTTTTTCATTTTGTTTATTTCTGCTCCCTACGTTATCTCTACTTGCTACAAGTTCATTCATTGTTTAGTTTAGACTCACATTGGAGTGTTTTTAATCAAATGTCTTGCCATTCTTGATTATCCACTTGTATTTAAAAGCAAAACAGTACAGTCCTTTTTTAGAAGCTGGGTTTTCATTGGTGGAGCTTGTCAATTGGTGGGCTTTACTCTAGGGGTGATTGACTATTTAGGTGAGGGTCACCCAGTTGCCAGCATCTGGTCTTTTGACTTAGGCAAGTCATTTTTCCCTCAGAAGAATCAACCAATCTTTTGCCTGCTTTCACAGAGCCCAGCGAAGGGAAAGGAGTTTTGTGTTTCACTGTTGCTGTCCGTGTTGTACTTTATCTCTGTTCTCAGTTGTGCTTGGCGCGGGTGAGTATGGAGCCTGTCTGTCCAACATATCCAGAGAATAAACCTTCAGACTTCTACTAGAATTGTGAGGGGTAGGGGGTGGGGAGACGGGAAAGCTGCATTGTTGATGAAGATGGTCTAGAGTTCTGATGTATCTTTTAAAGATTTGGAACTGATCTTTCTGCTTTTAGCCCTGTCCTCTTTTCAGAAGTACCTGAGGCCACTGAGCTTTTCCTGGGTTTTGAATGTTTGCTAGTATAGTTCCTTCACTTCCACTTTACAGGCTGAGGTCTCTCACAGGCTTATGTTTCAGCTTCCTTTGGTCTGCTAGGTTAACGTTTGTCCGTCTGTTTTCTAGTTTCTTAAATGTTTTTGATATCTCATGCCTGCTCTTCTCTTCTCTCTTGCTCTCGTAGTCCTCAGAGATTTGTGCCTCTTCTTCTGTTGACATGTTTTCATTTTAATTAGGTTTTGGAAGAGAAAGAAGAAAAACACATATATAGGGCATTCACCCTCAGTTGTACAGGGTGTGCCCTTCAGGAGGGTCCCCCCTCCTGAGAGGGGTTGAATAAAGGGTTGAAATCCAGCCTGAGCTTGGCTCACAGTATCTTGAACCTGGTCAGTATCTTGAAGGCAGCTTCTCTCTAATTCACAAAGGTCTTATGATGTTGGTAGCCCTGGGTGTTTTATTTGTTGCTGTTGTCTTTAGGTAATCTGAATCTGATATACAGTTCTGCTTTATTTTTTCAGTTCTACAGCAAGTTACCCAGTTTTTTGGTAAATATCCCTATGTATTCCCTTTGAATATAGTAATAAATAAATTTTATTTCTAAATTTTATTTCTTTCTTTTCTTTTTTTTTGGCTATGCAGCGCGGCATGTGGGATCTTAGTTTCCCGACCAGGGATCGAACCCATGCCCCCTGCAGTGGAAGCTCGGAATTTTAACCACTGGACCGCCAGGGAAGTCCCAATTTCTAAATTTTCTTGACTAGTTTCCAGTGTAGCTACCTAGCACCTAATTGGGTGTTCAGTATCCTTAGTTAATGCTCATTTGCCTTTGGCCTCATTGACCCCTGTGCCAACCATTCTCAGTAGATTCAGGCATGAATGAATTACTTCAGCATTCTGAGTGTTAAATTCTTGTTCTATAAACAGTGACTCACAGAGATGAAAACTGAATATAAGATATTTGGAAATGCATACTTTTAATTGAGATAATGTACAAAAGGAAATATGCCTTGCAAAGTCAAATTAGCGATGACTTTGTTAAATTTTCAGGAAGAAGTTAATTGCCTAAAAAGAAAATAGAAACACAGTCCGTTTTGAGGGGTGCTGGTTGTCCCCTTCATGTCCTACTTAATTACACTACTCCTCACCAACTTTCATTTCTTAACTTTTAGGTTGGCTTAAAGAAGAAGAAGGAAGGAGAAGGGAGTCAGGAATAACTGGACCTGATGATAATAGGTGTCAGCAACATTTTCTACTGTGGCCTTTAAAGGAATGCTGGGTAGAATGATGACTGTATTGAAACAGAATGAAAGGCAGCAAAGTTTTGAGTTTAGTGAAACAAAGTAGTTCTCAAGCTTATTACAACCACCATTTGATGGTTTTTCATTAGTTGTCTTTAATTTTAACCTTTCCGATAAATCGCAGGCAGAGGGGCAGCTGTAATGTGGCAACCTATGGCTCTTCTCTTTTATCTCCAGAATAGAGATGTTTGTCTTCAAGATAATAATTTCTTTCCTTTATAGCTTTTCTTCCTATGAGTGATGTCTCTGCCTGTTGCTTTCTAGAAGAGGTTCCAGAAGGCCGGTGCTTTGCTGTTTATTCAATACTTTAGGAGAGGCTACTCTGCAGAACAAAGAATGATACAATTTAACTCAACAAGGATGGCAGAGACTAAAGGAATTAGTTCATTGTTCAGAGCAGCTGAAGGAAATAGCAGCCCATTGTTTTCCAAAGTGGATCTTGCCACACACCATTTGTTGAAACCTCAGGCTTGCCTTTGTATACATTTCAGTGTCCTAAGAGGTCAGAGGGGAAAAATCCTATCCTGCCATCTCCTTTATGCCATGGAGTGGCTGTTATGTAGATAAATGAGACTATTCCATCCTGTCATATGTGCCATATTTTTAGCACCTAGCACAGTGCCCACTTATGGTAGGACCTTAGTAAATTTTGTTGTGTAAATGCTGAAATAACTACTAAATTCTGGGAAACTGGTTCAGAGAGCCGAATGACAGGGGTGAAACATCAAGTTTCTGAAAAACTGTGGTGTGTTTTCCTACATTTGTGGAGAGACTAGTAAATTATCCCAGCCTAACTAGATTCTCAAGATCATTCGTTTATTCATTCTTTCAGAAATTTTTATTGAGTACTTCCCATGATCATGCACAGTGCTAGACTCTGGATAGAGTGTTGAAGGAGGGAAGGCCTTCCTTCATGGAATTTCCAGTTTATTGTGGAAGGGAGACATTATAAAAAGTGATTTTGCATGTGATAACTGTGCTACAAAGGAAACATACCTCTGAGATACTATGGAAGTGGACTCTCTAGCTTAATTTTTCTGAAAACTAAAGTGGTTAGTCGAATCTCTTTACTACCTAAAAAGGTCATCCTTCAGAAGGCTTGGCATATTTCTTCATTGTAGCAATGTGTAGACACTAGATAATAAGGAATAGCTTAGTATAATTTGTTTCCTTTTGTTGGTTTTAAACTGTGAAATATATCCTGTAAGTTTCAAAGAATAACAATAAAAAGAACACATGTGCATGTTACCCATCTTAAGAAGTAAAGCATGACAACGCTTTAGGTTTAGAACCTCCTGTGTGACCCTTTCCTCATTGTACCCTCTCCTTCCTCTTTACTTCCCTCTATGTAGCATTTTATGTTAGTCACCTGCTTATCTTTTATGTTTTTCCATTTGTCTGTATCACTAAGCTATCTTTCTTAGTTTTACCGGATTCTTTTTAATTAATTGATTGATTGATTGATTTTTGGCTGAGTTGGGTCTTTGTTGCTGCGCAGGGCCTTTCTCTAGTTGCGTCCAGTGGGGGCAACTCTTCGTTGCGGTGCGCAGGCTTCTCATTGCGGTGGCTTCTCTTGTTGCAGAGCATGGGCTCTAGGCGCATGGGCTTCAGTAGTTGTGGCTCGCGGGCTCTAGAGCGCAGGCTCAGTAGTTGTGGCGCACCGGCTTAGTTCCTCTGCGGCATGTGAGATCTTCCCAGACCAGGGCTCGAACCTGTGTCCCCTGCATTGGCAGGCAGATTCTTAACCGCTGCGCCACCAGGGAAGTCCCTGATTCTTTTCTTGATTTAAGTAGAATCACAGTGTCACTCCTTTTTCTGTGACTTGCTTTTTCCTTGTCTGTGTTGATATATGCAGTGTAGTTAGTTTATTTTTACTGCTTTTAGTGTGCCACTGTATGAGTACATGAAAATATATCATCCATCTGTTGATGGGCATTTAGGCTCTTTCCAGTATTTTTGCTATTACCAACATTGCTGCTTTGAACATTGTTATGTCTCTGGGGCACAAGTGCCAAGGTTTCTCTAGTGTACACACCTAAGGGTGGAGTTGCTAGGTAGTTGGATGTGCACATGTTCTACTTCACTAGGTAAGGCCAGTTTATGAAAGTGGTTGTACCAGTAGTTTATGCCTCCACCAGTTTTGCTTAATCAGTACTTGGTACTGTCAACTTTAAAGATTTTTGCCAGGGCTTCTCTGGTGGCGCAGTGGTTAAGAATCCGCCTGCCAATGCAGGGGACACGGGTTTGAGCCCTGGTCCGGGAAGATCCCACATGCTGCGGAGCAACTAAGTCCATGTCCCCCAGCTACTGAGCCTGTGCTCTAGAGCCCTCGAGCCACGTGCCTAGAGCCTGTGCTCCGCAACAAGAGAAGCCACCTCAATGAGAAGCCCACGCACAACAATGAAGACCCAGCACAGCCAAAAATAAATAAAAAAAAAAAAAAATTTTTTTTTTTTTTTGCCAGAACGGTGGGTGCCTAATACTGTTTTAAATATGGCCAGTAAGTGATTAAGGACAATGTGAGCATCTATCAGTATGTTGTGTACTAAAGTCTGTCTTTTCTTTCCCTTAATCTCATTCTTTGAAAGAAACAAACCCAAAGAGGGATACAGCGGTAGAAATTTTAAAATTCTCAGGGCATACCCTTAGATTTATAGGGGAAAAGTCTTGCTTCCTCTGAGTGCTGTAAAACAAGGCCAATGTACTAAGATAACATCCTTCTAAATGTGTGTGTCTATAGACTTTCCCTCTGAATGGAATTCTTACTTGTCTTCCTCATTCTACTCTTACTAGGCTGGTAATGAAATAACTTGGTACTTTGCCACATGGCTTGGAATATACTGTATATGAAATGAGAGCTTCTTGGAATGTGACTTTATTTTATTTTTTTCCTATTTCTCCAGGAGATTAGAAATTTTTTGGTATACTATTAGGCAAAACCTTAGTGTGAGGGAGAACAGGAAGACCTGCTTTGGGTCTGTTGGTGTGATCTTACTAAAGCACAGGATGGTGCCCATTGTGAAATTTTACTAGGAGTTTCTCTTTAGACCAGTGGAATTAATTGGATGCTGATTAAGGACGTGAGGTAAACAACAATGAAGTTAAAAAGCGTGTGTTTCTGCCACATGCATTTGTTAGAAATATAAATGCAATATATCTCTTCTGTACTGGTCCCTTCCTCCCTTCTGGCAGTTGTGCCTTGGTTTATTTCATTTCTTGATAATTCTTTGTGTGTGTGTGCCTGCTGGCTCACTCTAATCTTTTCCTCGATCAGATCAGCCCAGCTTTGAGGCTAGAAATCCATAGAATCTCTTCTAGCAACCCAAGCAAAACCTATAAAGGAAAAAAAGTAAGAATATCTTTAGAACTAGACTCTAGAATACTAGATATGTGAAAACCATACCAAAGTAGGCCATTTTAATATTTTATAGATTGAAAGAAAATATTGCCTAAGAGATAAATGCATCTCAACTTTTTCATCGTTTATTATATTTGAAATACACATATCTCTATGGAGCTCTAAAATTGTGTTTCTTCCAGCACCTGTCATGCTTGGACCCTAAGCCTGATGTTAGTCCAAAGCCACTGGTTTAGGTGCTGCCTTTATCTCATTTATATCATTTTGAAGAGGTTCCTGGTTGCAGCGTTTTATTTTTGTACTGAAAATGTGTGTCTGAATGTAGAGGTCTTCATTTTGATGAATACCCTTGTAAGAAAGCTGAAGTTAATAGCAGTGGTATTAAGGATAGCTCCATCTGACAGTTACACCAGTTTGGAATTTAAGCTAGATTAGAATTTAGGAGAATAAAATCCTAGCTTTTTTTTTTCCCATCTCATAAGGAAACTGAGGCCAAGCAAGCTTAAATGACCACAGCTATTACCTAGAAATCTTTTTTTTTTAATTGTACTATTACTGCTTTACAATGTTGTGTTAGTTTCTGCTGTACAATGAAGTGAATCAGCTATATGTATACCTATATCCCTTCCCTCTTGGACCTCCCTCCCACCCATCCCACATCCCACCCATCTAGGTCATCACAGAGCACCGAGCTGAGAAGCTGAGCTTCCTGTGCTCTATAGCATGTTCCCGCTAGCTATCTATTTTATGCACGGTAGTGTATACATGTCAATCCTAATCTCCCAATTCGTCCCACCCTTCCCTTCACCTCCTGTGTCCACATGTCCGTCCTCTATGTCTGCATCTCTATTCCTGCCCTGCAAATAGGTTCATCTGTACCATTTTTCTAGATTCCACATATATACGTTAGTATACGGTATTTGTTTTTCTCTTTCTGGCTTACTTCACTCTGTATGACAGACTCTAGGTCCATCCACATCTCTACAAATGACCCAATTTCGTTCCTTTTTATGGCTGAGTAATATTCCATTGTATATATGTACCACATTTTCTTTATCCATTCATCTGACATTGGACATTTAGGTTGTAGAAATCTTGAGGGTGCTAGAAAACAGTACTAGAAGCCAGGAAAGCTTCCTTTGCAAAATTAAGGTCTGCTTGTTATAAAGGACATGAGGAGCAGATTGAGGGAGGGCCTCTCTGATCTTTGTAAAGACAGCTAAAGCATTTGTGCTGTAGGCATTTTTCCCTTACTAGAAGATGGCCTACTCATTTGTTTTTCCTTCTCCAGCAAGTGATTAGCCAAATGCCTCATTGAAGTGAAGATTAAGTGCTTTCTCTCTAACTCCTTAGAGAATTAGAAGATTATTACCATTTGTCACCTGCTGACCAGTTTTATCTACCTGGGGAGACTGTGCTGGTAGGTTATACAGTTTCTTCTACAAGAAGGAGACAGATGTACAGACTACTGGAGATTATGGCAACCTCTTTCTCAGTCTTCGTGGTACAACAAGGACGATGTTTCAGCTACCCATATAACACAAATCGTTTAACTACACATCAGAATGTCATTTTGGGACTTTCTCTCCTGGGTTTGTTCCTGGGTTGCTCAGATGGACACTAGTGAGTTCCATTTTAACTCTTCTGATGGAGCCCAGTGTAGAGTAGTACAAGAATTATGGAAGGGGTACTCACCTTATATACACATCTTCCAACCTGAAATAAGAATGGGCTTGAAAAGCTAAAAAAAAGAACAACTCATTTGATTTTTTAAATTGCTGATTTAGTAGCCAGCTCCTGACCTGGCTTTTAGCCTGAAAAGAGAATGCTGCTATTTGACTTGTGAGCCTTCTAACCTTTATTCTGTAGTAAAGGTCAGTGGATGATGCCCCTTTGGAGGATCCCTAGGACACATTTAATAATAACAGAAACTGCAGCAGCAGCATTTAACATTTATCAGAGTATGTACCAGGCAACAAGGCTGAATGCTTTTTATATGATATTTCATTTAACTCTCACTGTAGTTCTGTGACACATGTATTATTATGATTTCCATTTTATTAATGGGAAAACTGGCTAAAAATGGTTAGATGACTTGCCTAACGTTGCACAGCCAATAGTGGAGGATCTGTTTGAACCCAGGTTGACTATCTTCAAAGTCCATTTCTCTTAATCATCTCTTTTTACTTATCTTCACCCTTTTCTCCTATTTGAAGAAGTCTTTCAAACACTTATCACATTCATTCTTCTTTTTTTTTTTTTTAATATTTTATTTATTTATTTATTTATTTATGGCTGTGTTGGGTCTTCGTTTCTGTGCGAGGGCTTTCTCTAGTTGCGGCGAGCGGGGGCCACTCTTCATCGCGGTGCGCGGGCCTCTCACTATCGCGGCCTCTCTTGTTGCGGAGCACAGGCTCCAGACGCGCAGGCTCAGCAATTGTGGCTCACGGGCCTAGTTGCTCCGTGGCATGTGGGATCTTCCCAGACCAGGGCTCAAACCCATGTCCCCTGCATTGGCAGGCAGATTCTCAACCACTGCACCACCAGGGAAGTCCATCACATTAATTCTTAAACCAGAATCCTCCTCTACTACTTTCTAAAATAGGCCATATCTATGTAATTTTTCAGGGATATTCTTTTAGGATATTCTACAAGGTAGAGATTATATTGGTTTGGCCAAAAGGTTCCTTCGGTTTTTAAGTAAAAATAAAAGACACATTTTTCATTTTCACCAAGAACTCTATTGAACAACGTATTCACCATTTTGTTCCACTACATTCTGCCATTTTTCAGGTAACTTCATAATTCCATCTTCTCAAAACTTTTTATCTTTTTGAGCAAAGAACTATTCCAGGTGCCTTTTACAGTCTTCCAGGGATTTGAAATTTTTTCCATTAAGAGAATTTTGTAAAGACCGAAATAAATGGAAATCCGAAGGTGCAATGTCTGGTGAATATGCCGGATGAATCAGAACTTCTCGGCCAGGCTCTAACAGTTTTTGCCTGGTCGTCAAAGAAACGTGGTCTTGCGTTATCCTGATGGAAGATTATGCGTTTTCTGTTGACTAATTCCAGACGCTTTTCATTGAGTGCTGCTTTCAGTTGGTCTAATTGGGAGCAGTACTTGTTAGAATTAATCGTTTGGGTTTCCGGAAGGAGCTCATAATAGAGGACTCCCTTCCAATCCCACCATATACACAACATCACCTTCTTTGGATGAAGACTGGCCTTTGGTGTGGTTGCTAGTGGTTCATTTCGCTTGCCCCACAATCTCTTCTGTTCCACATTATTGTACAGTATCCACTTTTCATCACCCATCACAATTTGTTTTAAAAACAGAACGTTTTCGTTATGCTTAATTAGAGAATAGCATTTGGAAATACGGTCAAGAAGGTTTTTTTCCACTTAATTTATGTGGAACCCAAACATCAAAGCGACTAACATAACCAAGCTAGTGCAAATGATTTTCATCACTTGCTTTGGATCTTTTGAGTATGTTGGCTATCTCACGTATGGTATAACATTGATCGTTCTCAGTGTCTCGATTTGATCACTATCAGGTTCAACTGGTCTACCCGCCTGTGGAGCATCGTTCAGGGAGAAATCTCCAACACGAAACTTCGCAAACCACTTTTTATTTATTTGTTTGTTTGTTTGTTTGTTTGTTTATTTAGGCTGCGTTGGGTCTTTGCCACTGCGCGTGGGCTTTCTCTAGTTGCGGTGAGCAGGGGCTACTCTTCGTTGCGGTGCGCGGGCTTCTCATTGTGGTGGCTTCTCTTGTTGCGGAGCATGAGCTCTAGGCACGCAGGCTTCAGTAGTTGTGGCTTGCGGGCTCTAGAGAGCAGGTTCAGCAGTTGTGGTGCATGGGCTTAGTTGCTCCGCGGCATGTGGGATCTTCCTGGACAAGCGCTTGAACCCATCTCCCATTCATTGGCAGGCGGATTCTTAACCACTGCGCCACCAGGGACGTCTGCAAACCACTTTTGACATGTTCGATCAGTCACAACACCTTCTCCATACACTGCAAAAATCTTTTTTTTGTGTTTCAGTCACATTTTTTACCTTTCTTGAAATAATAAAGCATCATATGCCAAAAATGTTGCTTTTTTTCTTCCATCTTCAATATTAAAATGGCTACACAAAAATTCACCAATTTTGATAAGGTTTTTTTAAATGCACACTAATATGAAAGCTGTCACAATACAATCTAACAAAATTGTTTCAAATGAAGTTAAAGACAGCTAAGCACTACTAGAGCCGTCTTACGGAAAAAACCGAACAAACCTTTTGGCCAACCCAATAAATAAAGTGGTTAAGAAATTTTACATGTTGGAAACAGACCCAGAAACTTAAGAGGTTTGTTCATTATGGAGATTTGTCAAGAAAAACTCTATCCTTTTAAAAAGCTCTCAGTTGTATTCACAGATAAGTGACTGAAAACTGAGACTGATAGATGCTGGTAAAATAGTAGATGGTATGGTTGATCCTACTGGTTATGGTAAAAGCTAAAACATTATCCTAGTTTACTAGAAAGTTGAAGAGCTGCCAGAAGAAGTTGGAGAGAGGAAGAAGAAACACGTGCTACGCATGGCCCCCATTTCGTTTATGAACTTAAGTCTTTCCTGTCTGCCAGCTACTTGCCGATTAGAAATCTCAACCCCCAACCTGTACTCTACGAAATCTAGCCTTTTATTGTCCTGGCTTAAGAGGGATTCAGACTCTGCCCAGTATTCAAGCTCTTGGGCCTGAACTGTTTGAATATTACCTATGAATAAATATAACGTCATGTATATAGGAGGGGGCATGAGATAAATGGAGCCATATATATACATAATGCATATTGTATGTTGTATGTTTTGTGTTATATATTAAATATATCTGGGTTTTGGGTAGTCATTTGTAACCCAGGAAAGGAATCAAGGATTAGTGTAGACCTCCTTAAGTGAAGGCAAGAGCAGTGGCTATAAATGTCAGTTTACAGGGTTATAGTCAGGAAGACATTAAAAACAAACAGAAAATGTTATAATCCTTTGGGAATAACAACAAATAAGTTTAAAAGTAGAATACTTTGTATAGTCTTGGTGATACCTAAGGAAGGTCCTGAGAAGGGTAAATAAATTACCCTGGAAATGTAAGCAGTACTATAGACTTTTTGTTTGTTTTTATTTTTTTAAGCTCTATAGAGCCTGAAAGTTGATGGAATAGTGTGTATCAAAAAACTGTAAAATATGCATACCCTTTTATTCATTAATCTCATATATAGGATGTTAGCCTGTGAAAATCGTAAAACGGGTACAAGATATGTAGCCATTAAGATACTCCACTCAGCCTTGTTTATACAAGTGAAAATTGGGACAACCTAAATATCCACCTGTAGTAAATTGGTCAAATAAATTATGGTTTGTTTGTTCAAAAGGATTCTATTCAAACATTTAAAATTATATTTTAAATTAATCAACACAAAAATGTTTGTGGTACAGTGAAATTCTGATAAAATGGTTTTTTGCAATCTGAAAATTCCATTTGGTCTTCAAGAAAGTTCCCATATTTAATAATAATTCAGAATGTTCTGATAATCCAACTGTAACTCAGTTCTGTAGTATAATTGAGTAGATAAGAAGGATTGATGTTTGCCGTCTGGCCATATTAATACTTTTGTGATGAAATGCCTCGACTGTCATTCAAGTGTTTTCTTTGAGGCAGTTGCAGAAATTTAAGGCTTTTAAGAGCAGGAGAGATTTGAAGGGTTTTATATCTTAAACAGGCATATTAAGGATGAAGCATGACTCCACCTTTTAAAAAAAATGAAATAAATATTCCATCAACAGATTATTTTAGAAGAAATAAATAGATTGATGCCGAACCCACTCCAGAGACAGGCGACTGGAGAGACACTGTGATTGCCTATCTTACTAGAGCACAAGGACTGGGGAAGGGACAGTTTTCTATGAAAGATGGATGCTGGGCAGACAAAAACTACATATACACTATGGTTTTAAAAATTAAAACTTGAAAAGGTAAAAACTTTGAGGGAATATGCTTAAATATTTACAAAATATAAAGTTTATAAAAATTGTAAGGGACATCAACTCTTACATTCCGGAAGCTGGTCCAATCAGAAGGAACTTCAGGATTTTTGTTAGGTGGCTAGAAAAGAACCTGTCTGTCCACTGAGCCTGGAATTAAGAGCTTGTAAAACTTGAACTGCTGCAGCTACCTTGCCACCCAGGAGGAGAGCCTGTCTGAAAATGAAGCAGAACCGAAAAGACACAACCGAGGGAGGAAGGGATAGAAACCTGGCCTCCATGACATCATGTGAGCCTCTATATCAGGCCATGCCTAATTTGGACTTTTTAAGTTATATGATAGCCTAATTTGGACTTTTTATTTAAGCCAGTCTGGTGTGCTCTTCTGTCACTTGTAACTGAAAAAGTCCTAATACAGTCTCCTTAGAGATCATAAAGTCCAACTACTTCATTTCATAAGGTCAAAGTTTGGAGAAGTGAAATGACTTGTCTAAGGTTATACAGCTAAGTGGTGGAAAACTGGGACTAAAACCTGGCCCTGCTGCCTCCTTTGTAAGCTCATTACTCCAACATAAATCAGTTTAAGTAGGTTTGCGGTGAAGTCTTTGATGGGTTTGAGGATGCCATTTAAGATAAAACTAAATTAGCCCTACACAGTGTGTCTTTTGGAATGACAGTGACTGCTGTTGGCAGAGAACTGACCCCAGTATTGTAGCTCTTACTTTTTCAAACTATTAAATAAGAGTTCTGTCTGTACACCATAGCATTTCATGACTGATAACTTAATGACTCTTTCATCTGTGAACTTAGTGGATAATATTCGGCTGACTGTTCTCATGTTGCCCATTTCCTGGGCCTCCTTAAGCTTCTAGAATAAGCAGACTCAAACATTTTTCCATGGGCTTGCATAGTAATACGAAATGAAATATGGACCTCAAATATATACCAAGCTCTTTCCTGCCTTAGGGATTTAAATATGCTGTTCCCTCTGCCTGCATTGCTCATTCCTAGGTTCTTCATGTCTTCTCATCTTTTAGGTATCAGCTTAAATCATCCTCTTCAGAGAGGCCATCCCCCACTATACCGGAGATAACTCACATTGTCCTCTTACCTCTTACCACTTGCCCTATTTGTGCCTTAGTAGGTTTCTATTATAGTTATTTACCAGTCTCTTTCATTTCCCACTGCATACCCAGTGTCTAGGACAAGAGGGGGGGTACTCAATAATTATTTGTTAAGTGATTGAATTTTAAAGGTATTCAGGGCTTAAAGAAAAACAATAAAAAGCACTAAGTATTTGGGCCCTTCCCTAGCCCCGTCCCAAGTACCTTAATTGCCCTCATACCTTCACTGACTGAGCATATGGCATGAATCCTGAATAGAGAGGAAACTAAAAGCTGTACTTAACCACTGTACTGATAATTGTCTCAGGCATTTTTGAGTTAATATTTTATTGCCTCTGTTCTTCAGCTTCTCGTGCCTTGTTTTTTCTCTTCTCTGTGACTTCTCACCTACCCACTTGACTCTGACTCAGATTCCTCACACTGAAGGGGAGTATCAGAGAAGTGAGGTGGCCCTGAGAGCAGGGGAGGAAGGATGGAATGATGAGGGCCGCGAGAAATCTCTTTCAGGACTCTAATTGCTCTAAGGTCACCGTTTAGAGTCTAGAATGAGGAAGACTTTGAGTGCCTCTTTTTCTTGTTCAGTGCCCTCAACTTGAGTGCTTCGCTGGCAGGCGGGCACCTTTTCCTCCTCAGTTACTGTCAGAACAACATAAAGGTCAGACAGAGAAAGACAAATGAGAGCAGCTCAGGGAAGGGAGGTTACCACAGTAACAAGCAGGCCAGACTGCTATTTGGAAACAGGCCTAATCTTTCTCCTCCTCCTCCCTCCTTCTCGACACAAGAAGATGGGTATTGTTTAGCTGACCTGCATCCTTGGGGTGGGCACCATAATCCTTTTCTGACACTTCCCAGTGACACTGGCATGAGCTGCTTTGCATTTTAATTTGATAAGCAGCAGCCACAGTTTTCTCAGAAGTGCTGGAGACATGGCTCTTTCTGGCCCTGTTCCAGGTAGGATTCTGGTCGCCACAGAGAGGGGTTTGGGATTGTTGTTTATTTCTCAACAAAGAGTTTGCATATTTGCACGTGCGTGAAAGATGCCACTCAGTTCTTGGCAATTAGAATCAAATGAATATGGGCAGTGGCTGGTTTATGAATATCTGCCTTACGAAGATCACAGAAATGTTCGTGTAGTACTGCCCATATCCCCAGCTCTTAGGAACCACCCAGCTGTTTGGGGCCAGTCCTATGGCCCGTTGTCCCAGTGACCTATGCAATGGAAGTACTGACTTAATGTCATTACCCTTCTGCCTCCCCCCACTTCTACTTATGTGCCCCAGCATTCTTACTCTTTTCACCTGCCTGCCTATTTCCTCATTAACCTAGGTCCCTTTTCTTACAATAAACGTAAACCTTTACGTATGTAAATATTGCTCCCTTTGCATTAAAAGTAGCTTTTTTAAAAACTAAATTTTAAACAAGTTCTCAAATGAAAAAATCAAATACTGAAAAATATAAAAGAGAAACTAAATATCATCCAGAGTCTCACTACCCAAAGATGATTGCAAGAACATCCTTCTAAATCTCAACTTCTGTTTCTCACTTCTGATCTGCATAGTGTGTAAGAATTGTACATAGGGACTTCCCTGGCGGTCTAGTGGTTAAGACTCTGAGCTTCCATCCCGCGTGCTACACAGTGCGGCCAAAAAAAAAAAAATCCTATATAGTTACATAAAGATCAGTTTAACATTAATGGGCTAATTTAATACATACTGTACTGTAAACTTTTTTTCACTCAAAAATATGCTGTGGATATCTGTACTTGATGGTAGTTATAGATCTATGCTATAATAGACATTCAGATTGTTTCTGGGTTTCTGTTTGTTTGACTATTAAAAACTAACACTGAAGCAAACTGTACGTGATACATTTTTGTGCACTTGTCCTTTTATCTTCTTAATATAAATTCTAAAAGTGGAATTTTTGGACAAAAAAGCATGTACATTTTACATCTTAATACCTGTTGCCAAATCGCCCTCTCCAGAGTTTCTACCAGTTCATATTCCCACCAACTAATACTGCGTAACAGTGTCTGTTTTTTGTCCATATTCTTGCCAGATTGGATATCGTTCAACTGCTTCATCTTTACCAGTCATATAGGTGAAAAATTATATTGTGTTTTCATTTGTATTTATATATTATTCTGAAGTCCTTAAAAAATACTCAGAAGACCCCTTCAGATTGTGCACTGATGACCCACCTCTTCCTTGTAACACACTTCCAGTCTTCTTTTCCTGGAATGCTGGCAATTAAGCAAAGTAAAAGCAATATAAAACTAATCTCACTCATCTTTCTCCAGTCTCCCCAAATCAAAACTGAAACCTGTTCCTCCTCTTTTTTCTTTTTCTTTCAGTAATAGAATACCATCCACTTGAACTTAAGCTCCAGAGACTGGGATTTTGATCTGTTTTGTTCATTGCATATCCTCTGCACTTAGAATAGTGCCCGGCCTATATTAGGTGCTTATTAAATATTTGTGGAATGCATCATTTCCCAACCATCTGAATTAGAAATTCTAGTCATATCTGACTCCTCTGCTGATTACCTACATGTCTCATACGTCGTGAAGTCAAACTGCTTGTATGTCCTGAATGTCTCTTGAGGCCTTCTCCTACTTCTTACTTACTGGGTTTGTTGCAACAGGCATCTAGCTAGGTGCCCTCCTTTTCAATCTCTTTCAGTCTACCCCCTTCCATTAATTTTACTTTTAAATATACAAACCTGATATCACTCCTTTGCTTTAATTCCTCAGAAGTTTCTTAATACCTGCAAAGTTAAGTCCAAATTTTACTCTCCCTGTACTACTCTCTCCTCCAACCAAACCAAACGACCTGCGGTTCTTTGAATATACTAATTGTGTTTGTTCATGCCTGTGCACCTTTGAACCGGCTGTTCCTTCTGCTTGGAGTATGCTTTCTTTTTTCTTTTCATTTTTTTAAAATTGAAGTATAGTTGATTTACAGTGTTGTGTTGGTTTCTGGTATGCGACAAAGTGATTCAGATATACATATATATTCTTTTTCATATTCTTTTCTATTACGGTTTATTACAGGATATTGAATATAGTTGTCTGTTGCTGTACAATAAGATCTTGCTGTTTATCCATTCTATATATAATAGTTAGCATCTGCTAGTCCTAACCCCCCAATTCAACTCTCTCCCAACCCCCCACCCCTTGACAACCACAAGTCTGTTCTCTATGTCTGTGAGTCTGTTTGTTTCATACATAAGTTCATTTGTGTCATATTTTAGATTCCACATATAAGTGATATCATATGGTATTTGTCTTTCTCTTTCTGACTTATTTCACTTGGTATGATAATCTCTAGGTCCATCCATGACACTGCAAATGACATTATTTCATTCTTTTTTTATGGGCAAGTGATATTTCATTGTATATATGTACCACATCTTCTTCATCCATTCATCTGTTGATGGACATTTAGGTTGTTTCCAAGTCTTGGCTATTGTAAGTAGTGCTTCTATGAACATAGGAGTGCATGTATCTTTCAAATTATAGTTTTGTCTGGATATATGCCCAGGAATGGGATTGCTGGATCATATGGCCACTCTATTTTTAGTTTTTTGAGGAACTCCCATACTGTTCTCCATAGTGGCTGCATGAATTTACATTCCCACCAACAGTGTAGGAGGGTTCCCTTTTCTCCACACCCTGTCCAGCATTTGTTATTTGTAAACTTTTTAATGATGGCCATTCTGACCAGTGTGGGTGGTACCTTGTAGTTTTGATTTGCGTTTCTCTAATAATTAGCGACTTTGAGCAACTTTTCATGTGCCTATTGGCCATCTGTACGTCTTCTTTGGAGAAATGTTTGTTTAGGTCTTCTGCCCTTTTTTTGATTGGGTTGTTTGGTTTTTTTGTTATTGAATTGTATGCTATTTATATATTTTGGAAGTTAAGCCCTTGTCATCACATCATTTGCAAATATTTTCTCCCAGTCTGTAGATTGTCTTTTCCTTTTGTGTATGGTTTCCTTTGCTGTGCAAGTGGAGTATGCTTTCTATTATTTTCTTGGGAAACTCCTTTAGGTCCACTCCACTATGAAGTCTTCCCTGTTGCCTCTTGGCAGTCACTCCCTGGGCAGGGTACTTGCAGCCCTCTGTTCACCTCTGTTACGATTATTTGTTTAACAGTTGTCTCCTAATATAAAATGAAGTTTTGCAAGCTAGGATATAAACTTTGTGTTGACTCTACAAATACAGGATATCTGTTTTTTCTGAGCCTTATAGAGTTCTTCATTTTATTACACTGTTGAATGGATTTGTGAGTATTACAATAAGGACCATGTTTAGTAATGAAGGCTGTAAAAATCTGTTACCTAGAATATAGCAACTCTTATTTACATTGTTGGGTTTGCCTAATGCTCTACCTTGGTGAAAGATTTTTAAGGCCAGAGTTTTTTCCAATATTGAATGCTCTGATGCCTTTCTAAGTTACTCTATTTAGGAAGCTTAACTTTACTGGCCCTTGAAAAATGAAGTGCCCCTCTCAATTTCTATAAGATTTTGTGAGCCCTGTATGTTAAGTATGTTGTACAAAATTCTAAATTTCATATAGTGTTGTTATTTGGTATTTTCACTTTTGTTGGTCTATATTAGAAGAGCTAAGCTAAGGAACTGTTGAAAGTGAAACATAGTTTAGCAAGGCTTAACTGCATTATGATAAGTGTTTCAGTTCCACTTCAAAGGATATTTGTACTGGAAAATCAGAACCATATTATGATGCAACTTGAAGCAAAAAAATCATTGTATGAAATCAGGGATTTACCAAAACAAATGTGCAAATTCAGATCTAAAAAACAGATTAAAAACTCTTGAACAACCTTTGTTCTTTTTATAAAAGATGAGTTTGCTTTACCAAATTCTAAATAGCAACCACCTCCTTTCCTCTTTGACAAAGCACCTCTATTTTTGACAGAGTTCAAGTGTCTAAATCCAAATTAATCACATTGGAAAATATTGAAAGAGTTTGCACATGTAGTCAGAGATCCTTTTGTCTAGGGAATCCTGGTAGATGGGAGAGAACCATAAGACTGCAGACAGGCAAATGTCCAAATTTTCAAAATTGTAGACCATCAAACAACATTGAACTTTAGCGAAATCCTAGAACAAAATGTTAAACAGATAGTTTGTGAAGTACTTGCACTCTTCTTCCTGGTCATGCCTAAGGTTTTTTGGAGTAGCATGGTATAATGGAAAAGAGCACAAGCTTTAGAGTTAGGCATACCTTGGTTCAAATCCTCGCCCTGCCACTTAGTAACTGGTCATTATGGACAAATGAATTAACCTTCATGGGGCTTTGTTTATTTTCTATCAAACAAAGCATCATCTGCTTCATAGGGGTGTAGGAGATTTACTAAGATAACTCTGGTGCACGGTAGACACACAATAACTTCTGACTATCTTTCCTTCACCTCTTGATGCTTTCCCTTAGCCAGTGCAATTTAGCTTCTGTGCCTTACCCTTTCCTGCAATTTCAGCTTGCATAACAGCAGCCCATTTTCTTCTTGAAACTTCATTTTCCCTTGACTTCTTGTGACACCATTCAGTTTGGGTTCTCACTTCTTTATAATTGCATGGGTTCTAGAGCCAAATTGCCTGAGTTTGAATCCCAGTTTTATCACTTGGTAGCTATATGACCTTGGCCAACTTACCTAGCCCATATAGCTTTAGTGTATTCATCTTTAAAAGGAGATACAATGTTAATTACTTCAGAGGGTCATTTTGAGGAATACATATAAAATGCTTTGAAAAGTGCTTGACACACATACACAGTAAGCAGTAATTGAAGTTTGCTTCTATCATTTAAAAACCTTATTGGATCATATCACTTTCCTGCTTAAAACTCCACAGTGACCTTCTTTAGCATGACATGTAATCTCCCACCACTTGACCATTCCCTCCATGCCAAACTATTGTGGTTCCCTCTCAGGCCATGTATTTGGTATTATATCTGACTAAAATAACCTAATTTTCCTTATCTTCCTGTTGAACTTATTTCTAAGACTCAGCTGAAACGTCACCTGCCTCTCTCCCAGGTGTACACAAGTGATTTTGCCACCTTTGTACTTCTTTTACATCCTTTATGATACTTCTTTAATTACTTGTTCACATTTGTTTACCTGCCCAGACCTAGGGACAGGGACCATATTAAGATTCATCACTTGCCATAATACAGTGCTTAGATTATAGTAAGTATTTAATGTTTCTGAATGAAGAAAGGAATCTGGAAAAATAATGCTTATTAGAAACCAAATTAAGTTCTAAAACATGACACTCTAAACTTTCTCTCTTTTCCCAATAGAGTTTTTGGGTGGGTAGATTGGAGTGCCTTGATTTCTTCAAGATATTTGAAAAAGCCTTTTATGATATTCTTGATGACATGTCAGTGAAATATGGACTGGATGGTGATACAGTTGGGTGACTTTATAGTTGGCTGAAGAGCTATATTTAAAGAGTATTGATCACTAGATGTTAGCTAGGTTAGTATACCACAAGACTCTGCCATTGATCCAGTCTTGTTCAACATTTTCATTATAACTTGTGACTAAATAGAAAGTATGCATATAAATTTGTGGGTGATATGTAGTGGTCAGGACTTTTTCAGTTGTGATGGAAACCTGGCTCAAGCTAGTTTAAGCAAACGAGGAATTCGTAGGTTCTCACCAATGGAGTTTATTCGTTTCCGGCAGGGGCTCAAATAATGTCTTTGGGGTTCTATCTTTGCTCATTTCTATTCTGCTTCCCCTGAATTGGCTTTATTCTTAGACAAGCCTTCTCAAGTGTTAGGGAAAATGGCCACTAGCAGTTCCAGGTTTAATTAGTCCTTCCAGCTTAAGGGACCAGGGGAAGAAAGAATCTCTGTAGCCTGTGGAGAACCTATTCCATGTAGTCTGAGTAGAGTTGGGCCCACTCCTATAGTGGAATGAAGTCGGGGGAATGGATTTCCCACAGGAAAGAGAAATTCCTCTACCAGAAGAAGGGAAGACATAATGAAGTCAAAACTATACTAGAATGAACCACTGCAGATGGATAGTTCAAGTACTGAATGTCTGAATAGAGATTGACAATGTCATAAAAGACTGAAAGATAGAATTAAATTGTAAGATATTGTTGTTATTACTATTATTATCATCATTATTGTTATTGGCTAATATTTATTGAACTTTTACTGTGTCTTGGGCACTATACACTAAGCACTTCGTATTCAGTTAATTGCTACAATGACCGTATGAAATATAGGTACCCCTGATGTTTTTACAGAGCTGAGATTTCATCCAGTCTGTCTTTTAGGATGATGAGCATTTAAAGTTTAAAACAGTTACCTCCATTTTTATTACATGAAGAAATAAGGTACAGAACAGTGTATGTAGTGCACTGTCATTTGTGTAAAAAGAATGAAGGGAAGGTACATATAAACAAGCAAATACATGTGCATTGGGTTGATTGCTTCTGGGAAAGGAAACTGGTGGTGGTGGTGGGGGTCAGAGGTGGAAGAGAATGTTTTCAAAGTTTGAGCAGAAAAGATTTAGGGAGTTTTAATGGCTATGAAATTCAGTATGAGCTTTCAAGAGTGACTTGACTCTTAGAGTAACTAATAATGGCTACCATTTGAGATTGCCAGAATACTGTAGACATATTGCTAGGTCCTTGACATACGTTAAAGAATTTAATCTTTTAAGCCACCCAGTAAAGTAAGGGTTACTTTCTCACCACAGGGTTAGGACGGGGTGGATAAAGTTCAGATAGGGGTTTTATTTTTATTTTATTATTTTTTAAAAACTTATGTATTTATATATTTATTTTTGGCTGCATTGGGTCTTCATTGCTGTGCGCAAGCTTTTCTCTAGTTGTGGCGAGCGGGGGCTACGCTTCATTGTGGTGCACAGGCTTCTCATTGCGGTGGCTTCTCTTGTTGCAGAGCGTGACTTCTCTTGTTGCAGAGCATGGCCTCCAGGTGCACGGGCTTCAGTAGTTGTGGCACGCGGGCTCAGTAGTTGTGGCTCGCAGGCTCTAGAGCACAGGCTCAGTAGTTTTGGCGCACGGGCTTAGTTGCTCCGCGGCATGTGGGATCCTCCTGGACCAGGGCTCGAACCCGTGTCTCCTGCACTGGCAGGCAGATTCTTAACCACTGCGCCACCAGGGAAGCCCTATTTTTATTTTTTATTTATTTTTAAAATATTTATTTATTTGTTTATTTGGTTGCGCCAGGTCTTAGTTGCGGCAGGCGGGCTCCTAAGTTGTGGCATATGAACTCTTAGTTGCAGCATGCATGTGGGATCTAGTTCCCTGACCAGGGATCAAACCCGGGCCCCATGCATTGGGAGCACAGAGTCTTAACCACTGTGCCACCAGGAAAGTCCCCAAATAGGGGTTTTATGACTACCTATTATAGAAAAGATTTTACCCTTGAGTGGTTAGGTTAGTTTAGTTAGATGATCTTGAAGGTTTTTCCACACTATGATGCGATTTTATAATTTTGTCTTGCACATGCTCTCTAGGAACCCAAATAGCTTTGCTGCTTAAGGTGCTTTGTTTAGACAGAATGACCTCTCGTTGGAATCACCCATTGTTTCCTGTCAAATCTGTAGGTCTTATGTGGAAGTTATACAGAATCAGTTGATATTCTGTGACCTTATATTATAGAACACAAAGTCACCTAGGAGACACTTGGGCATTGAAGCATATCTAAGCAGATGGCCATTTCCCACTTGGTTCAGTAGTGCTAAGGTGTCCATAATCAGGAGTTAACTCAGACTGTACAACACCCTTCATACCACTTTGAAGTTTTATCTCTATACCTTAGCTTAAGTAGCAAAGACAAGGAAGACTTCTGTAGGAAGTGATGGCTTCTGGTTAATTAAGGGGCCCATTTTAAAATTTCTTTTAGATAAGCCATGTTTAATTTCTGAACTACTAAATTACAATTTCAGAGAAGTCTTATGCTTAGCAATTTGAGAACAAATAGGCACTAGAGAGAGTGATTCCCCCTCCGCCCACAAGGGTAAGGATCAATTTTATTAGTAGTTAATGACCATCATTCTTTTGTCCGTTTTATAAACAATTAACTGAGCGCTTTATTCTCCCAAATTTTTAAAATACTCACTCATTACTCAATTGCTGAAATTTATTAATACCTAACTTGTGAACATCCCTTAGTTAAAAGATCCTTAGTCTGGATCTTAGGAGCTGTCTTTCCTACTCCACTCTTGCTAATAATTTTCCCTGCCTTCGTGTCTCTTTTTCCTTCACTGTCTTTCCAAACTGCCCTGTTGTGGCAGACACTGTCGTTTGCCTACTGAACAGGCAGCCTCCCTCAACTTCCTTGCTACCAGAATCCCAGTTTTGTATAGGAATCAGATGGCATATGCTTCTGGAGAAGCTGATCACTTACCCAATCCCAGAACATGAAACTTGATTACTTCTCAAAATATAGCACTCAGACCCCGAAGTATCTCTGAGACCTTTTCAGAGGTCCTGCCAGGTCAAAACTATTCTCATAATAATACTAAGACACTTGCCTTTTTCACTCTGTTGACATTTGCACTGATGGTGCAAAAGCAATGGTAGGTAAAATGGCTGACATCTTGGCAGGAGTCAAATCAATGGCACCAAATTGTACTAGTAGCCATAACATTCTTAACTGCTGTGCCCTCACAGTAAAAGGTAAACATTTTTATATAGCTAGTTTCACTTTAAAATATCTTTAATAAAGCAGTAACAATTATTAGCTTATTAAATCCTGACCTTTGAGTACATGTCATTTTATATTCTATGTAGCAAAATGGGAAGTACACATAAAGCACTTCTCCTGCATCCTGTTTGTCTCTAGGAACAGCGCTTGTGCAATTGAGTTGCAAGCTGAACTAGACAGTTTTTTCATGAAATGCCATTTTTACTTGAGAGAACAACTAACAAATTACAGTTATTCAGACTTGGGTATTTAGCAGACATTTTCTTGAAAATGAATGAAATAAGTCTGAGACAGGCTGGGACCAGGGACCCTTTGCTGCAGTGCTTGCACCTGTCTCCTCCAGCAACAAAATACCAAGAAACTATACGGGACTAAAAATAGCTTTGTGCATGCCCAGTTGGGGCAAATTATGGAAAACAAGATACAAAAAGACCAAAAACTCAACTGCCACTTCTGAAGAGCCAAGAGCAAAAACACAGGGTACCAGGAGCAAAAGCAAGATATTGTGCATGCCCCCTGCACACAACACCACCAAAGTGGTGGACAGACCACCTAAACTACCCCTCTGGCCCAACCCCCGGACCCACCCCTACCGTTACCCCATATAAAGAACCAGCTCGCCCTGCCTCAGTGAGCAAGCCAGGGAACTTGCTACTTGTTTTTGCTCTCTCCTGCTGCAGCAGGAGCCCCAGTGAAGCCTTGCCTGAATTCCTTGTCTTGCATCTTATCAATTTCTACTGATTAGAGAAGGCCAAGAACGCTGGTTGGTAACAAGCCTATTATTCCAAGGACAACAACTGACAGTTATTTGTTGTTAATGATAAAATTTGAGCTTTCAAGCTAACATTACAATTTTGGAAAATTTGTATCTACCCCACTATGAGTTTGACACCTTACCAGTATTTTAAAGACTTTTCTGATAAGCTCAGAGACAATATTAACAAATAACACTTTTCAGTATTAATGGAATATGTCAACATTTGAAAGAGCTGTCTAACTCAGTGAACCAGTATTTTCCAAATGACTAATGCATGATGTTAAAAAAAAAAAAATCATGCAGTTAAAGAAACATTCCAAGTGCAAGCTAGACCAATGGATTGTAATCTAACAGAGTACAAAAAGTTTCAGATTCCACATTGTCAATAACTTTTAAGAACTATCACTCATTGGGACTTCCCTGGTGGTCCAGTGGCTAAGACTCCGTGCTTCCCAATGCAGGGAGCCTGGGTTCGATCCCTGGTCAGGGAACTAGATCCCACATCCCGCAACTAAAAGATTCCACATGCCACAACGAAGATCCCGCGTGCCGCAACTAAGACCCCACGCAGCCAAATAAATAAAATAAATATTAAAAAATAAAAAGAACTATTACTCTTTGCGTTTTGGGGTCACATCAAAGGAGAATATCCACAATTACCTGAAAAGGACATACATATCTGTGTGAGACCAGTTTTCTTTTGTTTTTTTTTTTAATAAATTTATTCATTTATTTTTTGGCTGCGTTGGTCTTCGTTATCAACGTTATCACATGTCTAGTCCGGGTATCTACCACATAGTCAAGGTACAGTTCAGTCACTGCAGGGATCCCTGTGTTGCCCTTTCCTCACTACACCCACCTTCCTTCCTCCTCCCACCAACCCTTATCCCTGGTCACCGCTAGTCTGTTCTCTGTGTCTCTAATCTTGTCACTTCAAAATTGTTAGTTGTTTTAAATTAGTTAATTAGTACGTACTAAAATCTTTCAGTTTTAATTTCTAACACAGTGAATATCAATAGATATAGCCTACATAAATAAAAGCTGTGTAAGGTTCTCAGTTTTTAAATCTGGGTTCCCAAGACCTGGAAGGTGAAGAACAGCTGGCTTAAAGCAGGGAGAATCATTCGCATTTCTCCTTCCCAAGCTGCTGCAGAGCAAGATGTGGTTTGTGATGTCTCAATTAAAATGCTCGTGTTTTCTCATAGGACCATCAATACAAATGATGATTAGGTTCATAAGTACAGTTCGTCCATCCATGTTGGAGGATATGTTGAGACTTTTCTTTTGACATCTGTGATTCTGAATGATTCAGAGAAAGGCTTTAACTTGCAGTTGTGTTTACTTTCCTTAAGGGGAAAGAGGATGGAGTAGAGAAGACACGTTACAGCCGTGACGTTTTTAGGAAATGAGTATGTAAAAGGAGGTAAGAAGCGTGTTCAGGAGAGGAAGTAGTTGCAGCCAAAGAATGAATTTTTCTCAAATTCTTTATTCTTGAGAGCTAATTCTAGTGCTTCCTTTGGAACAGTGTAGGAATGGGAGGAGGTATCATCAACCTTGTGTGAAAAAAAAATGTAGTCAGTTTCAGAGGTAGGTAGTACTTAGGTCCCTATGGTTGCTCCTCAGCTACAAAGTTAATAGTTTTGCTGAAGGCAAATGTGGTGCATTTCAAGCAGGCAGGAGACTGTAGAGTGAGAAGACTTGGAAGAGCAAAAGAGATGCTTCATTCAGCAAAAACCTTTGCACGGTATTGGATACTTCCATGTGACTTATGTTGTGCATTGATTTTGCTTATGAGATTTTTTCTTTTGTTCAATTTCCAGCATAATTTACTCAGTGCCACACATTGGGAGTATTAGACAGGCTTGAATATTAGGATCATTTGATCTGCCATCTCCTTCTCTTTACCAGAAGAGTCTTTAGGGTCTGAGCCTGAGACTCTATAGGGATCATCTCGGAGACCTCCCTATGGCTAATCTGTAGTCTTTAAATTATGTGTTCACTGCACTTGCATTTTGTAGTACACACTGGAACAGCCTTCACTGCTGATCTTGACCAGGTGATGATTGGTTAAAATTGAATGCTAAAGTAAGTCTTCTTTGAATAATAGAATATGTAGCTTTTAAGAACTGTTTGATGTTTGGCTATGGTGCCAGCTACCACGTCTTTCTTTTTCTCTTTTACCTCCTTGTCTTCTACTACAAAATGTCTGGGAAAGTAACCAGAGTTACAACCAAATTCTTCTTCAAAGCAGCCCAAGTGAAATCTGGAAGCTCAGGAAACCGGCAAGCCTCGTTTTCCCCCTCTCCCCTCCTCTCCCCTCTCCTTCTTTCCTTCCTCCCTCCCTCCCTTCTTTCCTCCCTTCCTTCCTTTTTTCTTGGAGAGGCACTTGGAAAGGTACTTAGTGTTTGAAAAGGAGCTGACTTCCTCCTTCACTAGTAGTTAAATGTTAAGCTGTTTGGGGATTTACTCGGAATATTCTGTTGCTTTCTGACAAGAGCTTCATGGAGAGGAAGAATTCGGATTCCTGCCTCCATCTTCAGTCATTCCATGATTTCCACCCTCCAGCTTCTCATAATAAGGATCTTTCAGAATAAGCAAAAATAATCCTAAATTATTAAAAAAGAATACAGTGAACTTATTTTGTCTCAAATTGGCAATCAACAGAAGGCAGTTCAAACAATTGAGGGTTTTATTCCGTGTTTTAATTTGAGAGAAATATAAATAACACAATAAACTGATAAATGGGATTTTTAAAATTACCTTTTTTTTTAAATAACCACAATAAAAACTTTGTGAGCAAATCAAGTTTACTATAATACATCAGGGTGAGTACTTATATTTTGTTCATGAATCAAGATCGTATATTACTGTTAGTGTTGCTGATGCCGAGTCACTATAAAATCTTGAAGGATCTTTGGAATTATTGAAGAAAGAGAACTTCTTATTAATATAGTATTTAGTATATTTGATGACATTCTACTTTCTGCACAGTCTTTCCTGATAAATGTGAACATTCATCTAACCATGATCCCCAGTAATCTTTCACTCTTGGATAAAAGGGAGTTTCTTAGAGCTACCGCAGTTATCAGTCGAACCAGCTCCTTTTCTGCCTTTTGACTGTGAAGGTAAAGATATCAGACTCATATTTGTGAAGAGGAGAGTCTGTCCCAAATATTTCTTTGCTACACTTTCTACCCTTAAAATTATGTTGCAGCCTTGAAATTTTTTTCCTCCATTAGTGCCTCTCAAGTGTGGGAGGCAGCTGAAGTCAGTGTATAATTGCTTATTGTGGGGAGATTAATGGCTCTGGCTTGTCTTTATTCTCTCTAGTCCTCATTTTTGTGTCACCTGCCTATCAACACTCAGACCCCTAGTAGGTGCTATTAGACTAATATCTAAAGGTGAATTGAAAAGAAGTATCATTTAAAAAATAAAGGACATGAAATATTGGGAAACTTCAGAGATCTCCATCTTTAAATTCTCTGTCTCTTTTCAGGTTTTGTTTTGTTTTGTTGTTTACCTTCCCATTTCAGTGAGCTCCAGGAGCCATGGTGGCACTTCTTAGCATTTCAGAATCTGAGAATTGGCCCAGCTTTTATCATTGTCATAGTTGTTAAGGTATTTAATGACCTTAACTTTTCATATTTCTATTGCTTATTTTCCCTGCTGGCATCAGTCTCTTGACAATCCCTGCTCTTATATCCTAGGCATTACAGGAAAGATGGCAAAATGAGTCCTTTTTTTATTTTTATCCTCTCCTGGAGAGTGTTAAATGAAGCTATGTTTGTTCCGATGAATAAGTAGAATTTGAAATCCCACAAAGCCACCTAGGTTATTAGATGAATATCACAGAGCTGCTTATTATGCACTATGGCTTAATGTAGATTATAGATGTGACCAAACAGTAATTAGCAGAGCTAGAGCTGTAATTCAACATTATTGTGCTGCTCCTTAGATTTCTTTTGCAAAGTAGAAGGAAACTGAACAGTAGTTCCACATCCATAGGTAGATTTCCTCACTTCTCACCCTCAGAAATCTCGTTTAACTAATCAGATAGTTAAATAAAGTCATCCTCACACAAACAGAGATCCTGAACTCTAGTAACTTAACTCTGATCAGTAAGGGTGGTTTGATGCATACACATGTTAATCAGCTCCTCATGTGTATTAGTTCTGTTATTCTTAGTGATCAGTTCAGCTAAGTTTCTTCTCTTCAGATGTTCTACCGCGGGGTTTAATTTGGCAAGCTGCTTGAATGCAACAGTGGTGTTTTGTACTTATATCTTAGATGTTGTTTTCTGGGTCTGTTAGTATAGAATTGGGAGCTTAGCTTGTCTAGATATTAGCAGCTTATCTTTTCCCTGGCCTCCCAGCAGCACTGAATAACCTAACAGGAAATGAAACCACTTACAGGAAAGAGCTGTCCTTGATGGCGGAGTGTGTAGGTGACTCCCTGGGGACTTACCGCCTTCTCTGATTAGGATTGCTGCCTCAACGATGGGACAGGTTGGCAATAGGACTTGCTCAAGCGAGGCAATCAGAAAGTTCACAGGAGTGACCTAAAAGGTTCAGGCCAATTTCTTTGTCCAAGAAAGAGGACTTTGCAGGAATTTCTCTTGCTAGTAGAAGAAAGGTATAGAAAAGGGAAAAAACTCTTAAGCAAAGGAAATGCACATACTAACTGTGAAGTTGCTTCTGTCTTAGTTCTTCCCCAAGAGAAAGAACCAAGAAACAGAGGTGAGGCTAAGAGTAAAGATGGTTTGTATACTCTGTCTCTGATTTCCCCTTTCTAGTAACTCTCACGGGTAAAATCTCCAGGAAACTTTCTTTCCAAAGAGTTAATGAACCACCTTCTTATAGCATTCCTGAGAGGACTTAATGATTAGAGCCAGAGTCCAGCTCTACACAGGAGTAGTAGGAAATCCAGTTTATTTTTTCTGTTGTTTTCACCTTCAAATCTGTGCTTAGAAATTTAAAAAAAAAATTTTTTTTTTTTTTTAATATTTATTTTTGGCTGTGTTGGGTCTTCGTTTCTGTGCGAGGGCTTTCTCTAGTTGCGGCGAGCGGGGGCCACTCTTCATCGCAGTGCGCGGGCCTCTCACTGTCGCGGCCTCTCTTGTTGCGGAGCACAGGCTCCAGACGCGCAGGCTCAGTAGTTGTGGCTCACAGGCCTAGTTGCTCCGCGGCATGTGGGATCCTCCCAGACCAGGGCTCAAACCCATGTCCCCTGCATTGGCAGGTAGACTCTCAACCGCTGCGCCACCAGGGAAGCCCTGTACTTAGAAATTTTAAAGGGTTTTTCAGGCATCTACCACATCCCAAGAAGTTTGCCAAACTGGATTATAAATGCCTGATTTTCAAGAGTACAAAAGACCAAAAATGCCTTTTGGCATTTACCATGATGCAGAAGATTCATTAGACAGGCTTCCACTTCCATTTTATGAAAAGGGTGGAGTTAGGGAAGTACAGGGTGGATGTGTGTAACAACAAACAGATAAGGATAAGGTTTTGGCAACTTTTCAGGGACCAGAATTGATCAGAATCAGTGTTCTAGCATTCTGTGGACTCTGATGGTGATGGTCTGCAAATACCATCACTTGACTTGTAAGCCAAGAAGTCAGAGAGCTACCTGTAGAGAGTGGATGCAGTACCCAGATCTCAGCTTCCAGGGTAGTGTTCGAGGCCAGGAAGGTGTAGGGTTTTGTGTGTGTGTGTGTGTGTGTGTGTGTGTGTGTGCGTGCTTGTGCATGTATGTGTTAAAAAGGAGGGAGATGGATTATAGATAGAGTGGTGGTCATGCAGTAAACTATTTCAGAACCAGAGTTCTGTTGCAGAGCTGTCCAGCAGCTTGGATTATGGGTGCATGTGTGCCTTGCTTTCAGTGTGGGTCTGTTGAAGGAGTACATTCAACCTATCTTTCACAAGGGAAAGAGGGTCCCAATCCTTGACTCTTATTTTCTAGGTCTTCTGATTGGTATCATACTTAATCTTTAGGGAAGATCAGTCAGTGTGTGTATTGAGTGCCTTTGCATATTCCAGACACTGTTTAGTTAGGGTGTAGGCAATATTGACTCAGAGTTGGTACTTTGTCAACCTGATAAATGCTGGGGTTTAAAGAATTAAGGGATTATTGCTTTTTATTACAATTTTTCTTTCAACTCTAGATGTGTTGCTTTCTTCTTGGAATCTAAGTAATTGCATTCTTGTGAGAGGGTCTAGTTTTTGAGGTAGATTGCTGGTTCTTGTGTTTGACTATAGACTGCTATAGATTGGTTTCTGGATAGTAACAGTACCTCCTGTTTCTTACACGTACACTTGATGTTAGATTCACACTCCGAAATGCCATTCTCATTAACCAATCGCTGTTATAATCTCTGTGGGTTAGAAACCCCCGACAGGTTGCTCCCAGCCCTCCTGTAACTTTTAAGTAGATTTCCTTCTACCCAAAGATGAATTAAAGCTCTAGTCTTCCTGAAGTGGCATTCCTAGGATCTGGATATTTCTCCCCTTCTTTAATCCTACCTGTATTCTTGGATTTTATACCTGATTAATGTATTATTTGTTGAATGATAGATGGGAGGGAAGCAAAGTGGTAGCAGTAGAACATGCCTCAGAAGCTGAGCCTTTTCTTTCTCATCAATCTGTGTGCTCCCTTGCTATTGAAGTCTGGCCCTGATTCTCTTTCACTAGAGATTTTTAAATGAGACAAGTTTTTTAATACACTTTTAGCCAAGCACAGTTTATGAGGAGGATTGTTAATAAGAAATAGAGCTTCTCCTAGTCCAGGGTGCACTCATCTAAACCACTTAGATTTGTAATGGTGTCATGAGCTAGAACTTGAAA
This sequence comes from Balaenoptera musculus, assembly GCF_009873245.2. Taxonomy (NCBI): domain Eukaryota; kingdom Metazoa; phylum Chordata; class Mammalia; order Artiodactyla; family Balaenopteridae; genus Balaenoptera; species Balaenoptera musculus. Next base: position 69,544,817 of record NC_045786.1, on the reverse strand, counting down.
GTGAGGACCAAAGTCTTATATTTAAAGCCCTCTGCACTCTGGCAGGAAAGGATGTAGGACTAGATTAAATACAGAGAAGTTATTTCCTATAAATATCTTCCTTGTAACTCAGCTACTACTTTCTCTTCCCCCACAGATGGAGTCCCCTGTCTCCACACCAGCAGTGCTGCCACTGCACCTTTTGGTGCCAGTGGCCAATAATGACATCGCATCCCCCTGTGAGCAGATCATGGTTCGTACCCGATCAGTTGGGGTCAACACATGTGACGTGGCTCTGGCCACAGAGCCCGAGTGCCTGGGCCCCTGCGAACCTGGGACAAGCGTCAACCTTGAGGGCATCGTGTGGCAGGAAACAGAAGATGGTAAGTGCTATGTGTGGCTTTCCCATCCCTTCTCAACCTGCTTCTGTCAACAGGGGGCTTATTGTTATAAATAATACCGAGTATTTATTAGGAGTCCAAATGACCATAGTTTGCTGGGGATACCTACCCAGAGGATTATAGCAAACTTGTCTGTAAAATTGTCTAGCTTCTAGAGATTGCCAGTTTTTTAAATTAATTATCTCCCCTTCATAGCTATTCAACGGTGTTGGCCCTGGTACTTAAGCAGTCATTTGATAGGTGCTGGCCATGCAGTAATTCAAACTGTGTCTGTACTCTCCATTTCCCTATCATTTTATATGGGAGAATATGAATATAAATGAACTTTTGGGTCAGGCTTGAAGAGAACAAGTAATAAAAGGGCAGCCGTGGGAGTCAAGAAAATGGAAAACAGTCACCCCTAAGCTGACTTAGTTGGCTCACTGGATATGCAACTCTTGCCTTCTTTAGCACCTGGAGGTGCAGCCATCTCCTTCCCACTGGTTGCCTCATTGCCCAGCCACCCACGCTGCTTTACGCATCTGTCACTTAGTACAGATTTTATAGGCCCAGGCAACAGGGAGCTGTTTACATGGTCTTGTTTTCAGGTATCCACTAAGCAGTTGGCTCACTGTAGGGTGCTGCTGCCCAAGGCTACCATCCAGACTTCTTGTATGTTCTACTTGCCCCTGAGAACAGAATCTCTTCTGCTTTGAAAGTTTGTAAACCTGAAAAATTAGGGGTGCAAAGGGACTTAACCAGGTATTTCAGATCCCTTGGTACCATCTGCGGCGATCTGATTTCAGTATACCTTCTTTTTATAAAGAATCCAAGTCCTTGTGAAAGAATATGTGGTTAGAGAGGCTGGTCCTCAGAGTCCCATCATGTCTCTGCATTAGTAACCAGGCTTTCAAAGCATCCCCACTCTGAGGAGTTTAGAGGCCCAGAGGAGCACAGCTAATTATCTGATGATCATAAGCAATCTTATCAGTCTGCCTGTGGAAATTCAGGCACTTCATTCTAGTCATTTCAATAAAAACCAGTCTGCCTCTCTGAATATTTTGCTGTGATCCAGTATTTATTTAAGGTTTTCCATGCAGTAGGTGCTGATGTGATACAGGTTAAGAATTCTGTGTTCTTGGCTCTCTCGTTGTTAGCAATATAGTAAAGTTTCAGCTTTCAGAATAACATTGCTGATAAGGTTTTATTGTGTGCCTGAGACCATAATGCAAAAAGAAAAAGAAAATAATCCTATTGTGTTAGAAACTGATGCAGAGACAGTAAAGAGACAGGTTGACCTAGAGGTTGACTCTGTATGTGTGTATACAATATACAATCTGGAAATCACAAGTGGCTATCTCTGATTTTAAAAATCTCATCTGCCTGTGGCCAAATATCTAAACAGCCAGAGTCTGTTGGAATGACAAACATATCCAGATCACAGCTCTGTGCCACCAAGCAAACTTCAGGGCCTCTTGCTTCAATATATTGAAGATAGAAAACATCAATTTTCTGTCAATTTACTGTATTCTTCCCATCTTTATGGTAGTGACTTTCTCCAAGGGCAGTATGCTTTTTATGTATGTGAACCTGATAAAAACTCTGAGAGTGAGGCTAATAACCCTTTCACTCTCCTGAGAACAATGGTTACCTTTTAATCTGAGGATTCCTGTTCTCCCTCCCTGCCAGGGGGATGTTAGCATAGATTTTTTTTTTTTTTTTAATTGTTTGCTCTGAAAGACTTTCTGGTTGTCACTGGCAGCCTATCACCAAGTTCCCCTGTTACACACTTTCAATGCACCCTGTACTTTATTTCACAGCACTTACCACAATTTGCAATTTTGTATATAATTGTATTTTTCTGTTAATGTCTATCTCTTCCACTGTTCAAAAGTTCTGTGAGCTCAGAGACTGTGTTTTGCTCACCATTATATCCCCAGTACTTAATGGCTGGCATCTATAGTAGGCCCTCACAAATATTTATTTGAATGAATGGATGCTTACACCATCTCATTGTCATTTCTGGATCTATGTTAATATATATCTAATAGATAATATAAAATCAGATACTTTCCAGAATTCTATACCTTCTCTGAAACTCAGAATAAATATTACTTTCACCAAGTTTAAGATCACTCTAACTTATTTAAACCTGTAAGATGTTAGTCCTCTACGTTTAATACCATATTTTCTCCCACCTATCATGTTGTATTTCAGGGCTTATTACCTCTCTTTTCTTTTTCTTTCATCCCAAGGGAAAGAGAACTGTTCTGCAATGATATACTCTACTTTGCTTTCTGGCCGTCCCAGAGGGCCTTCACCTGAACTGTCTGTGGGCAAAGTTCTGAATTAGGATCAGAACTGGTTCACATTCCTTTTCATCTTTAAACAGAGATTTCCTGCAAAGATCATTCTCTGCAGATCTGTAAGATCTAGTGTACTGAGTCAGTTTTCAAGTTAATGATAAGAACTACATACAGATACTTTTTTAAAAAATCCTTCCAGCCTTCTAGGTTTTTTTGTCTGCTACCCCAACTTTTTATACTTTCTGTCTCTTTGCCTGGCAAACTACTGTCTTCAAACTGAAAAACCCTTACGGCTTAGAGAGAAGCTATGAATGCTTGGCCTCTGAGGGGAATGGAGGATCCTGCGGTTCCTATAGAACTGAGCCACCTTGCTGAGAACAGGTGTAGGGGTCATGACCTCAATTCTTCCTGATTTCTTTGCTTACCCATCCTGCATTGTTGCTTTCTTTCCTATCTCTCACTGTAAACCTTGCTTTGGAGGCATTTTGAAATTCCTGCAGATCCCATCTCCTTTTTAGACTGTTCGTGATTCAGCCAGCACTACAAAGATCCTCCTTAACTAGGCTCAACCTTAGGACTATTAAGAAGACCCAAGTATAACCTGGAGTGTCTTCCTTGGCTTTTTTAAGACGTATTCTTAGCATTTATACAGAGGTCTGATTCCCCCGATTTCACTTTGTCCCACCTCACTTCAAATCAAAATAACAGGTTCCAAGTCTATTTCTGGTTCACAAATCTTACCTTAACCCATGGTCCTGGAAACATATACTTTTGTTGAGGCAAAATTGCTTACTGGCTTCTACGGCATTCTAAAGAAAGGCAAAGCTGACTTATTAGATAAGAATTCCAGGAAATGCTACAGGTTCTTTCTAGACTACAGCACTAAGTCGAAGGCCATCACTAGTGATATGTTTTACTTCAGCAAATGAGCTTTCTAGACAGAATTTGTGGTATAGTGGAAAGAGCCCTAGAGTGAAAATCAGGAGACCTCTATATCTCTGCCACTATTGTTGTGTGACCTTGGGCAAATTCCTTAACTTCTTTGGACTGTAGTTACCTCATCTCTTAAGTATAGTTGAACTAGATGACCAATAAGGACATATCCAGCTTTTAAGTTATTAGAATCTATGGCTTAAACCTTGGAGTCAGCGTGGATCCAATACTAGTTGACTATGGCATCTTGAAAATGAATCGTTTCAGAGCTTCCCTGGTGGCGCAGTGGTTAAGAATCCACCTGCCAGTGCAGGGGACACGGGTTCGAGCCCTGGTCCGGGAAGATCTCACATGCCATGGAGAAACTAAGCCTGTGCACCACAACTACTGAGCCTGACTCTAGAGCCCGTGAGCCACAACTACTGTGCCCATGTGCCACAGCTACTGAAGCCCCCATCTCTGCTACCCAACCAGATGCAACCCAGAGCGGTTCTACTTTTGGGTGATTTATATGTTAAGCTCCTTTGTAAAACTATATTTGAAGAGGATTCTGCTGTTAAAAAAAAAAGCTTTGATAATCATTTATCTAGGTTCACCATCCCACTCCATGTAGAAATCCCTCTTACAACATCTCTAAAATTCTTTTTCTCCGGTTTTCTTTACCAAAATATCAGAAAGACAGAAGTTGTAGTGCTATAAGGCCACATTTTTGAAGCTGAAGTGAGTGCAACTCCGTTGTATTCCAGAGGGTATGAAAAGCTCTGTGATAAGCTTGGCCTTATCCTCCACAGCTGAATTCTAGCTTAATGATTTGGTGAGGAGGAGAAAGTTTTCAGTTTTTGCACTTGGTAAAGGTTTTGTCATATATGTGCACAAAAAAACATGGAAAGGCTATGCGTCCCCATCTCCACATCAGGGTATACATTTTTAGTCCAACAACTAGGAGTGTCTGCAGCTGTTTGAGATGAATTGTTTAAAGGAATAATAGTGCCCTAAAGGCATAGTAGTACAGAACAAATATCTCTGAACTAGAGTCTGGAGAGTTGAATTCCAGAACAGATTGTGCATTTAGCTACCCATGTGATCTTGGATAAGTCTCTGAACTTCTCCTGGCCTTAGATTTCTAATTTATGGGGTCTTGGGTTAGTCTGTCCTGTCCAGTAGAACTTTTTGTGGTGGAAATATGCTCTCCAAAACCATAGCCTAGTGACACATGATATTGAGCACCTGAAATGTGGCACGTGGAACTGAGGGACTGAATTTTAAATTTTATTAAATTTAAATATTCATATATAGCTAGTGGTTTACCATGTTGAATATCATAGGGGCTAGGTGGTATTTAAATTACATATACTCTAAAAGTGTATATTTGCTCTGAGATGGAAAGAGTAATCTATGGGAGAAGGATGAGAGTGGGTAAATAGCTGACATCTACACAGAGCCAGGGTGACTTCTGTGTACTCTGGCCCCTGTTACCTAGCAAAACAGTTGGCCCTGCTTCAGACTCTGTGGTTGAGCCCTGTACTTTGGTCTGTGGGACAAAGTTTTCTCATTATCAGAGTAATAGGCAGTGGTTTTGCTTAGCAGGAAGTTAGTTAGCCTGTGGTAGCTCCGCTGAGAACCTGCCTCAGCGGTTCTTCATCCTCATCTGATTACAGATCCCGACTGTGGGTGTCTTTGTCCTTCTCACTAACAGGAAGAGGCTATCCATTAATCTTCCATGGAAATGGTAACCTTGATAGTTACCCTTGGTTTATTCTGTGTGATTCTGATGTAGGAAAGTACGTGTGTGAACTATGAAATATCTAATTTTAGGTATTTGTACTGGAAAGTTAAGATGGTTCTCAGCTACTGATTTTTCTTTTTCCTTGGCTATAATTAACACTCCTTCACCTTCAGTCTTGCCTCAGGCAGCACTTACCTGGAGAGGGATGGTGCACAGTGACCAGGGTTTCTCCACTGCGTAGCCAATTGCTTACTAGCCTGACTCCTGCAGAAACAGCTCTACCAATAGCACAGGCATAAAGAGCCAGCAGCCATTGTCTGGCACCACAAATCTCATAGCAACAGACCACCACATGGCAACGGCAGCCACACAAAGGAAACATTGGGGAAATCAACACTTACTTTCTCCTAGCCCCTCCTCTACACAAAACAACAGCCAACATATTCTTTCCACCTAGCAGTTTGCTCCCAGGGGGTGCCTTAGGGCAGTTACATGTTTGAACAGCCCTGTGGATTATGTTACCTGTCCACTGTCACAGATTTAAATCCGGAAGCCCTAAGGAAAAATTTCAGTTACAGCCTTTTTTGAGTTTCATTTTGCAAATTGCAAAATAAACTAATCTCCAAAGGAAAGAGATTCTTTTGTGCACTCTTACCCACCTCCTCCCTGCCTGCCAGCAAAGGACTGTCCGGCAGTTAAGTTGGCCAGGCTGCAGGCTTGCCAGATAGGTAAGGGTTGTTTCAAATGAGATTCTCTTGGTATTTCAGTAACAAAACCCTCTCAGATGGGCTCAAAGACAGACCTATGTTGTTACTAATGCCATCCTCTAACAAATAATTTAGTTCCTGATACTTATGTATGAACCCCGGAAGTGATACCTAGGCAATAAATATAGTTCTGGTATAAACTGGGTCTAATCACTAGCCCTGGCTGATAGAGCTTTGGCACATGATTCCAAGGGGAAAAGGCTCCATTAGAGACCTTCGAGTTCTCTTGCTCTGTTGATAAGGTTATCTAACTGGTCTGATATTTAGTTTGCTCATTTGTAAAATGAGGAGGTTGGACTGCATATCTCTGTGGTCCTTCCAGCTCTGATATTTATGATTCTGTGATCATTTGTGTGGGACAGAAGAGGGAACTGTCTTTGTTAATCACTGGTTGTGGCAAGATCTGCTGGAAGATGTTGTACCCTCCCATTTCAGTGCTTACACTGCTAAGAACAGGTCCTGGGGCTTCCCTGGTGGCGCAGTGGTTAAGAATCTGCCTGCCAATGCAGGGGACACGGGTTTGAGCCCTGGCCCGGGAAGATCCCACATGCCGCGGAGCAGCTAAGCCCGTGTGCCACAACTACTGAGCCTGTGCTCTAGAGCCCGCGAGCCACAACTACTGAGCCCACGTGCCACAACTACTGAAGCTCACGCACCTAGAGCCCATGCTCCACAACAAGAGAAGCCACCGCAATGAGAAGCCTGCGCACCGCAACGAAGAGTAGCTCCCGCTCGCTGCAACCAGAGAAAGCCGGCACGCAGCAAGGAAGACCCAACGCAGCCATAAATAAATAAATAAATAAATTTATTAAAAAAAGAAAAAACAGGTCCTGGCCCTGCCCTGATGGATAAAGCTGCTATAACAATGATGGGCAGAAGCTGTTAACAAACTTGGCAACTAACCTTTTTCTCCCACAGCAGGAGTTTCAGACCAGTTCAGGCAGAGCTTTGCTTGCAGGTCGCTGCTGCTGCCTCTTGATACCAGTGAGATTTTCTCTCTCTCTCTCTTTCTCTTTCTCTTTCTCTTTCTCTTTCTCTCTCTCCACACCCCCTCTGTGTCTCTGACTATTCTGTGAAACGAGAGGCTGTTCTCTACCTCTTCTGCTGCTTCATTATCCCATCTCCCTTAGGCTTTACAGAACAAAGAAATCATAGGGCATCAACTTTATAATTTAGGCAGCTGGAGATAATTTCCCCAGGACAGGATGGATAGGTAGCTGATTCCCCCTGGCATGAGGCAGCACTGCTAAATGGCCATGTGTTTTGTCTGCCAGCCTTAGGCTTTGTTAGGCCCATTTAGGCTTCTCTGTATTTGAGTTAAATTATAGTGGCAAACCAGGCCCATGTACTTTTAGAGGGTTAGGGGTTAGGAAAAAATGGAAAGTGGGTCATTTATAGGCCCTGCTACTTGCTAATTACATAAGGAATTTTTGTTTAAACCGCTGTCCCTGTGCTTACTCCTGCCAGAGCCTTTATTTCCGTTAGTTGCTGCCTTCATGGCCTTCTCCATAGCAACAAGGTCTATGACAAAAAGGCTGCGGGGAGAAATTGAGTAGCTCCCCTCCCACAAATTGTACTCTATTTTCTTTTTAGGATGTCTAAAAAAAGCCTGAAAGACTGCTATCAAATAATTTTCTACCCCCATTGAACTCATAATCAAATGAAACTTTTAACCCTGAACTAATTTAGTGAACAACCTGATTTCTTCTTATTTGACTCTGATTAGTCCCACCTTTTGAAAATTTTCCCATATCATTCAATACACTTGAAATACAGTGCATCTTCCCATTAAGCAAGCTCCCCTCTGCTTTTTAGTTTTTACCCTGCTCCTTAGAATTGTTGTATTTTTAAAATCTCCCAGAATTGAGTATCAATATGGAGAAAGAATGGGTGAAGAAAGTAGGAACCCCCCCGCCGCCACCCCCAGATGCTGTTGCATTAGATATTAGACTGGTCTGCCACCCTGGAGGTTGCACAGACTGCCTAAAGTATAGAACTAGTCTGCATTTCAGCTGCTCCTGGCACTGATCTACAGGAGTCACAAACCCAAAGTTTTTCTTTTTGTTTTTCGTTAATAGGTCTTATTTAACAATAATATAAATATAAGTATGTGCACAAATCATAAGCATACAGGTCCTTGAATTTTCAAGAGTAGTGTTACATTTTGAACATAGAGTATGTACTTTCTTACGTGTTTGTATACCCTTGTAGCTGTTCAACATTATGCCAGTGAAATTCATCCGTGTTGTTGCATGTAGTTGTACTTTGTTTATTCTCATTATTTTACAGTATTTCATGAATATAATGTGAATATAACACTACTTACTTTCAGTTGTTGATGGACATTTGGGTTGTTTTTAGTTTGGGGCTGTTGTGGAAAATGTCGCTGTGAAAAAAATTTTTGTTATTATTTATTTATTTATTTATTTATGGTTGCATTGGGTCTTCATTGCTACTCATGGGCTTTCTCTAGTTGCAGGGAGCAGGGGCTACTCTTCATTGCGGTGCGCAGGCTTCTCATTGCAGTGGCTTCTCTTGTTGCGGAGCACGGGCTCTAGGCTCGCAGGCTTCAGTAGTTGTGGCTCACAGGCTCTAGAGTGCAGGCTCAGTAGTTGTGGCACATGGGCTTAGTTGCTCTGCGGCACGTGGGATCTTCCCGGACCGGGCTCGAACCCGTGTCCCCTGCATTGGCAGGTGGATTCTTAACCACTGTGCCAGCAGGGAAGTCCTGCCGTGAAAATTTTTGTACTTGTCTTTTGGGGAAATATATTCTATTCTGTGTATTTCTATTATAGAAATATAAATATATTTCTATTCCGTGTATACTTAGGAATGGAATTCCTAGATCATAAGGTAGGCATATGATCAGCTTTAATAGATGTTGCCAGTTTCCCAAAGTGTCTGAACCAATTTATACTCCTACTTCCAATTAGAATCCTGGTTGCTCTGCATCCTTGCCAACACTTGACCTTATGTCTTTTTCATCTTAGCCATTCTGGTTGGTGTGTAGTGGTATCTCACTGTGGTATTAGTTTGCATTTCCATGATAAGTCATGAAATTAAGCATCTTTTCATGTACTTATTGGACATTTGGAAATCTCATTTTATAATTACATGTTCAAATCTTTTACCTATTTTTGGATTGGGTTGTATGTTTTCTTACTGATTTGTTAGGAGTTCTCTGTATAGTGTGGTTAAGAGTCCTTTGTCAGATATACATATCATAAATATCTTCTCCTGTTCCCTACTTTTTCGTGAATGGAAGTTCTTTGTTTTTATAAAGTCTGGTTTATCATTTTTTTCTTTTATAGTTAGTGCTTTTTTGTGTCCTGTTTAAGAAAACTTTGCCTTTCCCAAAATAATGAAGATATTCTCCTATATTTTTTTTCTGAGAACTTTATTGTTTTTCATTTCATATTTAGATCTGTAGTGTATCTGAATTTGATTTTTTTTAGGATGTGAATTTACAGTCAAGATTCTATTTTTTTCATATGGATACATAATTGACCTAGCACTTTATTGAAAAGACCATCCTTTCCCGCACTGCAGTTCAGTGTCACATAAGTCATAAGTCAAGTGACATATGAATGGGTTTATTTCTGGGCTCTCTCTTCTGTTCCAGTCGTCCATCCGTCTAGTCTTGTGTCAGTGCTATACTGTCTTAATAACTATAGCTCTGTACGTCTTCATATCTCGTAGTGTAAGTCCTCCAACTTTATCATACTTCTTCAAGATTGCCTTGGCTATTCTTGGCCTTTTGCATTTCCATATAGATTTTAGGATCAGCTTGTAAATTTTTACTTGGGGAAAAAAGAAAAACCTGCTGAGATTTTGATTATATTGAGTCTACAGATCAATTTGGGAAAGACCTGAAGTTTTATCCTTTTATTTAAGCTTACTCAGGATTAGGATTACTCAGTTGGGGGGTGGTACAAAATCAGAGCAAGTCAGTGATACCACTTGCAGAGCTTGTTTAAAATACATGTTAGCTATCCCACACTCATATTCTGAATCATCAGGTTCAGGATGGAGCTTGGGCAGGTTTATTGTGAAATAGCTCCCAAGATTTATGATTTGCTGCCATCACCACTGTTCTCCACCCACCCTACTGGTGAACCACTGACCTAGACTGTAATCTCCTTGGCTAGTGGCAGTAATTCACTGAGGCTGAAGTAAAATCTGACTTGTGTAATAATTACCAGTCTGCTTTTGAGGCTGTATTAGTGGGCCGCCATAACAAAGTACCAAAAATTGGATGGCTTAAAACAACAAATTTATTGTCTCATGGCTGTGGAGGCTAGAAGTCAGAAATCAAGGTGTTGGCAGAGCTGTGTTCTCTCTGATGGTTTGAGGGAAGAATTCTTTCTTGCCTCTTCTAGCATCTGGTGTTTGCCAGCAGTCCTTGGTGTCCCTTGGTTTGTAGGTGCCATCACTCCAGTCACATGACTTTCTTTTTCCTGTGTGCCTTCACATTTTCTTCTCTCTGAGTGAGTCCGTCACTGTGTTCAAATTTATCCTTTTTATTAGGACACCAGTCATATTGGATTAGAGCCCACTTAAATGACCTCATTTTAACTTGATTGTCTCTGTCAGGACCCTATTTCAAAATAAGATCACATTCTGAAGTACTGGGAGTTTGGACTTCAATATATCTTTTTGGGGAGGGACACAATTCAACCCATAACAGAGGCCATCAAAAATTTTAGAATACTTATTGTCACAAGTTAGAGAAAGGAAGGAAATCTAGAACTGCACAAAATAAAGAGAGGCATTGCTTCCCAAGCCAGTCTGGGCAGAAGAGGATCCACCCTCTGATCCCAGCTGTTCCTCTCCTACATTACTATTTCCCATCTCCTTGGCACTGAGAGCCTCAGTGTGGTTCAGTTCTACTCTGTTAACAAACCCTGAAAATGCCAAGTGGAGATTACCGGAAAGAAAAAGAAGCTTCAGCATTTACCTACATCTCTCAGCTTCTAGCTGAAGAAGGCTGAAAGGGAAAGTACCTCTTGTAGGCTAGCCCCTAGCTATATTCTTATCCTGATTCTTCCTGCTAGGTCATAAAGCAGTAAAACTGTGGACAAGTGTGATTCCATCTCAACCCCAGGCAAGTACTTCCTCAGAGCTGTCCCATTGAGATGATACCTTCCTTCTTACTCCCAGTGGTTTTCAGACAAGGACTGTAGCTGGACAGTCGAAGGCACGATGGCCTCTGCTGAGCCACCTCTCACTATGGTTATACACTGTGTGGTTTCCTTACCAAGAGGAAAGGGAGGATGTGAGATTTCAGGGTGTGGTAAACCAGCCTTTGTTACACTTACACAGTTTCCATGGTGTGAGAACTTGTAGGTGGGAGGAGGAGCTATATCAGATCTTTAGCTTTCCTCCCCAGCCTCCTGGTCCCCGCAGTCTGCGGGTGGAGTGGTTTACATTTGGTGGATGTTCCACTTTGGCCTTACATCTCTAACCTGTACTAGGATATAGTTTTCTTTTCCTGCTTAGAGTTTTAGCAGCATCAGATCTACCTAACCTTCTCCCCAAATTGGTACTTGCCTAATAATGGTTTCAGCTGGCCTCTATTTTACTTGTACCTGAATATCTGTGGAGAGAGAATACAATAGTCATGTGAAAATGGTTCCAGGATGATGGGTGTTACATTTGTGCTTTCTTTGGCTCATTCTGCCCCAAAAGATCCCACAAATAAGGGTTTAGGATTTTTGTTTCCTGTCATTCCCAGAACGTTTTTGCTGCACATTAGACTGTGGGGCGGGGATTTAAAAAGCCATGGTGCTCAGGTCTCACCTAGCTAAACGAAATCAGAGTGGCTGTAGGTGGGAGCCAGGGGTCAGTAGTTTTTAAAGATCTCCAGGTGCATCCAGTGTGCAGCAAGTTGGGAACCACTGCTCCATAGGTTTCAAACATTCCTGCAGAAGACTTTATCCCAAATTGTTTCATTGGATAACCTCACAGATTTCTACTTAGAATGTTAGTAAAGGGCTCCTGGGAAGCTCTTTACCAGGAGCCCTTTACTAAGATTCTCTTTGGAAGTATTCTCTCTAAAGGAATAATAATCACATTTCTGCCTTTGGGTTTCTGGTTTTGAAAGATCCATGCATGATTTGATCCTTCCCTACAGTCAAATCCATGACTTGTAGATGAATGGATTGCCAGGGTAAGTGAGATAAAAACCTGGAAATGTTGCTGTTAAGCTGATTTTAGGTTCTGCCTGCATGAGGTTTGTTAAGACATAAGACAAAAGAATTTATAGCATAGCAAAACATTCTCTCTAATAATTTTCACTGAAGTAGACAGATTTGGGACTAGAGTTTTCCTTGAAATATGGCACTCTTTACCAAAGTTCCTGATATTACTACATGGCAAACCCATAAAAAAGTTTTCAGATAACATCCAATTTAGGAAAAAAAATCTTAGTTGGTAGATGAACCACAGATGGTCCTAATTTTCCCTGGTCTTTTCAAAATCTCTGAATGCTACTCACTCTTGTGAATTTCTGATTATGTTCACCCTTTCCCTGTATCTGTGATTTGAACTTATGTCCTGGAAGAAACAGTGCTCAGAAATTTGCATAATCTCTAATCACTTGGCAAGATTAAATATTAGACAGTAATATACCAGAGATCAGCTATGGGAAGTGAACAATTCCTACATTCCCCTAGTTGGGGCTTCCACAGAGGTAGTAGTACCCACAGTTCCAAACCAGCTTTCCTCGCAGACATCCTCTTATAACTCCCTCCTCTCTCAGTCCTAGCCAGTTTCCTGTACTATATTGCTGCAGGCCAAGCTGCAGCTATGCTTACAGGTTTCCAGAAACTGTGACTTACTTATTTTCTTATGATCTCTTCCTCTACCCCTATCTCTAGAGAGGACTAGAAAACCTGAAACTAGTATTGACTGGGAGCTGAGATTCGTTGCAGATGCATCCTCCTCCTTCTTGCCCTCACTCCTAGCGTCAGTAAACAAGCATGTCAGTCTTTCTCCTTTAGAAAGAACTTGGAACTACACAGAGCCCACTAGTAGGCTGTTGATCAGTTAGTGGTGGCTGAAAGGACCTTTGGCCTGTGAAGAGGCTTGGGAACAGTAAAGAGGACTCTACCAGGAAAGCAAAGAAAAGAGCACGGCTGAAGGTATATTCAGCTTCTATAGAACAGGACTAAGTTGAACAACAATTAGGCACCAGTGTAAAAAGTGTCAGCAAGGGCTTCCCTGGTGGCGCAGTGGTTGAGAGTCTGCCTGCCAATGCAGGGGACACGGGTTCGAGCCCTGGTCTGGGAAGATCCCACATGCCGCGGAGCAACTAGGCCCGTGAGCCACAACTGCTGAGCCTGCGCGTCTGGAGCCTGTGCTCCACAACAAGAGACGCCGCGATAGTGAGAGGGTCGCGCACCGCCATGAAGAGTGGCCCCCACTCGCCGCAACTAGAGAAAGCCCTCGCACAGAAACGAAGACCCAACGCAGCCATAAATAAATAAATAAATTAAAAAAAAAAAAAGTGTCAGCAACAACCATTAGTGTTTATTCTTAACCACTCCCATTAGCACTGGACATTAGGCTTAGCTCTTTTTCTAAGGTTACAAGCTTTTTAAAAAAGAAGAGAGGGCTTCCCTGGTGGCGCAGTGGTTAAGAATCCGCCTGCCAACGCAGGGGACACAGGTCTGAGCCCTGGTCCGGGAAGATCCCACATGCCGTGGAGCAGCTAAGCTCGTGTGCCACAACTACTGAGCCCGCGCGCCTAGAGCCCGTGCTCTGCAACAAGAGAAGCCACTGCAGTGAGGAAGTCCGCGCACTGCAACGAAGACTAGCCCCCACTCTCTGCAACTAGAGAAAGCCCGTGTGCAGCAATGAAAACCCAACACAGCCAAAAATAAATAAATAATTTAATTTAAAAAAAGAGAGAGAGAGAATAACAAAGAAATAGAAACAGGGGTCTTTTTAAAGTAACAGATGATAGAACTGGTGTTTACACACCCAGGAATAAATCTCTTTACCAGAGCTTCTCTTAAGATGTGAGTCTTGGGGGTCAATTGTAAATTGCATAAAATGTATAAAACTATTTAATACCAAAGGGCTGTTGCCAAGTGTACTAGTTTTTAAGTCCAAAGTAGACACGGTGCACTGACATGCCATCTGTAGTTGGTGAGCCAAATTGATGAGCTCTTTATCCAGTGGGTAGCTTTGTTTTCATTATGAAAGTTGATAAGTTGAAAGTTTGAAGTAAAGAAGCTTTTTTTTTTTTAGAAACAGCATATAGATTTATTCCTGTTTCTACAACTTTTCGTTAAACAGATAAATTACATTCTTCATGATCTTAATCTTGACTGTTTTTAGTAATCTTTTTTACAAAATCATAAGTAATCCCTCTTATGGTGATTTTCATAGTATTCCCCAGAACATATTTTAATGTTGATTTGAATTATTTTTATTTATTGAGGTATAGTTGATTTATGATGTAGAGAAGCTTTTATATGTACCTTTGGACCAAGAGCTCCTCTACCAGGCCATATTCTAGTAAGAGGAGGAATTTGGACACTTGAAACAATCTTTGTTTTAAGCTGTGTTATAATGTGCTTTGTATTCAGAATGAGAGGCAATAAACTATACCTCCTCCTACATTTTCTTTTTTTTTTTAACATCTTTATTGGAGTATAATTGCTTTACACCTCCTACATTTTCTACCCCACTACTAGCAACTACTTTTTCCCCCTGATGTTTTTTAAAAATTACATTTTTTTAAAACTGATTTAAAAAGTAATGCTTGGTTCCTTGGATATGACACCAAAAGCACAAGCAACAAAAGAAAAAATAGATAAATTGGATTCCATTAAAATTACAACATTTGGGCTTCTCTGGTGGCGCAGTGGTTGAGAATCTGCCTGCCAATGCAGGGGACACGGGTTCGAGCCCTGGTCTGGGAAGATCCCACATGCCGCGGAGCAATTGGGTCCGTGAGCCACAACTACTGAGCCTGCACGTCTGGAGCCCGTGCTCCGCAACAAGAGAAGCTGCGACAGTGAGAGGCCCGTGCACCGCGATGAAGAGTGGTCCCCACTTGCCACAACTAGAGAAAGCCCTCTCACAGAAACGAAGACCCAACACAGCCATAAATTAAAAATAAATAAATAAATAAAAATTTTAAAAAAAATTACAACATTTTGTTCATCAAAAGACACTATCAAGAGAATGAAAAAGACAACTCACAGAATGGGAAAAAATATTTGCAAATCATATATCTGATAATGAATTAATATCCAGAATATATAAAGAACTCCTACCTCTCAACAACAAAAAAACAGAACGACCCAATTCAAAACTGAGCAAAGGACTTGAATAGATGTTTTGCCAGAGAAGATATACAGATGACCAATAAGCACATGAAAAGATGCTCAGCATCATTAATCATAAGAGAAATGCAAATCAAAACCACAATGAGAAGAAGACGTGGCACATATATACAATTACTCAGCCATAAAAAGAAATGAAATTGAGTTATTTGTAGTGAGGTGGATGGACCTAGAGTCTGTCATACAGAGTTAAGTAAGTCAGAAAGAGAAAAACAAATATCGTATGCTAACACATATATATGGAATCTAAAAAAAAAAAGTGGTTCTGATGAACATAGGGGCAGGACAGGAATAAAGACACAGATGTAGAGAATGGACTTGAGGACACGGGCAGGAGGAAGTGTAAGATGGGACGAAGTGAGAGAGCAACACTGACATATATACACTACCAAATGTAAAATAGACGGCTAGTGGGAAAGAGCCGCATAGCACAGGGAGATCAGCTCGGTGCTTTGTGACCACCTAGAGGGGTGGGATAGGGAGGGTGGGAGGGAGACGCAAGAGGGAGGGGATATGGGAATATATGTATACGTATAGCTGATTCACTTTGTTATACAGCAGAAACTAACACAACATTGTAAAGCAATTATACGCCAATAAAGATGTTAAAAAAAAAAATCACAATGAGATACCACTTCGCACCCCACTAGGGTGACCTTATTTTAAAAATGGAAAAATAAGTGTTGGAGAGGGTGTGGAGAAATTGGAACCTTTGTGGACTGCAGGTGGGAACGTAAAATGTTGCAGCCATTGTGGAAAACAGTTTGGTGGCTCCTCAAAAAGTTAAACATAGAATTAACAAATGATCTAGGAATTCTGCTCCTAGGTATGTACCCAAAAGAGTTGAAAACAGGTGTTTAAACAAAACTTGTACACGAATATTCATAGCAGCATTATTCACAATAGCCAAAAGATGGAAACAACCCAGTGTCCATCAACAGATGAATGCATAAACAAAATGTGGTATATACTTACAATGGAATAGCAATAGAAAGGAATGAAATTTTGATACATGCTACAATGTGGATCAACCTTGAAAATATTTTGCTAAGTGAAGTAAGCCAGACACAAAAGAACAAATATTGTATGATTTCATTTATATCAAGTTATCTAGAATAGGCAAATTTATAGAAACTGAAAGGAGAGAATAGAGTTACTAGGCGCTACGGGGCAGAGGGAATAGTTAGAGAGTTTCTGTTCAGGTGATGAAAAAGTTTTGGAAACAGTAGTGATGGTTCCCCCAAAAAAGTAACAGCTTTTTATTGTTGGAAATTTGGGAACAGAAGAAAAAGGAGAAATCCTAAATCACAAAGAAGAAAATCATAAGTCACCCAGAGATAAAACTCCTATTGTGATTTCGTTATGTTATACGTACACTTTTTCTTTTTTTTAACAAATTGGTACCCATCTCTGTATATTTGTAATCTTCTTTGTTTATAGAGGAAAATACCATGAACATTCTCATGACATTAAATGGTCTCCTATAACATTTTAAATAACTACACGTTATTCCATGTTAAGGATATATCATGATTGATTTAGGTTAAGTTACATTCTTTTTATTTTAATGGCTTATAAAAAGATACTTATGAAATTTTGCAGCTCTTTAAGAACCAAGCTTTGTTTCTCATATCATCAATAAAATACTCACAAAGGAAACACATTACAGATGGCCCTCCATATCCACAGGTTCTGAATCCACAGATTCAACCAAGCATGGAACAAAAATATTCAGGAAAAAAAATTCCAGAAAATTCCAAAAAGCAAAACTTGAATTTTCCACTCACTGGCAACTGTGAACATTTTATTTACAACTATTTATATAGCTTTTACATTGTATTAGGTATTATAAGTAATCTAGGGGTGATTTAAGGTATGTGGAAGGATGTACATAGGTTATATGCAAATACTATGCCATTTTATAAAAGGGACTTGAGCATCCTCGGATTTTAGTATTGGGCGGGTGTGGCGGGGAGGTGGGTTGTGTTTTAGAACCAATCCCCTGAAGATACTGAGGGATGACTGTATGTGTTTCACAATAGCCTTGAAGCTTTGGACTTTTGAGTTTCTGTCCCCTACTCTTTTTCTGTTTCTATCCTCTTGGTGCCTTTTGCTTACTTTGACATTTTCTTTTTGCTTCTTGCCTCTTCTGCTCCATATATTTTCCCCTTTGCCACCAGCATGCAGTTTTATTGCTGCTTCTATTTCTTCTCTGGTAGAGAGAGGTCAAACATAAAATCAATAACCTGCTTCTCAGCCAAAAATAAACCTACAGGTGTTGATGTCTTTCATTCTAGTCCACAATTTTATTCTCAAGTACAGTACGTGGACTATTTAGTGTTTTACGCCTGGAAATGTGAGCTGCTGAGAATCAAGAAAGTGTATCCTCATCTTGTGAGACAGCACAGTTAAAAATACAGGTTTTAGTTTAGAGCCAGACTGATTTGGATTCAGATCCTGGCTTTGCATCTTATTTAGCTATGTAACATTGGAACAGATTGCTCTAAGTTTCCATTTCTTCATCTGTACAATGGGAATGATAATACTTTGGGGGTTGTTCAGAGGATTAAATATGCAATAATATATGGAAGACTCTTAAATACAGTAAATGGAAACTATTATCTTAAAAGCCATCAAGACTTCACCGAAATAATGTACACCCCACTCCCCCCATCAAAAGAAAAATATATCAGAGAAAGCAACAAAGGATTTAACCCATTGTGTGTGGGACTAAGCATCTTTTTGTATCATTAGGATTTGGGAAGCCTCTTCCACAACTTTAGTGAGATTATATTGGAGTCTAAATCTTAATTGAGTGGGCATATTCAGTGTGTCATGACGGTTAAGGTCTAGGATGCTACTGATGGTTCATCTCATGGAAGGGGAAGATGGATACTTATTGCAAAACCTACAACAAATTTTGTCTGACAGCAGGACATAAAAGGCAAGAGTTTGAACTGACCGCAGCTTTGGCTGGACAAATTCAGATATTTGCTTTTAAATATGAGCCCAGTGTAATAAAACGTGTCGGATTTTTACAGTCAATGTTTAACCCTTAGATGATTTTGAAAAAGTAGAATTTTAACTTGAAATGAAGCATCAGAAATATAAGACCCCCTTTAGTTGTATTTGTTGTTCAAAAAAAATCTAAATCTTTACACTACATATTAATACCATAAATTCATTATTGCTATATAGGATGTCACTTAGGCTTACCAACACTCCTTCCCCAAACTCTAACCTGCATGTGCATGCACACGTGCCCATGCTGCTGGAAATTTGGTGAACCACACTGGGTAGATAATCAGGAAGTGAAGTTTTTAAGTAAGTAGTTGAGGAGTTCCTATTCTGCTGTCATCTCATCAACCAGAGGTGAGATCTGATGCTTATCCAAACCCTGCCTTGATGGGTTGAACTAGTATTGGGGTTATTTATTCTGTTCAGTAGTTACCGAGTACCTGCTAAGTATTTATGTAGGGAAAAGGAAAAGATGTAGATGTTACCTCTTCTAATACAGCATCATTGGGGTTTTGGGGGGGAACACGGGTTACTTTTCATTTTTTACATGCATATATAGTGGCTCAGTAGAACCAATTTGACAGTCCAGAAACAGGCCCTAATTTATAATCAAACTAAGGGAAATGGAAAGGATTTTTTAGTAATAGCTATTGGTGAAACCCTATGTGAGGGAAAAAAGTTGATTTACAGACCCATCTTACACTAACATAAATTTATATAAAACTATACATATCTTGAATCATCACGTTGTAAACTTTAAATATCTGACAATTTTATTTGTCAATTATATGTTAATTAAAAAAAAGAATTTAAAAAATAAAAATAAAGAAATAATTTCCAAAGTAGAAAAAATAAGTTTTTATGTGTGTACATGTATATGTATATAAATACACACACACACATATATTCAGGATTCTTAGGTATGTGGTTTTTTTTTTTAATTTTTGTAAAGCCATTCAGTTAAAATAATACATAAGTAAATATCCAAATTTCTAGATACAAAGGCTTACCATAAACGTAATGGAAGAAATCACAAGGAAGATTGATGGAATTGGTTACTTTAGAAATGTAAACCTTCACTAAGTCAAAGAACATCTTAAACAACTTGACCTAACGCTAGTCCTGTTTACTTTCAATGGGCCAGAATGAAAAGAAATTTATACCTTGACACATTTTTGCCATATAATGCCAAAAAGACAGCTTTGGTCCTTAAATTTATGGAGTTGTTTTTTCACATTTGCTTTGTATATGGGAGCTCGTTTTCAGGAAATCTTGTAGCTGAAGTATCTTCAAATAAATAATATGCAAATAACTAGCCCACCAAATAGCATGTACTAAGAGTTCCGCAGACCACAGCAGCTCTTCTTCAGCCTAGTTATTTTTTTTTTTTTTTAGTTGAAGTGTCTTTTTTTTTTTTTTTTTTAAATTTATTAATTAATTTATTTATTTTTGGCTGTG
Source organism: Balaenoptera musculus (assembly GCF_009873245.2). Lineage (NCBI taxonomy): Eukaryota > Metazoa > Chordata > Mammalia > Artiodactyla > Balaenopteridae > Balaenoptera > Balaenoptera musculus. The sequence goes on along the minus strand of NC_045786.1, from coordinate 69,524,894 downwards.
TTGGGTCTTCGTTTCCGTGCGAGGTCTTTCTCTAGTTGCTGCGAGCGGGGGCCACTCTTCATTGCGGTGCGCGGGCCTCTCACTGTCACGGCCTCTCTTGTTGCGGAGCACAGGCTCCAGACGCGCAGGCTCAGTAGTTGTGGCTCACGGGCCCAGTTGCTCCGCGGCATGTGGGATCTTCCCAGACCAGGGTTCGAACCCGTGTCCCCTGCATTGGCAGGCAGATTCTCAACTGCTGCACCACCAGGGAAGCCCCAGCCTAGTTATTTTTAACTAGGAGACCAGGTAACTACAATAGGTACCTGTTATTATGAAGGATTAGTTAGGAGCAGTGAGCCATTGCTCAGCTTCTTTTCAGTTTGGGGGAGGGGGTGCCCAGCCAGTTAATCACTAACATTGGAGGGGAAGGAATGTAACATGAGCTTTTAAGAGGACTATATGAGGAGAAAGCATCATTGACACATCAAGGACATAAGATGACCTAAAGATTTGTGAGCTGCTTTGGCAGTGATAACTGATAGAGAGGGCCTGGTTAGAAGTTTGTCACAAGTGTTCTCCAGACACCAACACTGTAGTTTTCTACAGATGCTGCCCTCACAGGGAGGAAGTAGAAACTGTTCCGCTTCTATTCACATGTTATGTATTAGCTTTCTCACCTTACTCTCTGATTAACCACTGCCATCACCACCATCCCAAGCTCTCTATATACTAGAAGTTCGGTTATTCAAAATTTTTTTGAAAACAAGCAAAAAATCCTTATAACATGAAATCTTAGAGCTCAGTTCACATCTCTCTATCATTATACCCCATATTACATGAGATACTGAAAGTCTGTACAGAATGCACACTATGGCTGTTCCTAGACAGGGCTTCCATCTGGATATATCAGATGCCTGATGTGACAGTTTTGGGGAGCTACGATATGTATATCCAACAATAACTTTATTTTAAGCCAATTTTTAAAAACTTATTACTAATCTTTAAAGAACCCATTATTTCCTTAGGCAAGTTAGAATACTCATTACCTACCCTTGTTATTTCTGTGATCTTTTAGATCAGTAGTAGTAAACATTGCTGGTGATAATGTCTTCTGCTTTATATTAGGAGTTCTGCCCCTTCATTCTAAATTATACGTTTCCTGGAAGCAGAGACTGAAAATTATTCAACCCCACTTCTCCACCCCAAACACACACAAATAGTACATTGCTTTGAATTAATAGTTCTTTGTAGATTGGATGAGAAACCATTGGGGTTTAAGTTGTCTGTGATTTAAATTTCTTAGCAGTGTCCAGGATTTCCCACTATCCAACATGCAAGCAAAAAGGCAATAAAATTGGTAGAGGAGCCATCAAGTTGTTAATGAGTCATTAATTACCTCTTACTCTTTATAATGTTAAAGGAAACTTGAGTTATAAAAGACAATGTGGTTGTTCTAGCACCATCTAGAGGAAAGTGTAGAAATGATTAACATTTTACAACTGCACCATATCAGTTCATTTAAATCCAAATACCACATCCTTCCTATCTCTCCTTTTTCACTAAATATGTCATATTTTCACTAAATATATAGTAAGATATAGTTCATTTGGCCATTCAACCAAACTTTACTCTGTCTTTATCAGCTGCTGCCTGTTATCTTTTTGTGTGTTTATCTGTTCCAGCTGGATTGTAAGATAGGATAGGGACCATGGCTTTTATTTCTGTATATTTCCATAGCTCCTAACTACTGATAAGAACTCATTAAATATTGATTATTAAATGATAGGTATGGATATTACAAATAACCTTATGGGTTAGATACCATATAGCAAAATATAGATGATTCTTAACAACATAGTGCCAAGTTGTCTCTGTTATTTCTTTTTTCTTTTGCCCTACCCAGGTACGTGGGGAGTTTCTTGCCTTTTGGGAGGTCTGACATCTTCTGCCAGCGTTCAGTGGGTGTTCTATAGGAGCAGTTCCACGTGTAGATGTATTTCTGATATATCTGTGGGGAGGAAGGTGATCTCCGCGTCTTACTCTTCCGCCATCTTGCCCAGACCCTCCCATAGTGCCAAGTTGATAAAAAAAAAACCCAGAATGAAATCTGTGACATAATACTATATATGTATATGAAAATACATGAAATCAAAACAATAATATACTACAAACAAAAATGTATTGTTTATTTACATTAAACATAAAAATGACTGTGGGGGGATGGTCATGAGAATTGTGTAAAACGAATCAAGTAATAACAAAAAGAAACTGAAAACCATAACCTTCATTCTTACCATATTTAGAAAACAGTGGTGAGCAGCAGCTGTTAGGGGAGGGCAAATTAAGCAACCCAGCACACCAATCAAAAGTTTTTATCTTATTTTCTATCTATAATTTATTTAATTAATTAATTTATTTATTTATTTTTATTTTTTGCGGGGGCTGCATTGGGTCTTCGTTGCTGCGCGCGGGCTTTCTCTAGTTGGCAGCGAGCGGGGGCTACTCTTCATTGCGGTGCACGGGCTTCTCATTGCAGTGGCTTCTCTTATTGCGGAGCACGGGCTCTAGGCACGCGGACGTCAGTAGTTGCAGCACACAGGCTCAGTAGTTGTGGCTCTCAGGCTCTAGAGCGCAGGCTCAATAGTTGTGGCTCACAGGCTTAGTTGCTCCGCGGGATGTGGGATCTTCCCGGACCAGGGCTTGAACCCGTGTCCCCTGCATTGGCAGGAGGATTCTTAACCACTGTGCCATCAGGGAAGCCCTGTAATTTATTTTAATGCATTAGTGTACCAATCAGTAATTAACAAGTATTTTTTTTAGCATGAAGTATTAGACTATCTTCTTTTTTTTTAATTTATTTATTTATGGCTGTGTTGGGTCTTCATTTCTGTGTGAGGGCTTTCTCTAGTTGCAGCAAGTGGGGGCCACTCTTCATCGCGGTGCGCGGGCCTCTCATTATCGCGGCCTCTCTTGTTGCGGAGCACAGGCTCCAGACGTGCAGGCTCAGTAATTGTGGCTCACGGGCCTAGTTGCTCCGCGGCATGTGGGATCTTCCCAGACCAGGGCTCGAACCCGTGTCCCCTGCATTGGCAGGCGGATTCTCAACCACTGCGCCACCAGGGAAGCCCTAGACTGTCTTCTTCAGATCTTCTTCCTGCTCTCCAACACGTAGCCTCAGCTCATTATCACATGGTTTCACTCTTCCTTATGTGTACCAAGCTCATCCCAGATCCTCTTAAGAGTTACCAAAATCCTACCTATTCTTTCTCTGATCTGTCACACTGCATGTCTATACCACAGTATGTGTAGCATATTTTTTTAATAATTTAATAATAAACCCACACACATATGGTCACCTTATCTTTGATAAAGGAGACAAGCATATACAGTGGAGAAAAGACAGCCTCTTCAATAAGTGGTGCTGGGAAAATTGGACAGGTACATGTAAAAGTATGAAATTAGAACACTCCCTGACACCATGCACAAAAATAAACTCAAAATGGATTAAAGACCTAAGTGTAAGGCCAGACACTATCAAACTCTTAGAGGAAAACATAGGCAGAACACTCTATGACATACATCACAGCAAGATTCTTTTTGACCCAGCTCCCAGAGAAATGGAAATAAGAACACAAATAAACAAATGGGACCTAATGAAACTTAAAAGCTTTTGCACAGCAAAGGCAACCATAAACAAGACCAAAAGACAACCATCAGAATGGGAGAAAATATTTGCAAATGAAGCAACTGACAAAGGATTAATCTCCAAGATTTACAAGCAGCTCATGCAGCTCAATAACAAAAAAACGAACAACCCAATCCAAAAATGGGCAGAAGACCTAAATAGACATTTCTCCAAAGAAGATATACAGATGGCCTACAGACACATGAAAGAATGCTCAACATCATTAATCATTAGAGAAATGCAAATCAAAACTACAATGAGATATCATCTCACACCGGTCAGAATGGCCATCATCAAAAAATCTAGAAACAATAAATGCTGGAGAGGGTGTGGAGGAAAGGGAACACTCTTGCACTGTTGGTGGGAATGTAAATTGATACAGCCACTATGGAGAACAGTATGGAGGTTCCTTAAAAAACTAAAAATAGAACTACCATACGACCCAGCAATCCCACTACTGGGCAGATACCCTGAGAAAACCATAGGTCAAAAAGTGTCATGTACCACAATGTTCATTGCAGCTCTATTTACAATAGCCAGGACCTGGAAGCAACCTAAGTGTCCATCGACAGATGAATGGATAAAGAAGATGTGGCACATATATACAATGGAATATTACTCAGCCATAAAAAGAAATGAAATGGAGGTATTTGTAATGAGGTGGATGGAGTTAGAGTCTGTCATACAGAGTGAAGTAAGTCAGAAAGAGAAAAACAAATACAGTATGCTAACACATATATACGGAATCTAAGGAAAAAAAAAAAAAAGGCCATGAAGAACCTAGTGGCAAGACGGGAATAAAGACACAGACCTACTAGAGAATGGACTTGAGGATATGGGGAGGGGGTGGGGTGAGATGTGACAGGGTAAGAGAGTGTCATGGACATATATACACTACCAAATGTAAAATAGACAGCTAGTGGGAAGCAGCCGCATAGCACAGGGAGATCAGCTCGGTGCTTTGTGACCACCTAGAGGGGTGGGATGGGGAGGGTGGGAGGGAGGGAGATGCAAGAGGGAAGAGAAATGGGAAGATATTGTATATGTATAACTGATTCACTTTGTTATAAAGCAGAAGCTAACACACTATTGTAAGGCAATTATACTTCAATAAAGATGTTTAAAAAAAAATAAAAAATAAAAAAAAAAAAATAATAATAATAATTATTATTTGATATATATTCATTTCCCTCCCCCCAAATAGAATAAGATTTTCAGTTAAGTGAAAGTTTTGAATCTCTATGAGCACTTGGCACAATGATGGAGTATAATAATAAGTAATATATATTTGCTGGCTCACTGCATGAAAGCACTGTTTGAGGTAGATTAATCTGACAGTAGTTTACTGGCTGGATTGACAGAAAGAATTAAAGATTGGAGTTAGGAGCATAATTCAAAGTCTGTTAGAATAATGTAGAGGTGAGTTAACGAGGACCTGGATTCTGATGGTTGTGGTTGGGGATGGGGAAGAAGATATTATTCAGAGAGAGTTCAGAGGCAGAACGTACAGGCCGTGGTGACTGGCTCATATCCAGATGCCACAGAAAGCCAGCTCTGCTTCCTCCTTTTTCAGCCCATGATCCCTTTTCATTATGCCCCAAATTCCCTGCTTCCTTTAGAGATCATCAGTTGCCTCTCTTCAGGGTCCCAAATTCTCATAACTTAGGAGAATTCCAACTGGACAAGTGGATCCCCACAAGGCAAAACTGACAGCAGTGGTAGAACTGGCTGGTCCCCAACTTTCTGTCTTCCAGCATGAAGATAGCAGCAGCTTAGTTAACATCTTTATAAAAAGGCAGAAGTAAAATAATGCTTGGGTTGTATCCCTTAAGTCAGCAGTTTTAAAACTTTTTAGACTCAGGACTCCTTTCCATCCTTAAAAATTATTAAGGACCTCTAAGAGCTTTTGTTTATATCTATTGATATTATAGTTATTGATATTTGCCATACCAAAAATTAAAACTGAGAATCTATTAAAAATAGAATGGACTTGAGGACATGGAGAGGGGGAAGGGTAAGCTGGGACGAGGTGAGAGAGTGGCACGGACTTATATATACTACCAAATGTAAAATAGATAGCTAGTGGGAAGCAGCCTCATACCACAGGGAGATCAGCTTGGTGCTTTGTGACCACCTAGAGGGGTGGGATAGGGAGGGTGGGAGGGAGACGCAAGAGGGAGGAGATATGGGGATATATGTAAATGTATAGCTGATCCACTTTGTTATAAAGCAGAAAGTAACACACCATTGTAAAGCAATTATACTCCAATAAAGATGTTAAAAAATACATATATTTATTAATCTATTTAAAAATAACAATAATAAACCTTTTACATGTTACCATATTTATGAAAATAACTACAGTTTCTAAAACAAAAATATTTAGTAAGAAGAGTAGCATTATTTTACATTTTTACAAATCTTTTTAATGTTTGGCTTAATAGGAGGCACTCTGGATTCTCATGTGTACTTCTATATCCAATTTGTCGAGATATCACGTCATGCCTCCTCTGGAAAACTCTTATGTACACTCATGAGAGAATGAAAATAAAAAGCCAAATTTGTCTTAATATTATTATGAAAATAGTTTTGCCTTTGCAAACCCCTTGAAACTGTCTTTGGGACTGCCAGACATCCCTGAACCATACTTTGAGAACCACTGCCTTAAGCCGTGTTTTTTAGTTTCTCTGTCTAAGAGAGTCTTACAGATGTATGTTTCATTTTTTTGCCATGTCTAAGCATTCTTGGCACCTTTACTGAGACCCTCATTACCTGTTGGTAGAAATAACACACTTAAAAGAGGAATAAAAACAAGTCTTCAATTTTTAAAAATTTGTTTATTGGACATTGATCACATACACCCAACACTGCATTCAAAGCTCACTGACAAATTAGTTGTAGGGAGTTACCAAAAATGGTTTTGTCTGACTAACTGATTCCTTTGGCTAATATCTATAGAATTTTTCCACATGGACTTTGCATTCCAAATATAACAGACTCTTAAGAGAATCATGGAATTAATGCATGTGGAATGTATATGGCCGTGAAGTCAGTTAAGAGGAACTATAGGGCCTGATGATAGACCTACGTTAGTACTGGCTCCCTGATTTCCTCATCTAAAGTAGATTATAAGAAGCAAGTTGGATGTGATACAGAGGTTGGGAATATGGAAATGACTACTACTGCAAAAGGTAGACATGTTAATGACAAAAAGGGACTGCTGACAACCAGGTAGGAGACTGAAAAGCAAAACACAAAAACTCAACAGAGAAGTCTGATCACAGTTAATAGAGTCATTAACCCTTAAGGTAACCTTTAAAAGGACATTCCTTTACCACACCACCAGATAATCATATCTAGAATAATGCCCCTGAGTCATGAAGAAAAAGATAAAAATATCCTCTGTATATTGAGTCCTCAATATATGAATGGCTTGTGTTCCAAAGTTAATTTTATTTTCAAAACATTTATTTATAGAAACAGATAAATAATTGTTATTTTGGGTTGCAGACAATCTGCTTTTTCAGTTTATCTATTCAACAAACAACCTTTGAGTGCTTAATGTCAATAGAAGTGTTTCAGTTAGCTCTCATTTATAGCTTTGTTTCAGTGAAGGATCCATTCTGAGGCCAAAGCCTGGGCATATATATTCTGTTCCCCTCTGGCCTCCATTATTTGCCCTATAAGGTGCTAAATTGTTGATATCAGGGGCCTGCAAATTACAGTCAAAGTGCCAAATCCAGTCCACTGCCTGTTTTTGTAATTTCATTGGAGCACAGCCAAAACCCCATTCATTTGTGTATTGTCTGTGACGCTTTGTGCTACAAGGGTTGAGAAGTTACCACAGAGATTGTGTGGCCTGCAAAGGCTAAAATATTTACAATGGGTTCCTTACATTAAAAGTTTGTAAACGCCTGGTCTGCGTGATGTGGGCTGCCCTCGTCTCTGACCTCGTCTCTTCCTACTCTTCCTCTCACTTACTCCGCCGTGGTCTCACTCCGCTTTGCGCTTCCGGAGAACATGCCAAGCACATTCCCACTACAGCGCCTTTGTACCAGGTTTTTCCTCTGCCTCAAATGTTCTTCCTTCTAATTTCCTCATGGCTCACGCAGGTTTCTTTGCTTAAATGTCACCTTCTCAATAAGGCTTCTCTGACTGCCCTTTATAAAATAGCAACATCCCATCCCTCACATTCTTTATTCATTTGCTCCTGCTTCATTTATCTCCATAGGGCTTACCACTGTCTAACATATATTTACTTGTTGTCTGTCTCCCACTACTTGAATATAAGTTGTATAAGAGCAGGAGCTGTCAACTTTGTGCATTGCTATATCCCAGATACTCTGAGCCAAAGTAGGTGTACATTTGTTGAAGGGAGGGAGGGAGAAAGGTAGGAGGGAGGGAGGGAGGGAGGGAAAGAGGGAAAGGGAGACTTGCATGCTAACCTGCCCTTTATTCAGGGAGTAGTTGTCAACATCAACCAGGATTGGCAATGGGGATTGAAACAAGATTTAAAAGCAGCATATAGGTAAATACTGATGTTTCCATTTGAAAACTCAAAGCTACTGGCGTATTCAGTCACATGTGACCTCTTCCCCCTAACCTATTTTTCAGTCCCTTATGTTGAGAGCAAGCAGCTGGCCTTGTTTATCTTTGTTCTCCAGTACCTAGTCCAGTGTAGGCTCTTAATAAATATTTGCTTCCAGCCCAGAAATGGACCTTGGTATCTTCTTAGTTGTTTTTTATAACTTTAATGCTTACCATAATGCCTGGCAAATAAGAGGTTCAGTAAATATTTGCTCCAGGAAGGAATAAGTTGAATGAATTCTTTGTCTGCTTAGGATAAAACGCTATTCTAGGTTATCTGTTGTTGTATAACAAATTATTCCCAAAATATAGCATTCTAAAACTTATAGTTTCTGTGGGTCAGCAATTCAAGAGTGGCTTAAGTAGCTGATTCTGTCTCAAGATTGCTCATGAAGTTGCAGTCAAAATGTCAACTGGGCTGCTATCATCTGAAAGCTTATTTGAGGATCACTTCCAAGTTGGCTCACTTACGTGTCTGTTAGCAGGAGGCCTCAGTCTCTGGCCTCATGCACCTCTCCATAGGGTAGGCTACTTCAGTGTCCTCATAACACAGCAGCTAACTTCCCCAAGAGAAGTAATCCAAGAGGAAAAACTAGGAGGAACCCACGTTGCCTTTTATCACCTAGCCTGAGAAGGCTGCTTTCACCACATTCTGTTTATTAGAACCAAGTCGCTAATTGTAACCCATAGTCAGGGTGAGGGGAATTAGGCCTCTCCTTTTAGAGGGAGGAATATCAAAGAATTTGTGGACATATTTTAAAACTGCCACAATCACTTTGATACTCTGAACTGAATAAAGAGAAATTACCCATTTACAAGAAGTGAGACAGGGTTTCAGAGATGGTATTCATCCTGCCACTTATTTGCCCTCTTCAATTATAATATTTTCCTTTCCTAAAAGGAAAAAAAATTTAGCATTTTGTCCTACCAAAATTAATTACTATTTTTACCTTTTTTTTTTTTGAATAGGTAACACATGTATATGGTGTAAAAATTCAACAGTAAAATGAATATACAATGAAAAACAAGTTTCCTTCCCCTGAATTCCAACCACCCAGTTTCCCTCCCTAGGGAAGACCTCTAATACTAGTTTATTTATCCTTTCAGAGACCTTCTGTGCACTTATAAATAGACACTTATATGGTTATTTTTACACATATGGTAGCATACTGTAATTACTGTTCTGTACCTTGCTTTTTTTTTCCATTTGCCTGTATATCTCAGAATTCGTTCTGTATCAGTTTATTTATAGTTGTTTTTTAACAGCTGCATAGTATTCCATTGTATGGATATGCAGAAATGTATTTAATTGCTTCTTCATTGAAGGACATTTAGTTAGTTTCCCATCTTTTTCTATTATAAACACTGCTGCAGTAAGTACCTTGTTCATTTTGTGCACTGAGAATATTTGTGGATAAATACCTTCAAGTGGATTTGTTGGGTCAAAGAGAATGTGCTTTTTGAAAGATAATGCCCGATTGCCACCAGAGGTTGGGCCAGCTTTATACACCCACCAGCAATATATGAATTTCCTGTGCCCTCTCTAGGCATAGTAGCAGTAGAAACATTTAGAAGTGTTGCCAGTAAATAAAGAATTATTATATGTATTTTACACTTTATGCCCAGCACAATCCCCTGATACATGTTGATACCAAAAAGTTCTTCATTTTTGTTTGTTTGTTTTTGGGGTTTTTTAACTGAAGTATAGTTGATTTTCAATGTTGTGTTAGTTTCTGGTGTTAAAAAATTGTTGATTAACCTCGGGGGAGATAGACTTTCTCTGTAGAAGTTTACTGAGTTGGTCACTATATTCCAGAGAGTTTTTTAACTCTTTGATAGAGTAGAATGCTACTGAGAGAGAACCTACTGCCTGCTGTAGATTGCTTTAATGTTTTATTATTTTTTTTAATTTATTCATTTATTTATTTATTTTTGGCTGTGTTGGGTCTTCGCTGGCTGCATGAGGGCTTTCTCAAGTTGAGGTGAGCAGGGGCTACTCTTCGTTGCGGTGCTCGGGCTTCTCATTGTGGTGGCTTCTCTTGTTGTGGAGCGCAGGCTCTAGGTGCGCAGGCTTCAGCAGTTGTGGCACGTGGGCTCAGTAGTTGTGGTTCGCGGGCTCTAGAGCACAGGCTCAGTAGTTGTGGCACATGGGCTTAGTTGCTCCGCGGCATGTGGGATCTTCCCGGACCAGGGATCGAACCTGTGTCCCCTGCATTGGCAGGTGGATTCTCAACCACTGTGCCACCAGGGAAGTCCCTGCTTTAATGTTTTATTGAAGTATAACATAAATAAAATGCACAAATATTAAGTACATGGTTTGATGAATTTTTACATATGTATATAGCTGTGTGACTACTACCTACATCCAGAATTAGAACATTACCAGTACCCCTAGAAGATTCTCTCATGCCCTCTGCAGTCAGTACCACCCCAAAAGGTAACCACCGTTCTGATTTGTATCATTATAGATGAGTTATCCTACCTTGAAATGTGATCACATGGTATGTACTCTTGTTTGGCTTCTTTCACTTAACATTATGTCTGTAAGATTCATCCATTTTGTAATGTATAGCAGTAGTTCATTCTTCAGAGCATTATAGTATTACATTACGAATATACCACAATTTATCCATTCTACTTTTTACAGACATTTGAGTTGTTTCTGGTTTGGGACTATTATGAGTGAAGCTGCTATAAACATTCTTTTACATGTCTTTTGTTGGATATAAGTTCTTGTTTCTGAGAACTGCTGGGTCATAGCGTAGGTGTATGTTTTGCTTTAGAAGATCTGCTTAGAAATACATGAGTTTGGTAGAAACAAAATAGTTTTCCAGAGTGCTTTTACCAATTTATACTCCCACTCAGATAAAAATTTTTTCTACCAGGTAAACAATATCTGAAATGACATGCCTTATATTTCATGCCTTGTATTTTGTTTAGCTTAAGTCTTTGATCATTGTTAAAACTCCATGGGAAATAGCATTTTATTAGTCATTTATACTTTTAAGTGCTTGAGTTTCATGGCCTTTCATAGAATCACAGAATTCTAGAGGTCTAGTCCAACGAAGGAGGATAAAGTAGCTTGCCCAGAATCATACAGCTGGTTACTGACTCAGTTGGGTAAAGTAGATGCTTATTCAACTCACAAAATAAACTATTACTGTATTCAAACACTAGTAAGACTCCCATTATGTATAAGCCCCATTATGTATAAGAATGGAACTACTTGGAAGTTCTTCTTTTATTGACTTAAAACAAATAAAACTGCCAAATATTTCTCCAGCAAAGATGGGTTTATTCAGGATAGGCAGAGAATTGCAATTTGGGGTCTGCAACCGTGGTAAGCCACATGCAAGTCCCTACATGGCAAGGGAAGGAAAACACTTTTATAGATGGGAAAGGGAAGCTGGGAGTGCTAAAGTAAACAAAGAAACCACGATTGAGTCCTTGCCAGGAAAGAAGAGGGGTCATTCTTCTTCCTGTTGGGCTCTGCTGTTATCACAGAGCATAAGAGCTCCTTCTTCTGGTCTCCCAGCTCTATTTAATTGAGGTTTCTGTTTATTAATCTTTTACATTTCCCCCTTTTAATCAAGATCTTTCTCTGAAAACATCACTGACCAAAAGTCAGTTTTTCTAGTTTCAGCAGCTTTTTGTCCCTCAGTGCCAGGAAGGACCTTTCCTAGGTGTAATGTCTCAAGGCAGAGGGAAAGTGCACAAATTGGAAACCTATTGAGGTCACGTTCGAGTGAAAAGGGAGGGTAGAAGGCAGAATTCTCAAGCACTTTTTATCTGAAGTCCGTATGTTATCAAGATCATAAACATTTGAGATCATCTGAAGTGTTATATCATCATCAGAGGTTTGGCAACAAACTTCCAACAGGGCTGGTCCAGATATCTTGGGAAAGCTGTCTCATCAGATGTTGTCGCTTCTGTTCTGGGAAATCTTCACTTTCAGGCAACCCAGATAATGTGCAGGTCCAGTCAGGGTTCGGTGCTTTCTTTACTTGTATCACATGACTCGCCAAGAATCTGTTTCTTGGAGTTTGGTGGTACAAGGGTTGGTTAGCAGTACCCGATAGGGGCCTTTCCAGTGAGGTATAAGAGAATTCTTTCCCAATAGGTGAAATCTCCAGGTTACAAGGTGTGATGCTTAAGGTCTTCGTCTCCCAAGGGTACACTGTGAAAAGACTGCTTTACCAAAGCATGGTTATTTTTTTTTTTTTAACATCTTTACTGGAGTATAACTGCTTTACAGTGTTGTTAGTTTCTGCTGTATAACAAAGTGAATCAGCTGTATGCATACGTATATCCCCATATCCCCTCCCTCTGCGTCTCCCTCCCACCCTCCTTATCCCACCCCTCTAGGTGGTCGCAAAGCACAGAGCTGATCTCCCTGTGCCATGCAGCTGCTTTCCCACTAGCTAGCTATTTTACATTTGGTAGTGTATATATGTCCATGCTACTCTCTCACTTCGTCCCAGCTTACCCTTCCCCCTCCCCTTGTCCTCAAGTCCATTCTCTACGTCTGTGTCTTTATTCCTGTCCTGCCCCTAGGTTCATAAGAACAATTTTTTTTTTTAGATTTCATATATATGTGTTAGCATACAGTATTTGTTTTTCTCTTTCTGACTTACTTCACTCTGTATGACAGACTCTAGGTCCATCCACCTCACTACAAATAACTCAGTTTTGTTTATTCTTATGGCTGAGTAATATTCCATTGTATATATGTGCCACATCTTCTTTATCCATTCATCTGTCGATGGACACTTAGGTTGCTTCCATGTCCTGGCTATTGTAAATAGTGCTGCAGTGAACATTGTGGTACATGACTCTTCTTGAATTATGGTTTTCTCAGGGTATATGCCCAGTAGTGGGATTGCTGGGTCATATGGTAGTTCTATTTTTAGTTTTTCAAGGAACCTCCATACTGTTCTCCATAGTGGCTGAAAGCATGGTTATTTTTAATAGAAGCAGTTAGGCCTTTGCAGTATTAGAGTATCTCTCCTTTTATCACTTGTGGGTCAAAAGAAGCAGAAGCCAAGTGCATTGGACATCTTATGACTATCTCAAAGGGTGAGAGTTTATGAGTTCTAAAAGGGGTGGATCTGAGATTTGGAAGGACTAACAGCAATGCTTTTGGCCAAGGTATTTGGAGGGCCTCTACCAGTTTTGCCAATTCAGTGTTAAAAATGCGGTTGGTGTGTTCCACGAAACCAGAGGATTGAGGGTGGTAAGCACAGTGAAACTTGTAAAACCGGATAAACAGCACAGGCTCATTGAAGTACCTGGCCAGTAAAATGGGTTCCTCGATCACTGTAAAGTTTGAGAGGAGTTCCCCAGGTAGGGATAATCTTTTCCAAAAAGACCTTAGCCACAGAAGAGGCAGTAGCCTGTCTGCAAGAGAAGGCTTCAGTTCATTGTGAAAACATACAGACCATGACTAAAATATATTCACATCCATGAGATGGAGGGAGTTGTATGACATCCATTTGCCAAACCTCAAATTAATCAGTTTAGTAGCATTTTTAAAATTTTATTTATTTATTTATTTGGCTGAGTCGGGTCTTCGTTGCAGCACACGGGATCTAGTTGTGGCATGCGGGTTTTCTCTTCTCTAGTTGTGGCGCGGGCTCCAGAGCACATGGGCTCTGTAGTTGTAGCACGTGGGCTCTGTAGTTGTGGTACGCAGGCCCAGTAGTTGTGGCACGCGGGCTTTGTTGCCCCACAGCATGTGGGGTCTTAGTTCCCCGACCAGGGATCGAACCCGTGTCCCGTGTGTTGGAAGGCAGATTCTTTACCACTGGACCACCAGGGAAGTCCCGAATTAAGCAGTTTAAAACGTCCAGGAGCAGTACAAACAGGCTTCCCTGGGTTGTACTTTGGACAAGTGGGACAAGTGCGGTAGTCACTTTTTGTAGCTTTCTTAATGTTTCCCCACTCATACTGGTTTATAAATGCGATCATTTTGTCAGTACACCAGTAGTTTAATGCATGGACAGTGGTGGGGAGTGGGAATTTTAGAGTCCTCTGTAAGACTGGGTTGTTATTTGGTCCAAACCAGAGCTTTCTCTTTTTATCAAACCAAAAATGGTTGAATTTCCAACCTTGCTTTTCCTTTTCTGAGGCCAATTGTTGGGCTTCTCTAGCCAGTTTCCCTAAGTCATCATTTGGGGAAATATCCCTTTGAGCCATGACAGAGATTTGGCTGCTTTCGTTTGGCTGCTGAGAAATGTTGAGTGTGATGAGAATTCAGGAGAACTTCTACTGCATGAGGTATAAAAATGGCTAAAGGGCATCCCATAGTGATTTTCTTGGTTGCTTTAACTAAAAGGGCAGTGGCTGTAATGGCTCTAAGGCAGGGGCAGGAGGTGTTCCCATGCCACAGAGTCCAGTTACTGGCTATAATATCCTATGGGTTGTTGGTGGTCCCTTGTTTTTGGGTGGGTACCCCAAGGGCATTCCCTTCCTTTTCATAAACAAAAAAGGAAAAGGGAAATTTGATAATTGTGATGCCCAAGAGCAGGTGGATTCATAAAACTCCCCTTTAAGGACTTAAAGGCCATGTTGTCCAGTTCTTCCCATAAAATTGGGTCAGGATTGTTAATGTTGAGTAAGACATACAGAGGTTTGGCCATAGAGAGAAATTTAGAATCCAATTTAAGCAATAACCAGTAGCTCAAGAATCCCTCTCAGTTGGCACCTAGTTTTGGGTTTGGGGAAACTTAGGACACCATGAAGTCTATCTGGATCTGATTGTAGCTCTTATTTTGAGATCAGATGCTCTAAATATTGAAACTAGGTTTGGGCAAACTGCAGTTTTTCTTTGGTGACCTTGTGTCCCTTTAAGCCTAAAAGTTTGTTTGTTTGTTTTTTAATTTTATTGAAGTATAGTTGATTTACAATGTTGTCTTTAATTTCTGTTGTACAACAAAGTGACTCAGTTATGCATATATATATATTCTTTTCCATTGTGGTTTATCACAGGATATTGAATATAGTTCCCTGTGCTATACAGTAGGACCTTGTTGTTTATCCATCCTATATATAATAGTTTTAAACCTGAAAGTTTTAGCAAGTGGTCGCTGTCTTCCTGTGAAGAGAAAAGGAGAGCAAAGAAGCAAATCATCTACATACTGCAACAAAGTAGAACCCCTGAACTTTATATCATCCAGATCAGCCTTCAGGGTTGGTGAGAAATGAAGGGCTCTCAATAAAGCCCTTGAGACATTACTGTCCTGGTGAATTGTTTTTCTTCCCAAATGAAGGCAAACAGGTGTTGGCTAGCTTCATCAACTGGAATACTAAAGAGTGAACTCATAAATCAGTTACAGTAAAGAATTTACTTCTGATAGGAATAGATGTTAGTAACGTATGAGGGTTAGGAACAACAAGGTATTGAGGGATAACAATGTTTTTTTTTGTTTGTTTTTTTGTTTGTTTTTGGCCGTGCCGCGCAGCTTACGGGATCTTATTTCCCCAGCCAGGGATTGAACTCGGGCCACAACAGTGAAAGTGCCAAATCCTAACCACTGGACCACCAGGGAACTTCCTACAGTGTTGTTTTTTTTGCTCAGAGGTCCTGGGCCTCCACCCTTGGCCCTTAGGTTTTCTCACTGGGAAAATAGAAGTGTTACAGGGGCTAGTACAAGGGGTAAAGAGGCCTCAAGCCTTGTAATCTTCAATTATGGGCTTTGTGCCTTGAAGGGCTGCTTTACTTTATATGATATTGATTAATTCTGGGAAGAGGTTTTGAGGAATCTATGTGAAACTTGATGGGAGATGCACTATTAATTTTGCCAATATCAGTTGGAGATTTTGCCCATAAGGAAGGTGGTAGCTGATTCAATAGGGACAAATGATCAGTGTTTCCAGAATCAGCTCTAGAACAAATAAAAAGATGTCAAAGGATCATTTAATTCACCTGGCTGGTTACTTTGATGACTACTGTCAAATTCTAGAGTTAACTCTTCCTTTTGGGAGAAAGAAATTTTGGCATGATACTTCTCTAAGAAGTCTCGGCCTAATAAATGGGTAGGGACAGAGAAACTAAGGAGGAAAGGGTGTATGTATCTGAAAGGGCCTAAACAAAAGGGAATTGGTCAGAGATAGGAACCTTTTGAGGTTCATTAGAGATCCCCACTATTTGAACTGGGGTTTTGGGGGGTTTTTTTGGCCACGTCTCGTGGCATGTGGGATCTTAGTTCCCCAACCAGGGGTCGAACCCGAGCCCCCTGAATTGGAAGCACGGAGTCTTAACCACTGGACTGCCAGGGAAGTACTGAAATGCTTTAATATTCCCAGGCAGGGGCTGCTTTATATTAGTTGCATTGAGCACTGAGAGTGTGGCTCCAGCATCATTTAGGACTGGAAGAGACCCATTCCCAATCTGGAGAAATGTTTCTCCAAGTCGATTAAGAGGGAGAATTGGGAAAATCCCTGGTAGTTCCTTAGAGCCCCATAATTGAGAGTTGGGAGGATGTTGGAAAGGCTGGTTAGAGAGCTGAAGATGCCTAAAGTACTTAAATTTGTAGCAATCTCTTTTCCAATGTCCTAGCTCTTTGCAGTAATAGCAGAAACTAGGAGGGTTTTGGTTTTGTTTAGGAGCCTTCATTTGCTGGATTTGAAGATTAAGAATTTTGGTGGTCTCCCATTTAGGTGACTCATCTAGAGTGCAAGAGAGCTGGTTTGTCAGATTAATTAAATCTGGGATGAACATGGTTTCCCATTCCATCCTGGTCTTTTTTACTAGATGAGAAAGATCCCAGTTCAGCCCATTAATAAAAATAGAGTTAAAAACTACCAGGTGGAATCAACACATGAAGGAAGACCAGAATTTTTTTTTTTAATCTGAAGTCGATTATAATAGTTATGAACAGTTTCATCAGATTTTTGTATGCAAGCCTGAAGTTTGTTCCAATCAACAGGCTTTGGAAAAGCCCTAAGAATTGCTCAATGAAGTCGCTTAGCCATATCTCGAACCTGATCATGTAGTAAGTTAGTGGGCTGGTCTCCCAGTTGTAATTCTAGAGACATTTCAGGATTTTCCCAATTAGCAGTTTTCATCCAATGCTGGGCCTGGCCTTCACCAACAAGTATATGAACTAGCTGGTATAAGTCAGGGAAACCAAATTGGTAAATTTGAATGACTATATTAAATTCCTCAGGGACTTCCCTGGTGATGCAGTGGTTAAGACTGTGCTCCCAATGCAAGGGGCCTGGGTTCGAGCCCTGGTCAGGAAACTAGATCCTACACACATGCCGCGACTTAGAGTTCGCATGTAGCAACTAAGGAGCCCATGCAGGTGGGATAGGGAGGGTGGGAGGGAGGCTCAAGAGGGAGGGGATGTGGGGATATATGTATACTTATAGCTGATTCACTTTGTTGTACAACAGAAACTAACACAACATTGTAAAGCAATTATACTCCAATAAAGATATTAAAAAAAAAAAAAAAAAAGAGCCCACAAGCCACAACTGAGACCCGGTGCAACCAAGTAAAAATCAATCAATCAATCAATCAATAAATAAAATTTTTAAAAATAAATTCCTCAGAAAATCTGTGAGGATCTTCAGTTACTTTGGGAAAATCTTTGACAATGGCTCACAGTTCAATATAAGGGAATATAAGAAATTAAGGGTTTAACCTCTGGATCCTCAGAAGGCTTAATTTTTTTTTATGATTTTTTTAAAATTTATTTTATTTATTTATTTTTGGCTGCATTGGGTCTTCGTTGTTGCACGCAGGCTTTCTATAGTTGTGGCAAGCGGGGGCTACTCTTGGTTGCGGTGTACAGGCTTCTCATTGCAGTGGCTTCTCTTGTTGCAGAGCATGGGCTCTAGGTGCATGGGCTTCAGTAGTTGTAGCACGCAGGCTCAGTAGTTGTGGCTCGTGGGCTCAGTAGTTGTGGCTTGCGGGCTCTAGAGCGCAGGCTCAGTAGTTGTGGCACACTGGCTTAGTTGCTCCGTGACATGTGGGATCTTCCCAGACCAGGGCTTGAACCCGTGTCCCCTGCATTGGCCGGCGGATTCTTAACCACTGCGCCACCAGGGAAGCCCAGAAGGCTTAATTTTTAAGGGACAGGTTCTAACAAGTTGAGAGGAAAAGGGAGCTGGGAGAGTTTCAGAGAGGGGGTAAGTTCCGGGAGAGAATTTGTATGAGGGAATTGAGGGTAAAGAGGAGGCAGAGGCAGTATAGAAGGAATGATTGAAATGGTGCTGGAGGCAGAGTCTGGCCATAGGAAGCCAAGGGAGAGAAAGGGGGTGCCAGACGTGGAGCCTGAGACAAAGAAGCCAAGAAGAAGAGCCTGAGACTTCAGGAGCCATTTTATCTTTCTTTAATCATTTATTTACCTCAGTTAATCTTAAAATCTTATTTTGCAGAGAAGCAGTTTTAGCTTTCTGATAATGTTTGGAAGCCTTAAAATGCCAGTTGAAATAGGCATACCATTCAGCTCTGGAAATTTCTGAGCTATTGTAGTCCAGTTCAGTTTTAAGGAAATTAAGTTTGGAGATTTTAAAAGTTCCCCAAAATGGCCGTTGATATTCTAAATTGCCTTTGGACAGGTTGGTCCATTTAGTTAGAAATGCGCATGAGGAAGGACCACAGTTTTTAAACATAAAATTGGCCAGAGTCGCAGGGTGTGGGGGCCCACAGATAACTGGGATCCCATTTCTCAGAGGTTTTCCTCTAGAGTAAAAGAACAATTTTCAAACAGCTCAAACAACTTACAGTTCAAACAGCTCAATTCAAACAGCCTGCAAGCTAACACAGCCATTTCTAAGGAAACAGCCTGTACCTGGAGGAACCAGGCCAAAGGCTTTTCAGCCATTTTCCAGAGAACAGCCCCTAGTCCATAGGAATGGGCCAGTGACTGAACTGGCACAGTTTCAGTGAAGCAGCCCCTGTTCCCAGAGGAATGGGCCAATAGCTTCTCACCCAACTTCAGTTAAAACAGTCTGATTTCAAAATCACACTGAAGTGCCAAATGAGTGCCAAACAAGGCCATACAGAATAAGGCCTTAACCAGAAAAACAAAACCTTAAAATGGATCCTGAGTAAAGCCTGGAGAGCTTCATACACAAAGAGGGCATGAGCTTGGATCCAGGAGAAAGACCCTCCAAATTCCAGGGTCAGCCAGAAAAGCAGTGAGCTCAGTGGGCTCAACTGTGGGTACCTCACCTGTTTGCTCACCAGTCCTGGAGTCTTCAGGGGTCTCCTCTGGTCCCCATATGGGCCACCAAAATGTTGACCTAAATCAAATAGATGGCCAGGTATTTCTCCAGCAAAGATGGGCTTATTTGAGATCAGCAGAGAATTGCAATTCAGCGTCTGCAACCATGGTGAGCCACATGCAAGTTCCTGCACAGCAAGGGAAGAACACTTTTATAGAGGGGAAAGGGAAATTGGGAACACTATAGTAAACAGAGTCCATAGCTTTTCATTGGCTGAGTCCTTGCCAGGAAAGAAGAGGAGTCTTTCTTCCTACTGTTTGGGCTCTGCTATCATCACAGGGCATGAGAGCTCCTTCTTGTGGTCCCCCAACACTATTTAATTGAGGTTTCTGTTTATCAGTTTTTTATACCTTACTTGAACAGAGTTTCTGGAGAGAAACAAGGAGCATTCATTCATTCAGCATATATTTATTGAGCATCTACTATATGCCAAAAATGTTTCTAGTTCTTATAGATACAGCAGTCCAAAAAAACTGACAAAAATCTTGCTCATCATAGAGCTTACATTCTAATAGGACTGAACAGACAATAAGCAAGATGAATAAATAAAATTTCTGCTATGTTACATACTGATAAATATTATGGGGAGGAAGAGAGGAAAGGGAACTAGAAAGTATATAAGTGGGGAGTGGGAATGAGGGATGGCCTCACTGAGATGACTTTTGAGAAAATATTTGAAAGAAATGAAGGGAAAGTAGCTTTGAGAATATGGGGGATGGGGGGAAGGGATGTTACTGATGATGGAATGGCAAGTTCAAGGCCCTAAGATGAGAACATGCTTCTTGTGTTCAAGGAACAAGTAGCTCACGTGCCAGAACAGAGTGTGAGGGGCAGAGTAGTAGAAGATGATGTTGATCAGAGAGGTAATGAGGGCCAAGAGCACGTGAATCCTTTAAGATCACAATAAGAATTTTGCCCTTTAATCTGGGTGAAATGGAAAGAAGCCTTTGGAAGGTTTTGAGTAGAGGAATGATAGGCTATGACTTGGATTTTAACAGGATCTCTCTGGCTCCTGTGTTGAGAATGGGTCAGAGAGGGATAGGATGGGTATAGCAATAATTAGAGGAGTACTTGGAGCCAGAGAAGTGGAGATAGTGAGATATGATCAAAATCTGGATATATTTTGAAGGTTGAGCCAACAAGATTTGCTGCCTGTCGGATGTGGGGTGTGAGAGTAAGAGAGGTGTCAAGCAGAACTCCCAAGGTTTTTGACCTGAACACCTGAAAGGATGGAAATGCCATTACCTGAAATAGGGAAAACTCAGGCCAAGTTGTTATTGGGAGCAGGGGGCAAGGGAGTGGTCAAGGAACAGGTGGATATCAGGAGCTCAGTTTGGGTCATGTTAAGTTTGAAATCTCTTTTGAGACATCAAATGGAAATGTCAAATTTGCAATTAGATATATGAATCTGGAGTTCAGGGAAAAGGTAGGTGCTGGAGATAGAAGTTTGAGTCATTAGTTAGATATGAAGAAGTAACAGCAAAAGGTGCTGAGAAGGAGTGAGCAGAACAATAAGAAGAAAATCAGGCCAGTGTGGTGTCCTTGTCCTGGAAGCCAAATGAAGGAAGTGTTTTCAAGAAGGAAAGTGGAAGCTAGGAAGCAAGGAAGCACATGGCATACAAGAAGGAAAGTGGTCAACGGAGCATTAGGTTATTAGATCCCTGAGAGAAAGCATGTACTAAGTGGAAATGGTAAAAATGAGGGCTCTGGAGGTAAAATTTACTCTTTCCACTATTGTGCTTGTATCAGTCTTGACTGCACGACTGTTTTTTTTTTTTTCCTTCAATATTTATTTATTGATTGATTTATTTATTTTATTTATTTATTTGGCTGCGTCGGGTCTTAGTCACGGCACACGGGTTTTTTTTTTAATGTTTACTTATTTATTTATTTTCTTATTAGTCATCCATTTTATACACATCAGTGTATACATGTCAATCCCAATCTCCCAATTCATCACACCACCACCCCCACCCCTAGCCACTTTCCAACCTTGGTGTCCATACATTTGTTCTCTACTTCTGTGTCTCAATTTCTGCTCTGCAAACCGGTTCACCTGTACCATTTTCTAGGTTCCACAGATATGGGCACGCAGGTTCTTCATTGCAGCATGTGGGCTTCTCATTGTGGCAGCAAAGTGCATGGGCTCAGTAGTTGCGGCACGCGGGCTCTCTTAGTTGTGGCCCAAGGGCTCTAGATCACGTGGGCTCAGTAGTTGTGGTGCGTGGGCTTAGCTGCCCCGCCGCACGTGGGATCTTAGTTCCCCATCCAGGGGTCAAACCCACGTCCCCTGCATTGGAAGGCAGATTCTTACCACTGGACCAGCAGGGAAGTCCCTGCACAACTGTTTTGAATTGTCCTCGAAACAAAGTAGTGCTGCTTTGGGATTGGGTTTTGTCTTAACACTGCACTCCTCCTGTGACCTGGGGGAACCTGATTGCTGCCTCATACCTAAGTCATTTCCCCTTTACCATGTTCTGGTGTTGATCGCCTTTAAGAAGGGAGAATACTTAACTCAGCACTCTAAAACTTAGTAATGTTTAATGAGATTATGTCTGTGAGGCCCTTGGTAAATATGAAAATAACCTCCTAGAGAAACACAAAGCACTACTTTTACTACTACTTTTAGCATATTATTATTTTTATTATCTTCAAACATGCCAACCCTTTCCTTATTTTGTGAACACTTATTCAAAATAGAAAGCTTTCTAAAATGAAAACTAACTTTTCTCTTTCTCTTCAGCCTACTTGCTGCCTTAAAGCTAGCCCTTAATAGAGAAACTAGGTCTGTTAAGTGTTATTTTCTGCTTTTTCCTTCCTGTCTTCTTATTCTCCCAGCTGTCTCAACTCAGAACCTTGTAGGAAGAGAGTTATACTTCAGAAAACTGTTTGCTCTGACATTTAAACAAGCCTCCATTTTGTTTTTCCATATTGGAATTTTTCCTCTTCCCCTCTCCCATTTCCAGCACTCTGACCTGTCATCTTTTCAGCTCATTCATTATTGTTAACGTTTGCAGATTATACCAGAGGAGGGAGACAGATTTATAAACACGTGTTCCTACCCAGCTATTTC
The DNA here is from genome assembly GCF_009873245.2 of Balaenoptera musculus. Taxonomy (NCBI): domain Eukaryota; kingdom Metazoa; phylum Chordata; class Mammalia; order Artiodactyla; family Balaenopteridae; genus Balaenoptera; species Balaenoptera musculus. Next base: position 69,502,335 of record NC_045786.1, on the reverse strand, counting down.
AAGAGGAGGAATAACATTCCTCTTCTGATTGTATACCTGCTCTCTATATACAGCTGTGATCATCTGCCCTTGTTAATGAGGTGCCTACTTCTAAGTCTTACCTTGTCTAGAAATAAATGTACCCTGTTCCTATTCAAATTGGTTATACAGTAATCAGAGCAGCCCATCACTGGGAGGAGACATCCATATGGATTCACTTTGCTAACAGCCAGAGAGAATTTAGCCTAATTGCTTTCTTAGGAGGTTTGTCATTTCGCTTAAGATGCCAGGGCCCTAGAAAGGGATAGGAATCCTTTCCTTTTCCCCCCTGGATGCCTCCCTACAGTCCTTTATGTATCTTTTATCTAAGATGAAGATAAAGGGACATATTAAGGAAGTTGTGTAAAAAGAATCAGAACCCATTAAGAGATAGATGTGTAATGCCTTGAAGATCTGACCACTCATCAATAATGAGTAATGAGTAAATTACTTAACCTTTCTGGGCTTCCATTTCCTTATTTACAAAGTAACTTTTTTTTTTTTAATTTATGTATTTATTTATTTATTTTTGGCTGCGTTGGGTCTTAGTTGCGGCATGCAGGCTCTTAGTTGTGGCATGCGGGATCCAGTTCCCTGACCAGGGATCGAACCCGGGCCCCCTGCATTGCGAGCATGGAGTCTTAACCACTGGACCACCAGGGAAATCCCAGAGCAAGGATTTGGACTAAGGTTTTCTGACTGCAAGTTCAGTTATCTTTAGACAGCATTCTACATCAAAGAAGAATATGGTTGAGTTATTACAGATAGGCCCTGGGAGTGCTTAATCAAATAGTATTTTATTAGTCTATGACCAAAGACAAACAAAAGACTTATTCTGGAGTCTTTTAAGTTGTTTTTTTTTTTTCTTTTCTGCTCAGTTCTTTTTTTTTTTAATTTTTTTTTTTTATTTTTAGCTGTGTTGGGTCTTCGTTGCTGCACACGGGCTTTCTCCAGTTGTGGCGAGAAGCGGCCACTCTTCATTGTGGTGCATGGGTTTCTCATTGCAGTGTCTTCTCTTGTTGCGGAGCACAGGCTGTAGGTGCGCAGGCTTCAGTAGTTTTGGCTCGCGGGCTCTAGAGCACAGGCTCAGCAGTTGTGGCGCAGAGGCCTAGTTGCTCCGCGGCATGTGGGATCCTCCCAGACCAGGGCTCGAACCCGTGTCCCCTGCATTGGCAGGCAGATTCTTAACCACGGTGCCACCAGGGAAGTCCGAATTCTAGAGTCTTATTCTCTAGATACATTACATAGAAAATGTGCCTTTGGGCACATTGAATTATTACTGTATTCAAACTCACGACACATCCCTTTTGTTCTGAACACATAGCAAGAGGTAAAATATATAAAGTGAAAATCAAAGAACATGTTTGGGCTCACAAACAAAATAATCTTATCCATGGACCAAAAACAGAAGAGATGCAAGTCACTGAATGAGGCTGAAACTGTGGGCCTGCTGGCCTCCAGGTATGGGACCAGAGAATGGTGCCTGAGAGATGAGTTCCTGGTACTGAAAATATCTATAGAGATAGTTCATAAATAGAGAGAACTTGAGGCCAGGGGAGTAGGATGCCAACCCCCCAACCAGTCTCATGGAAGGAGACTTTTAAAAAGTTAATTGAACTTAGCAACAAAAAGAAATGAACTACTTACTGACACATGCAACAACATGGTGAATCTCAAAAGCATTATGTTAAGTGAAAGAAGCCAGATGTGGAAGACTGCATGCTGTCTGATTCATTGTATATGAAATTCTGGAAAAGGCAAAGCTATAGGAATATAAACCAGATTAGTCATTGTCTGGGGCTGGGGATGGTGAAATGAGATTGCACAAGGGCTGAGTACTTTTTGACTAATGGAAATGTTCTATAAATTGATTGTGGTAGTAATTATACAACTGTAAATATTAATCACACTCATCAAATTATATATTTTAAAACAAATGGATTTTATTGTATATAAATTATAACTATAAAGCAGATTTTTTTTTAAAGGGTATATAGGTATAGGGCTTCACACCAGAGTGACAAGTGGCAAGTTGGTTGCATGGCAAATTGTGTAGATTCAGACAAAAGTAAAGAATTGGAGCAACTAATGAAATCAATCTACTGTATTAGGTTTGATTATAATAGAACCTACCCATTGTTGGAGCTTTAAAAAAAATTGCCCTTGATAAAGAATTTGTTACTTAAAAAAGAAAAAAAGTTAATTGAGTGGGGGAGGAGGGAAGCCTAAGGAGTTGTGAAGAAGCTGCCTGCTGGTTCAATGATTAGAACTGTGATATCTTAAATATCTTCTAATGGCTCAGGCCATTAGAAGACCTCTTCAGACTAGGTCCTTAGGGGGCTAGGTGGAAGAAATTGCAAAGCTATTAAACAGAGAAGGGGGTAAATTAGTAACAAAAACATCTCATTCAAAAAAGAGACTGGGGGCTTCCCTGGTGGCACAGCGGTTGAGAATCTGCCTGCCAATGCAGGGGACACGGGTTCGAGCCCTGGTCTGGGAAGATCCCACATGCCGCGGAGCAACTGGGCCCGTGCGCCACAATTACTGAGCCTGCGCGTCTGGAGCCTGTGCTCCGCAACAAGAGAGGCCGCGATAGTGAGAGGCCCGCGCACCGCGATGAAGAGTGGCCCCCGCTTGCCGCAACTAGAGAAAGCCCTCGCACAGAAACGAAGACCCAACACAGCCATAAATAAATAAATAAAAATAAAAAAAAAAAAGAATATAAAATTTATAAAAAAAAAAAGAGACTGGAAACCAAAATTATATATAATAGAAATCTAATGCTAAGAAAGATAACCACTAAAAATTAACCAGGACTTCCATTTTGAGGAAGATGGAGTAGACATACCTTTCCTGATTTCTCCCACTAAATACAACTAAAAAACCTTTACATTATTTATATATATATATATATATAATATACAGAAATATCCAACAGAGGACTAGTATCTAGAATACATAAAGAACTCTCAAAACTCAACAGTAGGAAACAATCCAGTCAGAAAATGAGCTAAAATATGAACAGATATTTCACCAAAGAGGATATACAGATGGCAGATAAGCACATGAAAAAGCTGTTTAACATCATTAGCATTAGGGAAATGCAAATTAAAAATCACAATATGAGATATTACTATACAACTATTAGAATGGCTAAGATTAAAAAGAGAGAGAGAGGACTTCCCTGGTGGTGCAGTGGTTAAGAATCCGCCTGCCAATGCATGGGACACGGGTTCGATCCGTGGTCTGGGAAGATCCCATATGCGGCGGAGCAACTAAGCCCATGAGCCACAACTATTCAGCCCACGTACCTAGAGCCCGTGCTCCACAACAAGAGAAGCCACAAAATGAGAAGCCCGCGCACTGCAATGAAGAGTAGCCCCCACTCGCTACAACTAGAGAAAGCCCGCGTGCAGCAACAAAGACCCAGCGCAGCCAAAAATAAAATAAATAAATAAATATTTTTTTAAAAGTTAAAAAAGAAACCAAAACTAATGCAACTACAATATGACTCAGTAATTGCATTCTTGGGTATTTATTTTGGAGAGATGAAAACTTAAGTTCAGGGGACTTCCTTGGTGGTCCACTGGTGAAGACTTCGTGCTTCCACTGCAGGGAGTGGAGGTTTGATCCCTGGTCAGGGAACTAAGATCCCACATGCCATGCTGTGCGGCACAGCCAAAACAAAACCAATAAATAAATAAACAAATTGTATTTTTAAAAAACCAAAAAACTTAAGTTCACACAAAAACCTGTACACAAATGTGTATAGCAGCTTATTCATAATAGCCAAAAACTGGAAACAACCCAGATGTCCTTCAGCAGGTGAGTGGTAAGACAAACTATGGTATCTCCATACCAAACCACCAATAAAAAGGACTAAACTATTGATACATACAACAACCTGGATAAATCTCCAGAGAACTATATGCTGGTAGGAAAAAAAAAAAAAAACAGTCCCAAAAGGTTATATACTGTATGATTCCATTTATATAATTTTTTTGAAATGACAAAATTATAGAAATGAGAAACAGATTACTAGTTGCCAGGAATTGAGGAGGGGTGGGGATGGGAGGGAAATGAGTGTAGCTAGAAAAGGACAACATGAGGTACCCTTGTGTTGATGGAAATATTTTGTATCTTCATTATATCAATGGCAGAATCTCGGTTGGGATATTATACTATAGTTTTGTTGTAAAATGTTACCATTAAAGGGCATGTGAGATCTCTTTATTATTTCTTACAACTGTATGTGAATCTATAATTATCTCAAAAATTTTAAATTAGTTTTAAAAATTTAACCATCAGGAATTGAATGCACACCTGATGAAATTAACATATGGTACAAAGACTGTAATAAGTATGTTTAGAATTCTTAAAGAGAAACAGAATAATAAACTCTATTAAAAATAAAACTATGAAAAAAATAAAAAATAAAACTATGAACCAAACAGCCAGTAATTAAATAATGTCATGTAGATATGAAAAATTAACCAGTTTAAAATTTTGGAAATGAGAAAAAGTTCATTTAAATATAATTATATATTATAGTCATTGAAATTTTTTAAAAACCTCAATACATTGGATAAATTCTAGGCTACATATAGTCAAAGAAAAGATTATAAATTGGAAGAATCAAGCACAAAGAAAAACTATATGAGAGATCAACATCAGTCCTAGAAAAAAAAAAATGAAAAGAATGACAGAAAGACAATAAATTAATATATAATAGGTAATGACTTTCCTGAATTAGAGAAATTCTAATTAGAAACTTAACTAGGTAGGTTGTACACTCCAAGTACTGTATACCAAACAGATAAATAAAAGTAAATTCAGGGAGACTTCCCCGGTGGCACAGTGGTTAAGAATCCGCTTGGCAATGCAGGGGACACAGGTTCCATCTCTGGTCCGGGAAGATCCCACATGCCGCGGAGCAACTAAACCCATGCGCCACAACTACTGAGCCTGCTCTCTAGAGCCCACGAGCCACAACTACTGAGCCCGCACACCACAACTACTGAAGCCCGCACGCCTAGAGCCCGTGCTCTGCAACAAGAGAAGCCACCGCAATGAGAAGCCCGCGCACCGCAACAAAGAGTAGCCCCCGCTCGCCGCAACTAGAGAAAGCCCTCGAGCAGCAACGAAGACCCAACGCAGCCAAACATAAATAAATTTATTTATTTAAAAAAAAGAGTAAATTCAGTATTCTGGTTAAATATGGTAGATTGAAAGTACATGTTTACCTCCTACCTTCCCCCTAAAACCCATTCAAATGTCAGTAAAGGGATTTTGTTTTTAAGATATAAACTCACAAGGTAAAGAAGACAGACAGGTATAAATCAGTAAAACTTGGGACACTAGAAAGCAGGTGCACAATGCTAATTTAAGAGACCTGAAAAAACAGAAGCTTGTTTGTTTGTTTCTTTGTTTACCTGAGGTTGGGAGGAAGGAGAGCCAAGAATAAGGAGTTTGCACCACAGATTTCTAGAAATACTCAGAAATTGGAAATATCAGAGTACCTTTGAACACAGGGAATATGAGGTGAAGCTGAAGACAGAAGACTGGCTGAAGGTCTAGAGAAGAAGCAAAGGCTGTGCATTATTATCCCCATCCTACACAGCTCCTCTGCCATTACAGAAAACTGATGTTCATTCTTCGGAGAGTTTCAACCAGAGCAGGGACACTGGGCATAGAGGAAGGCAGGGTGCTGTACCAAGGACTAAGTGAAAATCCATATAACATAGAGAAACTGGCAGGCAGGTAAGAAATTAAAGAGTTCCTCTCTGGGGAATCTGACAAGTCCTGGAAAGGAGGAAAAATCTCTACCAGTATTCATGGCTTAATGGAAAGGCCCACACATAGTGCTTCCCGTCCAATTTTTATTACCTTTCATTTAAATATGAACAAGATCCGAAGGTCACCAAACTTTTTGAGGAAAACCTGAAAAACAAGAGATTGTAGGACAAAACAAACAGAAAAAAAGGAGTTAGAGGGAAAAAACTACTGAGAGAGCAAAAGACTATTGAGAGAAAAAAATATATAATGAAGTATCTTCAGAGAGATAAAATATTGTATCCCATGAAACAAGGATACTTTTTTTTTTTGATTAAAAATGGCAAAAATGAAAATTTCAGTATGTAACCTAGAAGATGAAGGAAATCCCTTATAATATACAACCAGAAGACAAAGAAATGGGAAATAGGCTAGAAAGATAAGAGGATTAGTCTAGAAGGTCCATATAGGAGTTCCAGTAATCAAGAACAAGTGGCAAGTATAATTGATAAGAAGACAGAAAATTAATAAGGATATAGAGGATTTGAAAAACATTATCAATCAACTTGATCTATCATTTATAGGCTACCCAACAACTGCAGAGTATACATTTTGAAATATTCTTTTCAGGTGCACATGGGATGTTCTTCAAGATAGACCATATTTTATACCATAAATTAATTCTTAATAAATTTAAAAGAATTGAAATCATATATAGTATGTTTTCTAATCACAATAGAATTATATTAGAAATCAGAAACAAAAAGATAGTTGGAAAATTCCCAGGTATTTGAAAATTTGACAACACTCTTGCAAATAAACCCAGAATCCAAAAAAAAAAGCCAGGGAAACTAAATGTTTTGACCTGAATGATAATGAAAACATATCAAAACTTGTGGACTGGGCTTCCCTGGTGGCGCAGTGGTTGAGAATCTGCCTGCTAATGCAGGGGACATGGGTTCGAGCCCTGGTCTGGGAAGATCCCACATGCCGTGGAGCAGCTGGGCCCGTGAGCCACAATTACTGAGCCTGCGTGTCTGGAGGCTGTACTCCGCAACAAGAGAGACCGCGATAGTGAGAGGCCCGCGCACAGCGATGAAGAGTGCCCCCCACTTGCCACAACTAGAGCAAGCCCTCGCACAGAAACGAAGACCCAACACAGCCATAAATTTAAAATAAATAAATAAATAAATAAATAAATAATAAAAATTTTTTAAAAAAAGGAAAGCATTAAAAAAAAAAAAACTTGTGGACTGCAACTAAAGTGGGCTATGAGGGAAATTTACACCTTAAATGCTTATATTAGAAAAGAAAAAAGATCTAAAACAGGGGTTGGTGAACCTTTTCTGTAAAGGGCCAAACAGTAAATATTTTAGGCTTTGAGGGCCATATAGCCTCTATTACACATACTCAACTCTGTCTGCCTTGAGGCGTGAAATCGGGCATAGGCAATGGGCAAATGAATAAATGTGGCTGTATTCCAATAAAACTTTATTTCTGAGCAGTATTTGAATTTCATATAATTTCACATGACAAAATATTATTCTCCTTTTCATTTTTTTTCTACAAGTAAAAATGTAAAAACCATTCTTAGCTTGTTAAAGATACCTTTAAAATATCTCATGGTAGAATGTTTATGACCTAGTGATAAGACATAAAAAGCACAAACAATAAAGGAAAAGCTTAATATATTTGACTTCATTCAATGTAAAACTAACCAAAAATAATTTAGAATTAAGGCAAAAAAAAAAAAAACAAAATTAAAAACTCCATGTCAGGGAATTCCCTGAGTTCTAGTGGTTAGGACTCTGTGCTCTCACTGCCTAGGGCCAAGTTCAATCCCTAGTCGGGGAATTAAGATCCCACAAGCTGTGTGGCGCAGCCAATAAAAAAAGTCCATGTCAGACATTTTATACCATGTTAAATTTCAGGTGGATCAAAGATTTAAATATAAAAAATCAAACCATAAAAATACCAGAAGAAACCATAAGAAAAAAAACTGTTAATAAAGTGATGGAATGGGGAAAGCCTTTTGAAACATGACAAAAATTCTGAAGCCATAAAAGATTGATAAATGTAACAACCTAAAAGTAAGTAATTTCTGCATAGCATTAACCACCGTTGGCAAATGACAAACCGGGGGAAATATCTGATTTGTAGTACAGTCAGAAGGCTTACTGTGGTATATAAACAGTCACAAATAAGAAAAAGACTATAATTCAGCAGAAAAATTAGCAAAGGATATGAACAGACAGTTCATTAGAAGGTAAATACAAATGTCTCATAATGGTATCTTGTAATGAAATGCTGTACAAACTCATAATAAGAAACATGACATTAAAACTACATAAAACACCATTTTTCTCCTATCAGATTGGCAAAACCAGAAAGTTTGAGAACACTATGTTGCCAAAGGGAAAGGACAACAGGTGTTCTCATGAACTACTAGTGGGTTTATAAATAAGTACATCCTCTCTGAGGGCAAATTGGCAGTATTTATGAAAAATCCAAATACAAATGCTCTGTGATTAGCAGTTTTACTTATAGGAATTTATCTTACAGACATATTCTGTGATATGTAAGATAAAACATTTGTACTAGGTTATTTATTCAGCGTTATTTGTAATAGCAGAAGAATGAAGCAACCTAAATGTCCATCAACAGGGGACTGGATAAATAAATGATGGTACGGTTTGAAATCATTCATATGCAGCCATTGAAAAGAATGAAGTAGTTCTATGTTTACTCATATGGAATGATGCAAAATATATGGTTACGTGGAAAATGTGCAGAACATTGGTGTGCATTGCTACCATTTGAGGAAGAATATATAAACATATTTGCTTATAAATATATAAAATACCTCTGGAGGAGTACATGGATATCCATGGATGTTTCTGAGTATGGGGCCTGAAAAGCTGAAGAACAGTGACAGGAGGGACACTTCATTTTATATTGGGGTTTGTTTGCATTTTTTTTTTACTACCTTTTAAATTTTGGAGTGTGACTATGGTATCTATTCAAAACCATTTTTAAATAAAATGAACATGTCAGGAATGTTCATTGTGATGTCATTTAAGAGTGAAAATGTGCAAGAAACATCTAAATTTCCATCAACAATATGTATAAATTGTGGTCAAATTATGCAATGACATACTTGAGCACCATTAAAATAAATGGGTTAAGCTCTTCATGTCAACATTGATAAATCTCAAATTTGTAATGTTAAGTGAGAAAGGTAAGTTATATACCCAGCATGATCCTATCAATGGCAAGTTTGAAAATATAGTAAACAATGGTTTTCAACTATGATGTTTTTATTCTTTAAAAAATAAACCTATTGCAAGTATAGCACAAAATTTTATAAATCCATTGAGCTGGGTGGTGGGTACATGAGTTTTTGTTAAGTTATCCTTTGTATTTTTTTAGTGTATTTGAAATACTGCGTAATTTTTAAAAGTTAGGAAAATGTGCCTTAACTGGACCATGGAATCTTTGCAACCGTTGCCCATCCTAAGGGGCCCTGGTAGTGTTGTAGGCAGTTCCTGTGGAACTATTCCAGCCTAATGCTGTTAGGCCCACTGGGACCTAGAGCACCCCCTAAACCCTCCTACAGGAGCCAGAATGCTACTCAGATGGAAAATACTCTTCTCAGTGGCCAACAGCGTTTCTCTTGTCTATATCTGAGTCTTCTTGTCTTCCAGGGATGTTGGTGGTGAATGTAACATGGAGGAACAAGACTTACGTAGGTACACTTCTTGACTGCACACGACATGATTGGGCACCCCCCAGGTAAGCACTCTACAGCTTTTTAGTTTATGTTCATCTGAACCACCCTCATCAGTGACCCCTTATACCTTTATCCTGTTAGAGTTGGACAGCTTTTAAAAGACACCCAGCTTTTAAAGGACAGTTATGTTATAGAAACAAGGGAAGGCATTATATTCATCTGGCATTCAAGAAGAATAAATCAATGGGTAGGAATGGTGAGAAGATCCTATTTAAGCCTTTATCTGGAATGACTGAATTCTGGCTTCTACCTACAGTCACCTTGAGACCAAGGCCAGAATCTGACTACAGGTGAACAAGCATTCATTGATGATGGTTTTTGATAGTAGCTATCTCTCAGAAGTTTAAACTCGAGAACATTTTCAGTTTCATAAACTACACTAGACAGTCTGGGTTTCACAAGGACCTTTTCAAGTTGCAGTTGGCCGTAAGACTGATATTTCAGTGAATAGCACTTTACCGCTTGTTCCTAATATTAATTTCCAGTTTGTCAGGGTTGGGGGAACCCAAATCTTGGGGAATAATTTATAGTTAGTATGCAGATAACATTCTCGGAGCTCACCAGTTAATGCAGTTACCATGCTTTCAGAAGTTCCTTTAACAAATCATATTCACTGAAAATGATAGTTACCATATGGACAGTTCTTCTGGAGGCTGCAGCTAAACTGGTTTGAAGATAGCTTCTTTTCTTAATAATATCCTGTTGTGTTTGTCATTTGCCAAGGTTCTGTGACTCTCCCACCAGTGACTTGGAAATGCGCAATGGTCGGGGTAGAGGCAAACGCATGCGTCCCAACAGTAACACACCTGTCAATGAGACAGCCACAGCCTCTGACAGCAAAGGGACCAGCAGTAGCAGCAAAACCCGAGCAGGAGCCAACAGCAAAGGCCGTCGGGGCAGCCAGAATTCTTCAGAACATCGCCCAGCTGCCAGCAGCACCTCTGAGGATGTCAAGGCCAGCCCTTCCTCAGCTAATAAGCGGAAAAACAAACCCCTTTCAGACATGGAGCTGAATTCTAGCTCAGAGGACTCCAAAGGGAGCAAGCGTGTCCGTACTAATTCCATGGGCTCAGCCACTGGCCCCCTCCCTGGGACCAAAGTGGAACCCACTGTTCTAGACAGAAATTGTCCTTCCCCAGTCCTGATTGACTGTCCCCACCCAAACTGCAACAAAAAGTACAAGCACATCAATGGACTTAAGTACCACCAAGCTCATGCCCATACAGATGACGACAGCAAGCCAGAAGCAGATGGAGACAGTGAGTACGGAGAGGAGCCCACCCTACATGCAGACCTCGGGAGCTGCAATGGTGCATCTGTCTCACAAAAAGGTTCCTTGTCCCCTGCCCGCTCCGCTACCCCCAAAGTTCGGCTCATAGAGCCCCATAGCCCTTCTCCTTCAAGCAAATTCAGCACAAAAGGCCTCTGTAAGAAAAAGTTGAGTGGGGAAGGGGACACAGATCTCGGGGCCTTATCCAATGATGGCTCTGATGATGGACCCTCAGTAATGGATGAAACAAGCAATGATGCCTTTGATTCTTTGGAAAGGAAGTGTATGGAAAAAGAAAAATGTAAAAAGCCCTCTAGTTTGAAACCTGAAAAGATTCCTTCCAAAAGTTTAAAGTCAGCCCGGCCCATTGCCCCTGCCATCCCCCCACAGCAAATTTACACCTTCCAGACGGCCACCTTCACAGCAGCAAGCCCAGGTTCCTCCTCAGGCTTGACCACCACAGTGGTCCAGGCCATGCCCAACAGCCCCCAACTGAAGCCCATTCAGCCCAAGCCCACTGTGATGGGAGAACCTTTCACAGTCAACCCTGCCTTGACTCCAGCCAAGGACAAGAAAAAGAAAGACAAAAAAAAGAAGGAATCTTCAAAGGAACTTGAAAGTCCTCTGACCCCTGGGAAGGTATGTCGAGCAGAAGAAGGCAAAAGTCCATTCAGGGAATCATCAGGAGAGGGGATGAAGATGGAGGTGCTCCTAAATGGCTCCTCAGACCCCCACCAGAGCCGACTGGCTAGCATCAAGGCGGAAGCTGACAAGATCTACAGCTTCACGGACAATGCTCCCAGCCCTTCAATTGGAGGCTGTAGCCGCCTAGATAGCACTACCCCTACCCAGCCCATGACCCCCTTACATGTAGTGACCCAGAATGGGGCTGAAGCCAGCTCAGTCAAAACCAACAGCCCTGCATACTCCGACATCTCTGATGCTGGGGAGGATGGGGAGGGCAAAGTGGAAAGCGTCAAATCAAAGGACCCTGAACAGTTGGTTAAGGACGGGGCCAAGAAAACCCTTTTCCCCCCTCAGCCACAGAGCAAAGACTCACCATATTACCAAGGCTTTGAGAGTTACTACTCTCCGAGTTACACACAATCCAGCCCAGGGGCTCTGAACCCCAGCAGCCAGGCAGGAGTGGAGAGCCAGGCCCTGAAGACAAAAAAGGATGAGGAGCCTGAGAGCATAGAGGGAAAAGTGAAGAACGATGCCTGCGAGGAAAAGAAACCAGAGCTGAGCAGTTCCAGTCAGCAGCCCTCCGTCATCCAGCAGCGTCCCAACATGTACATGCAGTCCCTGTACTACAACCAGTATGCCTATGTGCCCCCCTATGGCTACAGCGACCAGAGCTACCACACCCACCTCCTGAGCACTAACACCGCTTACCGGCAGCAGTATGAAGAACAGCAGAAACGGCAGAGCTTGGAGCAGCAGCAGCGGGGACTGGATAAGAAGGCAGAGATGGGCCTGAAGGAGCGGGAGGCAGCACTCAAGGAAGAATGGAAACAAAAGCCGTCAGTTCCACCAAGTCTCACCAAGGCCCCCAGCCTGACAGACCTGGTGAAGTCAGGACCCGGGAAGGCCAAGGAGCAAGGGGCTGACCCTGCCAAATCAGTCATTATTCCCAAGTTGGATGACTCTTCCAAGCTCCCCAGCCAGGCCCCGGAAGGACTTAAAGTAAAGCTGAGTGAGGCCAGCCACCTAGGCAAGGAGGCCTCTGAGGCAAAGACAGGTGCCGAGTGTGGCCGACAGGCAGAGATGGATCCAATACTCTGGTACCGACAGGTAACTAACTGTTCTGGAAGGAAATAGAAATACCGTTTGATAGTTTTTCTGTCTTCCTCACAAATCAGGGCTGTCCTTTTGTAGGGAATCAACAGAATACACATTAGCAGAAGAAATCTATAATTTTACGGATTCTTTACTTTCGTAAATCATTTTAACTTTTTTTGTTTGTTTGTTTCTTATTTATCTTTGGCTGCGTTGGGTCTTCGTTGCTGCACACGGGCTTTCTCTAGTTGCATCAAGCGGGGTCTACTCTTCGTTGCAGTGCGCGGGCTTCTCATTGCGGTGGCTTCTCTTGTTGCGGAGCACGGGCTCTAGGTGCGCGGGCTTCAGTAGTTGTGGCACGCGGGCTCAGTAGTTGTGACTCGTGGGCTCTAGAGCGCAGGCTCAGTAGTTGTGGCGCACGGGCTTAGTTGCTCCATGGCATGTGGGATCTTCCAGGACCAGGGCTCGAACCTGTGTCCTCTGTGTTGGCAGGCGGATTCTTAACCACTGCGCCACCAGGGAAGCTCTAACATTTTTTTTTAAAAGCACTTTTTACACCAGTAAAAGGTGTTTTTCCCATTTGACAAGAGAGGCCCAGGTAAGTTAGCTTGATTTGTCTGGAATTACTTGAGACTTAACTGGCAGAGCCAGAACTGGAACCCAGGTATCTAGTGATTCCTAGTCCAGTGTTTCTTCCGCAGTGTGGTTCCTATGGAATGAGTTAATGGTGGTCTCTTTAAAGTAGGCCAGAAGTATGCAACTCAGACCGAGTTACTCTCAAAAAGATTTTCTAGGCAGAGTTAGAACTAAGAACTTGGTCTTACATTTTGCTCTGTTCCTCAGACTTAGAAAGTCTCCCCTTCCCTCTTTGTGCCACAGTTAGACCACCCTCCTCTGAGCGGGGCACCACCCATAGCTCTCTGCCCCTGAGTTTGCTCTGAAGAAGGGAAACCACCTAAATATCCTTGGAAAGGGAACGGCTTCTTCTAGTCAAGGAGTCCTTTCCCCAGAATGCTTGTTCTCTCCTAGAGAAGACCCACTGGTGGATTTTCCCTTTCTTTCACCACATCTTATTTCCTTTTATGGGGGGAGGAGACAGGCATTTAAGCAGGAGGGACCAGAGGTGATTTTAAACAAAGGTCAGTAGAGGCCAAGATCCTGCTGTGCCCCAGGTGTCTAGTATTATCTGCTCTGGTGTTTCTACGGGGACATTGGGCTTGAAATCTCTCTCTCTTATCTGTAAAACACTCAGAGCTCATTCTGTGATTGTTGTAGGAAGCAGAGCCCCGGATGTGGACATATGTTTATCCTGCCAAGTACTCAGACATCAAGTCAGAGGATGAGCGGTGGAAGGAGGAGCGGGACCGCAAACTGAAGGAGGAAAGGAGTCGGAGTAAGGACTCTGTTCCCAAGGAGGATGGGAAGGAAAGCACAAGTAGTGACTGCAAGCTGCCCACGTCTGAGGAATCCCGCCTCGGGAGCAAGGAGCCCCGACCAAGTGTCCACGTGCCTGTGTCCTCTCCCCTCACCCAGCACCAGTCCTACATCCCCTACATGCACGGCTACTCCTACAGCCAGTCCTATGACCCCAACCACCCCAGCTACCGGGGCATGCCTGCCGTGATGATGCAGAACTACCCAGGTACGGCACCGAATTCTAGCTGCTGTTCCATTCAGTGGGAAGGTAAATGAGGCACAGATTTCGAATCCAGAGTTTTCTTGCTCAGCTCTCAGGCTTACTGAGGCTCAGGTGGATGACAGCTCTGATTTGAATGTGGCCTTCTGTGAAGTGGTCACTCTAATCCTGAGCTCCTTGAATGACCCCTACTTACAGTCTGTGGGACCACTCCTCCCTCCCTTGCACCAGCTAGAGGGTTGACTCTACAGTCAATTTTTATGAATAACTAAAGGCGAAACCCCCTCCCTACCAGAGCCGTCTTCCCTCAGCTGGGATTTTCTAAACACATACTCTAGGGACTTCCCTGGCGGTCCCAGCGGGTACAGGTTCAATCCTTGGTCAGGGAACTAAGATCCCACATGCCTCGGGGCGTGGCCAGAAAAACAAACAAACAAAAACACATACTCTCTACATTTTGCAATGTGCTAGGCACTGTGGGGAATACAAAAGAAATAGGGAAGACTATCTCAATCCCCTCAAGGAGCTTACAACTTAATTGCAGCAGGAGAGAAACGTGGAACAAATAAAATTCAACCCAGGAGAGTGCAGGTATTCATTTGCAAGATCGTGTTTAGCTGTAAGGTCAGGAGGCAGTCTGTGAGGGGAAGAGCAGTTTGAAGTCAGATTGGGGGTAAGTCCAGCTAGAAAGATTCAGTCTGGGAAAGATAAACTCTTTATACTGCCATCCATGAGTTCTTGGGGAGGGGGGCACAAGGTAGGAGTTTAAGTGTTTTTTAACTTGTTAGAAGAAAAGGCTCACTTTACTCACTGATCTCTGTTGCCTGAAGAGCCATGTGGGATGTTTCTGGGGTGGAAGACTCCTTCTTTCACTTCTCAGAGCTCCCACCTCCCTATAAGAGAGCAGCTGAAATAGTCTTGATATTGACTTTATAAGGCAAATACTAAATAGGACACATAAGCTTTTCAAACTGAGATAGGAAATTGTCTCATCCTGTAGTATTCCTTTCTCCTGTTACCCCAATCCTTCTATATAAAAACAGTTGTTCCATTTGTTGAGTACCTGCTCTGTGCTAGGCACTGGACTAGGTGATTTATGTACATTATCTTATTTAATCTTCTCTGTCAACCTATGAAGTATTGGTATCTTCATTGTGATGGTCAAGAAACTGAAGCTCAAAAGGTTAATTGGAGCTAATTAATTTGTTAATTTTGTTCAGGGTTACCTAACTGGTAAGTAGAGGAAGGATTTGAGCCCAAGGACATCTCCAAATCCAATGATCTTTCAAATCCTACGACTGTATCACTTCTCCAAGATGAATCTGAGATTGGGGCTCTAAGGAAGTTGGTTCGCCAGAAACTGAGGGCCATGTTTCTAATATCCCTTAGCTGTTTGCCTCTAGAGCTCAGTAAAGGAAGTACACACTAAGAGTCTCAGCCCGAAGACACTGTGGTAGAAAATATCTCAGCCTGAGCCTCACCAGGCTCACTGAAGCAGAGTTTCTTCTCCCTCTCCCATTTCTTTGACTGCTTTATTTCTCTTCCCCAGGTTCCTACCTGCCTTCCAGCTACTCTTTCTCCCCGTATGGCAGCAAGGTCTCAGGGGGTGAAGATGCTGACAAGGCACGAGCCAGCCCCAGTGTCAGTTGTAAATCCAGCTCAGAGTCCAAAGCCCTGGACCTCTTGCAGCAGCATGCCAGTCATTACAAGAGCAAGTCTCCCACGGTGAGGGAAGTGCAGTGACACTGACTGTTGTCAGAGACCAATAAGGCCAGATCCAGGGTCTGGGAGAAGACGGACTAGTTCAAGTCCTAACCACAGTGTGGTTTGGCTGACTTGACATTAGCTCTACCAGGCACCTCCTTGATTCTTAGGTGTCCTGCATCTTTAAGGAGTCATAATGTGGGCTCTGGGCATCTTGCTTTCATGTATGTGTCTCACAGTAGAGCTTTTGTGTCTGTTTTCCTTTCCAGATAAGTGATAAAACTTCTCAGGAGAGAGATCGGGGAGGTTGTGGGGTGGTTGGGGGTGGTGGCAGCTGTAGCAGCGTCGGGGGAGCAGGCGGGGGTGAAAGGAATGTTGACCGGCCCCGAACCTCCCCTTCTCAGCGCCTGATGTCTACACACCACCACCACCACCACTTGGGGTACTCATTGCTCCCAGCACAGTACAACTTACCCTATGCAGCAGGTAAGCCTCACTTCCCCACTTCCTATCCTTTTTACTCCATCCCAGTAGCACTGCCCACAGCAGGGGGCCCCTGGCAAGAACCGCCGCCCCCCCTTTTTCTCCCTTGTGCGTCTCATCTGCCCATAATCCTAGCGTCCTGCAGACAGTCAATAAAATCATGACATTTGTTTCATCCCTTGGAGCTTGGGGATTCTCAGACTCCTCCAGAAAATTGGCTTTGATATTCAGAAGAATAAGGAGCAGGTGTTCCCACAGCCAAAGAGTAACAAGCAACTGAAAAATAGAGCCTGACTATCTATCCCGAGCTGCTATATCTATCCGAGTATCAGATTTTCTTCTGTCAGCACCCCAAAACTCAGTGGAGCTAGGAATTTAAGGAGAAACTCTTCCCAATACCCACTCAGCTGGCAAAAAGGGAGAGTGCTTAAGGGGAGGGTCTGGGAGTGCCACACTAACACATCCTCCTCCTCACTCAGGGCTTTCTTCTACAGCCATTGTTGCCAGCCAGCAAGGCTCGACTCCTTCACTCTACCCACCCCCCCGGAGGTGAGAATGGTAAGTAACTTTTTAATTTGGGGCAACACCTAGAGAGCAGGGATAGGTGATACCTGGATCACAGAATCCCTGCAGAGCCACAGTGAAGGATAGCTCTGTGGGCTGTGGTCTGGAAATGGTGGAACCCTGGGCAAGCTTCTTGTGTAAGTCTCCCATGAAGCCATCTGCCTCCGCGGAGAGGAGCTGTGGAACATGTCTCCCCTAGCGACCAGGACTGGCCTCCTCTGCAGTTCATTTTCTTGGAGCACCACCCTGGGGTTGTTTTTACCAGCCGGCTGAATGCCTGGTTATCTGTCCATGTTTCCCTTGCAGAACACCAAGTGCCCGGATAAAGTCAGCTTCACGGGCCCGGACTGGCTCACCCAAGGAGGTGCTGGAGGTGCCATTTAGACATCAGTTAAATGGTATTGATCATCTTGTTTGCCGTTCCCACCATGACTGAAGGCAGACCCTTGGTTATCTTGCCTCCACCAGATCCCCGGACTCCCTGACCCTCCCTCTTCCTCAGGAGCTGGAGAGCCGGTACTTAGCAAACATATTTATTCTCTTGGCCACAGTAGTGACTGTTGTGGCCTCTGTGGAGGTGAAGGCACGGGGAGCAACCAGGGGAACATGGCCTCAGCCCAGAGAAGTCACTGGTCTGTTCCCCAAGCCCCTGGTCAGCTGCCGGAGCAGTACCAAGCCCCCCAGGGAGGGACCCCCGAGCACTGGGTAAGGTCTGAAGATAGCACAGCAGCCATACCCCTCTCACCATCATTACCACCATCACCAGACCCTGCATCTCCCCAGTGGTTTGGGCCCTGGGAACTGGCAGCACGTGGAGGGATTAGAATCTCAGGAAAGAAATTGGGGGCTGTTTTCCCTGCAGTTGTGAAAACAAGGTCTTCAAACATGAAGACTTCTCCCCTCTCACATGGGCACATGTAAACGCCCAGAGCCCAGCCTGGAAAGGGAGACCAAGGCATTTGCCCCACCATGGCCTTGGGCTGCCTGTCAGGCAGAAGGCCAGGGGCCCCAGCACCAGCACGGAGCTCCCCGCGGATTCTGGGCGAGAGCTGGAGCTGGAGCAAGAATTGGAGTCTGTGAACTAGAAGCTGCAAGCCCACTAAGCCCTGCTGCTGCTTAGCCCCCACTCCTTGCCCTTTTCTCACCTCCCTCCCGACCCCTTGGTGCCTCTCCCAGGGGGATCCCCACACTGATCTCTCCTCCTCTTTTCCACTGCTTGGCTCTTAAGGCTCAGGCAGGTAAAACAGTATCCCCCGGCATGGGGAGCTTTGGAGTCTGCCAGGTCACCTGAGCGCAAGCCAGGAGGCAGGCCCTGGGAGCACCCAGCCCTTCTTAAGAGATGTCCTGTCCAAGCAGCCATCTGAGAATCCTCCTCATCTAGGGCCGTAAGTCTATACAGCCCAATTTCTCTGTACACAACTACATGACTTTATGTAGCTCAACCTGTAACCCCATGTGTGCCAACATAAGCCGTGTTTTTTTGTAACACACTTTTTTGTTTTAGGGGCTACTGACCATGGGAGATTATCTGTTCCTTAGACCCTGGCATAACACATGCAAGCCATTACTCCTCGGAGCCACAGAGTGTAGTCAGTGGAGCTGTGCTTTGAGGCAGAGACATTTCTCTGCTCTCCTTACAAATGCAGTCCCAGTCCAGGCTTTATGCTGTGTCACTGGGAAAGTGACTGTGATTCGGTAGCTTTATTGGAGTCACTTCTTCCCCAAGGTGTGGGGAGCTTTAGCTCTTAGTTTTTGAGGTATCATCCCTTTGTCTTCCTCCTCTCCTGTCTTTCGTTGACCTTGTGGATTGAGAGAGAGATGAAGACTGACAGACACCAACCTAGGTTAGAGACGGGTGTTTGTGACCAGAGTGCCAAAAATGACCATTTAAGAGCAGGGACTTGGCTCTGACAGTTTGGGGCATGGAGGTGGAAGACGGTAAGCACAATGCCCAGTGGAGGCTGCTTTCCAAGATCCCCAGAGCCCTGTTCTAGAGAGGCTTAGGGTCTCTTGCCCAAGAGGAGCCCCTCTGACCTACAGACCTTTCCTCTAGGTTTCCATGTCCTTGTTTTTGTTCAAGTTGGGTTCTGAGCCCTCCCCAAAACCCCACTGATTTAGACCTCTTAACAGGCCCCAGGCAGCCTCCCTTCCCCATTCAGTCCTTCTGCCTCCTGATGCCCCAGCGGGCAGTGCTCTGAGCAGTGACTTCGCTTATACCCATGGAAGTCGTTGGTGTGGACACCTTCATCCCACCTGAATTTCAGCCTGATTTTGCCCTCCCAGACTCTGTCGGGTGGAGCCAAGGCCCCATCTCTGTTCCTGTTTGTTTTTAAATATTGTTGTGTGTTTTGTATCTGGCGCTGGCTTTTACAGCGTGCTCTGTACATATTGTGAAGAAACCATTTGGAGTCATTTTCTTTCCTGTTGGGCAGGCATGGCCCCTTTCCACTTTGTTCTGTAACAGAGAAGAAGAGCTTCTGTATTAGCAGGGCATCCTTGGGTTCTGCAGAAGGGAACAGTTTTTTCTTTTTTTTCCTTAAAAAACATTTGGCTCTTTAATCCTTATATCCAAGCCTCCCTTGAAAGGCAGGAGCTGAGCTGCCCAGAAGAGCAGGTAAAAGGAACAGTGGCAGAATGGCACTGCCTTTACCTGATCCTCCTGGTCCCCGATCCTTGCCAGGTCCAGTCTTCCCTCCCTGAAGTAACACAGAACAGCAGCAGTGATGGTTGAAATAGAGATCCTTAACGAGTACTGAGTGAAGGGTTTGCTGTCCACCCCTAACCTCTCTCCATGGGGAGAAAGAACAGAGAGGGGGAACCTGTGGCACCCATGATCTGGTCATAGGGATGAGACACTCAAGGATTCCCACCCGCCTTACCCCAGCAAAGGCTGGAAGTGTTTGCTGCTAAGGGCCGAGACCACCAGACCAAGGCTCTCTCTGAGCTACCCCTGCCCAGTTCTTTTGACAGACATTGCTCCTCCAGGCCCCCACAGAGAAGCTGGAGGGAAGAAGCCTTGTCCCCAGGTAGGACAGCCAAGGCTTGGAGAGCTGCTCTTTAGGATTCACATCTGCTTCTTCCTCATTTAAGCTGTGCCAGTTCCCTTCATCCCCTTTCCCTGCCTGTACATGTATGTATACACGTGTATTTCCTTCTCTTACCTCACCCTCTCCACACATCTCAAGGTCAAAGGACCACATTCAGAAGGGTTAAGAGGGCACCCCATGAAATGAAATGATGCTTCTTGAACCTCTTCTCTCCAGGCTTCAAGGTGGGGGTGGAAGGGCTTGGTCTCGGGAGTGGGAGGGTAAGACTACAGAAGGGCTAGAGTGTTACTGTATACGGGCTTTGAGGTCACCCACGCCACTTATTATCCCATGTACCCTACCACCATCTCAGTGTCTACTCTGATGCCCCCAAGATTCAACTGGGCAGCTAGTTGGCCCTGTAATTCTGGGCCTTTGTTATTTGTTTTATTATTAGGGCATCCCAGGAAGCTTTCTGATGATCCTGTGCCATGGGCCCCTCCTGGGATCAAGCCCTTCCCAGGCCCCGTCCCCAGCCCCTCCTGCCCCAGCCCACCCGCTTGCCTTGGTGCTCAGCCCCCATTGGGAGCAGGTTGGGGCGAGCTGGAGGCCCGGGCTGGAGGGGCAGTGTTGCTGTTCATAGCTTTTGTCCCACTGGCATTGCTCTGTTGGATTTAATTTCTCAGTCTTCCTGATTCTTCCCTTCTGTAAAGTGTACATTACCAAGTTCCTTGTTTTTTTATATATATATATAAATATATATATATACAAACTGTACTCTTTTTGCCTTTGTACATTCAGGCAAGAAGAGAAAATAAATCTTTTTAAGAGACAATCACAAATCTGTGAGGGCTGCTGGTTATTTCTCCTGGAGTTTGCTGCTGAGCTGCCTCCTCTCTCCTCACTTTTCTCCCTCAGCTTTCCTCATCTTCCTGGTCCTGCTCCACATGTATCCTCAGCTCCACCTTCCCTGGCTGATGGCAAGCTGTTGAATCAGTGTCCAGACTACCTGCCCTGCAGCCCTTTCCTGCCCAGCAGTATTTTCCAGCTTGGCCGCGGGCTTACGCAGGAGCTTTATCCTGTGCCCTGGCCTCTCCTGTCTTCTCCCATAGATCCCATTCACCAAAGTGGCTTTGGACCCCTGGGTACTCTGGGACCTGTCTCCCAGAGGCCCTGGCTTTGGACACTCACCTGTGAAACTATGCAGCTGGGAGCTCTCTGCCTGAGTTTGCACTACTTCTTAAACCTGCCTGGGCATTAGATCAGATGGTTTTTAGGAATGAGTGGGAAACTAGCCTCTAACACTCCCCCAGATGCCAGCCTCCAAAGTTGCTCTGATCCAGAGCCCAGAGAATCATTCCTGCCGGTGAATTCCTGTGGCTACCCCATCAGAACAAGGGCTAAGGGCTTATGGGTCAAGAGCATTTGATCAGAATTTCAAAGGGTGGTACATTCGGAAACACAGCCCAACCAAACCATTGTTCCACCTCTTGAACTTTCTCCTTTTCCTCTGACTTCCTCCTCCCCTCTTTTTTTCCCCTTTCTCTCTACTTCCTTCTCTTAATTGGCTTTGGACTTGAAGTATATTTTTAAGTTATTTGTTGTATTTATTGAATAAAGTTTTTAATGTCCCTGTTCTTAAATTTAGACTTAGTTTGCCTTTCACATATCTCCCCTATCCTACTCCACCCTCCCACTCCCAAAATATTTCCCCTTCTAAGTTGCTTTTTTAATTGCAGATTTGGGGTACCATATTTCTTTCCTGACAGTGGTCTTAACCTAGCAGAAGTTTTTTCTTTTTGAAAGAGAAATCTTAGCTGAGTGCCTGGGTTTCCAATTCAGCCTTTCTAACTCTGGCTGTGTTAAAGAGGAGCCACCAGCAGATGGCAGCAAAGTCTCAGGCATGTTTGCTGTCCACTCGCTAGCTTTGCAGATGAGAACTGTTTTTCTTGGTTCCTTATCCCTGCCTTATAGATTCCTTGGGTTTGAATTTAACATCTAAATCCTAAACTGCCTACATTAACTTGGCCATTGTCAGCATTCATGTGGATCTCTGTTGTAAATATCACTGTAATGACCACTTTTCAGTCACAGACTTTATGATACCTCTAAGGATTATGTGCTCAGTGGAAGACATCTTCAAAACCCTTCAAATTTCAGTTGAATCATCTCTAGGCCCAGACTTTTTTTTTTTTTTTTTTTGGCTGCAATGCATGGCATGTGGGATCAGATCCCCGACCAGGGATCGAACCTGTGCCCCCTGCAGTGGAAGAATGGATTCCTAACCACTGGACCGCCAGGGAAGTCCCTAGGCCCAGACTTTCTACTAATACCATGTGGGGTAGAGGTGCTGAACTCCTTTTCATGAGTATTAGGTAGAGTCCAAGGTTAAAGACTTGTCTAGGGTGAAAACACAAGTAAGCTCCACACAGAACAATGTGAAAATGGGCCAAAGACTCAGAGGATGTAAAGACAGCCACAGCTCAAAAGTAAGTAAACAGTTCTAAAGCTGTAGGAGGTGGAAGAACATGCCCAGCACTTCATTTGGGAAAACAAAAAAGCAAAAGGAAAAAAAATACTGGCGAGAAATTAAAAAAGAGAACATAGGTGAAGAGGATTCTAGCCCCCACCAATGCCACTGAGAGCTTATCCATCAGGCTGGTGGTACAGGGGAAGGGCAGCCATGCCTTAGGGCACTGGGCTCCAAAAGGAGAAAACTATCTTCCTAGGGAAGGTGTGTTCCCCTTCCCTCAGACACCCCCAGGAATGGGAATGTCAGGCAGCTCCATGTGAAAGCCAAAACCCAGTTTCAGGACCCAGCCTTCTACACAAAAACTAAGAAGGGCTTGGATCCTGGTATGTATAGCCTCTATTCTGGATGAAGCTCTGTGTACATACCTGTCTCTAGGGGGGCTCCAGCATTCTGTCCCGGACTCCTAGCAACCCCGAGTTTTGCGTTGTAACGTGGCCCCAGAGACCTCAGCCGTTCATCTGTCCTGATGCACTGCTTCTTTTTTCCTGAGAAGCATGTATCACACCCCTGCTGGGTTGGGCTCTAGACTCAAAAGACAGCAGTAGAGGAAGCTGGCCCTGGTACAGGAATAAAGGACAGACCAACCACAACTTTAAATCAGTTTATTGACACAGTAACACAACACACTTGCCTCCCTGACACCCCCACCCCCTCGCCCAGTCTAGACCTCTCCCCCTTCCTCCCCCCTTAGAACAAGCTGTTCAGTGAAAACAGAAAAGGGCAGGCCACTTCTACGCCCACAGTGCCACTGCCAAGCCCTGGGGAGCAGGGTCTCAGGCACTGCTCAGAACCTGTTAGAGAGGGGCGCAGCTAGCACTAGACTCAGCCAGGCAAAGGCATCCAGCCCCTCGGAGCAGATTCTCCCACAACCCCCAGGCCCTGAGCTGCTCTTCCTCTTCCCCTCTGCTGTCTGTGACCCTAGGAAGGACGTACCTTGGGCCTGCGGCCGAGAGCGAGAACTCCTGGCCGTAATCTGAGAATTGGAGTTTGGCTAGTGTTTTTTAAGGCCCAGGCACCCCAAAAAAAGCCCTGGTGGTGGGAGTGAACTTCAATGCCCCTATTTTAAATGCACTGATAACATGAAACAGATTAAGCCAGCTTAACCAAATGCCAGAATAACACAAAGCTGTAAAGGAGGGGTCAGACCTGCTTTCTCCAGGCCAGACACAAATGCACAGAGAGAAGCCCAGGTGGAGTGTCAAAAAACAATTGAAGGACACTGCCCAGGGGCTGAAAAGCCTATAGTCCCGAGTCCCTGGGGTGACAGGAAGCAAGGAAAGAAAATACACAAGTCTTAAAAACCAAAAAAGAAAGCCCAACAGCAGGGGAACCTCAGCCTGAGAGTGCTGTCCACCAGCTCTCCAGGCCTTGCCCCCGGACCCAGACAGTCCCTCCCCCTCTAGGCAATGTCCTCCCCTAGGCTAGATAGAGCACATCACACAGCGCAGTTTAAAAAGCTTCTAATGCCAGTTCATAAACATCTTCATTTACTATTGGTGATTACATGTGAATAATATGTTTATACTGTTCTTTATGGAAAACAATTTCAATGAGTCAACGCCGAGAACACAATAGGCAACCCTCACCCTGAGCCCCTCAGCGTCCTGCCCTAGACAGCAAGAAGCCCCCTCCTCTGTCCCAGGGCTGCCTAACTTCCCCTCTTCCCCCACTGTGGCTCTTGGGCAAAGCATCCTCTATGACCATTAGTCCTCATCGGACAAGTTCTGGTCCAGAGGGTAAACCATGAACATCACATCTGGTCGAGAGGGGACACAGGGATGGCCTGGACGCACAATCTCAAAGCCCAAGAAGCTGAAGGTCTTCAGGAGTGGAGCTGCAGAAAAGAAGAGTGTAAAAAAGGATTCTGGTAAGAAACAACAAGGGTAGGCTCAAATCAAGGGAAAACCCAAAACAAAGATGGAATAAATAAGCACTAGGCCTTTCCTAAATTTGGACACTCCCAATCCCATGATCTCCCAGGGTTTGTATGTCAAACTCAGGAGACCCACCTCACTAAGAGCCCCCTTTTCCCCTCCCAAGCCTGGGCAGTAGGTCTCAAGCTGCTCTGCCCCCTCACCTCTGTCTTCCCGGCCCTTCCTGAAGCAGATGAAGACGTAGTTCACTTTCATCTTCTCTTCAGCAAACTCTAGCAGTGCTAACAATCTGCAAGAAGCAAGGAAAACAACTCAGGCCCACTGCCCCCTCTAGACTTTGGCCTCACCCCTCTACACCCCACCCAAGGCTTTCCTGAGGCTTACAGCCAGCACTGTAAATAGGGAAGCTTCAGGAAGAAGGTTCCTATTTCAAGACCTCCGGAGCCCCGAGTTCAGAAAAAAATAAACCACAATCCCTAAGAAAAATGTCACTGAATTCTCTCTTCCTGGAATAAAGGTTCTTCATCTGAAATTAACACTAACCAACTTAACTAATGCAGTTCACAAGAAAGTATGGGACCTAGGAAGAGAACCCAGTTTCTCAGAGGTCCTCCAAAGTTGCCAAGTTTAATGGTGACCACCTGCTGCTGAGAGGGACTTTGGACCCTAACACTTCCTAAAAGGATTTCCTCAAGAGGCTGGAGCCACTCAAGAGAACTCCATTCTCAGGACTGTTTCTTCCACAGCTGGGTGCTTGGAGGGCCTTGCCCAATCCAATGAAATCCCACTGTATCGCTGAGCTCCTGGCCTTTGAACTGCACCATTATACAATGGCTCAAGGGGAATTTGATGTCCACTGGGGTGATTAAATGACAGGAATTTGGCTAATGTGTGATAATGATCTGCTTTCATTATAACAGGCCTGTTTTACTGGCTGAAACTAACCTGTTACAAAATGGTATCTGCTTGGGCAGCCGAGAGCTAGGGGAGAAGGCTGGCCATCTGTTGTCTCTAGTAAGCATACGCCCTTCTCTAGAGCAGGCTTCCTGCCCTTCCCCAGCACTTGCTCCTTACCCTTCTTTGCTCCCATCAGCTAATAATCCATCTGGGATTTCTACAAACAGGCTCTGGCTGGACAGGACTGCATCCCAGGAAGAGACCTTCACCTCGGTGACCTCATACTGGAAGTGGACGATATGAGGTTTTCCATCGTTCACAGGGAGGTCCTGTGTCACAGTGAGCTTCTCGTCCTGGGAGGAGATCAGGTCAGAGGACCAGGTCACTACTGCTTCTGGCCACATCAGAGGCTCCCTAACCTAGGTGGTATAAGGAGTCCTCTTGGGCCAACCTCAGGGTAGCACGGGATAGAGGGCACGCTGAAAACGCAGAGCAGCGTGCTGGCTAAATGGAGCCATCGGGCACTGAGACCAGTTGGTGTCGGCTAAAAGCCAGCATGATGGGAAGGGAATATTTACCAAGAATCCACCAGATGCCAAGTCCTGTACAAAGTACTTTCCCATTTTTCAATCACCACAACAAGCACTTGAGGTAGGCATCAGTATCCCCACTTTAAACGTAAGATACTGGGGGCCCAGAACAATTAAGCAACTGACCCAAGGCACCACAGTGAGTAAATGGCAGAGTTGAGATTCAAATCAGGTCTCCCTGACTAAAAGCCCATGCTTATCCCCCCAACACCATGTTCTTTCCCTTCCTTCTCTGAAAGAGAAACATTAGAAGCAAATGAGGATGTTCATGAGGGCTCAGCTGGAGCACAGGTCAACCCAAGCTGGCTTCCAGGTGGCTGCAGAGTCCATGTTGTCTCCCCTGCCACAGTCTCAAGAGACCAGGACTCAGCTGCCCTGCCACCCTTCAATGCCAGTCTTAGAGAGAAGCTAAACCACTTCTGGCCTCACAGGAGATTAAAAGGCAGCAAAGGGCCAGCTGCCCCAGCCTAGATCACTCTCAGGACAGACTCCCAGGGTTCTCTACAGCTCCTGGGCTGTGCCCTATGCTGCCAGGGTGATGGATGACTGAGATGCAAGGCGCCCTCTCCTTACCACCCACCCCCGCCACTGCCCTGCCCCATGCCCCCCAGACTGGTAAGGGACAGAAGTCAGAATGCCCGAGAGTCGAGGACAATGGGAAAACTCCTGGCCCTTGGTACTCCTCAAGAAAAAACTGAGGAGCAGCACGAGGCAAGAGCTCTTGCATTCTTCCACTCACTGTTCCCCCTCCCCAGTTTTTCTTCCACCTCCCACTCAGGGCCCAGAACCAGCACTAAAGTGCTGACCTAAGCTGAGAAGATGGCAGGGCGTTTGCTTGGTGCTGATATCCTCCTGGTACTCCCCAAAAGCCTCATAGCAGCCTCAGTTGAAAAAGTCCTCCCCAGACCCCCTGCTGGCCTGGCCTAAGACTCAGAAGACTAAGGAGAGTGATCACTGCCCTTAAGCAGATGCTCAGCAGTGTCTGAGAAGGCGCTGCTCCAAGCCTTCCACCCCACAGTCCTTACCTTATATATTAGAGCTGAGAGAGAAGGATCCCTGCCGCCCCCTCGCCCACCGGGGATCTTCGACAGTGGGTGAGGGGCATCAGGAGCACCACAGAGGCCCCGGAACAATGTGCCTGCAGCACTGGAGCTGGGGACAGTTACTCAAAGGCAAAATACTACTGCAAGAGATAAAGTGAGACAGTAAACACAAAGTCTTGAAGATTTAACTCAGCATCCTGCCCCACCCCTGCCCTGGCTCTCCCTAAACAAGTACTCCCTCAACAACTGCCCCAGTCCTTCCAGCTACAGCTCTCAGAACTACTTCTCTCTTAAAGGGCAGGAACCCACCGTCCTACAGAGGCACAGAGAGTCCCAGAAGGGCTCAGGGTCAAGGGGATATGTCTGACCAAAGGAGCCCCTGTCAAACATCAAACAAATCTCTGTGGTACCGGCAGACCTTGAGAAGAACCAGATGCTGGCTTGCCTAGTAGGCCTAGAGGCCCAGACCCCCACCAGCCCCTTTCCTTACCCTAACAATGTCTCAACAACCTATGTGGCAGAATCACAAAGCCTACACAATCCCTTCAGGCTGGAGAGGCATATGGGCCTCAGGAAGTCACATGGGCTAGATGCGGAGTCCCTGAGGAACTCCCAAGGCCACTTTTCCAATGATGGCCTCCCTGATCTGAACAATGGAACTAAACAAGAAATCACTTACCCAAATCCCTCTAGGGTCAAGAACTGAATCAAATCCAGGGATTTGGCTCCCGGAGAGGAGGTGCACTATAGTACAGAGTATTATGATGGTATCTGAGTTAGTCCCTGGTGTGCCACCAAACACAGGGTTGCCCTTCTTTGCTGGAATCTGACCTGGGCGTGGGAGTTCAGGTAATACTGATGCGGTTAGAATGGACACTCAACATGTATATATTGCGGGCATGGTGGTTGCTAGGAGGAGGTATACATGCCAGGACCTGAGTAAGGAAGCCAATTATCAGATGGATCACAGACGGTGAAAGGTTCCTAAAGGAGCTCCCTGTCACCTTCAGGTGTGTCCCCTTACTGGCCACCAGGATTTTCAGGTGGACCGAACAGGGCTCCAAATCTACTCCACTCCTTCTTTGAATCCAATTTACTGGCTCTTTAGGCTGAGATGCAGCTCACTCCACAGGCGAAGAGCAAGTGAAGCAAGGAAAGAGGAAAACTGTGCATTTAACACCATGACTCAGCAGCAAGGCCTGGCCCCAGCACACCAGCCTCAGGGCAGCTGGAACGCAGTGGGTCACATAAATGGGAGGGTGCTGCAGTGGGGTGCTGGAGCCAGCTCACCCAATTGTGCACATCTCTTCCCAACTATAGTTGCGTTTAGTGATGGCATGTTAGTTAGCTTGAATCAGCCACAGGGGGAATATTTAAACCACAGAAAACAGCGAATGCTATAAATCAAGACCTTTTTTCCCTGAAAACCCTTTGTAAAATGTTGAGAGGCACCATTCTGCACACTGTCCTTTGCTTTACATGGCATGGCGTGCCAGATTTGGATTCTTCGCTTAGGCTCAGAGCAACAGAACTAAACTCACACCTAACATGGCAATGGTACAGTAACCAGAGGCGCAGCCCACTGAGACCCTCCGTACTAAGAGACCTACATGAGCATTCCACCTGTGACAGGAAGTCCAAACCCATCACTGCTATAGCTCAGCTCCTCTGTTCTCTCAAGGATTTCAACCAGGGGCCTGAAATCACACTTGGAAATTTCACTGGGAGATGGAATTCCCAGGCAATGTCAGTGGGCCCGGAGAAGCATCAGCACCTGGGGATTAACCATGTGCCCCTCCTTGGGCCTCTGGAAAGCCTCAGGGCATCCCATCTCCCCTCCTCAGCCTCACTAACAGCTACGAGCAGAAGGAGCGTGACAGAGGCCTGGGCTACAGACTGTTCTTAAGAACAGGACTTATTTTCTGCTGGGGACAATGAGCTGTTAACCCCTTCCAAGGGGTGGGGTGGGAGGAACTGGGAGACTGGGGTTGACACATACACATTATTGATACTATGTATAAAATAGACAACTGATGGGAACATACTGTATAACACAGGGAACTCTACCTAATGCACTCTGGTAACCTAAATGGGAGGGAAGCCCAAAAGGGAGGGGATATGTGTATGGCTGATTCATTTTGTTGTGCACTGGAGGCTAACACAACATTGTAAAGCAACCATACTCCAATAGAAATTTAAAAAAAAAAAAAAGAAGAAGAAGAAGGGCTTTCCTGGTGGCGCAGTGGATAAGAATCCACCTGCCAATGCAGGGGACACGGGTTCGATCCCAGGTCCGGGAAGATCCCACATGCCGCGGAGCATCTAAGCCTGTGCGCCACAACTACTGAGCTGCACTCTAGAGCCCGCGAGCCACAACTACTGAAGCCTGCGCACCTAGAGCCCGTGCTCCGCAACAAGAGAAGCCACCACAATGAGAAGCCCGTGCACGGCAACGAAGAGTAGCCCCCGCTCACTGCAACTAGAGAAAGCCCGCGTGCAGCAATGAAGACCCAACACAGCCAAAAATAAAAATTTAAAAATTAAAAAAAAAAATTCCCCCCTTCCAGTGTGCTAAGGGACAGAATAATAAGACTGTCCAGGCCAGAAAAAAAAGAAAACGAAAGTGGGAGTTTCCCCAAATAAAGGCACCCACACACCCCCCATATGGGACGGTTCCCTTCCCATTCCCTAGTGACCACCTTCAGGCCTCTGTTGAGGTTGCTGCAGGAGCACCAGGACGGCTGGGCTGCTGGAGAAAGCTGCCTTGCTTGTATTGGTCAGTGGAGCTACCCAAGGACTGGGCAAACCTCCGGGGTAGATAGTTGAGATGTAGCCTTGTATACTAGGAGAATTGCATGGGTTCACAAAACAACCAGATCACCAAGGCCCTAGCAGTTCTAAAATTCTGGTGCTAACTCACTTCCAAAGAAATTACTCCTCAATGGTCTCTAGATGGGAGAGCTACATTCAACTCCTGACCTGCATTCCAACCACCATCTTGATTCTGAACTAATTTTCACTTGCAAATAGCAGAAGCAATGGGGCCAACCCACTGAAAAGATCAGAATAAGGTGGGTTTTTTTTTTTTGATCCAAAATCCCCTTTGTCTTCCTAGAAATAATCCCTAGGGCCTGCCCTGCGTCCAGCACTAATCTATGAGATCGTGATATTTCTGATGTCATGATCTCGCTCCTCCTTCAAATAAAAATGCAAGCAGTCCATCCCACGGTAACAAATCATTTACTTCCCCACTCACACAAGGATCCTGGAAACTCTTTCCTCCCCCACAAAGTCTGCACAGAAAGCAAGTGTGTGTGTGTGTGTGTGTGTGTGTGTGTGTGTGTGTGTGAGTGGGGGGTGGAAGGGTGTTTCAGGTCCCCAACCTGGCACCCAGTTCCAGTTCCCCAAGAGAAACAGCTGGTGTTTGGGATAAGCTTAGTAGACAGTAGATCACAATCAATAGTTACTTTAATCATCCATCATAATAAATCTGTTTTTAGTTACTTGCTGTGCGAATGGCAAATTGCTCTCTTTCAAAAAAACCTGGCTGTCATTTCTGACATGAAAAG
This sequence comes from Balaenoptera musculus, assembly GCF_009873245.2. Classification (NCBI taxonomy): domain Eukaryota; kingdom Metazoa; phylum Chordata; class Mammalia; order Artiodactyla; family Balaenopteridae; genus Balaenoptera; species Balaenoptera musculus. The sequence goes on along the minus strand of NC_045786.1, from coordinate 69,471,787 downwards.
GGAAGGGATATGGGTACATATGTGGTGGTTAAAGTAATTCAGGGGCATAAAATTGCCCAGCAACGGCCTTCTCGTAGCAGCTTTAGCGTTCAAAATGGTATTGTGCCAAAATATGCCACCAACCTCAAAAGGAATAGTGAATCCTGGAGGAACTTAAGCACAAGAGAAAGTGGCTTTTAAACACAAGTCTCCCTGTCACAAGATCCAAGTCAGGTTAGGTTTCATATTCAGTTCAGTCATGTTTCTACTGGCTCCAATGCCCAGCTTCTTCCATTCCTCCCTCATATCCTGTTCACTCCACTGGGGGGCAGGCATGGTTTAATCTCTACCACCAAAGGATGATTTAAGAAGCTCAGGCTACAGGCTGAAAAGATCAGGCTGATTAAGGAGAATCAAATGTATCAGACTGAACTCAAACATCCAGCTGGGCTGGTCTTGCTTTTGGAGAAGAAGAAAAAAAATACCATGCTGGAAATGAGGGTGTCAGGTATCCAAGTCAATTCGGAAGATAGATGGGAGATTAGAGCCAATGTGTTAGTGCCTTTTATTTTCTCAGTTGCTATCAGACATGCCCTTGGAAACACTCCTCAGGATACATATGAATGCTACCAACTTATCACATCCTGCTGCCTCTAATTTAAAGTGTTCTGTGAAACTGCTGTCTGAAATGTCCTTAGCAGGTTATAATTTCATACGCTGGCTACAGACAGGCAGCGTATGCCACAGATGTATTCCTGGGGAACGTTGCTGGTAAATCATATTTTTATAATTCAAATCCCATTTTTAAATCTCTAGGTGCTTACTATTTAAAGGAGGTAACCTAAAATCTCTTGAGAAAATAAAAGATCTCCTGTTAAAGAATCACCTCCAGTTGACTTTATGTCAGTTTTGATTTTTATATTTAGTTTGCTCAAAGCAGAGTACAGCCTGCTACACAGAGCAGAGATTTAATATTAAAGTAATTCTGTGGCTAACTTCCATTCAGCTACATTCAACAAATACTTGAATCCATATTCTCCTTGATATACTTTTGATCATGTTTCACTTGAATCAGTGGCCTGAGCTTATTATTCAAGTCTACACCCTTTCTCTCTGGTTTCCATTACCTGTTAGAGGAGGATCAGACGGCCTTAGTATTACCTACCTTGTGGTATCAAGTGAAAAGACATAAAAACCACATTCCCAAGCATTCTATATTCATTCCCCTCTTTCAACCTCTTCTGACCCATTCCTGTCTCAGCCCTCCCTCACAGAACACTCTCTAGGGTGCCCTGACTTCCCTCACACGGGCTGCTTTTACTCTGAGACTAGGAAGGTCTCTGATGACTAATCCCTACGCAGCAAAGAGGGACCAATCCAGGGCTGCCATTGCAATTAGCTAAAAAGAAATAGGAAGAAAGATGGGAGGTGAATGGCCACCTTCAGTCTAGTGTGAGCAGACAGGCTGATCTCCAGCTGCCAATTCCCTTTCCATATGAGAAGGGGGCCTTGGTCAGATGCCAGGCATAAGTCATTTCACTAGGGCTGTTCGGTGTGCCAAAGGGAGTCTACTTGCTAAGCACGATTATAAAATTATGATTATAAAATTATAAAATGACATCACCACTCTGAATCACAGACTGAAAGCGAAACTGGGTTTTGGTTGATTTTCCACAAGAAACACACTTATGGTGGCAGCTAGATAGAATATCTGTGCCTCTGAGATTTGCTTATCTTGTTACACAGCTGATATTGGTAGATCTTCAGCCAAAGGTAGGCACAATCACATATGCTATCAGAGATGGGCAGATACCTAGGTGATCATGCTTTAAAATAGGACCTTGGTACTTCCCTGGTGGCGTAGTGGTTGAGAGTCTGCCTGCCAATGCAGGGGACATGGGTTCGATCCCTGGTCTGGGAGGATCCCACATGCTGCGGAGCGACTGGGCCCGTATGCCACAGCTTCTAAGCCTGCGCTCGAGAGCCCACGAGCCACAACCGCTGAGGCCCACGTGCCTGGAGTCCACGCTCCGCAACGGGAGAGGCCACCACAATGAGAGGCCCGTGCACCGCGGTGAGGAGTGGCCCTCGCTCGCTGCAACTGGAGAGAGCCCGCGTGCAGCGACAAGGACCCAACACAGCCATAAATAAATAAATTAAAAAATAAAATAAAATAAAATAGGACCTTAATTTTTCATTACGAGTACCTCAATCTAGTTTGTATAGTAAGCTCATCACCCAGTTCCAGCCTCTCTTCCCAGGACAGAATTACTTTATTGTTTATACAATATCAAAGACCTGGAAAATTTTCTTAAGGCTTATCTTATACAAAGCATTTTACTCTGCTGCTGCTAACCAGAAACTACCTGTTTTGTTCACTTCAAGTAACAAAATTCTTGCTCACCTACTTGGCCGTTTCTGGTCTATAGATTTCAATTAGGCTTCACAGCCTTCCGAATCATGGCACCAACTTGAATCAACACTGTGTATTGTTGTGTATCCCATTCAAAAAAGGGATGAATTACTCTTTTTTTTTTTTCTAGAAATATACATACATAACATCCCTCTACCCCACTCCTCAGTCCCCTTTTTTTATATTTCTGAGCTGCTCTGGGGCTAAATTTGGATTTCCTGGCAGTGAGGAATTACTATTATTAGTCCACACAGCTTTCTGAAGCATACCTCCAATTTGGGGGGATTCCTGACTATGCTAGGAGTGTCTCTCTCTATGGGATGACCTTGAAGGCACATCAAAGGAAAATCTGTTCTCCCTACCACTCCACAACCACAAGCCACAGTGCCAGTAAATAAGGAATAACCAAAACCAAATTCTTAGGGGGAGAGACAGAAATTCCATTACCCAGGGAACCATTCAGTGGAGATGCTCAGAGTAGCTATGATGTGCCACTGTAGCCTGGCTGCCCCCCGCCCAGGAAAACCACCTGTGGAACCAAATGCTTCTCCTCAAAGCCCATCAGACACGGACTAATTGTAATTAAGGGTATCAAGCCAGAGCAAGCTCTTCTCCACATACTGTACTGTCACAAGGTACTAAGCAAGCCCTAGACAGAGACTATCTTCCTGACCCTACAAATCCAGGGAGAGAAAAGCCATGAAGCTTGATTTACTTGGATTTAAACCTGTTGTTCAAAAACCATAATAAAAGTTCTTGTACTGTGTCTTCTTCCCTCCCCCACCATTAGTAATTTTGACATTTTGCAAGTACTAATCAGAACAAAACCGGAAAGGAAGAACCTTGTTTTCAAAACATACTGCAGGCTCCTCTGCAACTATTTCTTCCAGGAAACCAAGCTTCCACCTCTTGAGTATTTCACTGGAGCCAGGGAAGCTGGAAAGCCCATCCCCCACCCAATGGGCCCTAAACTCCCAGCCAGCTCACCCATCTGTGGATACAAAACATCAAGAACACTGACTGGGAAGAACATCCGGCTCTTAATCCAAATCCTTAGTTAGGGCCCTACCAGGATTCCTTTTAGAAAGTTAGGGGCAGGCCAGAGGAGGCTTGGAAACATGCTATGGAAACAAGATTGCCATAACTCAAAGAAACCAGACACCCTGCACACCCCACCCCACCCCCAGGCCAAAGTGGAGGAGCCTGATCCCAGGCCTTGCTCCTGCCCAGGCCCTGGCAGGTCAGCTGGCTCCTCCCTTCACCTGCCTTTCATACAGCCAAGCCCCTCAAATTACCAACACACTAAGCAGAAAGAAAAAAAAAAAAAAAAAAAAGCAAGGGCTCTGGAGACAAGTAAGCCTGTTTTGCCACTTAGGAATCTGGAAGGAATCTCCATAGTTAAGCAAACCCAACTCTCTCTTTTTTACATGTAAGCACACTGGCAAGGCCAGAACTAGAATTCAGGTCTCTCACACTCACAGTTGGTGAAAAGACCCTTACATGTTGGTCCTAAGTGCTCAACTCTCAGGGCTCGGCCTGCAAAGGACTTGGCACCTAGACCAGTTCAGTCTGGAGGACTCCAGAGAAGGCCTGCTGAGACCACACCACGTTCCAAACCCCACTGCAGAGACAAAAACATAAGACTAGAAAAGAAAAATCCTTCTCACAATGCCCTGGGATTTCCTGTAGGTTCCTCTGCTTCCCTCCACCCCTGCACTTCATCATGCCCCCTCATACCTGCACTCTATCCTCAGCACACACAGCCTTCTTTACCACAAGTAACACCTTTTGCATCCAGTACCATCCAAGTATATAGCCACCTCCACCTCCTCAGCTCCAGAGGGACTGGTTTCGAGAAGATGAAATAAGAGGGGACTGCAAAGGGGGATGGACATGGAGAGTCTTGGAAAAGGAAAAGAGACCAGCAGAATACGACTGCAGGTAAAGAGGGCTTGGGAGGAGGGGTTAACGGGTCAAACAGGACTATAACAAACCAGGAAATGAGGAGTGAATTTTCTTTCTGCATGTAAGGAAGAAACAGAAGTGTGGGAGCTAGATAAGAGTCTAAGAAATAAGGGAAGAAAATGGTTAATGGCTGAGAACAAGAGTTACTTGAGGTAGGAGAACTGAAGAGGCTGTTGCAGGTATTTTGGGTATTTCTGGATCGTTCCTGGGAGAGAAAGACTAAGACAACACCCTTTTCCACAGAAAAAGGGCTGACACCCACTAAAGGAATATGATGGGAAGGGTCTTCTGGTGGGAAGGGAGGGGAGGCAGTGTTTCTCAACCCTGGTTGCCCATTAGAGAGAGCTTCGAAAATGTATACTAATAACCAGGCCCTACCCTAGGCTAATTACACCAGATCTTTGAAGGGGGGGCCCAGGTGATTGATTTTTCACACGTGTACCTAGGGTTGAGAAACACTGAGATACAAGAAAAGCTGAAAACCCAGCTGGAATATTTAAGAATGGTGCTGTTAAAGGAATGGGAAATGGCAAGTTAGAAACCATTTTTGTGAGAAGGGAGCCCAAGTTTGAGAGGAAACTTGAGTGGTACTTAGAGCTGTGTGTGAAGAAAAGCAATTAGGAGGGCTGTGTTTGTAAGAGGAACCAAAACCCAGTTTTGGACAGGTCATGGCACAATTTAAGGAGGCTTTTCAGGGAATGGATCTGCTTGCGAAACAACGTGGCCCAAGTGAGAGGCAGAGGCCATAAGGCCAAATCTGGAGACAAAGGGTCTGGTGTGGGGAACTAATGAGCTTCAGACTCATTTTGGACGGAGCAGCAACAAGTCTTGGGAAACAACGAGGAGGAGAATTAGAACCCAAATTGTAAATAAAAGCCATTCTGATGTATAAGCAGCAGCTGGGGTTAAAAATTATGGGGAATCAGGAAATTAGGAAACAGTTTCACAGAAGAGTTTGGGGCAGAAATATGGGATATGTTGGAGGGAAAGATGCATGACAAGGACTGCCTCAGAGAAAAAGAGGAGAGGTAGAGAGAGGAAAATTGAATAATGAATTCTGCCTAGTTTGGGCAGCGGGGAAATATATATGAAGCAAGTTTAGAAAACTACTGGTGCTCAGTTTCAGAAAGATGTGCAGCTTTTCTCTCCAATTAATGGGGGAAAGCTGGGGTCAGGTTTTGAGGAAGGACACTTGCAAAGGCCCGGTGAGCCGAGTATGGGGACTAATTTGAAAGCACTGGAGGTGCAGGGAAAGAGGGCAGGTCTTCAACAGAAGCAGAGTGGGCTGAACTCTGTGATCTAATAGTCTAGAGATGGGGTTCAGTTAAGATGGGAGGAATAAGAGTATAGATGAGAGAAAGTGTTTAAAGGGGTAGGAATGTTTAGAAGAGCATTGGGGGGAACATCATTAAGGGAACAGGATGGAGGACAGGAATCAAGCCCAAAGTGAGAAATAAAAAGGATGATGTTGGCAGACCGGGAAAATGGGGCCTAATTGGGAAAGGGGTGCCGGGGGGGACGGGAGGGAAAAGATGAAGCTGGAGTGAGGGACCAAGGGGAGCACTGAGCGTCACGGTAAAGACTATTAGGCCTGACTGGGGCGGGGGGAGGGGGGCGAGGGTGACAGGTGGGGGTAATGGGTCCAGTTAAGAACAGAAGGACGGAGCCTGACCTGGGGGGTGGGGGGCGGGCAGTGATAAAAGAAGCGTCTGGTTGGAAGGTGCAGTTTAAATTAGGGAAGGGATTCAAAGGGAAGAATTTTAAGTGACTTAAACGAGCAGGAAGAAAGATTCGGGGAAGACGGGAAACAATTTGGGGAATCTGGATGAGAGAGAAAGCACAGTTTCGGGAAGGGGCCACCGTTCGGCGGGGCTGAAGGGAACTGGGGACTGGATTGGAAGACTGGGTCCGGGTCTTTGGGGGCTTCACCGGGCTGCACGCTCGGACGAGGGGGATGGGCCAGGCTGGAGGAATGGGCGCTAAAGGACGGAGGGAGGCCCAGTTGCGGGGCTGCGGCTCGGACTGGGGTGGCTGAAGTAGGGAAGGGACCCAGTGGGGGCCGGATGGGGCCCCGTAGGAGGGTCGAGAACCGGCTGGGGGGTGGGGAGGAGGCCCTCTGGAGCAGAGGAGGGGAGGATGGGGGCGGGGAGCCTAAACCGGGCCGTTACCTGTCCTGGGTGTTTATCATCCTCGGCGGCTCTGCTCAGGGTGGGAAGAGGCGGCGCAGGGAGTGGGTAGGTGGATGAGTGGGCGGGTGTGGGGTCGCGCGCGCGCGCGGGGCCGAGCTCTGCGGGCTAAGTCCCTGTCAGGCAGCGGGCCCAGAGCCCTCCTCCTGCCTCAGCGAGCGCCTGCCTCCAACTGACCCTCCCCGGCCGCCGCCGACGCCGCCGCAACCGCCCCGCCCCCGAGTGCCTTATCTGCATAGCCCCACCCCAGCGCCGCGCGGTGTCCTGGGAAACTGGGGCCCACAACAAAGGGCAAAGCACCGCCCCGCCACCGCGCAGGCGCACCAGGGGCGGGAGGGGCGAGGGGCGGGAGGGGCGAGAGGCGAGGGGCGGGAGGGGAGGGGGCGGGGCGGCGGTCCAGATGAAAAGCGGCATGTGGGGGTGGTCGTGGTCGTGGCCCTGGCGGTGTCGTGGCCGTGGCGGCAGCCTAGCGGCCCGAACGATGCGTTGAATTTCAGGTACCGTTTACTGAGCCTTGACCTGACAGTCCTGGTCTCTAGCCCTTGTTTGCATGGGGCCGATTAGGGCTGTGTCATTTGTAGGCCCTGGGAGGATATTTTATTAAACAAATTCGGAAATCTAGAAGTACTACGCATATTATATTAGCGCCATTCGAGACTAAGCCCGGGCCAACAGATCTCAGTTACCTTAGCTAATATTGCAGATCAATAACTTCAGCTATCAGCTGAGATCAACAATCTCTGCACCTTACAGACATATCTCAGGGCAACGGTCAAGGCCTGCTACTGGCTGGGGTCATCTGAAGCCAAATGGCTGTGAGTGAGGATCACAGTCACCTGACAGCAGTGGTGGAAGGCATCACGCTGACTTGTTTACAAGCGCTTCAGATCACAATCATGCAAGGTTACTAGTTAACAGTCACTATCCCTGCTGGTCCTTATCTCAGATCAGTGTCAACAGGTCACAATCACTGGTGCATAGACCCCTCAGATCACAGGCACTTCAACACAATCATCAGAGCTGTGACCCTGTTCATGGTCAACCCAGACTGCACAGAAGAGGGGTCACGTTATCTCAGAGCACAATGGGTAGCTGTCACCTCAAATCCCATTCATTCATTTATTCAACTAATAATTACTGAGCAGCTACTTACTCCGTGCTCCAGGCATGTGCAAAAGTCCAGGAATACTCAAGGATCAACTAGGCAAAGTTCCTGCCTTGGATGTCACAATCTGATCAGAGGGAGGGACACAGACAGGCCATCATAATATGAGGTAAGTGCTCAATCTGAGGGAGGCCACAGAGAAAGTAACTAGGGAATTAGAGATGGCTTCACAGAAAGAATGATCACAATCACTCCGGATCAAAGGTCACTATGACCCCCAGTTGATAATAGCCCCAAGTCACAAATGTCCCACATTAAAGCCATCCAGGACACTATAACTCCACTTCACAAACATGCTTATGGTTTTTAGATGATGGGAATTCAGGGATGGAAGAAAGTTTGGAGCTGCCAAACTAAGGCTTTTTCAGCAGAAGTTGAAGTGGTAAATGATACCAGAACTAACCAGGTTATCATTAGATATTAAGCACAACTGGTCCCATGCTCTGGCTCACTTTAGATCTCTACCTTGTCTCCATGACTATGCCTACCTGCTTTTCCAAGTTCAAGCCAGGTATGTTCTGACCTTAGTGCATAGCAGAATTGAACAATTAAAACCACTCCTGATCTACACCATGTCATAGTCCCAGAGACCTGGGCAATCCTCCTGCTCCCCAAAGGGAGCCAGGGTGGTTCATTTCTGCCAGACAATCAATCCCTGGATAAGTAACCCCTTGGCCTAAAGGATAGTTTTTGACCAACCAGCAGATATTAACTCACTCTGTCAATAATAGCCACCATTTACTGAGCATCATGCTAAAGCACTAATTTTTACAACAGCTCTCCACTCCTGTTTTACAGATGAAATGAACTGAACCTCAGGGAGCTTTTGCCAACTAATATTTTTGAGGGCCCATATATACCAGGCAAGTTAATTTATTTGCTCTAATCCAAAGCTAGTAAGTGGTAGCGTTAGAATTTGGGCCCAGAGTTGCCTGATCCTGTGCTTTGTCTGTATTCACATGGTAGAGGAGTGAGGAGGGGTCTCGCACAACTTGCTGCTTGAAGGAGTGACCAGTCTGATGGCTGCCTGACCAGCAAGTGAAAAATTCACAAAAACGGGGAGCCACCTTCCTCTAATCCGTACTGTCTGATATGTCAGCCACTAGCCACTAGTGGCTATTTAAACTTAATTAAAATGAAATAAAGTTAGGGGACTTCGCTGGTGGCACAGTGGTTAAGAAGCCACCTGCCAATGCAGGGGACACGTGTTCGATCCCTGGTCCGGGAAGATCCCACGTGCCGCGGAGCAACTAAGCCTGTGTGCCACAACTACTGAGCCCACGCTCTAGAGCTGGCGAGCCACAACTACTGAGCCCATGTGCCACAACTACTGAAGCCCGCGTGCCGCAACAACTGAGCCGGCGTACTGCAACTACTGAAGCCCGCGTGCCTAAAGCCTGTGTTCTGCAACAAGAGAAGCCACTGCAATGAGAAGCTCATACACCGCAACAAAGAGTAGCCCCTGCTCGCCACAACAAAAGAAAGCCCGCGCACAGCAACGAAGACCCAGATGCAGCCAAAAAAAAAAAGACATAAAGTTAAAAATTCAGTTCCTCAGTCCCATTAGCCACGTTTCATGCGCTTCACAGCCACATATGGCTAGCGCTTACAGTACTGCATAGTGCAGGTTTTCCATCCACACAGAAAGTTCCAGAGAGCGCTGTATCCCATCATTCCCCATCCCTATTTACCACAGTCATCACCACAGGTTCTAGCTCCCTCTCATCCATTATAACCTCTATCCTTGTCCTCACACTGGCTCCCACCTTCCTGCCCCCAGCCATACCTTTCCCCCGTGCCCTCTGCAACCTGTGATCAGCAATTCTTCCACATCAGCTTTTCTCAGGATGCTGCCTTCACCTCCTTGCCTTACCTGAAACCTGGCTCTCCCCTGAAGACACTGCTTCTTTAGCAGCCCTCTTAGATTAATGCTATTTTCTTCTCAGTCTTGTGTACCTCAGGGTCAGGAAGTGGGGTAAGTCTATTCCTCTCCCACCCCCAATGCCATTTCTAAACGCCTCCTTCCTACAGTGCTTCCCCTCCGTCCTACAAAACCCCTGTTCCTTGGAAGCTTCACCATCTGGACATAACATTTTGGTTGATGTCATCAATCAACCTCCCGGTCGATGCCCCTCATTTAGCTCTTAGCTCGCTGCCTCTCTCTCCACCCTCAATTTTGTTATATTTGGTGAGCTCAACGTCCATGTGATGGCCCCTCCAACATCCTGACCTCCTCATCTCCAGCACTATTTCCCACACTCCACAGCAGCTGCCCACTCCTGCAGTCACACCCTCAACTTTTTCACCAAAAATCACACCACTTGCAATATATAGACCCTCTGACCGCATTTTCCTTAAGCCTTCCTCAACAATTCATGAGCTCTGATCCCTTGACCTCACTACCTTCTCACTATTCATGATCCCCAGTTTCCACATTCCTTCTTTTCTAGCTCTGTTTCCATCATCATGATAACCACTCTCTCGCCCTGTCTCCTCCTTTGGTGCTTGCTGGCAAAACCCCTACTCTGGATCAATCCACCATTTGCCTTCTCAGTGCTTTTGCTGGAGCAAAATCACACTGCCAGGCAGATTATCTTCTCTTCACAAATCCTAACCTCAGATGGGCTCTCAACACTGCCTGGGACTTCCTACTATATTTCCCCAATTTTTCCATTCTCTAAGATGAATTTTATACCTACTCTCTCTCTACAAAACCTCTACCCCTTTCATCTTAGCTGATGACTAGCCTCTTAAGTTTTTTTCCCCAGTTTTGTTGAGCTATAATGGACATATAACATTATATTAGTTTTAGGTGTACAACATGGTGATTGAATATGTATAAATACATACATAGGGACTTCCCTGACGGTCCAGTGGTTAAGACTCCGTGCTTCCAATGCAGGGGGCTCGGGTTCGATCCGTGGTTGGGGAACTAGGATCCCGCATGCCACGCGGCATGGCCAAAAATAAATAAATAAATAACACCATACGTGTGTATGTATGTGTATATATATATACACATACATACGCACACACACGTCTCCTTAACCTCTTTATTTTTTAATATTTTTATTTTTATTTTTTTGGCTGCGTTGGGTCTTGGTTGCGGCATGGGGGATCTTCATTGAGGCATGCAGGATATTTCCCTGAGGCACGTGGGCTCTTCGCAGCGGCACACGGGCTTTTCTCTAGTTGTGGCATGTGGGTTCCAGAGCACGTGGGCTCCATAGTTTGCGGCACGTGGCTCTCTAGTTGAAGCACGCAAGCTCAGTAGTTGTGGCGTGCGAGCTTAGTTGCCTGGAGGCATGTGGGATCTTAGTTCCCCAACCAGGGATCGAACCCACCTCCCGTGCTTTGGAAGGCAGATTCTTTACCACTGGAGCACCAGGGAAGTCCCCTTAACCTCTCATGTTACTGAGGAAATAGAAGCAAAGAACTCCCTCTCATTCCTAATACAACCTGCAAAACAATCTGCCTCTCCACCCACCTGTGTCCCCTTCTAGTACTCTGAGAAGTGTCCCCTCCCTTACAAAAGACCAGACAACCCCTCCACAGGAGATACGGGGCCCACCCTCTCTCCCCCTTTTTTAAAAAATAAATTTATCTATTCATTCATTTATTTATTTTATTTTTGGCTGCGTTGGGTCTTCGTTGCTGCGCACGGGCTTCCTCTAGTTGCGGCGAGCGGGGGCTACTCTTCGTTGTGGTGCGCGGCCTTCTCATTGCCGTGGCTTCTCGTTGCAGAGCACAAACTCTAGGCGTGCAGGCTTCAGTAGTTGTGGCTCGCAGGCTCTAGAGCACAGGCTCAGTAGTTGTGGCGAAGGGGCTTAGTTGCTCTGCGGCATGTGGGATCTTCCCGGACCAGGGCTCGAACCCATGTCTCCTGCATTGGCAGGCGGATTCTTAACCACTGCGCCACCAGGGAAGCCCTCCCATTTTCAAAGACCTGGCTCAAGCAATCTAATCTCGCCCTTCAGCACACAAACATGCTCTCCAATCCTTAAAAAATAACAACACAGCCATTCTGGAAAACAGTTTGGCAGTTTCTTAGAAAACTAGCCATGCAACTATCAGAATTGCACTCCTGGGCATTTATTCCAGAGACATGAAAACTTATGTTCACATAAAAACTTGTACATGTATGTTCCTAGCAGCTTTATTCATAATAGCCAAAAACTGGAATCAGCCCATATGTCCTTCAGCAGGTGAATAGTTAAACAAACTGGTACATCCAAAACTGTGGAATATAATTCAGCAATAAAAAGGACTGAACTATTGATTGATACATGCAACAACCAGGATGACTCTCCTGGGAATTAGGCTGATTTTAAAAAGGTCACATACTGTACTATTCCATTTATATAACATTTTGAAATGACAAAAATTTTAGAAATAGAAGACAGATTAGTGGTTGCCAGGGGTTTGGGATGGGGTGGAAGGAAGGCGGGGAGGGAGTGGGTGTGATTACACAAGGGCAACACTGGGGGATCCTGGTAGTGATGGAACTGTTCAGTATCTGACAGTGGTGGTGGAAACATGAACCTACTCAGGTGCTAAAATTGTATAGAACTAAACACACACAGGCACATGCAAATGAGTACAAGAAAAACTGGGATAACCTGAATGAGATAGGTGGATTGCATGAATGTTGATATCCTGATTATGAGGTTACACTATAGTTAGTTTTGCGAAATGTTGCCATTGGGACAAACTGGACAAAGTGTACCAGTGTATATTATTTCTTACAACTGCATGTGACTCTACAATTATCTGATCAAATTAAAAAAAAAAAAAAAAATATATATATATATATATAATGTGATAAGTTTGCACTCAGGTAAAATCATATATTTAAATATAACAAAAATGTATTTAACAAGAACAACAAAAGCTATGAACTAGGTTACAGGACAGAGTATTCTAGTCCCTAGGAACTGCTCTTGCAAGTATGAGAGTGACAAACTCAAGGGAACAAAAACAGGTAAGTAAGGAGAATATAGGATAAGAGGTAAGAAGGAGGCTAGAGGGGTAATCAGTGGACCTTAGTGTCTGTAGGATCTCATTCAAGAAAGCTATATGGTTGATATCACTTATATACGACACAAATGAACATATCTACGAAATACGACACAAATGAACATATCTACGAAACAGAAACAGACTCACAGATACAGAGAAGAGACTTGTGGTTGCTAAGGGGGAGGAGGAGTGGGGGGAGGGAAGTATAGGAGTTTGGGATTAGCAGATGCAAACTATTATGTATAGGATAAACAACAAGGTCCTACTGTATAGCACAGAGAACTATATTTGATATCCTGTGATAAACCATAATGGAAAATATGGAAAAGAATCACTTTTCTGTACAGCAGAAATTAACACATTGTAAATCAATTATACTCCAATAAAATTTTTAAAAAAGAGAGAAAGAAAGAAAGAAAGCTATATGCCATGTGGCTCAGACAAATCTGAGCTTGGCCACTGCCTGGCAATATGACTTTGGACAAGTCACATGGCTACTGAGGGCCCATCTCCTCCTCAGTGAAAAACAGGGCCACGGCACTTGCCCTCCAAGACTACCATGGGATTAAATAAAATAATGTATGTGGAAGTACCTAGCCCAGCATGTAGAAGACGTTCCATAAGTGTAAATTCAGTCCCACTTCCCTCTGTATAAACATCTCTCCAGGGCTTCCCTGGTGGCACAGTGGTTGAGAATCTGCCTACCAATGCAGGGAACACGGGTTCGAGCCCTGGTCTGGGAAGATCCCACATGCCGCGGAGCAACTAGGCCCGTGAGCCACAATTACTGAGCCTGCGCGTCTGGAGCCTGTGCTCCGCAACAAGAGAGGCCGCGATAGTGAGAGGCCCGCGCACCGCAATGAAGAGTGGCCCCCGCTCGCCACAACTAGAGAAAGCCCTCGCACAGAAACGAAGACCCAACACAGCCATAAATAAATAAATAAATAAATAAATAAATAAAATTAAAAAAAAAAAAAGACAAAAACAAAAAAAAACATCTCTCCAGAGAGAATTCCCTGGTGGCGCAGTGGTTAAGACTCTGTGCTCCCAATGCAGGGGGCCCAGGTTCGATCCCTGGCCAGGGAACTAGATCCCACACGCATGCCGCAACTAAGAGTTCACATGCCACAACTAAGGAGCCCATGAGCCGCAACTAAGGATCCTGCCTGCCAGAAATAAGACCCAGCACAACCAAATAAATAAATATTTTTTTAAAAATTCTCCAGAAAAGATCTAGTAAAAACTAATTTATAATGATAAAATTCATGAGTGCTTATTGATGCTCTAAAGGAAAGAGAAAGAGAGAGAAAGGAGAAGTTAAAGGAAGAAAACCCATCATCGACCACCTTTAGAGAATTCAAAGGAACCAACTCATTTTCTGAAAACTGGTAACTAAAGGGAGAGAATTCAAGTCAAGCATTTAACTTGCCTTTCTTATCTGAACTATATTTCAGGTTAACAAAATAATTGATGGGATATGATTCTGAAAACTGGCAAGAGTAAGAAACAAGCATTCAATCTGATTTTCTTTACAAACATGCTTCAAGACAACCAATTAGGTAATAAATGAAGAAGAAATAATAGAACATCACCATTTTGCAAACCCTTAATGAAATCATGATCACCAATAGCTGTTAATATGACAAAGGAGAGAAACACATGAAGGTTATGTGCCTCCTGATGAAAGGATACATCAGACCTATGAAGTATTTTTGAAAAAGAACTTGAACCTGAATCAGAGTAAGACTTTATATCTAACTACAGTTTACAGTTCTGTAAAAGGAGACAAAGGATGGCATCACAAGAATGTTCAATGCAATCAGCAAAATCCCAAATGTTGGAAATTTCTAAAGGACAGAAATCTCTATTTCTTCACCAAAAAATAAAGAGAAACCTGTAGATTAAAATAGATTGAAGGGGGCTTCCCTGGTGGCGCAGTGGTTGAGAATCTGCCTGCCAATGCAGGGCACACGGGTTCGAGCCCTAGTCCGGGAAGATCCCACATGCCGTGGAGCAACTAGGCCCGTGAGCCACAACTACTGAGCCTGCGAGTCTGGAGCCTGTGCTCTGCAACAGGAGAGGCCGCGATAGTGAGAGGCCCGCGCACCGCGATGAAGAGTGGCCCCTGCTTGCTGCAACTAGAGAAAGCCCTCGCACAGAAACGAAGACCCAACACAGCCAAAAATAAATAAATAAATTTAAAATAAAATAAAAGATTGAAGAGACTTACCACCAAATGTAACCAGTGGCCCTTTTTAGATGGTGATTCAAACAAACCAACTGTTTGAAATATACATACAGGGACTTCCCTGGTGGTACAGTGGTTAAGAATCCGCCTGTCAATGCAGGGGACACGGGTTCGATCCTGGTCCGGGAAGATCCCACATGCTGCGGAGCAACTAAGCCCATGCGCCACAACTACTGAGCCTGCGCTCTAGAGCCCGTGAGCCACAACTACTGAGCCCATGCGCCTAGAGCCCGTGCTCTGCAACGAGACAAGCCACTGCAATGAGAAGCCCATGCACCACAATGAAGAGTAGCCCCCGCTCGCTGCAACTAGACAAAGCCTACGCTCAAAACTGAAGACCCAATGCAGCCAAAAATAATAAACAAAAAATTTTAAAATATATGTTAAAAAAAAGAATATATAAAATAGTGAAAATAAAATAAAATATACATACATACACACACACACCCCTGACAGTGCACCCTGTGGGGAATTCAGGAATGAGAAAAACAGAATACTGGCCCTAGATAGTTGAGATGCATATCTAAAGAATAATTTCAATGAGCCCAGACTCTTGCATTTTCCCATATACAGAAAAATACTAAAATAATTAACTTGAGACACCTTTTTTTTTTTTTTTGATGATTAGCAGTAATCCTTTGACATTCAACAACATGGTTTGGGGTTGTTTTTTTAAATTAATTAATTAATTAATTTTTGGCTGCATTGGGTCTTCGTTGCTGCACGCAGGCTTTCTCTAGTTGCAATGAGCAGGGGCTACTCTTCACTCTTAGTTGCGGTGCACAGGCTTCTCGTTGTGGTGGCTTCTCTTGCTGCACAGCACAGGCTCTAGGCCTGTGGGCTTCAGTAGTTGTGGCTCACGGGCTTAGTTGCTCCGCGGCATGTGGGATCTTCCCGGACCAGGGCTTGAACCCGTGTCCCCTGCACTGGCAGGAGGATTCTTAACCACTGCGCCACCAGGGAAGTCCCTACATGGGTTTTTGTTTTTTTGTTCCCCACCCCCCCACCAGCAAAACTCCTATATATCTTGGCTCCTCCCTTACCCCTTTGGAACAGTTTCTCAGAGCCATCTCAGAGGCTGGTTCCCAGGCTATAGTCCTTAGTAAGTCCCCAAATAAAACATAACTCACAACTTTTAGGTTGTACTTTTTCTTCAGTCAGCAGCAACTGTGACTACAGTTAACAATACTGTATTGTATATTTGAAAGTTGCTAAGAGAGTTCTCATCACAAGAAAAAAAATTTTAACTATGTGTGGTGATAGATGTTAACTTATTCTGGTAATCATTTCCCAGTATATACATATATCAAATCATTATGTTGTACACCTAAAACTGATGCAATATTTTATGGCAATTATGTCTCAATTTAAAAAATAATTTTTAGATCTCATAATCATTCTTTTTTCTTTTTTCTTTTTTCTTTAAAAATTTTTTGGCCGTGCTGTGCAGCATGTGGGATCTTAGTCCCCCGACGAGGAATTGAACCCATGCCCCCTGCAGTGGAAGCACAGAGTTTTAACCACTGGACCACCAGGGAAGTCCCAATTGTATTATTTTTAAAAGAATCCGTGTCTTTTAGTGAAATACACTGATATATTTATGGATGAAATGATATGCCTGAGATTAGCTTCAAAAGAATATGAGGGGAGAGCATATGGATGAAACCAATGGCTATGAGTTGATAACTGCGGAATCATGCTTTTAACATGAATGTTTGACATTTTCCATAATAAATTTTTTTTAATTTAAAAAGCAAAACAGGGGGGCAATTCCCTGGCGGTCCAGTGGTTAGGACTCCGAGCTTTCACTGCCAGGGCCCGGGTTCAGTCACTGGTCAGGGAACTAAGATCGCCGCATGGTGCGGCCAAAAAATAAATAAATAAAAAATTGAGAAAAAATAAAAAAACAAAACAAATAATAATAATAGCAACAACAACAATAAATCTCAAACCACACCAATCTGACATCCACCCCACCACTCTACAAAGACTGCTCATGTGTAGGTCCCCTCTGATCTCCAAGAGGCCAAATCCAAAGTTGGCTTTCTGTCCTGTGGACTTCAAGAATGCTTAAGAGTTGACTTCTCCTTCCCTCCTGGGACACTCTCCTCTCTTCCATGACACTCTCCCAAGTGGCTCTCTGGCCAATTCATCTAAATGTCCTTTTCAGTTTCACCAACTCTACCTGCCCTCTAAAGGTTGAATTTCCCCAGGATCCACTCCTGGACCCTCTTCCCTATATCCCTAGGTAATCTCATTGATTCCCATGGATTTCAATATCATCCTAGTCTGCTGGCTCCCAAATCCATGTCTCTAGCCTAGAATCCTCCTTTAAGTTACAGACATAGGTCATATGACATGACATGAC
Source organism: Balaenoptera musculus (assembly GCF_009873245.2). Lineage (NCBI taxonomy): Eukaryota > Metazoa > Chordata > Mammalia > Artiodactyla > Balaenopteridae > Balaenoptera > Balaenoptera musculus. The sequence continues at coordinate 69,454,444 of NC_045786.1, read as the reverse complement.
AAGACTAGCCTGACATCTCTATTCAATGGCTTTAACCTTACATGCCCAAACCCTTAATTCCACCTGCCACCTCAAACCTGGTCCTTCCCAGGGCTTCCCCATCTTTTCCATCTACTTTTTTTTTTTTTGGCCACACAGCACGGCACGTGGGATCATATTTCCCTGACCAGGGATTGAACCCACGCCCCCTGCAGTGGAAGCGTGGAGTCTTAACCACCAGACCACCAGCTAAATCTCATTTCCATCTCCTTAAATGACCCCACTACCATCCAATTGCTCAGGCAGGTACCAAGGTGTTGTTACAATTCCTCTCTTTTCCTCACTGGCCCCCTCTTGTCATCCAACTCATCATAACAAGTCCTGTCAGGCTTCCCTGGTGGCACAGTGGTTAAGAATCCACCTGCCACTGCAAGGGACACTGGTTCGAGCCCTCGTCCGGGAAGATCCCACATGCCCGTGAGAGCAACTAAGCCCATGCGCCACAACTACTGAGCCTGCGAGCCACAACTACTGAGGCCACATGCCACAACTACTGAAGCCCGCATGCCTAGAGTCCGTGCTCCGCAACAAGAGAAGCCACTGCAATGAGAAGCCCGTGCACTGCAAAGAAGAGCGGCCCCTGCTCTCCACAACTAGAAGAAAGCTCGTGCGCAGCAACAAAGACCCAACACAGCCAAAAATAAATAAATAAAATAAAATAAATAAAACATTTAAAAAACAAGTCCTGTCATTTCTGTCTCCAAAAGGAGTATATGTATCCTCCATCTCTCCAACCCTGAGCCAATTCACCACCATCTTTTGCTCAGATTACTGCAGCCCCCTAAAAGTCTCTTTGTCTCTTTTCTTGCCATCTTCCAATCCATTCCCCTCAAAACAGCCAGAGTAATTACTATTTTAAGTATTTAAACACTATAGGGACTTTCCTGGTGGTCCAGTGGTAAAGAATCCGTCTTACAATGCAGGGGACGTGGGTTTGATCCCTGTTCAGGGAACTAAGATCCTACATGCCGTGGGGCAACTAAGCCCGTGTGCCACAACTACTGAGCTCGCGTACCTCAACTAGAGCCCACGTGTTGCAAACTACAGAGCCCATGTGCTCTGGAACCCATGCACGACAACTAGAGAAGAGAAAACCCGCATGCCACAACTAGAGAAAAGCCTGCTCACCACAACGAAGAGCCCACGTGCCACAATGAAAGATCCCGCATGCCTCAGCGAAGATCCCACGTGCTGCAACTAAAACCCGATGCAGCCAAAAATAAATAAAATAAATAAATAAATAATAAAAAATCTTTTTTAAAAATTAAAAAATAAAAATAAAAAATATAGATTGTGTCATTACTGTACTTTAAACCCTCCAATGGTTTCCTATCTCACTTGTAATAAAATCCAAATTCCTCACCTCTCCTACACAGGAGACCGTTCAGGATCTGAGCCCTCCTACCCTCCAACTGCATCCCATGCCCTCTCCCTCCTGGAGTGACTCTGGCTCTTCTTCAAGGTCTTAAACATGGCACACTGCTTCTTGGCTCAGGCCATTTATTCCTACTACTCCCTTGGCCTGGACCACACTCCCCCCAGATCTCCACCAGGCTGGCTCCCCATCCTTGAGACGGCACCTGAAACACCACCTCCCCAGAGAGCCCTTGGGAGCATCACTGTTCCCTGGGCATTTCCTTCACAGCAACTGTCACATCTGTAATCATTTAGTCAGTTGTTTCCTTGTACAAAGTGTCTTGTGTCCTTTCAACTGAAAACTCCATAAGGGTGAGAAGCAAACAGCCTGGGCCATAGTAGGCACTCAATGAATTTCTTTTATCATGGTAGAATTCCATGAATCTTTTGTGAAGCACAAAAGCTTACAGTCTGATTGGAGAGACATGGTTTATAAGTATGAAACAATTAGGAAGAAAATGCAGACAGCATAATCAATGCAAAAGTGAGTTGCCCAGCTTGTGAGTGCAGGAGTGCAGAAGAATTCACATCAGGTTCTCTGCTAAGAACAAAGACAATTCACATACCACTTTTTCAAGGTGGAAGTAGAGCCTGAGGCACTGAAAAATGCAATCAAAAGAAAGGGTCGGAAAAAAAAAAAAAAAAAAAAAAAAGAAAGGGTCGGAAAAGCCCAAGCAAGACGATCAGGATACCAAGAGACTGGCATTTCTCTTCCGTCCCCTCCCAGGGTTATGCCAAAACTGCCTTAAAAAGTCGTAGAAGATTGCAGAGAGACTTTGCCTAAGAGTCAGAAAACCTGAGGACCCCTATCCCCGCCTTTAGCTGGTTGTTGACCTTGGGCAGGGCACCCGTGCTCTTTGTGGCTCCATTTCTCACCTAACATTCAAGGCTGGGAGTGGGCTCTTGAGGGCTCTCTCCTGCTCTCGACTTTTTAGGTTTCCGAGCGACCACGTGTAGCTGGGTGAGCTACACAGGGGCAGAAATCACTTTACAGGGTGAAACCAACCGTCAAGGGAAAGCCACTGGGATTCAGGGCTCATCTCACCATGTTCTGGAACCACACTGGGTGTGGCAGGAGATCAGCCTATTGTCACCTACCCAGTAGCTGCTTCCATCCCACTCCTGGAGTCAGGATCCAGGGAAGAGAGGGGAGACTGGCTTTCAGACGCAGCAAAGGATTTGTGAGGAACCCTTCCCCTTGGCTCCCAGGCCAGGAAATGCCTGGCGGAAGGCGAGGCAGTTGAAAGCACTAGGACGGGAGCCAGCCAGCAAGGAGCAGGGCTGCCTGGGGCGTGGGTTTCGGGCCCAGGCAGAACATTATTTTAGACCAACAGGAAAAAAAAAAGTCGTGGTTCCCACCAACTTCCCAGCCCCTGGAAACTGGAAATCACTAGCGATCCACAGGCCTGCGAACACTTCCACCCTCTCCCGCCCGGCAGAGATGGCTCTGTCTGGAGGGGAGAATGAGACCTCAGGGCGCACGCTTCCAGTACAGTCTCCATTTGCAGGACTTGCTTCCACGTCTGGAGAAGAACTTTCGAAAAGAAATGAGCTTTTCTTCCCACCCACCCCCGCTGGCCAAAATCTCTCTCAGAGCTTGGTTTCAGCCCCTCATACTAGGAATTATACCCAAGTGGGAGGGTGGCAACCAGTGGCTACCACACAGTGGGGAAGGAGAGAAGGAGATGTCAGCCACCTGAAGTTCCATGGGGATGGGGAGAAGGTGGGGAGAAGGGTCTGACGAAGGCCAACCTTCAGGGAAACCAACTGAGGGGGCGGGGTGTGAGGTGGAGAAGGGCAGCCATGGGTGGGAGTCCACAGCCTGCCAAGGACCAGTCCTGGGCCCTGGGCCCGGTGCCCATTCTCTGATCTGCCGCATTGTTCAGCTATTTCCTTCCCAGGAAGTAGTAAGCGGGTGGAGGGGGCCGGGGGTTGCATGGCGGGGAGTGAATGGAGCAGGATGGAGCTTCCACTGGGGGAGGGGACCGTGGGTCCATTCCCATGACCAGCTGCCCTTCCGGCTGCCCTGGAGCTGCGTGGGAAAAGGTCTTGGAAGTGCTGGGGACAGTGTGTGTGTGCGTGTGTGTGTGAGTGTGTGTGTGTGTGTGTTTTCATTTTTGTCTGACTGCCTTGCTTGGCTTTAGTCACAGGACAAAGCCCTTTGAGAGAAAGTCAACAGTCTACATTCCCACTGGGCTGTGTCTTGGGAGAGGTGTAAGAACCTGCCCCAGCGCCTGAGAGAAGGACACTGGAGGCCTTAGGTCCAACTCCCTGGAGGAGTCTTGGCTTCTAGTGAGTCTAGATTGGCTGACTTCCTGGATTTACAAGGATGCTTCTGGAACCTTCTGCTAAGCTCCCAGCTTCCTGGCAGCGCTGTGTTACTAGCTGGATGTTGGGAAGGGGGTGGGAACTGGACATGGAGAGTGAAGTCAACCATTCCCACAGCATTCCCCCTAAGAAGCCCAGAACCCTTCATGACCACTTAGATCTTAGCGCCAAGCGGCATGCTAAGAGATTATATGACAGGCCAGTGCTCTGCCTTCCGGCAAGACGCCTTAAAGCAGAAATCACAAACTAGCAGCCCACAAGCCAAGTGCATCCTGCAGACACATGCCTTGTTTGGTAAGCACAGCGCTTAAGAAGGTTTTGAGCCAATACTGAGAGATTTCACCAAAAAAACCTCCATTTCTGGTCTTTTGAAAAAGAAAATTGAAGCCATATTCTCCCAAGACAGCAGTTGCTGCTGATCCCATGACAAAGCTGAAACTCCTCAGTCTAGGTGTTGTCTCATGAAGAGACCTGCCGCATGTGAGTGCAAATCCATGGAAACACAGCTGAGAAAGCCAACACCAAACTGAAAGCCAAGGTCACCTCTGGGGAGGTAGGGAGGGGACGAGAAATGGAAGAGATGGCCCCAAGTCTGACCATAAAGTTTTACTTTTGTATAAGGAGATTATAATCACACAAAACTTGCATAATTAAAATGAACAAGAAATAGAAATGCCTTAGCCTAGTAACTGTTAGTCTGACCTCAGTTTACCTTCCCAGTTTATCTCAGATTACTCTCCTCCAGTCACAGTTCCCTGAACACACTCTCTTTCTGCTTGCATACCTTTTCTCTCTTCTTCCTACCCACAATGCCTTTCTCCTCCTCCTCCTCGTGCTCTATGAAGCCAAATCCAGCCCATCCTTCAAGACAGTAGTCTTTCAATAATTTAGCTCACGTACACTCTAAACAAAATTTTAAATGATGTACCCCACAATGAAGCTGTTTTTTTTAAAAACTATGTATTCTCTTGAAATTTTTAAATAACAAAAAAAAATGTTTTTTTCCAACCGGGTTTAAATAGTTGCAAAGGATGTGATTTCTGGTATATTGGAAATATTAACATTTAAAAATAAAACTTGTATTAAATGTATCCAGTGGAATCACAGTGGTTTGATACCCATCATCAAGCATTTGCAAAATACATAAGCAAGCTCTTCTTTAACAAAGGAAAATTTACATCATTGTTTTTTCTCCTTGAATTCATATTTTCTTTCCATTCCCCCCCACAGAATGCTATCCTAATGTAATATATAGTTTATGTTTGAAAATCTCTTATTGATCATCAAACCACACTTCGCTACCATAAAAAAATATATATATAATATAAATTAAAACTGTAATGAATGAATAAACTGTGGTATATACATCCAACGGTATATTTTTCAGCCATAAAAAAGAGTGAAGTACTGATACATGCTATAAACATTATACTGACTGGATGAATCTCAAAAACATTATGTTAAGTGTAAGAATCCAAGCACAAGAGGTCACATTATTGTATGATTCCATCTATAGGAAATGTTCAGAAGAGATAAATCCAGAGAGACAGAGCACAGATTATTGGTTGCCAGGAGCTGAGCAGAAGAAGGAATGGGGGTGACTGTTTAATGGGTACGAAGTTTTTCTTTGGAGTGATGGAAATGCTTTGGAACTAGATAGAAGCAGTGATTGCACAACATTGTGAATATACTAAATGCCACTGAATTGTTCACTTTAAAATGGTTGCTTTTAGTTATGTGAATTTTACCTCAATAAATTATGTTTTAAGAGCTTAAAAAATTAAATTTGTATCCTTTTCTTATTTTTTGTGACCATAAGGCTCTAGAGTTTAAAGTTTTCTTCTGGATTGACTTATCATTACAGTGATCATTAGTTCACTGTCAAAACAACAAATATATATTGCAAATGTTGATGGGGAATTATGAAACATTAGAAGTAGAATTTTATAGGAAATACAACTCATATTGAGATAGATGTATACATGCTGGGATGAGACAGTGATCAGCACCAATTTTATTTCCACATTTCATTTTTATAGATGCAAACGCTGAGAAATCTTGTTCACATAAATAAGTACGTGGGAGTGGGAGAAGTTCCAGCAGAGCCACTCAATAGCACCTAATCATCCAGCAGGTGACAACTGAATTTGTTTCACCTCCTTCAACTGTTAAAAGCAAAATATTGCAAAATCTTTGATTTGCAAAAGGATTTATTACCCAGTCATTTTGAGTCATTTACGTTCTCAATATTGAAATCACTTATTTATTTATTTATTTATTTATTTATTTATTTATTTATTTATTTTGCCTGAACTATGTGGCATGTGGAGCTTCCCCAACCATGGATCAAACCCACGCCCCCTGCAATGCAAGCACAGAGTCTTAACCACTGGACAACCAGGGAAGTCCTGAAATCACTATTTTAAATTTTGGAGCTTTGTTTGGAGCCTCAGAGAATTTTATGCACCGAGGCAACATACTAAAATAAGATTTAGGATGGGCAGGAGATAAGTCCTTTACATAGTATAGGCGAAGTTATGCTAAGCAACCTCAAAATCTCAGTTCCTTAAACCAATAAAGGCTCTCTTCTCCTCCACCCCAACCCCCAACTCACGATGCATGTCCATCGCAGGTCAGCTGGAGGTTCTGATCTATGCCATCATCACTCAGGGATCCAGACTCCACCATCTGAAATGTCATCGGTCACCATGGCAGAGAGAAGGTAAGAAGAAGAATCACACACTGGCTCTTAAATGCTTCCACCCAGAAGAGACTCACTTTTGCTCCTATTTCACTGGCCGAAGCAAGTCACATGGCCACAACTAACTTCTAAAAGGTGGGAAAGGACCTGGAAGGAGGAAAACAGGGAAAGTGGGTGAACAGCACAATGATCACACCTTTCTTCTGTGAAGTGGGAGGCAAGACATCAGGAAAAGGAAACGGGGAGAGGCATTCTCAGGTGTGGAACAGTACTTCTTGACGATGTGTTTTTGGAAATGGATTCCCTTCAACACAATCCCGCTACCTACCCTTAGAAAAGCCTTTTTGTATCTCTAGGCCTACACATGCCCAAGCGTGAAGATCACTGCTGCCTTTGCAAAGCCTTCCCACCTTTTAGGTGCAGGGACCTCTCTCTGAGCTCTTGCTGTTATTATCGCCTGTACTATCCATTTGGAAGCTTCTGAGAATGGTTACCTTTTGTACATGCGTATCATGTTTTCCTAACAAGCTGTAGTCTCTTTGAAGACGGGGACCATATCTTCAAGTTTTTATATCCCTTATACTACCTAGCAAGGATGGTCGGAAAATATGAGTTCTGCTGAATGGCTGAATTGGTCACTTTCTCTGTGTGCTTCCATCTCCTCATCTGTGAAACTGGAATTCCAAGGCTTGCCCTTATGATTACAATTAAGATGACAGGAAAGCTCCTTCCACTCTCCTTTACTTAACAAGGATCCGCATCTTGACACTGCACATCTGAAAAGCTGTATATGATGATGAGCCATTGAGGGCTCTTGAGAAAGTCTGTGCAAAGTGGGTTTAGGCACAGCGATCTGACATCAGTGATTGTTGGGGGATTGTGGTCCACTGGGAGGTGAGGCAGGAAGCAGCTTGGGCAGGGAGCTAAGGGCAGGAGGTCCAGGTAGAACATTTCTCCATTGATACACAGGTGAGGCTATAGCACCCACTGGGAGGTGAGGCAGGGAATGGCGAGCTACCCTGCATCCCCAGGGAACGACCCCAGATGCCTTCCTGAACACCCAAACCTGGATTCAAGACAGACCTGCAACCTTGGCAGAATGTGATCACAATCCTCACTCGCCCGCCAAAACAAATCATTTTCTGCACCCTGTCCCTGCCCCCTGGTGGCCTCTGGAGGCACTGCCGATACAGTGTCACAACAAAGCTGAATTCTAGTTCCCCATAGGGAGATTCCGGATTGATGTTGTACAGGGAAAGATGCCCAAAGTTGCTTCTGTAGTGAAAGAAGAGAACAAGGGAGGGAGAGGAGGGGGCCAAACACATGGGTAACCGCGAACCTGGGGGCAGTTTTTGTCCCTAGACTCACTTCACAAAGTGAAAACGATTGAATAGAAGCAGTCTTCGACTTGCAACCTGACAGCACATGGACCATGGTTTAGCCTATGCAACAGTTTTAAATTTTGGTTAGTTGCCAACATCCAGAATCATGAATTTTCACATTAAAGTCTTAATGTCCAGTTTCTCTTGGAAAATCAAGACATCAAGCCACATGGGGTCCCCATCCTGCTGACCAGAAGCTGACTGGAGCTGAGGAGAAGCCCCGGCCCCTTTCAGTGGGGCGTGAGCTCTCCTGCCACCCAGTCATCCAGGCTGCCTCCCTCAGTCCCATCACCCCCTGCTGGGAGCTTACAGCTCCTAAGGTGGGCACGTCACGATAGAGAACAAGGTCAAAAGATATCAGGACAGGGGCCAACCAGCCATCTAGTGCTTGACTCGCCTCCGGAACATCCCCACTAAGCATCATCCAGCAAGCATATGCCTGAAGACCTTCGGAGACAAGAAAGTCATCGCCTGTTATGTACGGCAGCGCACAGCACCTTCAGAGAGCTCTGACTGCTTTCACAGGGTGGGAACCTTTGTCGAGGCTGCATTCCCATGAGGACACATGTCCAGAGAGGAGAAGAGACTTGCCTGCTATGTGTCCCAAAAGTGAAGGAGCCAGTTAGCAGGCTTGTGTTAGGTACCACCAGGTGCCCTAGACTATGCTGGTGAGTGAGGGCGGCATGACCTAGGCCCTACAGAAACACCCCATCTGGGCAAGGACCAGCAAGGTCCACACAGATGAGATCAATGCCTGGCAGTGCTGATAGAGCAACATCTGGGAAGAGTGCACTGAAAGGAAACCATCCAAATCAGAGCTCCCAGGGAGGTCTAGCCCTGCCATTCCAGTGGGTAAAAAGTGTCTCAGATATATAAGCTCTGAAAATATCAACTGTGGTTATTAAACTCTGTGCCATTCCTGGCTTATTACTATGGACATATTGGGATTTTAATCAGTGAGATGGAAAGGGATGCAGGTAACTGACTGTATCGTCTATGAAACTGTGAGTCAGGACACCTGAGTTTTATGTCAGTTCTGCATAACTGAATGAACTTGGGCACATCTCTTTGCCTCTGAGTGCTGAGGTTTCTCCATCCGTGAACTAAGTGGAGGGGGGAGGGGAGTGGTGAATCCAATTTCTTCGGACCTCATACTCACTTTCTATCCCCAGTGCCAGCGCAGGGACTGGCTATCTAGAATATAAACTAGGTACGAATGGAGTAGGTGCTCCATACATGTCTGTGACTGACTGCTGACTCTGCCTCTGAGAGTACTGGTCAGAACAGAGGCTCCCAGACAGCCCAGAGCAAATGGACCCTAGAGAACTCTGCCAGGCAGTTCCCCCTGGAAGACCAAAAGGGGGAAGTATCTGTGCGATGCTTGTGAGCATTTTTGACCACAAGAGGGCGCCGGAGCCTCACTCCACCCACATAGCACCTGGGAAGAGGCCCCATCAGAGGCCAACTGTATAGGGTTGTCTTCAGTGAGCAGAAGCCTCACCTTGGGTACCACTGGGCCAAGATGAGACGCCTGAGATGTAAAAACAGGAGGACATAGGACAAAGGAGCAATGGAGGATGCAGGGGAGGCAGGACCAGCAAGGGGCCAAAGAGAGAAAAAGGGACTTGCTGGGGTCATAGAGAATGTCTAGACCTGGGGTGAGGTTACAACGAGGCCCCCCGCTTGAGGATGCATGCAGTGCTCAATTTCATAGGGAAAAACCTCTCCCTGTGAGCATCTCAGAGCCTGTGCAGTGGTCAGCACATGTCCTGACTTGAATGCACAGGGAAGAAAGGGCCAGAAGCCAGACTGGGGTGGGTCCTGAATGCCTGACTCTGGCCATCAGCCCATAGGCTCTAGAGAACCATGAAAGAAAGCTCTTTGAAACCGTGAAAGTGTGTTTTGGCACGATTCATCTGGCGGCTGTAGACAAGAGAGATTTAAATATATATATGTCCGTGGAAAGTATAAGCAAAGAAATATTTGGGAGTATGGTCTTCGGGGAAAATCCTAGTGGAGATAATTGCTCTGGGGGCTGTTGCTCCTTGTTCCCCTTTTATGGTGCTTCTCCCTGAATCTCTTCTGAGCTAGTTTCCAGGACACACTCTTGTTGGTTCCAGGAATAAGAACTTGGGTCTGGAGAAGCAGGCACAGCTGAGAAGCCTCTATTGTGAGAGCCTGTCTTCTCCAGGGGCCTGCATCTGAATGTCCTGCTCTGGAAGCTGAGGAGTGCCCTGGGGGTGAGAAATGGGGCATCTCCCTCCATGCTCACCTCTTAAGCCGCCCACACAGCTGTTCTGAGAAGCCAAGCACAGAACCACAACAACACAGGCCCACAGTAGGGTCTGGACTCATGCAGGGGAAGGCAATAGGACAGCATCCGGGAGAAAAAGGGCAACAGCCATTTGCAACCACCGACTCCTAAATCTTCCCCTGCCCAGTTAAGTACCCATTTAAGTACCTCCACAGCTCAGACCCTCAGACCCCAGGCTGGGCTCTGAGAACAGTGGCTACACCTTATCCACCTCAGCACCAAACACAGGCTCCAGAGAGCAGACGCTCAACAAGTGTTTGCCAAAAGAAAGAATGAATGGCTGAAGAGAGAATGAATGGGTAGGTGGTGCAGTGCTCCCACAGGGGTGACAAGAACCCAGAGTTCAGTGCCTTGCCTTGGCTCCTCACGACCAAATGTAACTTTAACACCTCTCCACACTTGAACTTCCTGTCCTCGAAATGGAGATGGCCGTTCCCCAGACCACGTCCCAGGGCAACTGTGAGGATCAGAGACGGGAGGACTCATGGCTAAGCCTGTGGACTTCGGTCCCCTTATCCCCATGATGTTACAGTATTGAAAACAACAAACTCAGGTAATTCATCGTGAGTAGTTAACAACTACCCATTCAGGCAGCACTGTGAAGATACAGTCGTTCATGGACCCTAATGAGATAATCAAACTCAGATACAGGTAGTTGATATTGGCAACTACCTGTATAATCCTGCTCTGGCCAAATTAGGAAACAAGCCCACTGTAAATTTTTGAGCTCTGCTCACCCTTGCCCAGGTGACTTTTTCCCTCCCACCTACTTTAATGGTTGTAGCCTTTGTTTTTTGCTTGTTTGTTAGTCTATTTCTTAGCCAGGTTACTAGAGAGGTTTGGGTAACTGCTGGCCCTTCTACCTGCCCAAGTGGGGCTTTTCTGTTCCCCGTGAGGCCCTCCCAGAGTCCCCCCTCCCAGAGCCCTGGCCTTCATGGAACCCTGTGGCCCAGAGTCCAGAGAATTAACTCTGGATGGCAATACCAGAAAACCAGGGTCTTAAGCCTTGTGCTTGCTGTGGGACCTTCTTAACTTCGGTTTCCTTAACTGCAAAAAATAGGTAATAGTGCCTTTCTTGCTTATCTCATAGGGCTTTTGAGGATCAGAGACGGCATATGAGAACATGTTTTGTGAACTACACAGCAGTATATGAATGTATTTACTATTACTACTGCTGCTACTGCTACTATTGTCAAGAACTCTGAAATCCTGAGTAGTTTGATCAAAAAGCTAGAGTTAGATCCAAAGGTGCCTAAGTGCCAACAGCTAGCTCTGGGCGCTTGTAGACGGTCTCCATAATTCCTGGGCCCCTGCTCTCTCCTTCCTCCACCTCTTCTCCCAGTAGGGGAAGGGTTAAACACCTTTCGAGGACTAATGCACCACTAGAAAAATAACCAAGGAGAGTATAAATTAGAATCAACTCAATTTCATTCTTGTTAAGGATGAAAGAGGAAACTGTGCTCTTCTTAAGATATCTACAGCAAATATTTATTGAGTATCCCCCCTGCATGAGGCACGTTCCTGCGTTTTCATTAACCCTCACAATAGCCCTGTGAGAAAAGGGCACAGATTTGCAAAGAAATAGATACACCTTGAGAGGGGGAAAGATGGGCTTTCATGGAACTATGTAGCCATTCTTTATCTCTTAGACTCCGCCTACTAAATTGAATTGCATTTTCTCTACCGTGGGCAGAAATGGAGATACACAGTCTTGGTTCCTGCATGCCCAGATGGGTCCTGCAGGCCCAATGACTCTACCCCCAGGTTAAAAGGCCAGAGAGACTGCACAGGGCTGGGCTGAAGCTAGATTAGTCACTGAGGGGTTCCCTTTGTCCCTTACTCAGGGAGCGGAACCCAGGTGCCCCGTAAGAGATCGGGCCAGAGTGAGGCAGGGAGGAGACCCGAGTTCTAGTTCTGGTTCTGGAACTGCAGGAAGAGGCCGCCAAGCCTGCAGCCATCCTGCACGTGCTGCCTCTCTGCCCCTGCGCTGGAGGGGGTGTGTGTGGTTCCGAAACGGCCGTGTGGGACGGTGGAAGGCGAAGGACTGGGAGTCGGGAGACACATGTGGAGCACACCTCGGCCACTGTCTTCAAGACCTTAGAGCAAAGCGCTTCACCTCTCTGTGCTTCACCTTCCTCATCTGTAAAACGGGAGAGGGGACTGGATTAGAGTCCCCGTGCCGAAATTCTGACCCCGATGCACAGAAGCCCTTCTGATGGTTTGCTCTAAGGTCATGAAGACAATGGCCTGGGGTGCCTGACCTCGCTCACCGACCTCCCTTCAGACCCCTGCCGGCGCTCCCACTCCCCCAGCCCAACCAGAAGCCAGAGGGCGAGGGAGCCCATGGATGTTGTCCACACTGACCAGAGGGTGTGGGTGAGCTGGGTGATGAGCAAGGAGGTCTGGGGAAAACAGGGGCTCAGGCCCCTTTCCTGTCGGCCCAGGAACACTGCTGGGGCAGTGTCCAACCTCTCTCCTCACAAGGGCGGGCCCTCAGCTCCTACAGCCCCACCCACCTCTGTTCCCGAGGGAGCACATCAGGGAGCAGGGCCTGCTCTCCCGGAGACGGCCGGTCCACGCACCCACCGCCCGCCCAGTGCAGGCCCTGATGGACGGACAGAGGCAGGGCAGGCTGCAGCCGGGTGGAGAAGGTTTTCCTCCCTCCTCCTGATACTTTGCAGGAAAGTCTTTCTCACTCCACTGGTACTTCTCCCTTCCAGGGTCCCCTTCTGGCACTTTCCCTAATCCTATCCTGAGGGGCTTTGCCCTGTTTCTCAGGGATATCTGTATTCTGTCAGAGAGCTCCTGGAGATCGGAAAGGCTTCACTCCAGACCTCAGCAAATGAGGCGATGCAGGGCATGACAGGCAGGGCAGAGTGCAAAGGATGAGGGGCGAGAGCCTGATCCCTTCTGAGACCTCTGGGCCCCTCGGAGCCTGAGCATTTACCGGCACAGAGTCCCACGGAAGCTCAATGTCAGGGCTTGGGGAAATGCTCACCTGTGAAGGCTCCAAGCTAAGTCACATTCCTAAAAATGCTGGCCAGGCAGCAGTGCCCAAGAATGGCCCGGTCTGGGTGACAAGCATCATCCCCGTCCCAGGAAGTACAGAGCTGGCTGCAGGCCAAGGTGCAGGGTGCAGCCCGGGCTCCCCAGGGCCTCAACAAGCATCCGCTTACCACCAGCCTCATCTATGCGTGAAGCGGGGTGGGAGGCACTTATGAAGACGGCCTCCTCTGCCCTGGGGGAGATTTCAGTGCTACTAGGAAGGGACCCCTGAGCAAAAGAACCCTGGTTATCCCAAGGCCTAAAATCTTTTCAGAAAGGAAAGAAGGCTTTCACCCGTAATCAGATCAGAATTAAACACCTGGAAAGGAATAAGGTGCTTTCTGAATGGGGAGTCGGGGCCTGGCCGCTTCTGACCCCAGCTTACTGTGTCCTTGCCAGGAAGCCCTTTAACTACTCCAAGCTTGTCACCTCCACACTCAGTCCGAACACGGCTGTCCACTAAGGCCTCTCTGCAAAGGCCTCACCCTGAAAAAGGCTGCCGTCCAGCTGGAGAGTCCCCTCTGGGATGGCTTCAGGGCCTCCCTCCCTTTCCCAGCTCCCGCTCTCGGAGGCGGGCCCTGCTCGGTAAAGCGTGACGGAGGCCCCCCAGGGAAGCCGGAGGAGCAGGGGCCTTTGAATTATGGAGCAGCTTTCTTAGCCCCTCTCAGAAAGGCCCAGGTGCCCCAGCTAAATAATTCACCACCTCAGGAAGACCCAGTGGTTCCTGCCACAGCTGAAGTAGGTCAGGCATCGGCTTGGCCCTGGGTGGGGCGGTGGGTCTCAGAGCCGCTTCCCCACCGGCGCTAGGAGGGGCGGCAGGCTGGGAAGGCCTTGCTTGCTTGGCAAGTGCCTAGCTGGTCCAAATACTGCAGTGAGGCGAGGGGTACAAGGCAGGAAAAGCATCAACCCCCCTCCTCCCAGAGCCTCCCCCTGGAGCCCAGATAACCCACCCACCTGCCACCCAGTTACCTATAGGGCCAGCGCCTGGCCAGGCTCCTCCTCCCTCACAGCACAGTTCTCTCTTCACATGCAGGTACCAGCTGGGGCTGCAAATGTCACCCATGAGCCTTTAACAGCTAACACAGTCATCAGCAGAACACCTTAGATACAAGCTGCTCAGTGCAGGCCTGGGATTTAGGAGGGGGGGGTGCGGAGTGAGGCAGGGAGTGGAGAGGGACACCAGGGTCACCAAGGTGCAGGCGAGGAAGTGACCAGGGCTAGCCACTGCCACTTCAGCTTTGCTCAGAGCAAGGCTGGGAGGAAAGCCGGCAGGAGGGAGGCTCTAGGGCCTCTCCTGCCCTCCCTTTCTAGGCTGGCTTTGAGTCAGGCTTGGAAGGGCATGGGGGCTGGGGGTGGGGGCATAGATGTTAAAGACAAATAGCAAAGCCATCAGGTCAGTGCTCCAACCCTCCAGAAGGAGCTGGAAAGAACTTCAAACCACCATTTCACAGATGAGGAAACTGAGGCCCCAAATCACAAAAGGGAAGAGTCAGGGTCAGCTGCTGGCATCCTGACTGGGTCCAGGGCAGCCCAGGGTTTTAGCAGCATACCGTTTCCCTGACCTTCGTACTCATTTGCTCTGGCTCCCAGCAAAACCCATCTCAGGAATCAGAGCTGCAGCTGGGAGCCTACAGGGTGGGTGGTCTTAACCCTTTCCAGGCCAAACTCCTGGGTCCTCTGCTTCCCTCTAGCGCAGCCTCACATGACACACACCGAGGATACTACAGGCAGGAACCCAACCTCCCAAACCACAGTCCTTCTCTACTCAAGGGCCTGAAAAGGCCACAGGCCACAAGGTTAGGACAGCCAGATGACACCATCCAGAGAAAATGAAGGTCCCATTTAGGCGCTTACTCTGGGTGCAGGGAATCTCCGCCCCAATCCTCAGAACAGAAAACAAAGAATGAGTTAAACCCAGTCGGCCCCGCTGCACGGCCCTTGGCAGGTCACTTCCTCTCCAGCCTCAAGTCACACAAAAGAGGGCAGGAGGGAGAGGCCACGTGAGCTCTGAGGCCCGGGCCCACTTCACCTCCTTCCCCCTTTAACTCCCAACACCTGTCCTCTAGCTGTGCCCTCCCGACGGCAACCTACAACCCAAGGAAGCAAAGGTCGGAGAGCAGTTACTTTGGATGATTTTTTATTTTGCATTTCATATATTATCCAGTTTCACATTCTCACAGGATCAGCAATTACAACAGCCTCCTTGTCTCCCAAGTCTGAAAACGGCAAGACAGCCACCGCTGCGGCCAAAGGCAATGCACTGATGTGCACACGAAACAAAAAATTGCACAATTTTTCCTTCATTTTTCTTAAACTAACGGCTGACGCTAAGGCTCACTGCTGGAGAACGGAAACCCTTTTCTTCTTCATGCCTCAAACTAAAATGTTAAACTTATCTGACAGGGCGGACAAGGTCTCTTCAATAATTAATTGCACACACACACGAAAAATCCTTTATGTTGCATAAATATTTTGTTACACAGGGTACAAAAATACTTTCACTTTTTGGTTGGCTTTGAAGCTTGGAAAGCATGAGGAGCCATGGCAGGGCTGGGGCGCGCCGTGGAGAGGTAAGCGAAACTGGGCAGAGAAAAGGTTTTCTTAATGGCTGTTGGCCCATCTGAGGGGGAGGAAGCAGAGGACCCCAATTTGAAATGACCAAGAAAACGCTCTATCTTGGCTGGGTGGTCCTTCCTGTTCAGCCTGGAAGTGTGTGGGGTGGTGGAGGCCGCCAGCCGCCGGGCGGGGCTGGCTGCAGGGCTTGGTCCTCACTGAAGCAGGGTGGGTGCAGGGGAGGGGGGTGTGGGGAGAGGGACCGGGAATGATGAACCATTAGTGGCCAGGACTTGTTGCTATGGTGACACAATGTGAGAACAAACTGTACACTCACATATATACAAGTTTAAGTGTCTTAATTCATGCCAGGAAAACATGCAAAATTAAACGCCTCATTTCTTTGAGGTGGGGCTACGGAAGCAAATTTGGACTGGAGGTCAGGCCTTGCTCAGTCCCAGAGAGACCTCCGAGCTGGGTCTGGGTGTCCCAGCGAGAAGGCCCCTGAATCCTGCCGTGAGGCCTTGGTGAGGGGCGCTTTGGGGCAGGACAGGGCTGAGGAAAAGGAGAGAAAGGAAACAGAGTCCACTGAGTCAGGCTTAAAATTCACAGTCTTTGGAGGGAAGCAGCAGCTCTGCACGGGCCACCTGGGGGCAGTGGAAGCTCAGGGTGGCTCCCTCCCCAGTGAGGCGGGCGGGGGGGGGCTTCGAGCTGTGGTGACCAGACCTGGAGGGAGGGGAGAGAGGTGGCCATGAGCAGATGCATGGGAATGGAGCTGAACCCAGGCCCTTCCCTTGCGAGGAGGCTGCAAGATGGGAGGTGGGGGGCAGGGTGGGAGGAGAGGGGAAAACCAGCCAGAGTGCCCCAGGCGCAAGCTCAGGTTGGGGTAGCACCAGCGAGCTCCTGGACTCAGGCAGAGGAACCACGGCCCTGCACGGAGCCAGGCTCTAGGACACTTTCTGTCCCGGGCCTCTGAGCCAGCACTTACTGAAGAACTAACAGAACTGACGATATTTCCATCCTTGCTGGGTGGTATCAGAGGAAGGGTACCAGCGCACCTGCAAGAGAAGCCAACGTCAGGAGCTAGCTGTGCAGTCCCTTCGCTTGATGGGGGAGCCTGGGAAACACGGCCTTCAGGGCCCCTGTCGGAGTCCTGGTTCTGTTACTGACCGGCGGAGATCGGGCCAGTTACTCACCTCTGGGCGTCAGTTTCTTCATCCTGAAAATGGGAGAGCGCCACCTGACCTGCCTCCTCTGCAGGACAGAGGTTCAAGTGAGAGAAGGGTTACGAAGGCGTTCACGCTCCACTGAGCCCGACTGTACCGGGTGGAGTGCTGGCAGCCGGGGGGGCACTGGCCCAACAGTCTGCCCTTCCCCCTTAACCGGGAGAGTGCGGAATTCCTAACATCAGGAGAATGCACCCTAACACACTTTGGCTCAACTTCTTTGAGTCTCAGTGTCCTCAACAGCTACAGGATAGAGATGATTAAAAGTCACAGGGTATCCACGAGGATCAGATAAGACAGAATGTAAAAACACATTAGAAACCAAAGTCAGTGTGATCTCCAAGGGGCAGGACTCCCAGAAGTTGGTCCTGTCCTTGCAGGATTCAAGGAAGTCACAGGCTAGACCCAGCTGATGCTCCCCGCCCCCGCTGCTGCCCCGTTTCAGCTTCTCCACCACCCCCACCCCCGTTCCCTTCATTACAAGCCTCCTAACTTTAGAGATTTGTAACCTACCAGCTGAGCCCTCTAGTGGGGGCCTGGCAGCTACCTCAACCCTGGTACTTGCTAGAAGGCCCCACAGAGCAATGGCCCCAAAGCAGGATTCCCAGAGACAGGCCAGGAAATGACATGCACCCCATTCCCCATGGGCCAGTCATCTGGACGGTGAGCTGTGCCGGGTGCCAAGCCAAGATTGCGGGGAGGCCGCCTGCCCCGGTTACAGACAGCACGTCTGCCCCGGCCTGACCCGTGGCCACCTGGGAGGGGTGGCGGCAGGGCATCACAGGGCCCCAAGTGAGGGGGCGGGAAGAGAACTCAGGGATGGGAGCCGGGGTTCTCTTAGGAAAGAAAGGGATGGCACAGGAGAGCCGATGAGGAAACCAAGTAGCAGCTGGGCATTACAGACAACCCTCTTGAAGCTCGAGCAATCAGACCCAGTTACCCACTTGGCTGCCAGGAATCCCTGCCTCTGTAAGTAGTGAAGATATAGAGCAACGCCAGGCGTATCTGGTGGCTGATGAAAGCTTCCTGAGAACCTGCTCCTGTGCCCCCTCCAAATTCTAGGTGCTGTTTTGTACAGCGCAGGACTCTGACCACCCCGTGTTCAGCAGGAAGTCGGCAGCTGGTTACTCTGAGATGCCGGAACACTTGGCGCATAGCAGGACCAGGGCCTAGGCCACCTGACCAATGTCGGGATGGCCCCTGAGCTCCAAGGATGTGACACTGCTGTCATCGGCACACAGTTGACCCCGGGCTGCCAGGACCACCTTGATTAAGCCCCACACCACACAGAAAGGGTCAAGAGCCTCTTTGAGCCATCCAGCCTCAGAGGCCACCTTATTTTCTCTCATGTCTTCTAAACATCTGGAAGCAGTTCCCTCCCTTCCTGGCTGACAGCTGAGTGGGAGGGAGCCTCTCCTCCCCTTTGCCGAGCCGTGGGCTGCCCTCTCAGCTGCAAGCCCAGCTGGACACCAGAGCTCATTCCCTAAGAGAGGGACGATGAGGAAACCAGCACCGCTGCCACCGGACAAAGCTGCGGCCGGTCCAGCTCAGGGAAGCTCTAGTGGACCCTGACCACTGCACTTCACCCAGCCTCCAGCTGGAGCGGCCCCAAGGCAAGGAAGCACCTGACAGGCTAGGTGCCCTACAGGGCTGGACAAGCGGAGAGCGTCGGACGAGAGTGGGAGGGACCCTGGAGGCCTCCGACCCCCCCTCCTCCACCACCGGCTGCTTAGGGGCCCCCACAACAAGCCTGCTCCATCCAGTCCCACCCTCTCCACGAGGTGCTGCGGCTTGGGCTCCAGAGCAGCAGCTTTCCCTCCAGCCTGAGATGAGCCAGCGCCTTCTTGGGGAAGAAGCAGAGGAAAGCCCTAATTTCTGAGCTCGGGATGGTCGTGCAACCCAACTGGACAGAACGTACTTGGAGGGCTGCGTTTCCACCCTCCTCAGATGCCTGGGGTAGGCCAGTGGTCCAGGTTCTCTAAAGAAGCACGGTCTCTTCCTGCCCCAGCTCAGAACAAGACCCCAGGCCCAGGGATCACGGCCAGCACAGCAGGGAGCAAGTGGCCAGTCCCCTGTCAGGGCCTCCACTTGTTCACAGGGGGTTTGGGGGTCCTAAGAGGCCACTCCACAGGGACAGCCCATGGGCATCTAGAATGGCTACAGCTCCAAGAGGGGCAGCACCCAAACAAAGGAGTAGGGGGCACACGGTCCTCTCTCAGACCCTCAGACTGACTAACTGAGAAGATACACCAAAAAGTGGGCAAAGGGATGAATCCACACAAGAAGAAACAGAAACAGCCAACAAATAAGGGAGCCTCACTCATCACAAAGTCAAAACAATACAATTAACTCAGACTGGCAAGTCTACACTCTGACCTTGCAATAGTTCTAGGAATTTATGATAAGGAAAGCAAGCAGGACAGGTGCCCAGAAAGGTGTGAACAAGGGCGTCCATGGCAGCACAGCCTAACAGAGCCAAAGAAAATTGTGTAAACAACCTCACTGCCATCTACAGGGAGGCACACACACTTATACATTGGTAGGCTAGCCAGGCATCCAGAATGTAGACCTATACTTACTGACATGGAAGCATGTCCTAATATTTAAGTTTTAAAAAGATTAAATGTGTAATTTTTGTAAAAGGTTCATACCCATGGATTTACTTATACACCTGTGTCCAACTACCTACCAAGTCTAAGGACTAAACGTAGTGATATTTTGGGGAGCAGGATGATAAGCAAAGGCAAAAAAGAGAAAAAACCCTGTCTTTTTCTTCCCGTGAATGCAGACCTCTAACAGCTAATGTTTATGAAGCACTTGGCATGTGCCAGATGCTGGTCTAAGTAGTTTTCATATACTAAGTTCATTTAATCCTCAGAAAAGCCCTATAAATTTGATGCTATTATCATTTCCATTAAACAGATAAGAAAATAGAGGCAGGGGAATCCGTGTAACTTTAAGGTCATCAGTAAGTGGCTGAGCCAGTGTAAGGGGGGCAAAGGGCTGCAGTGAAAGACCCCCATACCCTCAGGTCGAAATGGAAAAAGAAGTCCAAACTGGGAGGACCCTGGGGTGCCAGGGGACATGCAGAATCCCTGCTTTTAGGCCACCATCTTCATGTACCAGACCCCAGTGTGCCCCTGCCACCCATACCCTCTGAAAGGAGAAGATTCTATCAAGAGGATCAGAAGGTCCCGCAAGACAGCCTTGTGCCGAGATAGAGCAGGACTGAACCATCTCCAAGCCCCTTTCTTCCTGCAGGTCTCGTCCCTGCAGCCACATGAGGATGCCTCGCTCAGGCCGAGCTACTGGCAAAGGGCATGAGGTCAGGATGTATATGGTGGGGTACAGAAAGGAAGGACCGGTTTTCATCCCCTTTTGTCTATCAGCTGCTGCCTTCTCTCCAAGTCACCTCCTTACCCCCAGGCACAGAAAAACGCAGTGCTACCTGGCCCTCTGGGTTCAGAATAACCTCCTTAGGATCACCAGTGTCCACCTCCTTCATTTAGGCATTTTCAGCCTCCGCCTCTGGGGCAGTACTATCGGGGGCAGGGAGGGGGCTCTTGCAAGGAAAAGAGAAAGTGATACTACTTAGAAAATGCTTTCATGCCTATCACTACATTTGGTCCTAACAGTGTGTTTTACTGTCGAGGAAACGACTATCCCGAGAAGCGGGATCAAGTAGTCAAGTCAAGTAGCGGGACAGAAGTAGTCACCACCTGATCCAATCGCTTGTCATCAGGCTGCCTCCCGAAAAAAGCCACTATCCTTTGAGGGGGACTTCATCCCCTTCCCCGGGAGACCAGAAGACAGGAACTCAGGCACAGTGAGGCCTCTAGCCTCAGAGAGGACCTGGAGGGAACTAGACAATGATGATATTAAATAATAAGCATGTTGTGCTCCCTCTATGCTAATAGGCTACCAACCACCCTCTAAAGTAGCTACGATTATCATCATTCCACAAAGAAATCGAGACAGAGAGGTCAAGAAACTTGCCCAAGGTCACACAGGTGTTGAAAGAGAGAGCCAGAACCTGGACCAAGGTAGCTGGACAAGAGTTGGACAGCCACAGGGCGCGGTGGGGGAGGGAGGGAGGAAGCTGGAAAGGAAGACAAGAGGAGGGCACACAGTCCCGTGTACGAAGCTTAGGCACCCGCAGCAGCACACCACTCCCAGCCGGCTGGGGGGCCACCCCAAAAAGGACAGAGATATCGCTCCTGAATAATCTGACATCCTGACTGTCCCTGGCTCCTAACCTCTGCCTCACATTGTCATGGCCTAGCATCTCAGAGCAGATGGGGCAGAACCTCTCCATCCGATCTGGTCCTGCCCTCTCGTTTTACAGATGAGGACAACACGGAGGCCCAGAGGTGAAGTCACTTGCTGAAGATCAGGTAGCTAACTGGTGGCACAGCTGGGACCAGAGGACTCACGGGGCCCCTGCAGTTAAACTCCCCTCTTGGCGGGGAGCGCCATCTGCCTCCCACACTCCGCCGGGTCACAGAGGACTGCCTTCACTCACCGCAGAGCCGGTCTGCGGCAAGTCCCCAAACGTTGCCCTAGAGAGGAAGAGCCTCGCCACCTCCCTACGCCGATCAATCTTCCAGCCGTCTGTGGTGTGCCGCCAGGGTGAGTGCCAAGCGGAACCACGCGCCTGCCCTCGGTACAACCCAAGTTGCCGTGGCCGGGGGAACGCCTTGCGAGGGTGGCAGTCAGGGAATCTGAACCTTCCACCTTGGAACTGGGTGAACCCAGGTCACGAAGCCCTTCAGAGGGATGGACACGCACTTGACCCTCCCACTGGCAGAGCCTCCCACGCCTCCTGCCTCAGCTTCTAGCTTCTGGGAACTCTCCCTCCTGGCTTCTCACACCCTTCAACTCCTCATCCCCTTCTACTGCCCCAGCCAGGAGGCCTGTTCTCTCCCTCTCAACAGCCAGGTCGCGCTTCCCGAGCCTCGGCTCTCGGTCACCTCACTGACGAGAGGCCAAGGCGGGCTCGCCGCTCACCCCAGCCCTCCCGCGCTGCCTGGCGGCGCCCCGCCACCGCCGCGCAGAGGCCTGGCTGTAATCTGTGAGGTGCTCGTGCCCCTCTCGGGCACCTGGCGTGGCATTCGGCAAGCACAGAGCGCTCCCGGCCCAGCCGTGCCCGCTCCGCCTCTCCCCTAGAAGCGCTGGCTGCCTCCTTCCAGCCCCAGCCCAGGTCACAATGCAGGGTGCCCACGTTCCTTGAACAAAAGAGCAGACACTCACTGGGCACCCCGCATGTTCCAGGTACAACTCTAGCCCCTCACGTGGCTTAACGTTTAATTCTCACAACAACCTGAGGCAGATACTACTATTCCTATCTTTCCAGATGAGCGAAAAAGAACAACCCAGACACAGAAATCTTTCAGAGCTTTCTGAAGTTCATAAAGACAGAAGGAAGCAGAGGCAGGCGGCCTGGCTCCGGCGACCACACTCAGGTCTGTCACCACAGGCAGAGTTGGCACAGCCTGCCCGCGCGTGTCCAGGGGGCAGTGGACCCACGGTGGGTCTCTCACACTTTGCATTTGCAGTGTATCCTCGATGCAGCCTCACAGCTTATCCTCTCCTTCCCCTCTGTGGGACCCCAGACCCCAAAGGTACTGTTGTTCCAAGACAGCAGTTCTGCAGCAGCTCTGGGGACCGGGGTGGCCCGTGGCCGGGTAGGAATGAAGCCTGGCCAACTCAGAGCCTTTGTTCTCCCCTTTCCTACTTCTCCCCCCGACAGGCTTACCTGAGCATGTAGGGCGGCAGCGGCAGCAGCAGTGGCAGCTGGGTAGGTAAACGCAGCATGTGAGATGGCTGGGGTCAGCTCTGTGGTGTACAGAGGGTAGGGGGCCCAGGCCTCTGGGGGTGCGGGGATCAGAGCGGCCCCCATCAGATCATCTGCGACGGGAGACAACAGCCCCCCTTGTCAGAACGCAGGTCCCCCTTTGCGCCACCCCGTTCCAAACAGAGAAGGGGACCCAGCACCATCGCTGAGCATAAGCTCCCTTCTCAGGCTCCCCTGAAGGATCCCAAGACTGGGAAAGAAGCCATGGTAACTTGGCCAGGCTTGGTGAGTATCCTGTCTGCTTCAAGAAGCCCTCAGATGGGTCTCTGCTCATCTCAACCAAGAGGGATCAGAAAAGGCTTCAGGGAAGCTGGGCGACACCGACAGCTCAGGAGCTCAGTCTGAGGTCCAGCAAAGGCTGCAGGGGAGGGAGGAAGCATGGGACCCACAGGGATGGGTAATGGTGGATGCAAGAAGCTCCTGGAAAAGGGGCGGGCAGGCAGGACTGATGCCCTCAGTGATGCCCTCTGCATGCAACTCCATCCACGAGGGCCTCCCAGCTCTGCCAGGTAAAGGGCAGCAGACGGCCACTCTGAGTGCCACTCACAGGGGTCTCGTGCGATGAAGTGTGCTCCGAGGGCGGGGTGAGCGTTGGTGGGATTTGGTGTAGCCATTAGCTTGTTCTTGGCCATCTTGGTGTTGGCTTTGGCAAACTCTAGCCTCAGGGTCTGAGGGTTCTCAGGATCAAAGCGAATACCCTACGTGAGAAGGAAAGGAAGGGAAAGGCGTTACACTGTAGGACCCAGCCTGGCCACTGCAGTGGGGACGGAAGGGCCCCAAAAATGATCCAGCCTGAAAGACTCGCCCACACGGGGGCCAAGACAGAGGACACACTGCTCGGGCCTTGTGAGTGGTGGCGTTTGGCACGACAGTGCAGCCAGAGACTCTGCCCCAGGATGCTGGGTAAGGTACATCTGTGGGCCCTTTCCTTGGGCGCGGATTGGGGAAGGTTTGCAGAAGACGGAACAGGAATACCCATTGCCTAGAAGTCTGTGGGTCAGAGAAAGGCCTGTTCTCTGTCTACTCACGTTCAATGCATTCTTGGCCGCTTCTGCTCCTGCCCGGCTGTCAAAGATCACAAAACCAACAGGCTAGTAGGAAAAAGAGAGAATACCCTTGCATCTCTCCCAACATTCCATCTCCCCTTCAAGCATACAAAACAAAACAACAAAGAACAGAAAAATATATAATTCTTGTCCATATCCTCCCTATGTTCAGCTAGAACATAGGGAGGATATGGACAAGAATTATATATATTTATATAATTATATATGGACAAGAATTATATATTTTTGGTTTGGGGCACCAAAACTCTCCCATCCAGGTACCACATTCTGGGAAACGATGCCAATACAGCTTTATCCCACTGCATTAAACATCACCCTTTCAGTAAAAGTCTTTTTTTTTTTAATGTATGCAGGTAATTAAAAGTAAGTTCTAGTGTTTTCCCCAGCACGAAAGGGGACACTAATGTATCAAGGGCATGGAAAGGTTTCAGGTTCAATCAAGGGGCAACAGGTTTTTTTTATATATATATGTAAATTTATTTTATTTATTTATTTTTGGCTGCATTGGGTCTTCGTTGCTGCACACGGGCTTTCTCTAGTTGCAGCAAGCGGGGGCTACTCTTCGTTGCGGTGCACGGGCTTCTCATTGCGGTGGCTTCTCTTGTTGCGGAGCACGGGCTCTAGGCACACGGGGTTCGGTAGTTGTGTCACACGGGCTCTAGAGCGCAGGCTCAGTAGTTGTGGCCCACGGGCTTAAGTTGTTCCGCGGCATGTGGGATCTTCCCGGACCAGGGCTCGAACCCGTGTCCCCTGCATTGGCAGGCGGATTCTTAACCACTGCGCCACCAGGGAAGCCCGGGGCAACAGGTTTATGGGACTTCCCTGGTGGCGCAGTGGTTAAGAATCCGCCTGCCAATGCAGGGGACACGGGTTCGAGCCCTGGTCCGGGAAGATCCCACATGCCATGGAACTAAGCCCGTGGGCCACAAGTACTGAGCCTGCATGCCACAGCTACTGAACCCTGCACACCTAAAGCCTGTGCTCTGCAACAAGAGAAGCCACCACAATGAGAAGCCTGTGCACTGCAATGAAGAGTAGCCCCTGCTCGCCACAACTAGAGAAAGCCCGCGCGTAGCAACAAAGACCCAACACAGCCAATAAATAAATAAAATAAAATAAACTTATTTATTTAAAAAGGGGAGCGGGGGGGGAAACAACAGGTTTAAAACTTCTCCAACTTCATTTTGCCAAGGCTCAGTCCAGTCCCCAAACGGCCCCTGAGGGCTCTGGGCCTGGGACTCCCGGCATCAGGAACCAGAGCCCAGCCACCACCTCTACGGTCCTCAGCCTCTGGGTCCCACTGTGGCTTCTCAAGGGCCAGAGAGGGAGGACCAGGAGCTGACTGGTAAGAAGAGGGGACCTGTGGAGGCTACTCTTTCGTCAGCCCAGGACAGGACAGGGGTGACGGGGGCAGGTCTCAGCTGCCAGATGCCTCAAGATTGAGGAAAAGAGAACAGGCTCAGTTCGAATTTCAGCAGTCGGTCTGGGCTGGGAGGAAGAAAAACCTTGGAGAGAAATTACCTGTCTCGATGTGAGCTTGATCAGGGACCCTTCATACCCCTGCAGAGAAAGGTGGTCATTAACAGGGAAGGTCGGAAGCCTCTGGTTGTGCTACCCTGGCCACCCCCCAGCCCTGCCTTTCCCCAGCTCACACTCTTCTCCCCTCAAAGGTGACCCACTCTGATCTCCACCACCGCTGAGCGCCCTCAGTCCTTGTGTCCCATATCACACGGCCTAGCACATGGGATGGCCATCACGTGATAGCATTCATCATTTCATGCGGAAATTCCCCTTTGCTCTCCTAGCCTGTCATCTGGAAGCACAGACCTTACCTTTTTAAGTTTTCTTATCTGCAAATTGAAAACGCTATGCTGAATCTCAAAGATTCCTTATACGGTAAAGTCTACTGAGATTCTACTGTCTCCACTTTACAGATGAGAAATCGGAGGCTCAGAAAGGCTAAGCAATTGACAGAAAGCAACATATGAGTTAGCAGAACCGGGACAGAGAGCCGGGTCTGCCATCACAGTTTCTAGTTTTCCTGCTGCCCAATCCAGGTCTGCGATTCATTCCTGATGCTTCTCCTCCATCCTAGGCTCTGCCCATGGGTGGCTGCGTCCAGACTCACCTTGAACGGCCTAAAGAGCAGGTAGAGTTCTCTGGGTTTAATATCCACAGGGAGCCCACTGACGAACAGTGTCCGGACCTGGGGAAGAGACCACAGTGGTCAGGGCCAGGATGACAGAAGAACAAGGATGATGGCTCTTCCTTCAGGAAGGACCTGGAATCCTTCCAGGGCTGAAGGAAGAATTCAGGATTTCCTGAGCCTTCTTTGGAGGCTGAGGCAAATGAGCACCCAGAGTTTCACAGCATTTAACTTTTCAAAACCCTTTCTGGACCCTTTCCTTTCTCTGGGTTCATCCTGCAGGTGTCACATCAAGCACTAGCTGAGCACTTCTGTGCAGACTGTCTGTTGCCGAACAGCCTCAAGGAGAGAGTCCTGTTTAACAAGATAGACGAAGGACCCCTCTGAGACTTGAAGAAAGCTATGGTGTCTTACCTCCAAAATATGCACAAGTAGAAACGTATATATACTTCAGAATATTCCCATGGACTCCTGGTAGAAAGGCTCCGTCTGGTCTAGCGGGAAGGCAAAGATGTAAACTCTGTGCCTTGGAGCGATTTCATCAGAGGGCCCAGCAGTTTCACATCCATCTCCTCCTGCTTCCTATGCTAGATGTAGGCTCTTCAGTGGCCGGCAATGTATTATATTCTTGCTTCTCTGGCCAGCTCTTAGCATGGTGCTGGTACTAAATGTTTACTGAATAAGGGACTTGGGGAAGGAGTCAAATGGAACAATGGTGCTGGGTTTTGAAGAATGTGTAGGATCTTGCCAGCTTCAAGTGAGGGAGAGGATGGTGTAAGTTATGAGCCTTGCCCTCAACAAAGTTACAAGTTGGCACTGAAGCCAGGTCTAGACACCTGGTGTCCATCCTGTGACTCCTGCCAAACCTGACCTCCCGAACAGTGGGTGAGGTCCAGGAGAGGGTTGGCGGGAACACTTCCCTAATTCACCACTGCTGGTTAAATGCTGCTGGCACCCAATGCTCAACTAGCGAGGCCAGATCAGCCAATAATTATAATGGGAGAAGGAGGATTTTCCATAGTGTAGATCCATTAAAAATACATCTTGAAACTGTGCTTTCTGAGTAATGAAAAATCCAAAAGATCAGAGCTTCCCCACACACTTGACTCCTGTTTTTTTCTTTTTTTTGGCTGCATGGCTTTGAGGATCTTAGTTCCCCGACCAGGGATGGAACCCTTGCCCTCAGCAGTGAAAGCACAGAGTCCTAACCACTGGACTGCCAGGGAATTCCCTTGACTCCTGTTTCAAGTCGCATCTCATACCACTAAGCCAAACGTAAGTCTTCTCAACTTGTCACTGCCGACTTAAGAACAAGTTCACATGCCTCAGCCCACCCAACACGTGGCTATTCTTGAAAACATTTAGTGGGCCACATCCCCCTCCAGAGGCACCAAAGAACTTCTTCCATGCTCTAGTGATGGCCTGCTGAAGGAACTGAGGCAACAGCCTTCTTGGAGACAATGGCCTGAATCAGGAACCCAGGGCAGTCAGGCAAAGTTACACCCAACACATACACATACACACACACACACACACACTCTCTCTCTCTCTCTAATGAACACACATGTCAACAACAGAGCCAGGAGTGGCAAAGGAAACCAGCCCCCATAGCTGCCCGTAACAAGTGTTGCCACCCTAGCCACACAGGAATGACTCCAAGCCCATGGCTGATAAAATAGGTAAGGACAGCTTCTTCTGTCACATGAGTTTTCGCCAAGAAGCAAACCCAGGAGAATTCCTTGCCAGTAAGGACACCTCCACCCCCTCTGGTGATGCCTTTCCTCACCACACACACTTCTGCTCCTGGGCCTGGGGTAAAGGTTCTGTACATCTCACAGCCCTTGGCAGCTGTGTCCCTATACACGCAGCTCTCAAGCACTGCCCTGTCCCAGAAGTATCTGGGAGAAACCGGACAGCCCAGGCTCCAGAGTGGGGTGAATTGAGTTCCTGGACTCCAGAGGGCAGCCATCCTCTACACCTCTCCGCCCTTTGACGGAAGGCCTTTCATTTACATGTAAACCCTCAAATAGAAGTGCCTCACTCAGGTCATGCAGCTTGTTTTTTAAAGGCAGCAGACCTGGGACTCAAAACCCAGGTCTCCCTCCCAACTACTCACCCAGGCTGGTAGAGATGATGCTTGCTTTTTGGTGCCAGGACTTGGGCGCCCAGCCCACCACAGACGATGGGCTGAAAGAGTACAAGCCAGCCAGGGCCCTGCTGGATCGGCCTGGACCAGTGCTACTCCCTCCTCCCTGAGATGAGGGGACGTGCTTTGGGTCAAAGATGCAAAGCCAGAGCCGCCCACAGAAACCTCTGCCTCAGTTCTCCCCAGGGGCCACCCATTTCACCCCGGCTAATTTTAAACCCTTCCTCAAATGGCTCCTTTCTGGCCAGACCTCCCCAGAGGCCCCCTTAAATAGAAAGTTCTCAGCACAAAGTTTCCTGCTTAGCGGAGGGGAGGGGAGTGAGTACAGGGGAACTTTCCCTCATTCCCAGCTCAGATTCTGGTTCCCAGCCTTCTCTGGGCCAGATGACTCTTTTCCCTGGCTTCGCATCTTTTAGATTCTAAAGGCTACAATACAGGTTGCATCCTGTGCCTGGTCATTCCTTAGGAGACAAGCTGACATCAAGGCAGTTATGGGTTAGGCGGTGGGTCCCCGTCTGCCAGTTCACATACCCTTTGCTGGGAGGCTAAGTCACAGGAAGCCTGACCTGAATGCTCTCCTTGGTTCTTACTTGACCCTGGACACCCTGGCAGATGACGTGCCCTCTGCCTATCCCCCTGTGCAGACATGGAAACTGAGGCCCAGAAGGGGCTCACGCAAGCTTGGCTCAGCAAGGAGCAGAGCTGGGTAAGACCCAGGAACACTGTTTCAGCCATCTGTGCCATTCTTCTGGCTGTGGGGACAGAGGCAGCCGCACCTGGGCAGCCTCGTTAGCCCCATGGATGGGTAAAGTGCTGCCACACATCCGTTCAGTAGCCAGTCCCTTCTCTGGGTGCCTGTTTAGAATGACGGCAAAGCTGGAGTGACAGGAAGTATGAGCTTAGCGGGCTGGCCGGCCACATGTCGAGAGAACAAGAGTTTCCAGAGCCCACCTACCCACCATGCTACTTCCAACTCCATCAGGTCCTGCCCCGGCCCACAGACTGCGGGTCCCCGACAAGCACCCACATAGGGCATGGCAGCTGCTCACGCTGCCCCTCAGCCCACCCCTTTCTCATTCCTTAACTGAAAGGCATCCATCCCTCAGGTCCCTCTATTTCCTCACCCCTCTTTCCTTCCTCTGAAGTCTTCCGGGGCCCCTAGGACCCCTTGTCTTTTACTGGTCCCACCATCTGAGCTCACCTGGACTCTAAAACCCAGAGTTAGGAGGCAAGTCTCAAACTTTCCTGTCCTCCAAGGTACCTAGAGCCAGGCTCAACATCTGAGACCTCCGCCGTCTCTACACACCTCGGTCCCTCCAAAGAAGGGACTCACAGCCAGAAACGGATGTGGTCCAGGGTGGCAGAGTGATGCCATAAATGGGAAAGGCTTTGGTTAGTTAGACCGGAGTTTGCATCCCAGCTTTATGCTTGGCTTGGTGAAGCTGCTTCATCTCTCTGAATGTCAGCTTCTTTATCTGTACAACACGGGTACCCTCTACCTCCAGGATGAAGAGCACATTTTATGCCCAGCACACAGGAGAGGCTCGACCATACGCTTGTTCACTTCAGGGTCCCGTAATCTCAACACTGACCTGCACAAAAACCTCACCTATCAGGTACCACAAGCCATTTAGTTATAAGGTTGTCTAGTGAGGCTGGGTCAGGTCCAGATCAGCCTGGAGCTGGGAACACAGGTGAGACAACCTTACGCGGTCGCTGGATTCTTTAGTGTTCCTCTTCCCCAGGGAGGCCATGTCTGAGGTGGAAGGCACCGTGGAGATCAGCTAGTTAAACACCCTTATTTTACAGATGACGGGGGCTTCCCTGGTGGCACAGTGGTTAGGGATCCGCCTGCCAGTGCAGGGGACACAGGTTCGAGCCCTGGTCCGGGAAGATCCCACATGCCGCAGAGCAACTAAGCCTGTGCGCCACAACTACTGAGCCTGCGCTCTAGAGCCCACGAGCCACAACTACTGAGCCCATGAGCCACAACTACTGGAGCCTGCGTGCCTAGAGCCCGTGCTCCGCAGCAAGAGAAGCCACCGCAATGAGAAGCCCACACACCACAACGAAGAGTAGCCCCTGCTCGCCGCAACTAGAGAAAGCCCGCATGCAGCAACAAAGACCCAACACAGCCATAAATAAATAAATACATACATACATACATACATACATACTGATGAGGGAACTGAGGCTCAGAATAGGAAGGTGACAAGGCAATCTAATGGCACAGTCGGGATACTTAGGGATGGCAGGGACAGAGACATGCAGTTACTTCTGCAAGGCCTGGCCAACAAGTCCTGTGTCCCAGGCCAGCACTGGCAACCACTCTTCCCATGCCACTTGCTGGTGCCAGCCTCACAGCAATAGGGTGCAACATTCAGCAGAGAGGTTGGGTGCAGACAAGGATTCAGGGACCAACCACCATTGATGCCAAGACGGAAAGATCAACCAAAGATCCCACCGCCTATTCCACAAGTTTACTACAAAAATTCAACATGAAAATATTTTAAGGTACTTGGAGGAAGCATAAGCGGTGGCTCACACAATCCCAGGCTGCTAGAAGGAACCAAACGTGTTTACCGAGGCCCTTCTTCCATACACTCACTCTTTTTCCAAAAGCATCCACACAACCCAAGAGAATATCTCCCTCCTGCCCTGAAACACTGAAAGCAACCACGGTCCTGTTAAAATGGTCATCTTCATGGCAAGTACCAGCAGACTGTGCTGGACCACAGCCATGTCCCTGGCACAGATGGAAGGCAAGTTTGGAACAGGCTGGAGAAGGTACTGGGGAGAGGTGGAAAAAGGATAGGGAATCCTTTGGAATTCCCTGGCAGTCCAGTGGTTAGGACTTGACGCTTTCACTGCCATGGGCCTGGGTTCAATCCCTGGTCGGGGAACAAAGATCCCACAAGCTCCGTAGCCAAAAAAAAAAAAAAAGGATGAGAAATCCTTAGAGGCCAGTAAAAGAAGACACATGTTGAGGAACCCACTGGAAGCACCGAATTCAACATGGACAAGAAACTTGGCCAGAGAGGTGTCCCCATACAGGACATCGCAGACATGGTGTGTAGCCTTCATGATGGTCAGGAGCAGACTTGGCCTCGCTGGAAGTCCCAGACAGTGCCAGGCCTGCCTAGGGCAACAAACTGGCCTTCAGCACAACGGTGTCCCTGGACAGCAAAGCTTGGGGACTCCCGAGGCTGCTCGTCCCTCAAGCAAGGCCTGCTGCCTATCCTTCCCGGGGGGTGCTGGGAACAAGAGGGTGGGAGAGTCCAGCCCCTTCTAGGAAGTCCACACCACAGGCTATCACTGGTGGGCAGACTTCCTGGGGTTGGCTAGGTATTTGCTGTGTGATCGTGGGCCCTTTCCCTCCAGCTACTGCTGGATCTCGAGTGCCTGGGGCTCCCAACGACCTCTTGCCCGCTCCTCCCTCCTCCACGGGAGGCCACCCATCTCATTCCCAGTGCTCCGGGGAGGGGCAGAGAAGGGCACCGGAAGTGGTGGCCCCCATCCTCAGCCTTATTCTTGAGGCCCCTGGGGAGGGAATGCCCCCTTCAAGGAGCCTCTCCAGCACCTTCTGTAATCCCAGCATGACAGAGGACCCGGGCCCCCGGGTGGTGCAGCCCTTTCCCTCAGTAAAGGTGAACACTGCAGCCCTCCCCAGCCCAGAGGGAAGACAACTTTTTAGAGAGAAGTAGGAAGAAGGGGCTCTGACAAACTCATTCCTGTTTGTGTGTCAGTAATGATCTTCCTTCAGACAAACCAACCAACAGTTGTTTACAGATCTTCAGAAAAAATGAAAGTAAACAGAAGCCTCCAGGAGCAAGGTGACAGTGATACCCAAGGCATCAGCCTAATAGCAGAAATTCAGGCTTCTGCCTAAAAGGCTTCGAGGCAGGACTCGACCTCTTTCCATCAGCCCAGGTGGACATCTCTCTCAGCCTGGACACCCGCACAGGCACACCTGTCGTTCCAGTGCCCCCAGGCCAAGGCCAGCTCCCTCAACAGTGGCTGCTTAGAGGCCTCTGTCCTCCCCTGGGCACACACAGGGCCCAGCTCACACGGGGGCCCTGCAGAAGTCAAGGGAAGGGAGCTGTGGGGGGAGGCGGGGCAGGGGGTGTTCCCCCCAGAGGAAAGCCTCCGTGTGAGACAGGACTGGGGTATGGGGTCCGAGGGGCCACACCACGAGGCCCTCCCTCCCTAGTGGGGGGACGCCACGCTCAGTCAGCCCAGGCTGGGGCCTGGCCATACTCCACCTTCATACCGAGAATGGAACACTCAACTTCTCAGGTAAGGGTGGCAGCAGGATATTGTGGCTGAGAGGATGAGCGCCGTAAATACCAGTTTTTATTAGAGACGGAAGGGGTAAACACTGCTGTCAAAAACAGTCGTATGTCCATGGATATTAAACCCCCTACCCTTTAACTCCAAAGGACAACCACAGCCTCCTTCCAAACCCCAGCCCTGTACCCTCCAAGACAGCACCCTGGACTTGGACTCCAGGGACCTCCCGTCTGGGGCACAAAGGATGCTGAGGTAGGAAAACATCAGGGCCATCCCCACCCTTCCCCCACCCCAAAGTAAATCCCAGCGGTCCACCAGAAACACTCCCCACTAGAAGACAACTCCTGCCTTCTAGGTGAATCTCTGCCTCACAAGGCTAAGAAACTTGACTCTGGGCAATAGAAACATCATACCAAAGAGATAAAAATGATATTTGAAAATTGATTCTTTGTGGCAATCCAACATCTCTGAAGTTAGAATTCAGTCTGGAAAGGGAACTGTTTCAACCAACCACTTCATCAAAATGTTCAAGTAACTCGCTTGCTTTGAACCCTGCCTCTTCTCTGCTTAGCATGGGGAGCCCTGCTGGTGTCATCTGGATGGAAAACACCCCTTACAAAAGTGGGTGGGGGAGGAGGGAAATCCAAACAGGGAAAAACAAGCCTCTCATAAGCCCCTCCCACATCCTTCCCCAATTCCCAGCCCTCTCCAGCAACCGAAATGCAGAATATCTGAGCTGGAAGAAACCTTATTTTTAGCCGAGGTCCAGTGAGTTGCTCAAAGTCACCGAGCATATCAGAAGCAGCCCCAGTGTCCCCAGGTGCCCAGCTCACAAAAGTCAATGCTCTTTTGCAGACCTTGATCTCACACCACCAACCCACTCAGAGCCCAGTGGGAGTCAGCCTTTGGTGCCCAGAACAAGTGACCTTCAGCTTCTGAGCTAAGAGGGCAGCAACAGTCCTTAGCAGAAGGTTGACTGGGGGTGCACGGGGTTCCACTGGATGATCCCATGGCTAGTCCTAAACAGTTAGTTATAGGGAAGTCAAAGGGAAGATTGACAGACTGCCAACTCCCAGAGCAGCCTTGTGCAGCGGGGAATGGGTTGGGGTAGAGCAGGGCCCCTCACAGCCCCTGGAAGCCCTGAGTCCAAACAGAAGCCCAAGCCACCCCATCTCAGTGTCTCACTACCGTCCCACCAGCCAGATCATGGGAGTTTATGAGCTGCAGCCTGCATTATATAAAGCTTGCAGCTTTCCTGCTGTAATGACACGGAAGGTCCTTTTTAAACTTGTACCAGCCATCATCACGCCCAGTTCGGCTCTGGCTTCTGCAAGGGGAAAAGGGTCATTGAGAACCAAGACACAGGACTCAGGCTCAGCCTCCTGCTCAGACAACAGACCAGACACAGAAACAAAAGAAAAAGAGCCTCAAAGCAATTGTCAAGGAGCCCGATTGAAGTCCCAGCCCTGCCACCAGCCAGGCAAGTGGCTTCGTGGCCTTCACCACTGCCTCAGCAATAAAGAGGAGGGGTGGACTCGCCTCAGGGCCCTTCACACTCTGACCTTCCAAGAAACCAGGGAAGTGGGAGAACGTGATGGAGTCTCAGTAATGCTCGGGCACTGTCCTCCATGGGCTCAGAGCTCCAGTGCTTTCGTTTTGCCCACAAGACGGCAAAGAAAGCAGTAAAGAAGGGGCAGAGGTTGAGAGGGTGAGAAAGCAGGATGTCAGAAGCCAGGCCCTTGGGATTTGAGAGGGGTCTCTCTGCTGGGGCAATACAGGAGCTGCCAAACAGAAACCTCAGAGCAAGTCATTGTACCTCTGCAGAGATCTCAGCGGCCTGGCCTTTTTCTTCTGTATACATATGTAGGGGGCAGGGTGAGCGTTGGGTTCTGCCTGGGTCCTGTGCTTAGGCTTGGCACTGGCAGGTCACTCTTACGCCTCCCAGGGGAAAGAAGTCCCTCTCAGTGGGGCCACTTGACGAGAGGTGGATGGAATGTGGTGACATGGCCCGCAGACCCAGGACTTATAAGGGCTGAACAAGGACACAGGGAAAAAGAGCAAGCAGATACAGCCAGACAGTACAGCAAGCAGATACAAACACACATGCTCCCAGAACGCCAGCACCTCCTGTTTCCTCCAAGGAGCTCTGGGCTGCTCAGCTCCCAGGCTAGGACAGCGCCCAGCTTCCCTCCAAGCAGTGCCCACCTAGGACACCGCCAACGTCAACACGGTCTGACCTGGTGGGGAGAAGTCCAGGTTTAGGGGCTGTTCCACGGTGTTTTGCCTGCCCCTGCTAATTCCAGCCCCAAATCACATGTATCTGGGCTTGGCTCTAAGGCCCCACGCTGGGCAGCACTTTGTCGTTTCCACTTCTTTCACACCTACCATCGGAGTGTGAGCCTGACAGGCCTCCGAGGTAACAGGCAGAGTGGTACAGGCCCATTTTACAGTTGAGGAAACCAGCTCAGGAGCTAGGTGCCTGGCCAGCCACTGGCAGAGCTGGGGGTCAAGTCCAAGTTGCCTGGGAAGTTGGGGCTCTTCCTTTAGGGCCTGCAATGTGCCCTAGAGCTCCACCTGTGTGTGGGGCGGGGGGGTGGGAGGAACTAAGCTGGATTAAATAAGGCTTCGGACCTTATACTCCAAGCTACTTCTACCCCCAGGAAGGGAAGGCTTCACATCTTGGGAACACACCTGGTCAAAACCTGCTGCGAACTCTGTGCTACACCTCATTAGGGAACCCAACCAAATAGCGTGACCTGTGCTATGCAGACTCCTTGCGACTAGGCTGGCTGGAGGCAGGGTGGGGGTGGGGTGGGTGGCCTGCTTTCCACTTGGTTCCAGACAGAGCCAGGGGACAAGGCTTTCAGAGGCAACTCAGAAAGACAGGCTCAAGCTGGGACAAAGTGAGAGAGTGGCATGGACATATATATACTACCAAATGTAAAACAGACAGCTAGTGGGAAGCAGCCGCATAGCACAGGGAGATCAGCACGGTGCTTTGTGACCACCCAGAGGGCTGGGATAGGAGGGTGGGAGGGAGACGCAAGAGGGAGGGGATATGGGGATATATGTAAATGTATAGCTGATCCACTTTGTTACACAGCAGAAACTAACACACCACTGTGAAGCAATTATACTCCAATAAAGATGTTAAAAAAAAAAAAAAAAAAAGAAAGACAGGCCCACAGGGTCTCGAGCATGGAGCTTCTGGGCAAGGCTCCCTTCCCTCCTGTGCCATCAGCCTCCC
The DNA here is from genome assembly GCF_009873245.2 of Balaenoptera musculus. NCBI lineage: Eukaryota > Metazoa > Chordata > Mammalia > Artiodactyla > Balaenopteridae > Balaenoptera > Balaenoptera musculus. The sequence goes on along the minus strand of NC_045786.1, from coordinate 69,418,690 downwards.
CTGTCCCTCCTACTGCTGTGTGGTCAGCCAATGCCAATCTATTGCCTGACCCTTGTGGCTGGCAAAGGTTGCAGTTGTCACCACTGCTATATGCTACCCCATAGATTCAAGGCGTTGTCCTAGGGGAATCCCACGCACTTCCCCTAGCTCCAAAATCAATACCTCCAACCCTTAAACCATGTGATGTTAATCCAGTGTGAACACACGGCACCGTGCACATGAACACAAAGCACCAAGCACGCCACACCTGTGCACCACCTGACTGAGGCAGATGAAGTCTGACGAGAGATGTTTCCCAAAGGGACACTCCTGTTGGGAGAGGGTCTCTGTTCAGGGATGGAAACTACTTCTAGGACCTAGATTCTGGTTTGGAGCTCCCCTGTCACCAAGACCCCACAGAAGGACCCCTCCATCCCAAGTTGTGCCCGCATATGGATACAATTACACATAAGAACAGGGACCAGTCTGGGTGGAAGCTCTTCACAGCCTTGATCGCAACAAAGGTTCCCCAAACTGGTCTCAGGTCCTATTCCAGTAATTTCTCCTGATCTCTCCCAGTTAAAGCCCAAAACTCACTTGGGAAGGGGTGGGTTGGCTAACCACAAAAAGGAGGTAGGGACTCCAGACACTCATACCATGGGCTCGTCCAGGTCAGACCCTGCCCTTTCTCCCTGAGGGTCCTAGGCCTGTTCAGAACTATACAGATGGCCTTAATGACTTATGACAACCAAGAGCCTTTCCTCAGTCGGCTGTAAATGACTGAAGGCCATGACAGATGGGCCAAGGCAGACCCTCCCACTACACCAGCTCCTGCTATATTCTGGAGGTGCCTGGCATGGATGGATCCACCAATGGACTCTTCAGGAATGGAGGACCCAACGATCTTGCCACCTGTCTAGCCTTGGTACACCTCACAGGTAATCTTATTCTTTCCATCCAAGGACGGAATAGGGAAAAAAGCAGAAAGCAAGGAGGCCGTGCTGGTCCCTGGGCAGGCAGTAGACGGGGTTCAGCAAAGGAAGCTTCGTGGGTTGTCTGCAGTTCCCACCTCACAGCAGCATGGTTTCTGAAGTATGGGAGATGGGCTCTGCCCCACTGCCTCACAGCTTTGCCTGGGGCGTGAGGACCCCTCTGAGGCAGCCATGGTCAGGGGATGGCAGAGGAACTGACAAGGCATCAAATGTTGCTGCTACCCAAAATCAATGGCTGAGCAGAGGCTGGAGGCCACCAGGTGCTGCCAGAACCTAGCACTCTAGCTCAGCTCTGGGTAACCAGAGGTGGGTGGCCCTGGACCAGGAGCTTAGCCCTCAGGGCAGGTGGGAGGACTCCTCTCCTCTACCTCTCAGGACTGTCTGGAGAACCAGTGGGATAAATGGGTGGATAGCATGAAAGCAGAGCAAAGCATCCCGCAGTTCATGTGTTGCCTCTAGTTACAGTACTCGCCAGACTCCTCCCCCAGCCCCACCCCAGAGATGGAGATGAGAAATCAGAATGTCCAAACACTGAATGATATTTAGAAGTTGGTTCTTACTGGGGCAAACTAGCCAGGCTGCCCACTTACAGGGAAGGAGGAGATAAGGAGACCCAAGAGAATGGCCCCCCAAAACGAAAGGCAGTCACTTTAGAATAAGTACCATTTTTTTAGTTAAGATGCCCAAAGCAACAGGGAATCAAGGGTGGGGGTGGGGTGTGAAGGCAGTCAGCCCCAGCCCAGGCTACAAGGGGGATGTACTGTCTGTAGAGAATTCACTTGTTCTGGTTTTTATCACCACGCAATAACAATTCTAAACATTATCTGTGATAAAATGCTCCTCCTGCAGGGGCTGACAGCTCCCACCACCCAGTCTTGGGATGCCACCAACCCAAAGAGAACTAGCCTGGAGCCAGTCCCTGAGCTTCTACTTGGGACCCTGTCATCACCTAAAGCTCAGCCCTAAAAAACTTGAGTTGCAGATCCTCTCCCCTCCCCACCCCCAAGTCTCATCCAAACCCCCAATATAAAACAGAACAGCGGGTACAGTATGTTGTTAAGAGCAAACTCTGGGTCCAAATCCCAACCTACTCAATTACTAGCTACATGAAAGCTAGTTAACCTCTCTGTGTCTCAGTTTCCTCACTTATAAAATAGTAATAAGTACTTCACAGTGCTGTTGTGGAAGTTAAATGAGTTAAAACAGTAAAGTGCTCAAAACAATGCCTGGTACAAAGACTATGTATGGGTTTACTATGCATAGTACAGCCTTACCATTAGGTTATCTGAGCAGAGAAGACACATCCACAACAACCCCCAGGGAGGAGGGGAGTCTGATCTACCAGAATCTGCCTGGATCTACCTACTTGGGTCCTGTTTCCAGGTAAAAGCCCAGAAGCATAGATGCCTCCCTCCCCTTATACCAAAAAAAAGTCTGCAGACAGAGCACCAAGATGTCCCAGATTCTGTCAAATATTTTTGATGGCAGAGAAAAGAAAAGGGGCAGTGCCCAAGTCACACACTGGACCCTGAAATTCCTTCACTCATTTGAGTGCTAACCTTGGCCATCCTGCCAGGGGCCAGGGACCTAGCTGGATCCTCAGAGACCCCTAGAGGACACATGATGGACCCTGGGGTACCAGACGTGCAAGAAGCGATCTTGGCCCAGCTTTGGTGGATGCAGTGGACAGGCAAAGATGGGGATGGAGGGCAGTGAGGGGCCAAGACGCTAAGGTCAAGCTGTAGCTCCCTTAGCTACCTTTAATCCCTGCCTTTCTATAGCTTACTATTAGGTTGGCATAAAACTTCTTTAACTCTTAGAAACTTGAACCCCACTCCCCACCCCAAGATTCCAAACACCACCCTCCTCTCAGGGGGCCCCCAACGAGTCATTACTGTAACTTAATACTGCCTTGTGTTAAAATATGTCTCCATTTTCAAAATAAAATATGCTTTCAAACCACATACACCCTTCCCTAGCAACACTGTAACTCTCCAGCCATCTCTCAAGAATCACTAAGACAGGAGATGCTTGAATCTGGGATTGGGCAACACCAGAGGCAAGCCTGCCCTGAACAGGGCTCGTGTGCTGTACTGCCTCACCTTCTGGAGCTCAGGCACCAGCCAAGACACACCTCGGGGTGGGGGTATGGCCTCTAGATTGAAAGGGACACGTAGCTCTTCCCCTTAATTCCTCGCTGCCCTCCTTAGCTTTCAAAGAGTTAAAGGGTTAGAAGTTTCCAAAGTTTCTAACACACCTTCTTCTCAAGTAGCAGAAAAATGCCAATTTCCTCCCAAGCCTGCATGATCTCAGGCTGTTCATAACGTGGCCTCCAATATTACTGGAACATCGCAAATTCCTGGTAGTCACCCAAACAAGCCATGTGGTTCCACAATCCACCCCCCACTTTTATACATGCTATTCCCTCTCCTTGGAACGCTTTTTCGATCCCTACAGGTCTAACTACCTCCTACTCAGCCACATCTCAGGGACAGCTGACCTCTAACTTCTTCCTTGGCTTCCTAGGTTTGCTTTAGCTAATCTCCAAGAGGCAGCCTGGGTCAACCGTGAGAGTAAACCACCACTGCTAATGCGGATTTCCCCAATGGTGGCTCTTGGGGGTTGCAGAACTGCCTACCTAGGGGGCATCTAAGCTAAAGAGAATAAGTCTAGTTCCTGCTCAAACCACCAATCCAAGGTGAAACCCTGGCTGAAGAGCTCTTGGCCCACTGTTCAGAAAGCTAATGAGGAGAAGGGGCCGATTCTTGTGCTTACCTGACCAGAGCAGACGCTGGGCTCCAAGAGATCACTGGGGCCCTTAGTCTTAGACCTCTGTTAAACAGGAGCCCATGCTCCCCACCCTCCCCAGCACCAGTTGCACTGAATTCCCTGAAGCACTACAGGGCTGTAGCCCACCTCTGCCCACAAGGAGGGAGAGCAGGGATTCCACTTCTCGATGATTCTGCCCTCTCTCTTAAAAAGCTACTTAGAAAAAAGTGACCAATACCTCAAACGATTCCTCCAAGACTTTAGACTGGCCACGTGGTTCACCCTTCCCACTTCAAAGGGGTGGGTCTGAGGGTCTCTTCAGTGAGGTAAGTCCCTGCTGGTCAACCCTCTAGCAGAAGTGGTTCCGGGTCCTTGCCCAGCTTCACAGGAGAGGGCTTCCCTCCCTCAATTTCAGCAGAGACCACACACACACTAGCAACCCTGTCAGCCTCCCCCAACTCTCAGGGGAGATTCTGAACAACCAGGAAGAGTCAGGATGGGGTCCCCAAAGCCAAGGGCCTATCAGCATCAAGGTCCAAGAAGGACAAGGACTTTAGGAGCCAAAAGAACCCCAGCCCACTAGAGCCCACACCACACTCGTGGACATATGTCAGGCCTTCCTTCGCCACTCTTCAGAGTGAAGGGTTGTAGATTCCTCCTTTCCTTCCCCACAAAAAGCGGGATCTAGACCTAGATTCTCAAGCTGTCATGCCATTGGTGGACTGGGGCTGGCAGCAGGCCTCTTAATTGCTAAGAGTGGGAACTGGCAGTGTGACCCTCCCACCATCCCTCCCACAGTGAGGAGCCCAGCCCAGCCGTGGGCCAGTGCCGCCATTCTGCACCAAACCTATAGCACGGCGGGCGGGCACCCGCCACTGGATAGGAGGGAGGCAGCAACGCCAGCCCCCATCAGGGGCTCTGCGGTTTCTCCCCCAGACCAAGGGGAAGGGAGCTCAGGGTGGATAACTGGCCCTTGGTTTCCTGGGCAAGAGCATGCCAGGGCGCGGCAGGAAGGGTCTAGGGTCTCTTGGCCCTAGAGTGACACAGCAGAGGCCCCTTCAGAGACAGAGCTGCGAAGGCTGCCCCCTTTCCACACCAGTTTTTGTCTCTGCGGGCCGAGCTTCTGGTCTCCATTCACTGATAGCCTTAAGGCTATATCCACCGTCCCACTCCGCCCCCACACACACCCTCCCGGATTTTGCCACATCCAATTAACCACCCAGCTGTTGGTGATTGCACGAAGCCGCCCCTGACTCCCTCCTCTTAGCACATGGCCGGTGGACATTCCTAGCAGAATCCCACTAGGGCCAGCTTTGGGGTCCTGGCTTGGCTGCCAGGGCAAAACCCGAGAGACGAGAACTGGGAACTGAGTGTCTTTAGGCATCTCCTTCCCAACTCAGTCAGCTGACATCTTTGCCAAAACCCAAGCTCTGGGGCCGTGAAGAAAGCCGTCTACCCCCATGACTACAACTCTAGCGAACCAAGGTAGCGCGCGGCCGGCCCAGGCCTCCAAGGTCACGGGGAGGGGTCAGGGCGGAAAGTGCAAGGGAGTGTGGGTGCCGCCCGCCCGCCGTGCTAATCCCGCTCAGTTCCTCCCAAACGAGGCGGGAGTCCCGGCCACGCGGGAGGAGCGCCACGAAAGAGGGCAGCAAGCGGGGCGGAGAGTGGAGAACGAAGGACGCGCGGGCAGCAGGCGTGGGGCGGACACGGCGCAGCTCGCCCACCTCGGGACGCACTGCCGGCCGCCGGCGCACTGCCGGCCCCGAGCCTGGGAGGGCGGGGAGACAATGCCCGCCCGGCGGGGTAGTCCAGGCCGCACGCCCCCGCCCGCCGGACACGGGCTGCTCCTCCCCGGCCGAAGGGCAACGGCGGAAAGGCGCCGGGAGCGATTGCCAGATCGCGCGCGGGGCCCCGCGCGCCCCGTCCCCCGCCCACCTCCGCGTGTACTTCACCCAACAAGTCCCGGGGGCGCAGACCCACCTCCTCCTCCAGGGTGCCGCTGGAGCCCGAGCCCGTGCCGGTGCCCGTGCTGGTGCCGTGCTCGCCGTCCGGCTTCAGGTTGCTCATGGTGCGGGGGGTGGGGTGGGGGTGGCTAGGGGAAGGGAACGCGGAGGGCTAGCGCGGCGCCCGGCCCCGGCGAGGAGGTGGGAAGGGGCGAGGTGAGCGGTGCGCCCCGGGGGTGAGGGGCTGGGTGGCGGTGGGGAGCGCGCGGGGCGGTGAGAGGGGCAGCCGCAGCGTCGGGCTGGGGTCACATCAAGTTTGGCGGGTGCAGGAGGCGGGGAGGGGGTGCGGCGGGGGAGGCACTGGGAACCGGAGCCGAGCCGGAGCGGCCGCCGCCTCCGCCTTTTCACTGCGACCGGCGAGTGCGCCCGCGGCGGCGGCGGCGGCGGCGGCGGCGGGGGGCGGGCGCCGGGGGAGGGGGCGGGCGCCGGGCGGCGGCGGGGGGCGGGGGCCGGAACCGGCCTCAGCTGGGGCCCGGCCAGCCCCCTCCCCCTCCCTCTCCGCGGTCTCCGGGGGAACGCGCAGCCAATCCCCGCCGCCCGCTGCGGGCTCGCCCCGGCCCGGGCCGCGGCGCGCCAGTCTCCGGCGGGGCTTTTCCCTTCTCTCCCTCGTCCTTTCTCTCCCTCTCTCTTTCCCTTCTCCACGGAGAGTTTTTAAACTTTGATGAACTCACCCAGCGAACTTTCTTAAAGGGGCCGCGCACACCGCGCCGTCCCAGCCCGCCGGAGGTGGGACTGGGTGCCGAGCACCCCGCGCTCCCTCGTCACTCATCATCCCCACCCCGGCGGCCCCACGCGAGGGGGCGCCCGAAGCGGGACTCCTGGGTGGTCGGCTTCAGGAAGGAGTCTCCCCTTTGTACTTTGATCTGGGGTTATAGGCTGTCCGGCGCAATTTCACCCCCAAATCCAGCCATCCAGTCCCCGTCCACCCTCTGCTTCCTCCCTCCTAGCGTAGGGCTGTTGGGGGCTCGGTTCTGGGGTTGATGGCCGAGGCGAGCCGGACACCTGGGCTTCGGCCTCGGCTGGGCGCCGTTTGCTGCGTGACCTTGAGGAAATCACTTCCCCTCTCTGGCCTCAGGCTTTCAGCCCAGAGGGTGGGACTTAGATCTCAAATTCCCCTGGGCGGGGAGACGAGTCTTGGGGATCCAAATGGTTATTAGCCCCTTGAGGCGGGTGGGGGGGGGGTGCACCTCGAATGACCGAGAAGGTTTCGTTCGTGCCCTCCACCCCCAGCTTCAGGGGTCCTCTCCTCCCTCGGCTTAAACACACACACACACGCCCCTTTTCCCCTCCTCCTCTTCAGAGCCTGAGGTTTGGGCGGGGCTGTGGTGACTCCCCTCCGCGGGTCTCAAGGGCGTGGTCCCGTGTTGGGTTTTCCTCAGACTTTTGAAAACCCGCGCCGACTGGGACCGGCCCCTGACGCCACCTTGTAAAAGCCCGCGCCCAGGTTGGGTCGTGCTTAAAGCGCGGCAGCTCTGAGCCCCGCGGAGCTGCTCGAGGACTGGGCTCCTCCCCAGCGCCCCGGTCCCCGCCCTCGAGCCCTGGGGCATCCTGGCCAGAGACTCTGTCGGGACTGGGAAAGACACTGCCAAGAGGTGAGGGGAGTCCTGCGGGACCCCGCCCAGAACCAGGCGTCTCAGGGTGTGATCTGTCACCTTGCTCCTGGTTCCTGTTCTGACTTTCCCCGCCAAACTTGGTAGTGGCACCTGGATTTTAAGGTTGGAAGCGACGCACAGCGTCGGTGGAGTGAGATAAGCTAGGTTTGCAGTCATGAACCAGTTAGGATCCCATACCTTGGACAAGTGACTCAACCCTTCAGAGCCCCAGTGTGCCTACCTCTAAATGGAGCCGGCACTACCCTACAGGAGTATGGAGTATGGAAGTATACACTGTTCCTGTGACTAAGTCTCCCCAATTATAATCTTTCCTAACCTGCCATTTCACAGATGAGTAAATTGAGGTCTATAGGTAAGCAATATCTTTTCCAGTGACATTCATCTAGTAAATAATTGTTGAGCAACCAGTGTGTGCTGTGGCAAGGCCAGGAACACCCTGGCTTCCCACTACCTCCATTGCCAACACTCTGTTCAGGCCCTAATATGAGGGAAACTGCTTCCTATAGGAATTGGGCATTGCCGTGAATGATGGTGCTTCACTTTACCCAGAGCTTTCTAGGTACTTCTCGCCTCTGGCACCTCCAGATAGAGCCAACCTGTGAACCCCCAGATATCCTGACCATCCTGCACAGGCCTCTGTCCTGTCTGGCTCTTTTCCCCACCCCTTCTCCCTTCCCCTAGTATAGATATTCCCAATAGGTGTGTCTCCAACTTTGGCGGAGCAATGTTCTTCCTCCTTTACCTCCTCCTCCTGACCCTCCCCCCCATATCAATCCAAATCCTCCCTTCCCTCAAGATTCTGCTTCAGTCCTACTTGTTCCAAGAGGAGTAGCCTGGCCCATTTTCAAAACTCCGGTATCCTCTAGAAGTTAGTTTGAATTTTTCAAAGAGGAAGGACTTCTCATCTTGTCCTTCAGGTCTACATTTTATAGATAAGGAAGCTGAGTCCCAAAGAGGTGACAAATAGGGACTTCCCTGGTGGTCCAGTGGCTAAGACTCCACACTCCCAGTGCAGGTGGCCTGCGTTTGATCCCTGGTCAGGGAACTAGATCCCACATGCCGCAACTAAGAGTTCATATGCCGCAACTTAAAAAAAAAAGATCCCGCATGTCACAATGAGACCTTGTGCAGATAAATAAATACATAAATAAAGTGCTTTAAAAAAAAAGTGGTGACAAATAATGCAGGGTCCACAGCTGACTCCCATCACTGTATTTTTCCGTACATGAAGCTGGTATTTATTGCTATTCTGATGATATACCAATTCATGCTTATTGTTGAATATTTGGAAGATTATAAAATAGTTTAGAAAATAATCTACCATGTAGAGAGCAAGATTATTAATATTTCCTCCTAGTCTTTTTGTCCGTGCATATTTTAAAAAACAAAATTGCCAAACAGTTTAAATAGTCCTTTTTTTTTTCTTAAATCTATCATGAACATTTCTTCTTAAGTTCTCGAGTCATAAATTTTAACGATTGCCTAACCCCCATTAGATGTGCCATAATTCAACTTATCTCTTATTGTTAGGCATTTGTATTATTTTTTCTTATTTGCCTTCATAAGAAACACCTTATATAAGGATGCTTAATGCCTCGGAAAGCTTCCTATATGTGACCAGCCCTAAGCACTTTGAAGGCAGCAGCTGTCTTATTCCTTCCTGTACTTTTTTTTTTTTTTTTTTTTCCTTTTTCCTGGCTGCACCATGTGGCTTGTGGGATCTTAGTTCCCCAACCAGGGATTGAACCCGTGCCCTCGGCAGTGAAAGCGTAGAATCCTAACCACTGGACTGCCCGACTGACCTAGTAACCCAGCCTCTAGCAGCCTCTTCAGTGTCTCCCCCTACCCCCAGAGTCAGGCTCCATGTCACCTCTGAGCTTCTCACATATCTGTTCCCTTTGCCTGGAACCGCCCCCTTCCCATACACCCACTCCCTTTCCAGAATGCTCTCAGAGTACCTTCTCTATGTTCTCTTGAGCCTGGAAATATCTTGTCTTGAAGTCTCAGCTACCAGATAGGAAAATCTCTGACTGAGATATGTCCACAAACCCTGCTAGTGAATACAGCCTCACCCCTCAATCTCTGTAGCCCCCTAGCCTCCAGCAAAGAGCTTGATGAGTGGTGGGCGTTTGCAGGTGTTCAGTGAACCATTCCTGGGGCCTCTGGGTTATCTGGTGCCTGTGGCCCTTTCTCTTTGATTTCCTGTACATATTGATACATTATCCTTTGATGTTTCATTCTTGGGGTAAGGAAAAGAGTCAGATGGCTTCACTCCTAAGAAATGCTGCCCTGGGACCCAGCATCCTGAAGGTGTGCCTGGCTACTTCAGGGCAGGCCCCCCATCCTAACCCGGGTCCCCCACCATCAGGAAAGTCTGGGCAACAAAAAGGCAGGTAGATAGGGTGACCTTGAGGCCCAAAGGCTGGTGTGTATCTGAGTTGTATTTTCTTGGCCCATAAGGTTTAAGCTGCACTTGAGTGCAAGAGGTTTCAGGAAGGGAAGGGGGTAAGATGCTGGCATTTATAAAGTACCTACTCCTTCCTGCCCCAGGCAGGTAATATGCCTTCTCCTGTAATCCATTGTTCTTGCTATCCCTAGTTATAGATTAGAAAACAGGCTCAGAAGAACTAGGGGAACTCGCCTAGCTACTGGTGAATGGCATGGATGGTGGGGAAAGCATGGAACAGCCCTGTTGTGAGATTATCAGTTCATCTCTAAAATGGGAATACTAGCACACAACTTCAGGGGTGTGTTATATAAGCGTTCATGACAAGCTCTTGATGGTTGTGATTATTGCCTGTGGCCCTCCTTCCAGTTTGAGGGTCAAGGTCAGAGTGGTTGCAGGTCAAGATCAGAGACTGGATCATTTCAGTCCAGAGTTCCTGAGCTCTCTCCTCTCCTCTTGCCTTCCTTACTCTGGGCCACATAGTTACCAAATTCGCAGGTTCAAATCCAAGGCAAACTGTTTCTAAAATAGCTGTGCCAGAATATCTGGGTTTGAGTCCAGGTGACCCTGGCAACCTGTATGACCATGGGCAGGTAGTTTAATCTCTCTAAGGCTTTGTTTTCTCATAGTAAAACTAGAGATGCCTTTCAGGCTCTCACAAGTTACCTAGGTTTTTGCAAGTGTTGAGTGAGATACTGGCACTCAGAGTTCTCAGATGGCCTCAAAGCTCTAGGGCAACTGGAGGGGTGATTATAAAATCAGCAAAGGAATAGAACCAAGAACTTCATTTCAACTCCAATCTTCCCAAGAGGCAGTGTCTCCCCCTCGATGCCCCCTCCCCAAAGATGTTATTTCTTCTGTCCCCACATGGCTGAAAACTAGGGGAGGACCCTCAGGTCAGGGATGGTGTCTTTTTTCATCTTTGAGTCTTCTTGTGCCTGGCCCACGTCCTGGTAGAGGGGGCTCAGTAAATAATATTGAATGAATGAAAAGCTTGGGTTTCCATGGAAAGAGCTCTGAGAGAAGTATTTTTATACTAACATGTCAATGACTGCATTTCCCCTCTCCCAACATGGGAGAGAGAATAGGATACCAGGAACCTGAAAGGGAAGCAGAAGATTTAAAAACAATGATCAGAAACCCATGAGGGGTGTTTGGGCAGGCCAGAGGTTTCTGGTCTGGACTCTAGGCTCCCAACTTAACACCTCCCTCTCAGCAGCCAAAGACCCTGCCCGACTGCCAGTTCCTACCCAACCACTGGGCCAGTGGCCTTTGCAGATGGGGAAACTGAAGTTCAGCAGCTGAAATCAACTCATCTGAGGTCACACCCAAGGTACTGAGTTCATTTCATACTTTCTATGGAATTTTACAAGGAAGTGGCTTGGAAATTTTCTTTCTAAGAAAAAACAGAACTAATCAAAGATCTTTTCGTATGGAGTCCTCAAATGATCTTTTATCCCCCAGAAAGTCTATGTGTTTAAAAAAAGAAGAAAAAAAGAGTTTTAAGTTCTGGCAACGATTAAATGGCACTTGCTAAACTTTTACTGGTTTTGAGTCCTTCCCAGGGAGCCAAAGGTCATTGAGAATGGCTCGCTGGCCTGTTTCCCTGCCTGAGTTGCTGGTCTCCCAGAGCCTGGGAGGGAGAGGGCTTTCCAGGCCAGACAAACTGCAGAATTGCCTGGCATGGCCGGGAAGTTGGTCTCACAGGGCAGAGTTTCCGAGAAAGACCAAGGGGCTGAAAGCAGGAATGGTTGCACTTGACCGGGGTCCAGTGGGGCAAGTGACAGTCTTCTGGGGACTGGGGCTTTAAATGGAGTGGGGTGGAGCAGGGTGAGGAGGGAAGATGAGTTGGCTCTACCCTCACCACTGAAGGTGGCAGTGAGGCTCCTGTGGCCTCCATCTTAACAGTCTTATTTGCCTTCCAAAAAGCTTATTGTTCAAAAGAGGAGGGGTACAGGTGCAGTCACTCTCTCTAAGGCCTTAGGGATTTAAGGAGGCAGCTGGGGGGGAAAGGGCGACGCCTAACCCAAAGGAGTGCTTCCCCCAAGGTGGGCGTTAGGGCATGCAGATCACAGAATCTGTGTAAGAAGGGGCCCTAGAGGTCAATCCAAGCCAGTGGACCTCACACTTGGCTACAGACCAGAATTATCTTTTGAAAAAGACAGATTCCTGGGGCCCATCTGAAAACAACTACATCCATATCTCTGAAGGCAGACCTTGGGAATCTCCTTGTACCCCAGCAGCTAGAACCCCAGTACCAGAATCCAACCCCCTGCATCAAACACTTGAATCTCCACCAAAAGCTAATCCAGCCTCTGCCCGAATTTGGGGAGAAGCAACACCACCCCCACCCCCAAACTGCTCATTCTACTGCTACAGCTATAGCTCTACTTACAGCAGTATTGTTATCAGATAATGACTAGTGATAATTAACATTTGTCCAATACTTGGCCATTGACCTCTTAGCACAGAGGCTAAGCTGCCATATTCTAGACTGAGACAGGCCTGGATTCAAACCTGGCTGCACTTTATTTTTGTGACTTTGGGTAAAGTGACTAAGGACTCTGAGCTTCAGTTTCCTCATCTGTGAAATGGGGAGAGCTTGTGTGGAATCACACAGCAGTGCTTAACACAGTGCTTGGCATTGTGTCCTGTCAGTTAAAAGTTTAAGTTGTTCTTCCATTTAAACCCAAATCTGTCTCCCTGTGCCTCCACCCAACTCCTCCCTGCATTTGGCCCTGGGTTCCATAGCTCCATAGAGCAAGCAGTGCTTCCTGCCCTAGGGCAGTCCTTACAGACAGCAGGCCCCTTTCCCAGCATCTGATCCTGGTTCCTGTACCCTCACAGCCTTGCTGGCCCCTCTTCTGGACTGATTGGCATTAGGGGTGGTAAAATATTATAGGAGGGGGACTTTGCTCAGCAGGTCCAGGCGTCCAGGAGTTCCTTGAGCATGTGGGGAACCAGAGCAGCTTATGTGAAAAGGGCTGCAGAGAACAGTGATCCCAGCAGAGAAGAGGGTGGCTCCCCCAACCTGCTAGTGTAAAGCTGCTAACCTAGGCTGCCAACCATGTGCCAGTGTGCCAGGCATGGGCTGAGCATAACATGTCCCTGAGCTCATTTACCTTTCATAGCTGGCTAAGGAGATGATTTTTCCTTATTTTACATTTGAGGTGCAGAGCGGTTAAGTAACCTGTACAATAATGCACTGCTGTAACAGACAGGACTGGGATTTGAACCCAGCTCTCCCTATATTCAACTCCTAGAACTAGAATGAAACAAAGGAGTTGCATCTGAATTGAGGTCCAAGTCCAAAATGCAGTTTTCTTCCAGGAATCATCTAGTTAGATATTTACTAATTTTTTTAAAAATTAATTAATTAATTAATTATATTTATTTTTTGGCTGCTTTGGGTCTTTGTTGCTGCCCAGGCTTTCTCTAGTTGCAGCGAGCGGGGGCTACTCTTCATTGTGGTGCGGGGGCTTCTCATTGTGGTGGCTTCTCCTGTTGCGGAGCACAGGCTTTAAGCGCGCTGGCTTCAGTAGTTGTGGCTCACGGGCTTAGTTGCTCCGCGGCTTGTGGGATCTTCCCAGACCAGGGCTCGAACCCGTGTCCCCTGCATTGGCAGGCGGATTCTTAACCACTGCACCCCCAGGGAAGTCCCTGTATTTGCTGATTTCTTATCTAACCGTAATCCCTTGCATTTACTGTATGCTTTATTTTTTTTCCATGAATGTCCACCTTCATTTTTTTCTTTTTCTTTTTCTTGGGAAGAGCTAATATTTGCACATGGTGTTCACAGTTTAAAATTCACAAGGTGCAAAGAATCTTTTTTTTTTTGGTTGTGCCGGATCTTAGTTGCGGCATGCGGGATCTAGTTCCCTGACCAGGGATTGAACCCAGACCCCCTGCATTGGGAGCACAGTCTTACCCACTGGACCACCCATGGAAGTCCCAGGTGCAAAAGAATGTTGGAAACAGTTTGCAATTCTTAAAAAAGTTAAGCATGGAACTACCATATGACTCAGCAATTCCACTCCTGGATATGTACCCAAAAAGAACTGAAAACAAGTATTCAAACAAAAACCCGTACATGAGTGTTCATAGCAGCACTATTCACAAGAGCCAAAAAGTGGAGACAACCCAAATGTCCATCAGCTGATGAATGGATAAACAAAATGTGCTACATCCATACAATGGAATATAAAAATCCATAGAGGGACTTCCCTGGTGGTCCAGTGGCTAAGACTCCGTGTTCCCAGTGCAGGGGGCCTGGGTTCGATCCCTGGTCAGGGAACTAGATCCCACATGCCACAACTAAGAGTCCGCATGCCGCAACTAAAGATCCTGCATGCCGCAGCGAAGATCCCACGTGCCACAACTAAGACCTCGCACAGCCAAATAAATAAATAAATAAATAAATATTTTTAAAAACTCCATAGAAAGTATGGATATGGATAAACCGCAAAAACATGCTAAGTGAAAAGAGCCAGACGCAAAAGCTCACCTATTATTTGATTCCATCTTTATGAAATACCCAGAATCGGCAAATCCTTGGAGATAGAAAGCAGATTAGTGGTTGCCAGGGGCTAGGGGTGGGGAGATGGGAAGTGACTGCTAATGGGTACAGGGGTTTCTTTTTGGGGTGATGAAAATGTTGTGGAACTAGATCCAGGTGATGGCTGAGCAACACTGCTAATGTACTGAATGGTATACTTTTTTAAAAATAATTAATTAATTAATTATTTTTTGGCTGCATTGGGTCTTCGTTGCTGTGCACGGGCTTTCTCTAGTTGCGGCGATTGGGGGCTACTCGTCGTTTCTGTGTGCGGGCTGCTCGTTGTGGTGGCTTCTCTTGTTGTAGAGCCTGGGCTCTAGGCATGTGGGCTTCAGTAGTTGTGGCACGCAGGCTCAGTAGTTGTGGCTCGTGGGCTCTAGAGTGCAGGCTCAGTAGTTGTGGCACACAGGCTTAGTTGCTCCGTGGCATGTGGGACCTTCCTGGACCAGGGCTCGAACCTGTGTCCCTTATTGGCAGGTGGATTCTTAACCACTGCGCCACCAGGGAAGTCCTGAATGGTATACTTTTTTTTTTTTTTTTTTTTTTAAAAAGGGACTCACCAGCAGTTTTTGATTTAACATCATTAACAACCACTTTTTTTTTTTTTTTTTAATTTATTTATTTTGGCTGTGTTGGGTCTTCGTTTCTGTGCGAGGGCTTTCTCCAGTTGTGGCAAGCGGGGGCCACTCTTCATCGCACTGCGCGTGCCTCTCACTATTGCGGCCTCTCTTGTTGCGGAGCACAGGCTCCAGATGCGCAGGCTCAGTAGTTGTGACTCACGGGCCTAGTTGCTCCGAGGCATGTGGGATCTTCCCAGACCAGGGCTCGAACCCGTGTCCCCTGCATTGGCAGGCAGACTCTCAACCACTGCGCCACCAGGGAAGCCCCTGAATGGTATACTTTTAAATGGTTAAAATGATTCATGTTATGTGGATTTTACCTCAATTTTATAAAAAGGATATTGAATATTAACCCCAACCCATCCCTTAGCAACTGGTACTAGTTCCAGAAGATATTCTGAGCATTTATAAACATTTGTGTGTATAGTTTTTCATATAAATGGTAGCACCCTGTATATATTGTCCTGTACCTTGTTTCCTTCACTTGGCAGAGATCTTGGGGATTATTCAACATCTGTACTTAGCAGACTTGCTGTGTTCTTTTTTTTTTTTTTCTTGATTGAGTCTTTATTTATTTATTTGGCTGTGTTGGGTCTTAGTTGCAACATGCGTGATCTTCGTTGCAGCATGCAGGATCTTTCGTTGCAGCGTGGGCTCTTTGTTGCAGTGCTCCGGCTTCTCTCTAGTTGTGGCGCTCGGGCTCCAGATCATGGGGGCTCAGTAGTTGAGGCGTGGGGGCTTAGTTGCCCCATGGCATGTGGGATCTTATTTCCTTGACCAGGGATCAAACCCGAGTCCCCTGCATTGGAAGGTGGATTCTTAACTACTGGACCACCAGGGAAGTCCTGCTATGTTCTTTTTAATGTCTCTATACTCTTCCACGTTGTGGATGTACCCTGATTTGTCAAGCCTGTCCCCTTTTGATGAACATTTAGATTGTTTCCAGTCTTTTGCTGTTTCAAACAAGGCTGCTCCCTGTGTGTGTCTCGTGAAAGGCTCATTGGAAGTCTGCTGTAGCCTTATCCCACTTAGAAACAGGCCTGAGGGGTCAGGTGTCCTGAAAAAGTGTGCTGGAAAGAGGGCCAGGAGCGCTTTGGTCCGGCCTTTTTTAGATATGCGTGCGAGAGCAATGACTGATGAATAGGATTCCTGCTGGATTAATGGGCCAGAATGGAGGCTTTGGGACTGTGAGGCTCGAGAGGAAACTACCAATCTGCCTGATGGACCTAATATGTTTTGTAAATCCCCCAGCAACCTCAGGTTAAACTGACAAGAAAGGCCTTTCGTTTTGCACTATGATGAGAACTCAGACATTCTGGTTTATTAAGCATTCCCTGCCCACCCCCCACTTCCAATAAAACGTCACATGAGAGGCCTAGGTCAAGGGATTAACATGATATATTTAGTTGAAAAACGGTGCCCCAGATGGTACGGAGAATGAAAGTGCCAACTCAAAATATGATACTGTTGGACTAGAAGGCAAACTGAAGGATGTAAATAGCTTAGTTTTGTCCTGGTTATGAGTTGCTAGCAGGATGAGGGAATCTAAACCTTGTGCATATCGTGCACCACTTAAGTCTGTTGTAAGTACTAAAGGCACAGACCAGGACAAATACCTGCTTCGAAGGGGTGGAAGATTGAAAGTTTGGTGCTGCTGGGAAGAAAAATCAAGCCAGCAGAGGGACATCCTCTGATCAGGCAAACCTAAAAACTAAAATGAACCATTGGAGAATCTACTGTATAGCTCAGGGAACTCTACTCAATGCTCTGTGGTGACCTAAACAGGAAGGAAATCCAAAAAAGAGGGGATGTATGTATACGTATAGCTGATTCACTTTGCTGTACGGTAGAAACGAACACAACATTGTAAAGCAACTATACTCTGATAAAAATTAAAAACAAAGTAATAAAATGAAAAAAAAAAAACCAAGGCTGCTGTGAATCGCCTTGTACATGGGTCATTTCACACATGCCTCTTATCTGTGGAGAAATTCCTACAAGTGGAATTGCTGGGTCAAAGGGCATGTACATTTTAATTTTTCCAGTTGCAAAAATAATGCATACTTGTTACACGAATTTCAAACAACTCTGAAGCTTATAGGTTAAAAAGTGAAAGAAGCCCTCCCCACAACCCCAACCCCATGCCTCTGGTGGAGTTGCTCCTTCTTCTTTGTCTGCCTCCCTTTTGGGGGCACTTCCTCCCTGGCCCTGGCCTGCAACTCTCAGAGCCATCCCTGCTTGCCTGATTCTGGGCCTCCCCTCCTCCTACTGCCCCGCCTCTTCCCTCTCTCATCCCTCAGTAGAGACTTCCCCATCAATCCCCAGAGCCTGGGCTAGGATTGAGGCTCACAGTCAAATATAACCTATTCCCCAACAAACCTACCAATGTCAGGCCCCTGGCAAGTGCTTTCAAATCACAGAGTGTTCAAACCAAAAGGTTAGGGGCTTCTCATCCAACTCTCACATTCTACCTTACATAGTTTTACACAGGAGGCAACTGAGGCCCAGAAAAAAGTATTTCACATGGTGGTAAGTGCCCTGTAAGGATAAACAGTGACTTGGGTCCAGGAGTCTTAACTGGGTGGTGATATCTGAGCTGGGACCTAAATGACAGGAAAGAGCCAGGTAAACCAGCATATGCAAAGGTCCTGAGGTAGGAAGAAAATTTGTGTATTTGACAGACAAGAAGAAGGCCAATGGACTGGAGCAAATGAAGTGGCAAAGGTACCCAGGGCTAATCACTTAGGGCCCTGGAGGCAGAGTGAGGTCATTCTGCGATGCCATAACGTCAGCTTCTCTCCCGCTCCTGTGCCCCCAGTAGCTCAGCCTGAAGAACACAGCAGGGGCTCCCTGAACCTTGCTGAATGAATGAATGAATGAGCACTGTGTGTTAAAGTGAGTGAAGAAGAGGGGCAGAAAGGTGTGTTACAGAATCCTTGAACAGAGACATAGATTCAGACCCCAGATTACTAATTGTATGGCTTGGGACCTGCTGTTTTTCATAAGTATAATCATCATCATAATGGTAGCCAACCCTTAGAGAGCTTTGTAGGTCATATAGTTAACATCTGTGTGGCAGCAACTCAATTCTGCCCTGGTAGCTGTAGTAGGGAAGCAACCATAGACAACGCAAAAACATGGGCATAGCTATGTTCCAATAAAGCTTTATTTACAAAAGCAGGCTTTGGGCCAACCCATGCCTTAGAGAGCACTTAAAAAGTGCCAGATACAGTTGTAAGAGCCTTAAGTGTATTAACACCTTTATAATGAGAGGCTCAACAGATCATTGTTCTGTATCTCATTTGGGTCTTGGACCCCCTTTAAGTCTCAGGTGGTGTCTCTGGATGTTTGCTCCAGAAATCTACACATACTCAGATACAGAGTTGTGCACACAGTTGTGGGGGTGGGGGGGAGGCGTTAAGGACCTTCTGAGGCCTTTGTGGGCCTCCTGGATGGATAATCCCTAAGGCCTCTTCTGCCTCAGTGACCAGGTCGGGGAACGCCGGGGCGGCGGGTGGGTCTGAGAGGTAGAGTGGGAACCAGGGACTTCTGGGATGGATACTACAGTCTGGGAGAGTAGTTGATGGGTTGGCTGACAAGAGGCCACCCAACCTCTCTGCTAGAATCTGTAGTCTGAGCTCTAGATGGTTGTCTTCCACCCCAAAATGTGCCCACTTGGTTGCTGGAGGAGTTCCTTCCCAACTCAATGGCAGAAAAAGCCTAGCTTGGGGCGGAGCCCTGCAAGAGACCCCCTTAGTCCTGTCTCCTGGTGGCGATGGTGGGTCAAGCACAACTCTGTGCCTCTACTGTAAAATGAAGGAGTTGGATTAGACTCATTCTTTCCAACTACAGACATTTATGGGCACCTACTGCATACCAAAGACTACATTGGAAAATTGTGAGCCATTATGTTGTACACCTGAAACTTATATAATATTATACATCAACTAAACCTCAAAAAAAAAAAGAGTACATTGGACTCCACCAGTGATGAAATAGCCTCAAGTACAAAGAACTACGCCAAGAGGAATGAGAGGCCACTTGCAGCCTTCAGCCAGGTCAGCTGGGAAGGTCCCTGGGAGGCCCTGCACTGGAGCCAGACCCTGAAGATGGGTAGTTAAGAGCATTCCCGGCAGAGGGAAGGACATGGGTGTGGGAAAACTCAGGGTGTGCAGGGCCTGGTTTGGCTGGCGTGTCAGGTGAATAGAGAGGAGGTCTCTCAGGAGCAAAGCAAGAAGGAGAATTGGGTCCACAGGTGGTTCGGGCCCTGCCTGGTGGGAGCTAGACCAAGGTCCATCAGGAGGTGACAACTGCAGGGCCTTAGGGGTAGAGAAAGGGGCAAGCACTGGGCCTCCCTAAGCTTTGTGGGAGGGGAATGGTGGGGGACAGTGACACTGGAAGGGGGGCACGTGGGCGGAGGGCGCTGGTGGCAGGACACAGAAGAAAGTTGGATTTGGAGCTTCCCTGGTGGCGCAGTGGTTAAGAATCCGCCTGCCGGCCTTCCCTGGTGGCACAGTGGTTACGAATCCGCCTGCCAACGCAGGGGACACGGGTTCAAGCCCTGGTCCAGGAAGATCCCACATGCCGCGGAGCAACTAAGCCCGTGCGCCACAACTACTGAGCCTGCGCTCTAGAGCCCGCGAGCCACAACTACTGAGCCCGCGTGCCACAACTACTGAAGCCCGCGCACCCTAGAGCCCGTGCTCCACAATAAGAGAAGCCACCACAATGAGAAGCCTGCGCACCGCAACAAAGAGTAGCCCCCACTCACCGCAACTAGAGAAAGCCCGCGCGCAGCAATGAAGACCCAACACAGCCAAAAATAAAATAAAATAAAAAATAAAATAAAATAAATTAAAAAAAAAAAAAAAAAAAAGAATCCGCCTGCCAATGCAGGGGACGTGGGTTCGAGCCCTGGTCCGGGAAGATCCCACATGCCGCGGAGCAACTAAGCCCGTGCACCACAACTACTGAGCCTGTGCTCTAGAGCCCGCAAGCCACAACTACTGAGCCTGCGTGCCACAACTACTGAAGCCCGCATGCCTAGAGCCCGTGCTCCGCAACAAGAGAAGCCACCACAATGAAGCCCGTGCACCGCAATGAAGAGTAGCCCTCTATGGCCGCAACTAGAGAAAGCCTGCACACAGCAACAAACACCCAATGCAACCAAAAAAAAATAAAAATAAAAATAAATAAATTTATTTAAAAAAAAAAAAAAGAAAGTTGGATTTGGTAGGATATTTGTCTCTCAGGAGACTGGAAATGGAAGGCTGGAGCTAGGGAGAGATTAGGGAAAAGACTGCCCAAGGTTAAAGGCAGGCAGTGGCCGACTTCTCAGAAGAGAGATGTTGATAAGTACTTTCAGAAGTTAAGTCTGGGAGGCTCCGTTGCTCTCCTTCCACCTCCAACAGTCTCTGGGAGGTTCACAAAGTGCATTAGCATGTGAAAGGCTCAGGAAGAAGTGGGGTCGGGGGGAAGAGAGTGGTTTAGCTCCATTTTACTCACTGTGAGGTTGCTGTGGGTCTGGGG
This sequence comes from Balaenoptera musculus, assembly GCF_009873245.2. Classification (NCBI taxonomy): domain Eukaryota; kingdom Metazoa; phylum Chordata; class Mammalia; order Artiodactyla; family Balaenopteridae; genus Balaenoptera; species Balaenoptera musculus. The sequence goes on along the minus strand of NC_045786.1, from coordinate 69,398,184 downwards.
GTCGCTCAGGATCACACATGGACTTCCTGGAAGAACATTTCAGACAAATAAACTTAAGCAGGCGTCAAAAAGATTTAATCATCTGTCAAAGTTAAGTATTTATTAGTTTGCTTCTTTGTTTATTAACGTTTTGAAGTAAACTAGCTTCAGCTCGAGGTCTGGATGGAGTCAGTGCGGTGGAGCAGGTGTGGCCTGAGCCTTGTCCATCTCTACCAGAACCGGCTCCCCTTACAACATTTTAACCCACGAGGGTGGAATGACTATGTCTTTTCCAGATAGGGAAGCTACGGTTCAAATAGGTTCAGAAGTTGTCCCAAGATCACAGAGCAAGAAAGGACTGGGCTGGAACCAAGTGTCTCTCACCTCAGATTCCTTGCTCATAACCTCCAGGGCTTACAACCTGGCAATTAAATTTAACTCTTAAAAAGTTGAAATTTAAAAAATTCGTAGCAACATTAAATCCGTGGTTAGCAGATGAAGCAGCTAAGCTCCCCTATCCCTCCCACCGTGTCAGTGCGGACCGCCTGCCAGCTTGCTGCCTGAGCCTCCAGCTCTCTCAGGGTTGCTGGTTGTCCTGAGACACAGAAGGTAGAGGAAATGGCAGAGTCTCACCAGACCTGGGGGTTTGGTGGTACTGCTGGTAGAAAGGGGCAGGCTGAGAAGGGGAAACAATTTTGCAGGATGATGATAGTTCATTTGTCACCAGATAGACTTGGATCACCACTTGTCAGCTATGGGACCTGGGACAAGGAATAAACTGTCTGAACCTGTTTCCCCAAGTTGTAAAATGAGGATGGTCATAGTATATGTGAAGGTGAAACACACTATCATGTGTAACACACTCAGCTTAAGGCCTGTGTGTGTAGATGGTAGCAGCCATATACGTGAATTTTATTATTGGTGTTGTTCTTGTCAGGTGGTTGAGATGGGTCCTGAGGTTTCTTTAACGTTCTGCAGGACTCTCATGAATTCCCATTTTGAGTCCTGTTAGAGCTGCAGGACTAGGAGTCAAGAGAGAGGTCTGGAGTGGAAACTCTGATCTGAGAGTCTGCAGCACAAGCAAAGGTGGTCTCTGGGTATCCGGAGCCAGGGTGGGGGTGGGGCATCTTCTGGAGGACAGCAGGCACAGGAGCTCGAAGATGCTACCTGAGCTTCTCTCCTTCTTCAGTCCCTGCTGAACACTCACAGACCGACTGCCCCTCCCCTGCCTCGTTGTCATCATCCTTGGATAGGGAACAAGTCAGGGCTCTGGGGTCAAAACCCTGGAGCTTGCCCTGCTAAGCTGTGTGAACTTGAGCAAGTCACTCAACGTCCCCAGTAGGCAGTTTCCCCATGTGCAAAGGGGTGTATAATAATGTTAACCCTAGAGGAGAAGTTGAGAGGATGGGTCTAGACTCTAAAAAGAGGATATGAAAGCACTTAGTAAGCTTCAAAGGCCACACGAATTCAGGGCATAACTTCTCTCACAGGCCTGATACCAGTGGCACCTCTTCCACAAAGCCTTCCCAGATTGCCCAATTGGAAGTGCTGCCCCCATCTAGAGGCACAATTATGAGCACAGGAGAGGGCAGATCTCCTGAATTCTGGCCAGTGTCTTGGTAGTATCTCCCGACAGCCCTCTTGTTGTCTGTACACCAAGCACTTTCCTAGCACTTGTCCTGTCCTCCATCTGTAGGACGCAAGACCAGCCAGGTTCATACTATGTGGCCCTGCCCTCTGACCACACACCTTGGTGCATGGTGGAGTCCTTAACCCAAGTGCACCAGTAAGGTCTTTCCCTGAGGATTTACACATGGGCTTAGGATTGACAGGGAGACAATTCAGCATCTCTCTGAGTAATTAAACCTGTACCATGCAAAACTCAGAAGCTGGTAGCTTTCCTATCCGACCACGTAGATGGGGAAACGGAAAGCTGTGATCAGGGAAGCAAAGATGAGGGATGAACAGAGAAGGCTTCCTGGGACCCTGCAGGGCTCCATCACTTTCTGAAACTTCCTTCCAATGAAGTCCCTTTTTGGCTTAAACTAGCACTTACAGGTTCTGGTACTTTCTTTTTTTAAAAAATTTATTTATTTAGTTTATTTATTTTTTGGCTAGGTTGGGTCTTCATTGCTGCACGAAAGCTTCTCTAGTTGCAGTGAGTGGGGGCTACTCTTCATTGCGGTGCGCAGGCTTCTCATTGCGGTGGTTTCTCTTGTTGCGGAGCACGGGCTCTAGGCAAGCGGTCTTCAGTAGTTGTGGCACGCGGGCTCAGTAGATGTGGCCCTCAGGCTTAGTTGATCCATGGCATGTGGGATCTTCCTGGACCAGGGATCGAACCCGTGTCCCCTGCATTAGCAGGTGGATTCTTAACCACTGCGCCACCAGGGAAGCCCTCTGGTACTTTCTAACCTTTTACAGAAAAAGAAACTTAAGTCTCAGAAAAGCTTACCAGTGTGTCTGGGGTCCCATAGCAAGTTAGCAGAGATACCATATCACATATACATCCTTTTAATCAGGTTTTGAACAGATTGAGGTGTAATTGGCATATAATAAACTGCACCTATGTAAAGTGTGCAATTTGATGAGCTTTGACATAGGTATATATCTGTGAAACCGTCATCACATTCAAGATAATGAACATATCATCACCCACAGAGGTTTCCTCCAGCCCCTTCTTAATCCCTCCAGCTCCTCCCTGATCTTTACCCCAGGGAACCACTGAACTGCTTTCAGTCGCTGTAGATTAGTTTGCATTTTCCAGAATATTATATAAATGGAGTCATACAATATATACTCTTTTTTTGTGTTCTTTCAGTCAGCATAATTATTTTGAGATTCATCCATGTTGTTGTATAACTTAATAGATCCATTTTTGTTGCTGAGTAGCAATCAATTTCATGGACATGCAACAATCTGTTTACCATTCACCTCTTGCTGAACATTTGGGTTGTTTGCAGGTTTTGGTTATTACAAATGAAGCTACTATGAACATTCATGTATAAGTCTTTATAAGGCTCTGTGCTATTTTTTTTTTTTTTTTTTGGCCGCTTGGCATGCGGGGGTGGGGTGGGGTGGGGTGGGAGGTGTTCCCCCTGTAGTAGAAGCTCGGAGTCTTAACCACTGGACCGCCAGGGAAGTCCCTATGGCTATGTGCTTTTATTTCTTATACAGAAATACCTAGGAGTGGAATGGCTCGGTCGTATGAAGGGTGGTCATATGAAAGTTATGTTATGTTTAACTTCTTAAAAAACTGCCGAACTGTCTTCCAAAGTGGTTACACTGTTTTACATTCTCACCAGTAGAGTAGGAAAAGTCTAGTTACTTCACATCCTCACCAAACACTTGACTTCAGTCTTTATAATTTTAGAAATTCTAACAAGTGTCCATAGTTTTAAGTTTTACCTTTAGGTCTGTCATCTATTTTGAGTTAATGTTGGTGTATATATATGAGGTATCGATCAAATTTAATTTTTTTGTGTGTGTATGAGTATCCAATTGTTCAAGCATCATTTGTTGAAAAGATTTTCCTGTTTACAATGAATTCACTTTCTTTAATAGATACAGGGCTATTTAAATTATTTCTTACTTTCTGAGTTAGCGTTCACACTTTGTATCTTTTGTTACGGAATTTGTCCATTTCATCTAAGTTGTCAAATTTATTGGCAAAAAGTTTTTATGAATGATATCAAGCATCTTTTCATGTGCTTATTGGCCATTTATATACCTTATTTCGAGTAATGTCTATTCAGATCTTTGGCCCAAGTTTTTAGTTATTTATTTGTCTTTTTATTGTCTATTTATTTGAATACTTGCATCGTAAGAATTCTTTATGTATTCTATATACAAGTCCCTTAACAGATTCATGATTTGCAAACATTTTCTCCCATTCTGTGAGTTATCTTTCCCCTTTCTTGAGAGTGTTCTTTGAAGCGCAAAATTTTTTAATTTGATAAAGTCTATTTTATCTAATTGTTCTTTTGCTGCTTATGCATTTGGTGTCATATCTAAGAATCCATTGTCTAATTCAAGGTTTACTACTGTGTTTTCTTCTAAGAGTTTTATAATTTTAGCTCTTACATTTAGGCATTTGATCTATTTTGAGTTACTTTCTGTATATGATATGAGCTAAGAGTTTCAACTTTATTTTTTTGCATGTGAATATCCAACTGTCTCAGCACAATTTGTTGAAAAGACTATTCTCTAACAATGGAATGGTCTTTGCACCCTTGTTGAAAGTCAATTGACCATAGACACACAGGGTTTATTTATGGACTTTCAATTCTATTCCATTGATCTATTTGTCTGTCCTTATGCTGGCACCACACTGTCTTCATTACTGTTGGCTGCTTTGTAGTAAGTTTTGAAGTGAGGAAGTATGGATCCCCCAACTTTGTTCTTCTTTTTCAAGATTGTTTTGGCTATTCTGGGTCCCTTGCAATTCCATATGAATTATAGGATCAGCTTGTCGATTTCTACAAAGGTGTTAGCTGGGATTCTGATATGGGTCGTGTTGAATATGTAGATCAAATGGGGAGTATTGCTATCCTAACAATATTAAGTCTCCTGGAACTTCCCTGGTGGTCCAGTGGTTAAGACTCCATACTCCCAATGCAGGGGGCCCAGGTTCGTTCCCTAGTCAGGGAACTAGATCCCACATGCTGCAACAAAGATCCCGCACTTGGCAATGAAGATCCCATGTGCCACAACTAAAACCCGGCCTAGCCAAATAAATAAATAAATATTTTAAAAATATATATATTAAGTCTCCTGATTCATGAACATGGGGATGTTTTTCCATTTATTTAGACCTTCTTTAATTTCTTTCAACACTGTTTTCTTTTTCTTTTTTAACACTGTTTTCTAATGTTTCTCATTTCTTCTGTTAAATTTATTCTTAAGTATTTTATTCTTTTTGATACTATTGTATATGGAATTGTTTTCTTAATTTTATTTTCAGATTGTTGATTAGTATATAGAAATACAATTGATTTTTGCATATTGATCCTTTACCCTGAAACCTTCCTGAACTTGCTTATTAGTTCTAATAGTATTTGTGTGTGTGTGTGTGTGTGTGTGTGGATATCTTAGGACTTTCTATATACAAAATGATGTCATCTGCAAATACAGGTACTTTTATTTCTTCCTTTCTAATCTTGATGCCTTTTATTTCTGTTTCTAATTGCCCTGACTAGAACTTCTAGTACAATTTTGAGTAGAAATAGTGAGAACAGACATCCTGATCTTAGGGAGAAAGCACCAACTATGAAGTATTAACATCATATTAAGGATGTGAGCTGTGGGTTTTTTGTAGATGTCCTTGATCAGGTTGAGGAAATTCCCTTCTATTCCTAATTTGTTTGTTTTTAAATTATAAATGGGTTTTAGACTGTGTCAAATGCTTTTTTTGTTTTGTTTTGTTCTGCATCTTTTGAGATAATCATGTGCGTCTTAAAAATTCTATTGATAAAGTATATTACATTAATTGATATTTGGATATTTAACCAACCTTGCAACGTTCCTGGGATAAATCCCACTTGGTCATGGTCATGGTGTAATTCTTTTTATATGTTGCTGGATTCAGTTTGCTAGTATTTTGTTAAGGATTTTTGCATCCATATTCCTAAGAGATATGGGTCTGTAGTTTTCTTGTGATTTCTTTGGTTTTGGTATCAGGGTAATTCTGCCTGATAGAATGAGTTAAGAAGTGTTCCCTCCTTTTCTGCTTTCTGGAAGAGTTTATGAAAACACTGCTATTAATTCTTTTTTAAATATTTGGTAGAATTCATCAGTGAAGACATCTGAGGCTGTGGGTAATTTTTTAAGTTAATATTTAGATGTCTTTGCTTGTTATAGGTCTTTACAGATTGTCTGTTTCTTCTTAAGTCAGTTTCAATGGTTTGTATCTTTCTAGGAATTTGTCCATTTATTGGTATCTAATTTATTGGTATATAATGTTCATAGTATTTCTTTTTAATCTTTTTTATTTCTGTAATGTCAGTAGGAATGTTACCTCTTTCATTTCTGATTCTAGTAATTGAGTCTTTTTTTGTCTTTTTATATTTATCTGTTTATTTATTTATGGCTGCATTGGGTCATTGGGTCTTCGTCGCTGCGCACAGGGCTTTCTCTAGCTGTGGCGAGTGGGAGCTACTCTTCGTTGTGGTGTGCAGGCTTCTCATTGCGGTGGCTTCCCTTGCTGCGGAACATGGGCTCCAGAGGCGTGGGCTTCAGTAGTTGTGGCATGCGGGCTCAGTTGCTCCGCGGCATGTAGGATCTTCCCAGACCAGGGCTTGAACCCATGTCTCCCACACTGGCGGGTGGATTCTTAACCACTACGCCACCCGGGAAGTCCCTTTTTTTTTTTTCTTGATAGTTCTAACTAAAGGTTTGTCAATTTTGTTGATCTTTAAAAAAAAACGAAACAGCTTTTGGTTTATTGATTTTCTCTGTTTTTCTATTTCACTAATTTACACTCTAATTTTTATTATTTCCTTACCACTGCTTGTTTTAGACTTAGTTTGCTCTTCCTTTTCCAGTGTCTTAAGGTGGAAGGTTAGGTTATTGATCTGTGATCTTTCTTGTTTTATAATATAGGTATTTACAGCTATAAATGTCCCTGTAAGCACTGGTATAGCTGCATCCCATAAGTTTTGGTATGTTGTATATTCATTTTCATTTATTTCAAGTTATTTTCTAACTTCCCTTGTGATTTCTTCTTTATTTTCTTGTTTTGTATGTTTTGTTTTCTTTTTTTGTGTGTGTGATTTCTGCTGTGATTTCAGAGTTGTTGCTTAATTTCTACATATCTGTGAATTTTCTAAATTTCTTTTTGTCATTGATTTCTAATTTTATCCCATGTGGTTTAGCTTTCATTTCTGAAAGTTATTTTTCCTGGATAAAACATTTTAGGTTGATATTTATTTTTCCTTTCTGTATTTTAAAGACTTGGCTCCACTGTCTTCTTGCTTGCATTGTTTCTTTTTTCTTTCCTTCTCATTTTATAAATCAATACTCCTAAGAGGTTAGTAAATGTTTCACATGAGAAATACTTAAGTTTTATGTAGGAGTATAATTTGCCTTTAGTCACCGTTAATAATAAGTTACTCTTATTATGACTTAATAAGTCATAAATCATGGGTATTACTTGCCTTGTGATGAGCCTAGTTTCACTTGAAAATCTTGGAGAGAAGAGGTTAGTTATATATATTCTCAAATTCAAATTTTGTAGTCACCAAATCTCTTGATTTCCTTTTTGACTCAGTGGTTAAGATTGTGTTACTTAGTTTCCACATATTTGTGGATTCTCCTGTTTTCGTGATTCAGTTGATTTCTAGTTTCATTTCATTTTGTTCAGAAAAGATTCTTGGTGTGATTTCCATATTCTTCAATTCATTAAGACTCTACTGTGACATACATGTCATCTATCCTGGAGAAAGTTCTGTGATTGCTTGAGAAAAATGTAAATTGTTCTGCTATTGGGCAAAAAGTTTTGTATATATCTTTTAGATCCATTTTTTGTAATGTTGTTCAGATCCACAGATTTTTAAAATTGATTTCTGTCTCAATGTCTTATCTATTATTGCAAGTCCTGTATTAAAGTCTCCTACTATTATTGTGTTTCTCTCAATTTCTCCTTTCAGATCTGCCAATATTTGATTTACATACTTAGGTGATTTGATGCTGGGTGCATATATATTTACAATTGCTATATCTTCCTATTGAATGACCCTTTTATCATTATGTAATGATCTTCTTTGTCTCTAGTGACAGTTTCTGGCTAAAAGTCAGCTTTGTGTGGTTTAAATATAGCCACTTCTTTGTTTTGGTTAACATTTGCATGAAATATCTTTTTCCATCACTTCACTTTCAGCCTATTTGTGTCCTTGAATCTAAAGTGAGTTTCTGGTAGACAACAGATCTTGGCTTTTTATCCATTCAGCCACTATGTATCTTTTTGAAGGTCTAATTGTCTTTATTAGGTGATTCATGACTCAGGTAGCATTCCATCTAGGAACTAGAAGGAGGCCCAGAGGGGAAGGCTTTTAGAGGCAGAAGGATGGTGGGGCAAGGAGGTTACTAGCAAAAGGAAAGAAAGAATTGTTTCAGGCCAGGTCATCTTCTTTGGCAGGGAAGGGAAGGGTGGGGGGGGTCTCATTATGCAAATTGTCTCACTGGTTAGTGCTAATTAGGAAATTTAAGATATTTATTTAAAAGCCACATTCCTGGGAGAGGTTGAAAGTACAATTAAGTCTCGGTTTGCTGTCCTGGGGGCAAATAACTCCATTTTGGGCTTGTTACTCCTTTTTAACAATTCCCCCCTTTTGATCAAACTCTCACCCTAACTGAGAGATGTGATCAAAATTTAAGGTATTAGTGCCACTCTGAGCTATGTATCTATGGAGGCTTGGTGTGGTATCCACAGATCATAATGTTTTGTGTAATCCCTGTTACATTCACAGGTCATGGTTCCAGTTTCCTGATCCTTAAAGTGGTCTTTCTCCTTATTCCTTTTCTGACATCCCAGTCTTAGGGAGATCATTTGCTTGACATTTAACAGCTGTGAACACGTATTTAAAAGCTTTTGAAAGAATATAACGCACCAGGGGGATTTTTATGATAACTATAAGCAGGAGAATTCCCAGTGTTTGGAGTGTACTTTGGAGCCATGGTCTCCAAGACCCAAACCAATCAGAATCAAATAAGTCAAAGAAAGACGCCATTGAAAGAGTCATCTTCTTAAGTCAAGTTTGCTGAATAATATTACGTAACTGAGTTTCAACTTTCCCAGAAGTATTAACCCAGGTATAACAAGTTCACTTGCATTGTTTCTGACAAAAAAAAAAAAATCTGCTATCCTTATTTTTGTTTGTTTGTATGTAATGTGTCTTTTTTTCCTCAGGCTGCTTTTAAGTCTTTCTCTTTATCGCTCTTTTTTTTTTTTTTTTTGGAAACTATTATTTTATTAAGGAATCCACTTCTATGACTTATGAAGCCCAGGCTGAGTTAATAGTGATGAGTTCTGGAGGTAATGACACCCCACTCTGACTTTCTGGTTATAACCACTGTCTTCTCTCTCTATCCCAACTGAAATCCCAGACTCATGAGGCCTCAATCCCTGCCCTCCTATTCCTGGAAGATGCTAAAGCCAACTATGTAAGAGCCTTTTTCAGAGGAAAAGATGATTTTTGTCTTCCCAGAAGACAAACCCTCTACTTTGCTTTATGAGGCAGACAGCAACCCCAAACCACAGAAAGGTTGAGAATTCTCTTTATCATTTTTTAAAAACAATTTTGATATACTTAGGTATAGGGGTTTTTTTCCTTTTTCTTTTTTTTTTTTCTTGGCTGAGTAGAGAGTACTTTATTGATGGTACATGACAAAGTAGGGGTCCTCCAAAGTAGGGCTTGGGAGAGCCCCAGCTGTGATGGGGGTCACAGTTTCTTGTTCTTGGAAAATGTCAAGAACGAGAGATTCTCAGAGTCTTGGGAGATTGAGTTGAGGCAAGGACTCCCCAGCAGCTGAGGACCTCTCTCCTCCTCTTGTGTTCTTAGTAGGGCTGATGGTCCAGGGACTCTTACTCCTTGGAGGCCATGTGGACCATAAGGTTCATCACCCTGTTGCTATAGTCAGATTCATTGTCATACCAGAAAATGAGCTTGATAAAGTGGTCATTGAGAGCAGTGCCAGCCCTAGCATCAAAGGTGGAAGAGTGGGTGTCACTGTTAAAGACTCAGGAGACAATCTGGTCCTTAATGTAGCAGGATGCCTTTAACGGACCCTTTGATACCTGTTTTACCACCTTCTTGATGTCATCATATTTGGCACATTTCTCCAAATGGAGGTCAGATCCAGAACCAACACATTGTGGGTGGGGACATGAGAGGCCATGCCAGTGAGCTTACCATTCAGCTCAGGGATGACCTTGCCTACAGCCTTGGCAGCACCAGTAGAAGCTGGGATAATGTGCTGGGTAGCCCCATGACCATCACACCACAGCTTCCCAGAGGAGCTATCCACTGTCTTCTGGTGGGCAGTGATGGCATAGACTGTGGGTATGAGTCCCTCCATGATGCCAAAGTTGTCATGGATGATGTTGGCTGGGGGGAGTGGGGGCAAGCAATTGGTGATGCAGTAGGCATTGCTGACAATCTTGAGTGAGTTGTCATATTCCTCATGGTTCATGCCCATGACATACATGGGGGCATCAGCAGAAGGAGTAGAAATGATGACCCTTTTGGCTCCACCCTTAAAATGAGCCCCAGCCTTCTCCAAGATAATGAAGACACCAGTGGACTCCACAACATATTTGGCACCAGCATCATCCTACTTGATGTTGGTGGGATCTCAGTCCTGAAAGTTGGAGATGGGCCTTCCATTGATGACAAGCTTCCCATTCTCATCTTTCTGCCATTGAATTTGCCATGGGTGGAATCATACTGGAACATGTAGACCATGTAGTTGAGGTCAATGAAGGGGTCATTGATGGAGACATTATCTACTTTGCCAGAGTTAAAAGTAGTCCTGGTGGGACTTCCCTGGTGGCTCAGTGGTTGGGAATCCGCCTGCCAATGCAGGGGACACAGGTTCAAGCCCTGGTCCGGGAAGATCCCACATGCCAAGGAACAGCTAAGCCCGTGCGCCACAACGACTGAAGGCTGAGCGCCTGGAGCCCATGCTCTGCAACAAGAGAAGGCCCCGCTCACCACAACTAGAGAAAGCCCACGCACAGGAACAAAGACCCAAAGCAGCCAAAAATTAATTAATTAATTAACTAATTTTAAAAAAAGAAAAAAAAGTAGTCCTGGTGACCAGGCACCCAATACAGCCGTATTCGTTTACTCCAGCCTTCGCCATCATGTCTCAGTGACATAGCTGGCACTGCACAAGAAGATGCAGCTGTCTTGGGAATTCCCTGGTGGTCCAGTGGTTAGGACTCTGTGCTTTCACTGCCGAGGGCCCGGATTCAATCTTGGTCTCTCTTGTGCTTTCTGTTGGATGGGGAAGACCAGAGAGCTTGGTATAGTTTCTTTATGTTTATAGTGCTTGGGGTTAATTATCTTAGATCTATGGATTTATCGTTATCAAATTTAGAAATGTTTCAGTTAATTTTTTCCTTCAAATATTTTTTCCTGTCTTCTTCCCTCAGGTTACACGTATAGAAATATTAGGTCACTTGAAGTCATCTCACAGCTCACTGATGCCATGTTATTATTATTATTATTTTTTAGCCTTTTTTCTCTAGGTGTTTTATTTTGGATAGTTTCCATTACTATGTATTAAAATTCACTAATCTTCTGCCATGTCTAGTGTTCTATTAATCCGTTAGTGTATTTTTATCTCAGACATTATAGTTTTCATAATTTCAACTTGGATCTTTTAAAAAATACCTTCTATATCTCTACTTAACATGGTCAGTCTTTTCTTTATCTTCTTGCACATATGGAATATAGTTAGAATAACTGTTTTAATGTCTGTGATAGGGACTTCCCTGGCGATCCAGTGGTTAAGACTCTGTGCTTCCACTGTAGGGAGAATGGGTTTGATCCCTGGTTGGGGAACTAAGATCCTGCATGCTGTGCAGCAAAAAAAAAAAAAAGTCTGTAATAACTCTATCATCTGGGTAATTTCTAGGTAGGTTTCAATTGATTGGTTTTTCTTTTCATTATGGGTCATATTTTCCTGTTTCTTTTTTACCTGCTAATTTTTATTGGTTGCCAGGCATTAAGAATTTTATTTTATCAATTGCTGGATTTGTGTGTGTGTGTGTGTGTGTGTGTGTGTGTGTGTATTCTTATAAATGTCCTTGAGCTTTGTCCTGGGGTGCAAAAGTTACTTGAAAACAGTTTGGTCCTTTCAGATCTTACTTTTGTTAGTGGGGGCCAGAGCAGTGTTTAGGTTTTTCCCACTTCTGAGCCAAAAACTCTTCTGACGCTGGCTCTACTCAGTGTCCCATTAATTGTGCGGTTTCTACTCTGGTTTGTGGGAACCAACACTATTCGCAGCTCTCTGTGAGCTCCAAGGATTATTCTCTCTCATCCTTTTGGGTGGTGCTTACCATGCTTTCTGGTGGTTTCCTCACGTGCATGCACTGAGCAGAATTACTGCAGAGGTACCCTGTGTAGAGCTCTAGAGTTCTCTGTGTGCAGCTCTTGCCCTTTTGGTTCTCTGCTTTGTGTTCGGTACTCCCAGCTTTTCAGTGTCCTCTCAGTGTGGGGATGCTGCCACACTTCACCTGCCTTCCTCTTGCTGCGCTCTGGTCTGGAAACTTTCTTCAGGCAGTGAGGTGGGGCATTTATAGGGCTTACCTCATTTGTTTCCTTACTCCCAGAAGTCACTATTTTTCCCTGTCTGGCATCCAATGTCTTGAGAACCACCGTTTCATATATTTTGCGGGGTATTTTAGTTGTCTTAGGTGAGGATGTAAATCCAGTCCCTGTTACTCCATCTCAGCTGGATGCAGAAATCCTTATGATCATTGGTTGATTTGTTCAGCTGGCATTTATTGAGGGCAAGCTTGCTGTGTGCCCACCTCACACCAGGCTTGCTGATCTCCAAACACTCCAAATTTACCTATCTCAGGGCCTTTGCATGGGCCCTCTTCTCTGTCCAGAATGCTCTTTCTAGCTGTACTTCCCTCCCTCAGCGGCCTTCTCAGACTAACCTGTGTAAAGCTAATTGCTCTCTTTTATTTCCATCACACTTATGCTTTCCTTTACAGCTTCTTTTACTAGAATGTAGGCAGGAATATTTGTCCAATTCCCCACAGCCAGCTCAGGGCCAGGCACACTGTCAGTGTTCAATAAATATTTATTGAATGAGTGCGGTCTTTGCATATTTCAGGGTGCCTGTCATATAACAGAGCGCAGTCAACTTGGAGGTGCTCGGCCGATGGGAACAGAGCTCCCTGCCTGAAGGTGCCCAGCAAGGAAGGGAGACCAGGCCCCTGAACTGAGGCCCCCCTCAGCCGCGCTCTCCTTAGTGATAACCAAAGGCCCCACGTGCCTGCCTGGGAGGGCTGACAGGTGGGGCTGATGAGTTGCAGACCCAGGCCTCCGCCCAGCACAGAACCAGATGCTGGGCAGGAGCCAGAGCCAAGCTTCCGTGACACTGTTGTCTTCAAAGCCCCTGTCCCACCCTAGGCCCTTGGTGGGGATTTCGGGCCTCACCAAGCCCCTCAGAGTGTCTGCCACCAGCCTCTGGGGAAAGATGGAACCATCCCCTGGTTTAGTCCCAGATCTAGTTGTGTGACCGTTGACAACTATTAGAAGGCTCACAGGATTAGAGGTTGGCTCTATAAAGTAAATAGTACTTTGTAAACTGCAGACCTTCTACAAGTACTCGCTGAGCCTTAGGAAATTTCTGTTCCAAACCCCTACTTTTGACAGAGGAAGGGACTGTTTAAATGAGAGGATGTATGTAGACTGCTTAGCACCAGGCTTGGGACTCTGTGTTTGTACTCTAGCTACTAACCAGCTGCCTTCCTCTGACTGAACAGCCAACAGCCTGCACCCCCTCAGCTGGGGGACTTGATCCATCTGTCCTCAGTAAGGATTATAGCTACCATTTTGTGAGCATTTACGAAGTGGCAGGCCATGAGCTCAGCACTTTGCGTGCATCATCTAATTCTCTCATCATAGGATGAAATAGTTATTATTCCCAATGAGGAAACTGAGGCTCAGAGACATTAGGTAATTTTCCCAAGACCCTGAAACTAGTAAGTGGCTGAAGCAGTGTTCAGACCCCAGGGTGGGAGGTCTCCAAGCTTCTAGGTCCTGGCTTCTCTTCCCTTAGCGTTCTCTTCTAGTAAGTGGTATTTCCTGCCAGCTACTCCTTCCTGGGCCTTTGGGGAAGGTTTCTGAGAGTCCATTTGGCCAGTCACTGGATCAGGGCAAGACAGGGTCTAAAACCTCCAGCTGAGAGTCTGCCCCGAGGCCCAGCTATGAGCTTGTGGAGTCGGCAGTGAGGAAGTCTCTGAGAGTCAAAGAAAATCCCATGTTAAAAACACCGCCCTGGGGGAAGGAGAGGGGGTTGGGCAGGAGCCCACAGACCCAAGGGTTCGCTCAGCAAGTGCCTGCCAGCTGGTTCTCCGGGAGCGGCCAGTTGTACATTCCCCACAGGATGGCGGGAGCTGCAGATACAGGCAGGCGAGTGAATCTGGCCCCGTGGGAGCTCCACATGGGCAAGGTCACTCTGATGGGGCCACCCAGGGGGCCTGGCCTCCCTAGGAGGGGATGGAGCTTGAACCAGCCTTGGAGCACCTCACCAATTTGGATGAAGGAGTGGGGGTGGCATGGGCAGCCTTTTCAGCACAGAGAAGCCCTGAGTGCCACTCAGGCCATCCCGCCTTTCCTGGGCTCCTGGCCTGCGCCCCACTATGTGTCCACACCACAGTCCCTAAGTGAGGGGCCGTTAGTGCTTGGTAGATGAAGAAACTGAGCCCAGGGTCCAAGACTGCGGGTGGGATGTGCTGAATGCCAGTTGATGAGTTGGATTATTCTTAGGGAGGCCATGGAGGGCCATGGGAGATTCCTAAGCATCAGTAGGTTACCTGGGCAATGTCTGGGGCAGCTTATTGCAGGGGACGAGAGTGGAGGCCAGAGACAGTGTAGAGGCTGTTGGAGCAATCTTTTTTTTTTTGGCCATGCCGCATAGCATGCGGGATCTTAGTTCCCCGACCAGGGATGGAACCCGCACCCCCTGCCGTGGAAGTGCCAAGTCCCAACCACTGGACCACCAGGGAATTCCCTGTTGGAGCACTCTTGAGGGGCTATGAGGCAGACCTGGGCCTGGGCGAGAGCTGGAAAGGCCTGGGGGATGGGACTGGGCTGATGGGAGGTGCAGAAGATGTAAACAGTAAGGGATCTTAAAGACCATCTACCCAACCCACTTGTTTTACACAAGAAAACTGAGGCCCAAAGAGGGAAAGTGGATTGTCCAAGGGCAAACAAGAGGTAAAAGGTAGAGCCAAGCTAGAAAGACCCTGAAAAGTTCAAGGACATCCCACCCCGACTAAACACTGAGCCGAGTTTCCTCCTATAATTGACCCTCCTTCCCCTGGGATCAAGCCCCACCTGAGGGTACCAGGGGTCCCAGTAAGACCCAGATCAGCTTCTGTCTCACTGTGAGGCCCCGGGGCCTCTCCTCCTCTTCCCTGGGCCACAGTTGCTCATCTGTGAAATGAGGCCATTGGACCAGCTGACCGCTTTGGCCCCTATCTGCTCTACGTGCCCAGAGGAAGACAAGGCTAAGGCTTCTTCCTCACTCTGGTCCTCCACCCCCTAGTCCAGCATGACACCGACATGCGGGTGGGGCTGGCCTCTTGGGGCTCACATGCCTGAGGAGGCAACGTGATCTGTAAAGGATCCCTGACCCTCTCCTTTTGAACCCCAGAGAGGGCGTCTCCGTCATGTGAGGACCACAGGGGGATTAGCCACTCTGAGATGGGAGGCTGGGGAGGCGGCCAGGACACCTGGGGGAAAGAGGGAGAGAAGGAAGCAGGAGAGGGAGGGCCTCCGGGCCTCACATGGTGGGAAGAACAGAGTGGCTGGGAAGGGCCCTGCAGGGGTCCTGCAGTGGGAAGGAGCCTAGCCTCGCTGCTTCACTCCTTCAGAGGAGTGTGGGACATGCCACTTTCTGGCTGTAAGTTTCTGAGTACGTGACCAAGTTAAGGTGAGCTAATCTGGGGGCCGGGCCAGAAGCAGGGGGATGCCTGGGCCAGGAACCCGGGAGGAGGGGAAGGAGAGGTGTGGTTGGCCTGGAGAAAAGGAAAGGGAGGCAGAAGCGGAGTCAGGGTCCCTGCCTGGGAGCTATGCAGGCAGGAAGAGTGTGTGGGGGGGGACTTGGTTTTTGTTTTTGTTTTTTTAATTTTATTTTTTATGTATTTATTTTTGGCTGCATTGGGTCTTCGTTGCTGCGCGCGGGCTTCCTCTAGTTGCGGCGAGCGGGGGCTACTCTTTGTTGCGGTGCACAGGCTTCTCATTGCGGTGGCTTCTCTTGTTGGGAGCACGGGCTCTAGGCACCTGGGCTTCAGTAGTTGTGGCATGTGGGCTCTAGAGCGCAGACTCAGTAGTTGTGGCGCACGGGCTTAGTTGCTCCGCGGCATGTGGGATCTTCCCAAACCAGGGCTCGAACCCGTGTCCCCTGCATTGGCAGGTGGATTCCCAACCACTGTGCCGCCAGGGAAGTCCCATGTGGGGGACTTTGAATGATGCCTGGTCCCTGATGAGTCACTGTCTGGTGTCACATACAGCCCCAGACACAAGGAGACCTGGCATGGAGGGGCAGAAAGCATAAATTTGGAGCAGGGCCAGGCCTAGATTTCAGACCTTTCCACTCACTAGTTTTGTGGCCCTGGGCTGGTCTCTAGTCCTCTCTGAGCCTCTGATTCTAGAAGCAAATAGCAGTTGTTTCATCCTTAATGGGCAGGCTGTGAGATCAGATGTCAGTCTTACCCCAGACCCTCCCACTCCCCTTGCTGGTCAAATGCCACTTCTTCACCCAAGCACGCCACCCCCCAGGCCTTGGGAGTGGCATTATTCCTCAGTCTCCCACACCACCACAGTCCCTGGGGCTACAGGAAGCCTTCTGGGAGTGCCCCAGTCCCTCTAAAGGGGTTGGAGCCAATCCAGGGCCTGTGCAGTGAGGGGACCAAATGGGAGGCTGGGGTGGGGAGTGCAAGGACCCTCCCATACCTGCTTCACCACCGTGTCTCCCGTTCCCCCCACTCTCTGATGGGATATTTGCAACTCCCTCCCCTTTTTCTAAGCTCAGGCCCTGCTTGTCTGTTCCACAGCAAGGAGTGAATGTTATTTAAAAGGAGATCAGGAGATTTGCCTTAAATAGGCATGGAGTGCTGTGCCAGGGCCCAGGGTGCAGGGCGGGGGAGGAGGCCACCCTGGGTGTTGGAGAGAAAGGACTGGAGCTGAACAGAGAGGAGAACACCCTCCCTAAGGGTGTGCACAGCCCTTCACAGTTTACCCAGATTAGTCCTGGGCTGTGGTGGATCGGTTACACAGGGCTTATTCCCACCCTACCCCCATTCTGAGGATGGGGAAACTGAGGCCTAGCTTAGGGAACTGACGGGTGTGCTAGCTGCCAAGTGGCATCTGAGGAGGATGCCATGGTCTTTCTGCTTCAGCCCCCAGGAGCTGGGGCCTCCTGCAGCATGGATGGGGCTCCTGCAGGGTTGGGGGGTAGGCCTTGAGGCCCCCCCACACACCTACCCCCACCACCAGGTTCCAGGCCTTTGGCTCCTGCCCCTGGGTTGCCCCTGCTTGCCCTCCCAGCCCCAGCTTGTAACTGGACGCCCTCCTCACTCGACACCTTCCCAGGTGAGCTGGGGCTCTGCTTACTGAACCCAACACCAGCTGGGGGAGGGGAGTGAGGGGGCACCCCTGGGGCGGGCATCTGCCGGGAGGCTGCGAGGCTGAAGGAGGGAGCTGGAGGTGGTGGGAGTCCAAGGAGTGGAAAGCGGGCTGACTGTCAGCCTCCTCCCCGCAGGGCTAGTCTGGCACCCGGGGTTCGCTGCCCCATTCAGGGTCTCCTACCAAGCCCCTCCCCTTCCATCTCATCCCCTCCCAGCTATTTATGTCTCAGCAGGCGATGCTCTTGGAATCCTAAAGAAATGGAGTCTTGAGTGTGGGGTTTCAGGGACAAAGCTAGGGGAAAGGAAGCAGCGCCTGCTTCCTCCTTTTTGCGAAGGTCCTGAACACCAAGGTGAGGCTTTAGACACCTGGGTGCCATCCTGGCTCTGCCATTTACAGCCCTGTGACCTTGAGCTGCCCACCTTCTGTGAGCCTCCTCTGTAAACTAGGTCTAAAGATCCCCCTCGTAGAGTCATCAAAGATGCTCAGATAAGAAGGTGGACAGAGGCGAGAAGAGGGGCAGTTATGATACACACAGTCACGCATCAGGGCTGGGACTCAAGTTTGTTTTGGGAAGGAGAGGAGACAAGACCTCATTCTCCCCTTCCCTTTAGAGGCTGGGCACAGCCTGGGTCCTCCAGGAGGGAAGGCTGAAAGAGAGTCTTTACTCTGGGCTCCTGCTAATTCTCTTTGTTATTCTCTGGCCACCCTAGAGGCTGGGGGACAGGGGGAGGGAGAGATGAGGAGGGTTGCAGGGTGGCCTCTTCAGGTAAGTGCAATAAAGGCCAATAGGAGCTAACCATGAGGGTTTACCACATGCCTGTCCCCACCCCAGCTCTTTACCTTTCCTAAGTCCATGGCTAACGATGAAATTTGGGTTGAGGTTTTAGGCAGCATGTCCAAGGTGACACAGCAAGTGGTGGAGCCAGTATCTGGCTTCAGTGCCCTCTGCTGACCTTGCAAAAATCCCAGGACCCTGGGACTTGGGTTCCAGACCCAGCTTGCAGTGTGACCTTGGCCAAGTCACCTAACCTTACAAGGGATTAGTTTCCTTTCCCCATAAGGTGGGGATAATGTCCCACTCTCCTCTTGGGGTTATTGTGGAAAAACAAGGGGGCTAATGAACTCAAACCATGAGACACTCAACAGATACCTGGTACTAGCTTCTCAACAAAGAAGCTTCCCTATGCCTACTGGCCACCCCAGGTCCTGAGGTGGCCCACCCAGGCACAGAGACTGGAAGACAAAGGACCCGACAGGTCTCTGGGCAGAGACCAAATGACCACTTGGCGCCACCTAGTGGTGCCTGGTGTGTGGTGCTTGAGGAGCAGGAGGCCCACTGCTCTGGGATGCAGGGGTCTGAGCACCACCATTGGCCCTGTAGGGGTGAGAAAACTGTGCCAGGATCTCAGAAAGGAGCATGTCATGCCTCGCTAAACCCTCCCGTGGCCTCCGACTGAGGGTAGGGTGAAGGTGGGCCCTCCACCAGTCCCTCTGTCTCAACCCCACTTCTCACTCCCTTTGGACAGCTCGGTGAACACCAAGTGGAGGGCAGAGGGTTCCAGTTCCAGCTCTGCCACTGCCTAGCTCCCCAGGCCTCAGCTACCTCCTCTGCAAAATGGGAGTAAAAATCCCCACCTCTCAGGGGATGGCACTGTCCCTGAATTCTTTAAATATCAAACATTTTATGAAGTGTCTCCTTTCTAAAGTAATTGTGCTCAGTGCTTTGGTGCACGAAGACATCTAAGCCAGGTCTCTTGCTACTGTGGGGTCTCCAGTGTCTAGCCAGCACCTGGATAAATATTTGTGGAATGAATGAATGAATAAATGAACACACAAGACGGGCAGGAAGTCTCCTTTATCCCAGTGTGACAGGATATTACTGAGGATGTTTTCTTGGTTCTGTCTGTCCTTATCACATTTAAAAGCCCCCATGGTTGCCCACTTGTGTTTGTGGGGTCACCCTGATGGGCTTGGCTTCTCCTAAGACTGTCTTGTATTTGGGGCAGAGGAAAGGGTTCATGCCACAGAAAAATAACTGACTCCTCAGGGTCAGGAAGGGTGGTGGCAAGTGCAAGACAGGCAGGGGTCATCCAGGGGGCCCGGCTGGCACCCCTCTAAGACCCCACATCTTGTTTGCCAAAGGAGCCAGTGTAGGAACAGGCAGGACTGTGCTCTACGGATACCACGGTGATGATAACCATTAATCATCATAAATTTCATTTATTTTGGCTGCATTGGGTCTCCATTGCTGCATGTGGGCTTTCTCTAGTTGTGGCAAGCAGGGGCTACTCTTTGTTGCAGTGCGTGGGCTTCTCATTGCGGTGGCTTCTCTTGTGGAGCACGGGCTCTAGGCGCATGGGCTTCAGTAGTTGCAGCATGCGGGCTCAGTAGTTGTGGCGCACGGGCTTAGTTGCTCCGCGGCATGTGGGATCTTCCTGGACCAGGGCTCGAACCCGTGTCCCCTGCATTGGCAGGCGGATTCTAAACCACTGCGCCACCAGGGAAGTCCCATAAATGTTAATAACAGCTACTGATTGACCTCCTGCCATGTGGCTGGCCTTTCTCCCAACAAACCTATGTGGATGTCAGTTACCACATGCACTATATAGGTAAGGAAACCCTCTCAGAGAGGTTGTGTAACATGCCTAAAGTTGCACAGCTGGTGAGTGGTAAAATCAGGATGGAAAGCCAGGTCTCTCCCCGATCTATAACCATCAGTCAAATTCTCCACAGGCTGTGCCTCCTCCACGAAGCCCACCGTGAAGGTCTGAGGCCCTGTAGCCCCTCTGAAACACCATGGCACTGAGCCCCCATTTAAGCAGACACTCCCTGAGCACCCAATCTTTGTGTGCTGGAGCCTCTGCTGGCTTTTGGGAGACAAGGATAAACACCTTCAAGCACCCGAGATTTCATGTCCCCTAGCAACCAGCATGGTTTCCACCTTCTTGAGGTCTCCCACCATTGGCAATTTTACATTTAAGTAACCATTGCTCTCTAGAGCTGTCAATGCACGCTTCCACTATAACCTGTATTTATCAGCCAGAACTGATACCTTTTCACTCATAGCAGTGAACCTTAATAATCTTTGCCAGCCTATGAGGGCCCCTGAGCAATTTCCAACAGGCTTTTTGATCAACTGAAGCTATGATGATCAGAACATCCAAGCTGGAGCCCCAGCAAGGCACAAAGTGAGAAAGTTTCAACCGAGGCCCCCAGCATTTGGACACTGTGACAGGCCCATTTCCCACCGTGTGAATTCTCTAGTGTGTCCTTGTCAGACCGTTGGGTGACGGCGATTCGCTATGAGTCACCAACCTCAGGTAACTCAGCTTTGCCAAATAGCCAGTGATACTAACAAAACCTCATATAAGGGTGCTCTGAGCTCAGCCCTCAAGGCGTTAACAGACACCTCTGCGTGACCAGGTATGCGGGGTGGGGTAGGGGTAGCACCCCGGAAAGGGTCAGCCAGTGCCCCAGGTAGGGGTTCTTAAAGGGAGCATAAGACTCAACTCACAGTCCTCACACGGTTTACAGGTTTATTTGTCCAAAATAAATACAGTCTGAGAACATCCATTTCAATACCCCTACACACGATTTCTTCACCGAAAGAGCAGCATAAGATATAGACACACAGTTTGCAGTGCATGTTCTCAGGTTAGGCTCAGGAGGGTGTTTGTCCTGGCTTGTGCTGGGCTGGGTCTAGCTGTGAAGATCCCCCCCAGGTTCCCTTCTCTGCTTGGGACCTGAGTCCCCTGCCAGGACCCCTACAGCCTGTTCCTGCTCCTGGAGGACCTGCCACCTCTCCTCTCTGCAGCCTAAAGGGAGCGGCATTCACAACCGTGTGGCCCTGTGGCCAGCCCCTCGCAGAGAGCTCTGTCCTATAACACCAGCTACCACTGCAGGCCCATTGCCAACTCCTGACCCTGGAAGCAGCTCATCCAGGGCAAGGGGAAAAACTGAGGCACAGCTGGCAAATGGATGGGAAGCACTCTCTCCTGAGCCCTGCCAGGAGGCTGAGAGCCCCTGATGAAGGGAGAAAGGGACATTCACTACCCTCCCCCAGTTATCCCCTGGGGCCTGGCCCACCAGGGAGCAGGAAGAGGGGGAGACCACCCTTTGTCTTCTCTTTGCAGATCAAAGGTTCGGGTCCACGTTCTCCTGGTCTGAGGCTGCCTCATCGTCATCTGGGGACTCCTATATCAGAGCCAGAGAAACCCAGTCACGGGCTTGTGCCACCCCTGAGTCATAGCCTGGGGGCCAGCATCTCCTTCCTCTTGCCCCTGCTGCCAACGGAGCCAGAGGAGGCTCTGCCACCCCCTCCCCATGGTCCTTTGGCCTTCCCTCTGTCCTAGCTCCCAGGCTGCCCATGGCCACATGGCAGTCACCACTGGGTGACTCCCTCTTACCAGGCTGAGGCCCCTGTCCTGCCGCAGGGTAGCATAGAAGCTCAGCACACGGGGGTCACAGCGAACCACCATGGGGTCAAAGTCCAACACACACAGGCCCTGCAGGCTGCGGGCCCGGGAAAGGGCCACATAGGCCTGGCCGCTGGCAAACACACGGCCCAGAGAGATCTCCACGCAATCCAGGGACATGCCCTGGGGGATAGAGGGACAGGGCTGGAGCCAGCTCAGCCTGAATTCACCTGTGCCCAAGAACCTGACCCCACCTCCACCAGCCCAGCTATTGCCCCTGATCTCCTTGCCCAGTCCAGAGATTCTGAGTCAGAGAGAGACAGGATGATGGGTGTCTGAGTAGGGAGGTGTCCAGGAAATACAGATCCAAGATAAGAGTAGAGGGATAAGGGTGAAAGGAAAGAGCTCAGGTCTGGGTCAGACAGTCATGGAAATGAATCTTGGCTCCGCAGGACACTAGCTGTGTGACCTTGGACAAGTTACTTAACCTCTCTGAGCCTTCATTTCCTCTTCTGTAAAACAGGAATGATTATTACAACTATACCTCCTACAGTTGTCGTAATATGTTAAAATTAACATATCCAATGGTGGCTCAGAAAATGGCAGGGCCCGAGATGACAGAGGGGAAGTGTATGTGTCCAGGAAAGAGAGAGGAAGTGGGATGGGAAATGCACTAAAGAAAGGTTTATTCTACAGCTGGTCCGGAACTTTCCATCCAGGGCAAGTTCAACCCTCACAAAGCCTCTAAGACCCCCCACCCTTCAACATGCCCCAGGCCTATCCTGCCCCCATCCCCACACTCACCTGGCTCTTGTGGATGGATATGGCCCAGGCCAGCTGGAGGGGCAGCTGCTGCCGGCTGAGAAGCCGGCCCCCAGTGGCCTGCACCATCCAGCGGTCGGCACGGATGACCTCGGTGACTCCACACAGGAACCGCACCTGGGGCAGCCCTGAGGGAGGCGTGGAGAAGTCCCACCTTTCAGTCCCGCTTCAGGGCTCCGAGGTGAGGACAGGCCTCACCTTTCCATGCTAGCCTTTTCCTCTGCACACTAACCCCCAGGACCCTGCTGCAAACCCGAGCAGTAGGACTGCTCCCCTATCACTTACCTCTCCCCTCGGCTTCGAACCCAACTACCACCCCTCGGGCACCATTTACCAGGCCCCGAGACACTGCCAAGTTCTTCACCAGCATCACCTGCGAGAGAAGGAAAACCGGAGGCATGGACAGCAGGGCATCCTTACGCCTGGCCTCAGCTCCAGGGGTCGCTTCGGCGGATCTCTGAGGCTGGGGTCTGTCACGGAGGGGCACTGAGTCTGCTGGGGCCCCTGTGACAAACTGCTTTATTTCCTTAGGTCTCAGTTTCCCCTTGTGTCAAAGGGCAATGACATTTGCTCAGTTTGCCTCAGAAGGAGGGGGTAAAGAACAATAAGGTGACAGGGCACAATGACCATGTCTATTACAGGGAATGCGTATGGACCTCAATCCTGAGGGATAGCCCTCTTCCAACCACTGTGTCTGCATTTCCCCCTAGGTGCCCTTTGGAACCTGAGAAAAGGATCCCACCCTCGCCATTGTGGAAGGAAGGAGGAGGCTCACAGTGGAGGGTACACTACAGAAGACAACTGAGTGCGGTAGGTGTTTTACTCTGAATTTAGAGATGGAGAAACCCAGCTTCAGCAAAGGAAAGGGATTTGTCTAAAGCAACACTGCTTGGAGCTTCAGGTGGAGGAAGAGGAGGGCAGTGGAAAACGGAAGACAGGAAGGTGGCTGGGAACAGGAGGGAAGAAGTTTGCTGTGGTCACAGCTGGGCCCTCTGGCTGTGGAGCAGCCTGTGCAGAGGGGCAAGGACCAGGGAGGCCGATGCTCCCAGGGTCTGGGCCCTGCTTCCCACTCACCTGAGCCCCCAGCTTTAGCTGAAGGAGCTGGCTGACGGGACACTGGGCATCCAGGGTCCGGGCTTGCTCAGGGTCACTGTCCATGGCCTCAAAGCTGTGTACCTCACCTGGGAAAAGAGAGTTGGGCAAACAGATTACAAGTCACTGACTTGTGGCTCAATTTCCGAAAAAACACATATTAGACTAGGGCATGGGGAGAGGTAGTGAGCACAGCTCAAACCTAGCTGGGGCTTTGAAATCAGAGGCCTGGGTTCAAGTCTCATTTTTAGTGTTTACTGGCTGAATGACTTTGACCCAGGAAAGGTCACATCTCTCAAAGTCACAATTACACCTGCAAATGTAAGGGACTTTATGGTCACAGAGGCTGGGACCGAGATATCTAAATGACACCAAGGGCCCAGGCTGCCTGGGGGGCCATGCCTGCCTGATGGCCTCTCCCAGCTGGTCTGGCCCAGCCCCAGCTCCCTGCTCACCTGGTAGTTTCTGCAGCTGCCTCTCGTTGGTAAGGGCCACATCATCCTGGTGGGTGCAGAGCCTCGTGGCCACAATCCCATCTCGCCCCACCCTGTGGGCAGCCGTGGCCCGGAGCTGGCGGGTGACCTCATCTGAGCACCTGCGGAGGCCAGGCTATCAGGGTAGAGCCTACCTGAACACCAGGGAAGGCGGGGCACGTGGGTGACATGGCCCATGCAGCAGGTCATGGACCAGGCTTGGGGACTGGATGGGGCACCAGGGCAAGATTTGCTGGTTCCCCAAGCTGGCCAACTTGTTCCTTCCTCACTTGGACCCCAGACATGGAGAATGAGCACGGGGGTGGTGCTTGGCTGTGATCATGGGCAGGCGCCCTTCCCTGTGTCTGTCCCCAGGTTGGAGCTAGCCGCTCTCCTGAGGAAGTTAGATATGATGAGTGAGCATAGGCCAGAGATTTAGAGACCGAGGTGAGGCTCTGCTGTTGATACCCTGTAATACTGGTACCCTATAATCAGGTTGGCCTCCAAGCTACAATTTTCTAGCCCCTTGCCTCCTGCCTTAGGGGAAAAAAAAAATCTAGCCTGTGTTTCTATTTTCCCCACTTCAAGCCTTCCTCCAGGGGAAGCCTGGGTGCTGCAGCAACTCAAGTGAGAGGAGGAGGAAGAACTTGGGAACACCTCTCACTGCTCTGCCACTCAGCCTTTCTCTGGTCCCCCACACTTGCTGGTGTATGCTGTGCACCTTCCTACCTGCCTCCTGTCCCCAGGCATAGAAAGCCCCTCACCACCACCACCTGCTTCCTTCATCCCATCCCAATCTGACCTGGGTCTCAAGACCCAGCTGTGGTCCATATCTTCTGCCCTCCTGGACTCCTTTCCACTCCCAAGTTAGAGTACCTGTAGCATTTCAACCTTTTGTCCTAGCTGGGGTGGGATCACGTCTGCAACCTCCTCTCCCCCACCAAGTGGCCGCACAGGCTCTAAGAGTACAAGGAACTTGGGTTTTAGAGTCAGACCTGAGTTCAAATCCCAGCTCAGCCACTTACTAGCCATGACTTTGAGCAAATCACTTCACCTCTTTGAACCCGTTTCTGCATCTGTAAAATGGGAGTGTTAACAACTCTGAATAACTCTTGTGTCTCCATCTGCCCATAATTCCCTGAGATGTACTCTGTGCCAGGCCCTGTGCTGGATGTTAGGGACCCAGCCCTGGGGGAGGCTGGGCCCCAGTGCTCACAGAGTGACCATTCCAAATGGGGCCATGAAGTATTTCTCCCCCTTCTCTGGGTTCCTGGGCTCCTCTCTGACCCACGCTTGGATCCGCAGCCCATGGCCCCTTCTCTATTCCCCAGGGCCCACCTGCCCAGCCGCACAGCTTGCAGCAGAGAGATGAAGGTCTCGTCCGTCTGCCTCCACACCTCTGTCAGCTCCAGGGTCACTGGGACACATCTCCTCCAGCTCTTGGCCTGGTGGGGGCAAGTGGGGCGTCAGGGAGCAGAGCAGACCCCCATGGGGGTTAGGGCCAGAGGGTGAGTGCTACCTGGAAGCAGAACTGCGGGGGCTGGGATCCCTTGGTTACAGGCGGCAGCTGCAGGAAGTCCCCACAGATGATAAGCTGGATCCCTCCGAATGGCTTGTTCTGCTGCCGGACAGCTCTGGAGAGGAGCATGGGGTGCTTTAGGCGCTGGGGTGAGCGAGTTCCACATGGAAGACCACCAGAACCCAGTCCTCACTGCCCATACTGACCTGGCCACAGCCTCCAGCTTGTCAAATAGGTCCGCTTCCACCATGGAGATCTCATCAATGACTAGCCGCTGGCAGTTCAGCCAGCCCTGCCGCACACCTGGCCGCTGGGCCAGGGCCACACACTGGGCCAGGGGAGCCTGGCCCGAGCCAATGCCTGTGAGTGACACTATTCAGCCTGGGCTGAGATCCCAGCCCTGTCTCAACTCTGACCTCCCCTCTCTTCCCACCTGCCTGGCTTGCTCCCAGCTTAAGCCCCAGAGGCTCTCACTTACCTGCAAAGGCATGGAGGGTAGTACCCCCGATGTGGCAGGCTGCCACCCCAGTGCTGGCAGTGGCCACAGTGCCTGTGGGAGGCAGTGAGCCCAGGATACGCTTCAGCAGATAAGATTTCCCCGTCCCTGGGCAGAGGGCAAAGTCAGGGCCACTTCTCCTCCATCCTAGCACACCACTGTTCTCCCCACACCCACTCTGCCCCCCACTACCTGCACTCCCAGTGAAGAAAATGCTCTGGCCTTTCAGGACAACCCTCAGCACAGCAGCCTGTTCCCTGGAAAGCTCTGGTTTGGTGGGGGGCAAGCTCAGCTTCTTCACAGGCAGGGGCCACCTTCGGACTTCCTGGGGGGATAGGGCTGTCTCAGGGCCTCCCCACATTCCCTAGACATTGCCCCCTCCCTTCTTGGCCTGGTAGCCCTTTGTGTCTCTGCTGGCTTCTCTCCTTGGAGCCCTTGGGCAGCCTTGGTTCACCTGGAGATCTTGCCAGTAACCAGATCTTGCCAGGGGTCCAGGTAGGAAGGGACTCCTTGAGGAAGGGACCGAGGCTGGATCTCCACTGACTCCTGGTGCCCTGAAGACCCCAGTGTGCAGGTCCAGATTCTCCTTCAGCTTTCTCCCCTGGGTTCCCTAACTCCCCTGGTTCTCTTACCCATCCTTCCTTCTCACTACCCTTCCTGTCACAGATGTGTCTCTCTTGCCTCAAAACACCCAAGCAAAACCCTGCCTAGCCAGGGCCCCTTCTTGCCGCATCTCCGTCTTCTCACCAGCTTGTCTCAAACCTCTGTGGTCTGTGATCCATCTGTTCCAGTTCCCGAACACTGTCAGACCCACCAGGCTTTGTCCCCCTATCTGATTGGACCCGTTGGCTCTGCCCCTACACAGCTGACCACTTCGTTCTCTCCAAAACCTCCTCTCCTCCTCCAGGGCGACCAAGTTCCCACTCTTCTTCTGAAGCACCTTCTCTGCTTTCTCTTTTAATGTGACCTTGGCCCCCTTTTCCTAGTCTCGTTACTCAGTCTCAGGGATTGCACCATGAGAAACACACGCACAATTCCCATATTCCTGTCATTCTCAGAAGTCTGATGAGCATCTCGTCTGGGATAACCAGTAGCCATCTCGAATACCGCCACCATCTTCCCCCCAAACTTGGGCTTTCTCGGTCTCTTCCGTCTCCGTGGCACACCCACTCCCCAAGGCGTCCCCCCTTTCCTGTCCTCACGGTGCTGGGCTTGGCCCCCGACCGGGGCTCCGTGGGCTGCTTCACCGGCGTGGAGTCCGTGACACAAGTGGCCGCCGCGCGCCGCAGCTCCTCGGGCTGCACCGGGCTGATGGTGACGAAGTCGCGGGGCCGCGGGCCAAGCAGCTGCGTGCGGGCGGAGGCCGGCCCGGGACCCGGGGCCGTGGCCAGCTTGAGGCGCAGAGTGCGCAGGAAGCGGCGCAGGCGGTCAGGGGGGCAGTCGGAGAGCAGCAGCTGCACGGCGCCGGTCCGGGGAGCGCCGTCGGCTGGAAGCCGAAGAGTGCTGCGCCCGGACGCGGCGAAGCGCGTGAAGAGGCGCGCGGCGCGCAGGGGAAAGCACCGCGGCCGCCCCGCGGGCCCGGGCGCCTGCAGCCTCAGCATCAACTCGCGGCGCTCGTTACGACCCAGTCTCAGCTCCGCGGTGCGTAGGGCCTGGCGCCTTCGCGGCTGCCCGCCCGGGCTCAACTCCTCCACAGCAACACGGCACCGCAGCTCCGCGTCCGCGCATTCCGCTGCCGCTGCCTCGGTGCCCGACAGCATCGCCACCAACCCTGCAGGTCTGCAAAAAGACCGGAGCGCAGGGGTCACGGGGACTCAGGGGACATCATAGGTGGTATAGAGGTCAGGACGGGGAGCCGGGTCATAGCCACAAAGGGTCCCGGGGCTGTCACTGGTAACACAAAGAGTTCACGGAGAAGGTAAAAGGGTCCTGGGGCGAACCGGAAATTCTCTTAGAAATTACTCTCCTACACAGTAATTTCCAGAGCGGCGGATGGGCAGCGTCAAGTGCACCCAGGGTTGGGGAACCTCGGCTGTCCGACAAGGGCCACAGAAGAAGGGATCCCCTGAGCAGAAAAGAAGCCTGCTTCCAAGAGACCCAGGGCGGGCACGAGAATCCTGAGTCTTCTCCCCAGGAAGCAGGGGACTCTCACGTGTGGAGGTAAGCAGGGTACTGAGCTCCGTACTCAAGGCACTCAGCAGGTAATCAGCGCCTTCTGTCTTCCAGGTACGTTCACTGGCTTATATGCAGCCAAGCAGGTCTCACTATTCCCCGTGTACAGAAGTGGAAAACAGGCTGAGAGAGGCCACAACGGCTGGTAGGAGTCAGGGCTTGTGTGATTCTGAAGCCCCGGCGCTTCCCATCTCCAAGGTGGGATGGGGTAGAAAATATTTGGCTAGGGAAATCGCGGAGGGACCCTGGTGTCCGGGTTTCCGTTCACCGTCCGTCTGACCCACTTGTACGCACCCTCCCGGTAGGGACCCCTTGAACAAGCAGGCGCTCTGCCTCCCACCTCTAGGATCGGGTGAACACTCACTTGCGCCAGCACTCGGACGAACAAGCTGAGCAAAGTCGGCATGCAGTCAAAAGTAGGACACTAGAAACTTTCAAATACTGGGTGTAGAGAATCACCCTATCACCGGCCGGATCTTTAAATTTTCCAGCCAATCAGAGCAGCGGGCGTGACAATGGGAGTGTCTTTCTTTGGGTTTCAACTCTCGGGGCTTGGGCTGTACCAATAGCACCCCGGAGGAAGGAGGCTTATTGTGGTGGCGGAGCATACCAAGTCGCGGACTAGTGGGTGTGGTGGGAGGGGGCGGGGACTGCAGCTGGGCCGTGCGTGGTGTTGTGTCACCAATCGCGTCTCTGAAGGTTTATTTTAAGAACCTTGCCTTCAACACACACTCCCTCCTCTCTAGCCCTCGCACTAAGGCTGAACTTGGCCTTGCGGAAGAGCTGCCTCTGATCCCTCTCTGTTTACACTCACAGGACCTTTGCCCATTTCTGGGCAGACCCCCCAACCCTCGCGCGCACACACACACACACACACACACACACCCCCCACGGCCTACTGCTCTCGCTGCCCACCCCGCCCCCCACCAGCTCTTTCCACACTTACCTGTCTCTGTAACCATCATTTTACGCGTTTGTCTTTCCCATGCGTCTGAGACCTATGAGTGAGGAACTCTTGAGACCTGTGGCCAGGTGCTCAGAGAGTACAAGGGAAGTGTGTGGGCCTCTGTCTTCAGGGAATTCGCATCCCTCTCATTGAACTGAATGCTTAGGGAATTCATTTTTAATTATCTTTTTCCTCCCTCATTAAATCTTGGAATGACATAGCTAGAAGGCATCTTACAGGTGAGTCAGCCTGCTCATTTATTGAATTGCCCCATTTTCCTTTTTTTTTTTTTTATAAGGGATTTTAATGGTTCTTTTTTTTTTTAATGGTTTTTAGGTTCTTTTTTTTTTAAATTAATTTTTGGCTGTGTTGGGTCTTCGTTTCTGTGCGAGGGCTTTCTCTAGTTGCGGCAAGTGGGGGCCACTCTTCATCGCGGTGCGCGGGCCTCTCACTATCACGGCCTCTCTTGTTGCGGAGCACAGGCTCCAGATGTGCAGGCTCACTAGTTGTGGCACACGGGCCTAGTTACTCCGCGGCATGTGGGATCTTCCCAGACCAGGGCTCGAACCCGTGTCCCCTGTGTTGGTAGGCAGATTCTCAACCACTGCGCCACCAGGGAAGCCCGCCTCCATTTTTCAAATGAGGAAACCAAGGCTCCAAGAAGTTTTACCAGATGTCACATAGCTTGTAGATAGCAAAACAAAGCCTTGAACCCAGGTCTAAGCCTGCTAGTTTAACTGCTACACCACACTGCTCCCAGGTGACTGGTCTAACTTGGTGAAGGGAGTCCAGCCCTGGACTGGAATCTCAGTTCCTGACAGCCACTGCATTGTCCCAGGCCTGCCAGTCAGATGTTACTCTAAGCAAGTTTCCTTAATGTCTCAAGCCTTTGTTTCCTCATATTTAAAAATGGAGAAAGATGAAGATGTGATGATTGCACAACTCTGTGACTATACTAAAAAGCATTAAATTATTTGCTTTAAATTGTATGGTATGTGAATTATATCTCAATAAAGCTGTTAGGAAAAAATCATGAGAAATATTTTTCCTCTTAAGTGTTGTCTTGACATATGAGTACTAGTGGCACAGGAAAATTTTTAATGTCACTGTGGTAGGCAGAATAATGACCCCCCCCCGCCCCCGCCCACCGCAAACCGCAAAGATGTCTGCATCCTAATCCCCAGATTCCTTTTGTGAATATGTTACCTTACATGGCAAAAAGGACTTTGCAGATGTGATAAATTAAGGATCTTGAGATGGGGAGATTACTCTGGGTTGTCTGGGTAGGCCCAACTAGGATTCTTATAAGGGAGGCTAGAGAGTCAGAGAAGGAGATGTGATGAGGAGGAAGTGGAGGTGTGTGTGTGTATGTGTATATGTAAGAGGGAGAGACAGAGAGAGAGGGAAAGATTGATTTGAAGATGTTACTGCTGGCCTAGAAAATGGAAGAAAGGGACATGAGACAAGCCATAGAATACAGGAGGTTTCTAGAAGCTGGAAAAGGTGAGGAAGTGGGTTTCCCCCTCTAGATTCTCCAGAAGGAACACAGCTCTTGATTTTAGTCTAGTGAGACACATTTTAGGCCTCCAGAACTGCAAGATAATAAATTTGTGTTGTTTTAAGCCACTAAATATGTGATAATTTGTTACAGCAGCTATAGCAATAAGAAACAAATACAATCATAAGCTAGAAGGCGAAAGCTGGGATTATAAACCCATGTCTGTCTATTTCCAAAGCCTGTGTTCTCTCTTCCCACTACCCTCTGCTCAAAGTGGGCCTAGTACACTCACACTGTCGGCTACCTTCTCCCTTCTCTCTGTGTAGTATTCCAGACCAATTCTAGAGAAAGCATGGAGGCTTCCACATGAATTTTCCCCAACATTTTTTTTCTTTTGGTTTTCAATTTTTTTTTTTTTTTTGGCCTCGCCACTCGGCTTGCGGGATGTTAGCTCCCCGACCAGGGATCGAAACCCACCCCCGCAGTGAAAACCCCGAGTCCTAATCCCTGGACCGCCAGGGAATTCCTTCAAGTTTTTTTTAATTGTAAAATATACATAATGTAAAATTTACCACGTTGACTACTTTTACGTGTACAATTCATTGCCATTAAGTACATTCAAATGTTGTATAACCATCACCACTATTTCTAGAAAAGTTTCATTATTCTGAAACAGAAACTTTGTACCCATTAGACAATGGTTAGACAACCATTAGACAACTCCCCATTCCTCTCTCCTCTCAGCCCCTGGTACCCCAAACATTTTATTCTGAAAATAGTCCAACATATACAGAAAGATAGAAAGACTTTCACAGTGAACACCATACACCTACCACCAAGATTCTACAATTAATATTTTGCTGTATTTCTTTTAACACATCTAACCATCTATCCGTCTCCCCATTCATCAATCCATTTTTTTTAACATCTTTATTGGAGTATAATTGCTTTACAATGTGTGTTAGTTTCTGCTTTATTACAAAGCGAATCAGCTATACATATACATATATCCCCATATCTCCTCCCTCTTGCGTCTCCCTCCCACCCTCCCTATCCCACCCCTCTAGGTGGTCACAAAGCACAGAGCGTCAATCCATTTTTTGTTATTCATTTCAAAGTTGCAGACAACAGTTCACTTCACATGTAAACACTTCAACATGCATAGAATTAACTAGAGTTTATGCTTACCTTTTTTTTAAAAAAAATTATTTATTTATTTGGCTGCGCCGGGTCTTAGTTGCAGCAGGCGGGTTGTAGTTCCCTGACCAGGGGTCAAACCCTGGCCCCCTGCATTGGGAGTGCAGTCTTAACCACTGGACTACTAGGTAAGTCCCTATGCTTACCTTTTTTTTTCTTCTTAAATACATTTATTTATTTATTTATTTTTGGCTGCATTGGGTCTTAATTGTTGGGTCTTCGTTGCTGCCCGTGGGCTTTCTCTAGTTGCAGCGAGCGAGGGATACTCTTCATTGCGGTGCTCGGGCTTCTCATTGCGGTGGCTTCTCTTGTTGCAGAGCTCGGGCTCTAGGCAAGTGGAGTTCAGTAGTTGAGGCACGCGGGCTCAGTAGTTGTGGCGCATGGGCTCAGTTGCTCCGTGGCACGTGGGATCTTCCCAGACCAGAGCACAAACTCGTGTCCCCTGCATTGGCAGGCGGATTCTTAACCACTGCGCCACCAGGGAAGTCCCAGTTGGTTCCTTTTATTTTTGGCTGTGTTGGGTCTTCGTTTCCGTGCGTGGGCTTTCTCTAGTTGCCGCAAGCGGGGGCCACTCTTCATCGCGGTGCGCGGGCCTCTCACTGTCGCGGCCTCTCTTGTTGCGGAGCACAGGCTCCAGACGCGCAGGCTCAGTAGTTGTGGCTCACGGGCCCAGCTGCTCCGCGGCATGTGGGATCTTCCCAGACCAGGGCTCGAACCCGTGTCCCCTGCATTAGCAGGCAGACTCTCAACCACTGCTCCACCAGGGAAGCCCCTGGGATTTATGCTTTCTCTTGAATAAATACCTAGGTGAGAAATTGCTGGTCATGGAGTTTATATTTAGTTTTATATGAAGCTGCAAGAGCTTTTTCCAAAGTGGTTTTCTGCCCATGAGGTTAACAGTGAGTCTTTGGAGCGAAAGGAGTCGGAGGAAAACTAGATACCGCCTGGCGATGGATTAACGGTCCTCAGACTCCGCCCTCCTCCCCGCCCCAGCGCCACCGGCCGTCAGCTGGATTCTGATTGGCCGATGGAGGAGGGAGGCGGAGGCAGAGGGACTCCTCAAATCTGGGGCCGGACTTCCTCACATCTGGGGCTGGACTTCCTCACATCTGGGGCTGGACTTCCTCCCTCTGGGCTTTGGGCCCTCTTCGCATCCGCCGGTCTTCTGCTCGCTGCTGCCGCCGAGGGGTCAATTCCGAGTGAAGCGCAACACTGCTCCCCGATCTCCTCGCCTAATCCAAAGCCTGGTTTTAACGCAAGCTGTCAGAAGGAACGGGTTTTCTTCACTATGAAATTTCCTCCTCCAGAACTCTTTCTATACGTCTTATCTGCTTTCTCCCACTGGCGGTCTCAGTCCAATCCCCGGCTCACTAATAATAACGACGACATCAGCACAAGACTAGGTGGTTTACTAATTGCACTTTCGGCGTCTTCTCATTTGATACTTGAAAGAGCCAGCCCCTTCTTTCCTCTCCCCCTGCGGTCCTTTCTCCCTGTGCTTTTGCCCTCCCCACCTTTACAGCCCTAAGCTTACAACAGTCTTGCAGAGGAGCTGAAAGGGTGTTTCGCGGTCTTCCAGCTTCCAGAACACTTCACCTCGTGTTGCTTCTTCTTTGGGCAGCTGACACTCATTTTATTGAACCTCTGGTACAGCTGATTATACCTCGCTGAAATACTCTCTTAACTTCCACAACATACTCCCCTCGTTTTTCCTACATATTGGCTGCTTCATGTCTGTCTCCTTTGCTAATCCCTTTCCCTCAACCAGACCTCTCAATGTGGGAGGACTTTATTTTTTTTTCCTATCTTTTCCAATCTCATGGCTTAATTATCAGCTACATGCTGATTCTCAGTATTATAACCCCACCCTGCCCTTCTCCCCTGAACTCCAGACTGTATTGCCATTTGTCCTCCTGATGATATCTCCATACAGATGCCTAAATGGCATGGTTTTTTAAAAAATTAATTTATTTATTTACTTATTTTTGGCTGCGTTGGGTCTTCGTTGCTGCGCGTGGGCTTTCTTTTTAGTTGCGGTGAGCGGGGGCTACTCTTCATTGCGGTGCGTGGGCTTCTCTTTGCGGTGGCTTCTCTTGTCGCGGAGCACCGGCTCTAGGTGCGCGGGCTCTAGAGCGCAGGCTCAGTAGTTGTGGCGCACGGGTCTAGCTGCCCTGCAGCATGTGGGATCTTCCTGAACCAGTGCTCGAACCCGTGCCCCCTGCATTGGCAGGCGGATTCTTAAGCACTGCGCCACCAGGGAAGCCCCCAAATGGCATGTTAAACTCACTCTCTCCAAAACAGAGCTTTTAATCTCCTTCTCCAATACCATATAGACCTGTTTTTCTCCTGTCTTCATCATCTCTGTAAATGGCACCTCCATTTTTGGTTCAAGTTAAAAACCCACACCATATCCTTGATTCCTTCTTCACCTACCACATCCAATCCACCATCAAAACCTGTTGTTTCTGCCTCCAAAATGTTTTGTTTTGTTTTTTAGAATTGTAGTATAGTTGACATGAAAAGACAACCTATGGACTGGGAGAAAATATTTGCAAAGAATGCGACTGACAAGGGCTTAATTTCCAAAATATACAAAAAGCTTATACAACTCAGTAATAACAACAACAAAAAAACCAAACAACCCAATCAAAAAATTGGCAGAAGACCTAAATAGACATTTCTCCAAAGAAGACATATACAAATGGCCAATAGGCACATGAAAAGATGCTCAACATAGCTAATTATCAGAGAAATGCAAATCAAAACTACAATGAGGTATCACCTCACACTGGTCAGAAAGGCCATCATTAAAAAGTCCACAAACAACAAATGCTGGAGCCGGTGTGGAGAATGCGCACTGTTGGTGGGAATGTAAATTTGGTGCAGCCACTGTGGAAAACAGTATGGAGGTTCTCTAAAAAACTAAAAACAGACTTACCATATGATCCAGCAATCCCACTCCTGGGCATGTATCAGGAGAAAACTCTGATGTAAAAAGATACATGCACCCCAATGTTCATAGCAGCACTATTTACAATAGCCAAGACATGGAAGCAACCTAAATGGCCACCAACAGATAAATGGATAAAGAAAAAATTGAAATATAGTTGATTTAAAATGTGTTTCAGGTGTATAGCAAAGTGATTCATATATATATATATATATATATATATATATATATATATATATATATATATATATATATAATATCCTTTTTCAGATTCATTTCCATTATAGGTTATCAAAATGCATTTTGAATCTATTCACTTCCCTCCACCTCCACCCCACAACCTAGAACTAGCAATCTGTCAGCTCTCCCCTGGATTACAGCAGTAGTCTCATAATCTCACTGGATTCCTAGATTCCACTCTGGTTCTCCTACAATCCTTTCTGAACAGCAGCAGGTGTGATCTTTTCAAACATATAAATCAGATTTTGCTTCTGCTCTAGTTAAATGCCTCCCCAGGCTATTCCTTTTAGAATAAAATCCACAGTCCTTACCATAGCCTGAGGCCAACTCCCTCCCCTTTTTCCTCTGTGATCTCACATCTACCACTTTCTTCTTTACTCACTATACTTCTGTCACACTGGCCTCCTTGGTGTTCCTTGAAGACCCTATGCCAGAGGCTTTGCATTTGCTCTTCTGCATGAAATATCTTCCGCCTTTCACTGTGACTGTCTGCCTCTTTTTGGTGACTGTCTCTTTCTCATCTTTCAGGTTTCAGCTGAAATTTCCACTCTGGAAAATCTCCCCCCCCACCACTCACACCATATCTAAAATTGGCTCCCCAATTATTATTTTATTACCTGTTTACTTTCCTTAGAGAACTTATCACATTCTGTTGTTATCGTGGTCATTTGTTTATTTGCCTATCATCTCTCTCTTCCGGCTTCAAGAGGGCAGAGATCACCCCTGTCATGTTTATGGCTTTGTGCCCTGTGTTTAGAACAGTGCCTGAGACATGGTGGCCTCACAACAGATACTTATTGAATGGATATTTATCAATGAATAATGAAACCATTCTCTCCAAGCCCCAACCCCTCTATCTCTACTATCTCTTGAATCTGCTCCTGCCATCCTTATAACCACTGGCCTGGTTCAAGCTCCGTCACCTCCAACCTGGATTTCTGTAACAATCTCTGACCCAATGGGTCTCCATGTCTCTCTTGCCCTGTCACCATTCTTCACACAGCAGTTATGAAAATGAGGTTTCAGAATGAAAATCATGTCAGGCCCTGCTTCACTGCTTCAGTGGCTCCCAGCTATTTGCAGGAGGAATTTCAAATCTCTCAGGTCAGCACTCAAAGCACTTAGTGCCCTAGCTCCTGCTGCCTCCTTGGTGCCATCTTTCTGAACTCCCCACCACCATCACACGCATATGACCACAGAAATCTGCCTACAGTCCTCTAACAAGTCAGGGTCTTCTACAAGTTCTTACTTTTGTGAGATGTTCCCACTTCCTAAATTCCCGCTGCACCCCCTCTGCCCCAATCCATCGAACCCTGCTAGAATACAACTTAGTCACTCCAGCCCCTCTGGGAACCAGCTCTCAGCACACACCGTGTACCCTTCTCAGGACGTGTCTACCCTCCTACTGGTTCATCAGCTCTACAAGGCAGGGCCTGGGCCTTTCTGTGGCCTGGTCACACAATGCTGCCAAAACACATCATTTAGAGAGAGCACTGGAGTCAGGAGAGGTTTGAATCCTTGGGCCACCACTTACCAGTCAAGTGACCTTAAACAGGTCCAAGCCTTGGATTCTTGATCTGTAAAATGAGGATAAAAATTCTATTTATTTCATGGATGGGTACCTACTTTTGTGAGGAGTTTAGTACAGTGAGCAGATAACAGAGGTGCCCCAAATTCTTTTGAGTGAACAGATAAA
This sequence comes from Balaenoptera musculus, assembly GCF_009873245.2. Lineage (NCBI taxonomy): Eukaryota > Metazoa > Chordata > Mammalia > Artiodactyla > Balaenopteridae > Balaenoptera > Balaenoptera musculus. Next base: position 69,361,320 of record NC_045786.1, on the reverse strand, counting down.
TGCCAGGATGAAGTATTGGAAAACACCCCACTTCAGAGGCACTCAATAAACTTTGTTGATTAAATGGCACATATGCAAAATAAACTCCATCCCTTCCACAGCCCCAGACTTTCAGTGACTTCCCATTGGCCTGAGGTTGAAATGTAGTCTCCTCAACACAGCTTCAAGGTCCTCTCTACACCAAGCTCTGTCTGCTTCTCCAGCCTGGCCTCCCTATACAAACACACACACACACACACACACACACACACACACACACACAATACTCTTTCATGCCTCCATGCCTCCATGTTGTTCACACTGTCTCCTCTGCCTGGAATGCCTGTTCCTTCTGTCCCGGTTTTAGTGCCCTTCCGTCCTCTATGCCTTTATCCTCACATTTAACACATAGTTTTCTCTGTTTACATGCCTTTCTCTCCTGAAAAAGGACAGGGACCCTGGGTCCTGCCATTATCTTCCAGCCATTAGTGTAGGGCCTGACGCATAATCAAGGCAAATAAAATATTTGTGATGAAAAAAATGCGTGTGGTGTGGAGGCAACAACCAGAGGGCCAGTATGGGCTGAATGGGGAAACTGAGACCAAAGTGGTTATCAGTGGCTCACTCTCAAGGGACAGAGCTGCCTGGATATCAAAACTGACCTCACCCCCACCCCACCATGAGTTGCTTCTGTGCAACAACACGAATTCCCCAGGGGCTCTGGTCTCCAGCAGGCGGAACATGAGTTTCCAGATACAGGATCTTCTGAGTCCTCAGGCACAGGGTACAACGGCTGCACAGCTCTGCAAGTTGAGGGAATAAAACCGTGTGGTGGCCACAAGAGGTTCTTGTCATGTATACTGATTTTCTCAGTTTCCCAGGCTGGGTTTTCTTCATCCCTTTAGATAAAGGAACCCAGGCCTAGGTATGAAGAAAAAGTCTGACTCCATCTTCTTTCCTCTTGGCCCTGGAGCTCCAGGCTGCCCTTTTCCATGCTGACTGGAAGTGACTTGGAAGCCTGAGGGCCAGCAGAAGGCAGTGAAAGGGGAGCTGGGTCAACTGGTACAGCTGCTGCTATGGCAGCCAGAGCCAAAGGAGGTCACCATTGATTCCACACGCACTTAATTCTTCCTGCAGAGGCACTGGGCAGGGTTGACCCAGAGAGCTAAGAGGGAAGAGGTGTGTGTGTGGAGGGAACAGGACCATGCTGGAGGTTGGGATGTAGCCAGTCACCCTGTCTCCCTAGGCCTCTGATTCTCTTAAGTGTAAAGTGAGAGTACAAGGTATAACTAACACCATTATCTGGTCCCTACATTTCACTCCTCGGCAAGGTTGCCAAGGCTGCAAGATTCACTGCTGGATGGGGGTGGGGTCGGGGGCCCTCAGATATAGGAACCAGAGGAGGACAGCTCTGAACAATGCCCAACGAGGTTAGGAGAACACTGCATTTGGGGACCCCCGAGAGTCAGAGGCAGACCTCCTCCCCCAAAGGGACCCTGGAGTCCAGACTCTCAGCCCCAGGTCTTCCCGTTAAACGACTCTCCGGACGGGATCCGAGCTCCAGGCGCCGCCCTGCCAGGAGGTTCCAGGGAGAAGAGGACCAGGTAGTCTCCACTACCCTAGCGTCAGGTAGGAAAGAAGGACTCTCTCGATGCCCCCATTTCTGGGCCGCCCAGGCCGACTTGGCCCGACCAGGCAACCCCAGCCCACTCGGTCAGGAGACCTGAAATGCAGAAGCCGCCACCTCCTCGGGCGCTCTCTCGGTCTTGCCCCACCCCGGCCCCGCCCTCGGACCCCGCCCGCTTCCCTCGTCTCTGCCTCTGGCCGGAAGCCCCCTCCCCTCCCCCTGCCGGTCCCCGGACCCTTTATTCCTTTCCAGTCCCTCTCCTTCCGCGAGTCAGGGAAACCTCTCTCCGTCCGGTTCCCCACCCCACCCCCGTCTTCCTCCAGCTCCGGCTCCTCCATCCAGTCCCCAAGCCCCCGCCCGGCCCCGCCCAGGCTCCTCCCTCAGCCCGGCCCCGGCCCTAGTTTCCCGCCCCAGACCAGGGCCTCGGGGCCCCGCTAGTCCCCTCCTCGGGCCCCGCCCCCGGCCCCCGGAAGCCTCTCCCCGCCCTCGGCCCCGCCCCCCCGAAGTTTCTTGGGCCCCCGGCAGCCAGCGGGACAGAACGCACAGAGCCGCCGCCCGGCCGGCGGTGGATGGAGGTAACGGAGACCGCGCGGCGCCAGGAGTGAGCGGCCGAGCGGTCGAGCGGCCGGACCTCAGCGGACTCGTCATGGAAGAGGAGGTGAGGGCCGGGCCAGTCGGGGGACCTGGGCTGGGGTCTTCGAGACCCTCGCGGCGGTTGGGGTCCCTGGCTCAGGCCCTTGTTCCAGCCAGCCCCTCTCCCGCGGGTCTCCAGGCAAAGCCTAGGCAAATGAGATGAGCAGGGGCGGGGGTAGGGATCGCAGACCCATCCTCCTTCATTATTTCTGTCTTCTCTCACCAACTATGGGCATGGTGGTTGTTATTGTTCCCATTGGATTGATGGGGAGACTGAGGCTCTGGTCAGTTTGATGACTTGCTGAAAGTGTCCTAGGTTGCTGGGCTCGAACCCTGTTTACCACTGACTCCCTGTGCCGTCCACGTCGGATCCTTAGGGCACACTGTGTGTGTGTGTGTGTGTGTGTGTGTGTGTGTGTGTGTGTGTGTGTGTGTTTTGTGGTGGGTCTGTGGGTTCTGGAGTCCCTGTCTCAAGGAATCTTGAGGCTGTGACCCTGTCTGGTGGCCGCAGGACTGGAAAAGTTGCGTTTTCTCCCCTCTTTAAGTCCCTGTGAGTCCCCTTTCCCCTGTGAGTCTACCTTCTCCCCTGCTTGGGTGTCAGGCCCTTGTAGGGGCTGATCCCTGCCCCTGCCTTCCCCACATCCCTGGAGGGCTGACTCCCTGGAGGAGCTGGGCAGCTGGACCAGCAATGCCCCTTGAGCCTCCCTCTTCCCCCTCAGGACCCTCTTGGTCTGGGGTGGGGTCAGGCACTCTGTGACCCCTGCCCTTCACTTGCAAACTCAGTTCTCTCAGTAGCCCCCTCATCCAGGCACACTGCCAGCACTTAATGTGTGACTGTGGAATGCATAAACTAGGGAGGGGCCTGCTGTGGCTAGAAGATTTTGCTTCTGGTCCCCCAAGGGGGTCTCAGCTTCTGCCCCTCCCAGACCGAGGGGAGGAGATGTGTCTTTGCCTGGATAAGTGGGGAGGAAAGATGAAACCTTCACTCTTGGGGCAACCTTGGCCAGCTGGGGACCAGGCTGCCTGTGTCCCCATCAGTGCTCCTCTCCCTGCTTCCTGGGACCACTGCCCAGGGGCAGCTGGGGTATCTGTCAGAGTTCCCTCCAGGCCAGGCCCTGCATTTCTGTGGGATGGTAGATAAGTCACTTCCCCTCTAAGCCTGCATTTCCTCTTCTATAAAATATAGGGCCTGGTCTCCTCCCCGGGTCCTGATTGTAGCCCCTTCTCTCAGAGTGGGTGGAAATAGGGGGCAAAGTCAGGCCACTATGATTGGCTGTGGTTTCTTGCTGACAGGGGTGGGGCTTCCCCACCCCTGCTGTGAGGGCTGGGCTGTCTGGCTGTGGCCCCTCTTCTTCTCCCAGGGGATTTGGGACAGGATTACTCCATCTCCTGATCTGCTCTGGCCCCCAATTAAGGGAAGTTCTCCTGGGGCCTCCTGGGCCAATGGCTCGTCTGGAGGTCAGCCCAACCCTGTACACTCTCTGGTCCTGAGTCTCTAACATTGCCACTTACTGACTCCCAGATGCCAAAAGCTCCCCGCACATCTGGGCTATCTAAGGTCTTGCCCACCACCTCCCCACACAGCCGGGGGCTCCCTGTTCCCTACCCCGCCCCCCCTGTGACATCCCTCTTTTCCTCTCATTTCTTCTCCCCTTAACTTCCTCTTGTTTCTCCAGGCCTCAGTGCCCATCCTCCTTTCTCTAAAACACCTCTTAGATCTTAGTCATCTGCTCTGCCCCATGACCCCGGGCTGGCCTCATCACCTCACTCTCAAATGGCTGCTTTTAGTCCTCCCCCTGGCTTTGAACTTCCTCCCCATGCCCCAGGAACCCTGATGCCAAGCCCCCTCGGCCTCAGTGACCTCCTCCACGCAATGGGTTGGTAGTCCCCATCAGGCTGAGATTTGGTGCAGAAGTGTAGGTCTGGGCATGGGGCATCTAACCATTTGTGTTCTCAGGGCCTCAGTTTCCCCATCTATAAAATGAGGGAGGTGGGTAGTCCAGAAATGCGATGGTTTATGTGCAAAAGCTTTGAAAGCTTCAGTTATCAGTGTGAGGCATTGTTGCAGCTGGACTCAGGCTTTCCTATCTCCGCCCTGGGGTTCTGCCCCTCTTCCTCTCAGTCATGCCTTTCCCTGGCTTGGCCTCCAGTGGCACCAGGCTGCTCCTTTGCCCTAACACATCTAGAGAGAGGCAGGGCAGTGTCCTGTCCCAGCACTGGTTTTGTGACCTTAAGCTAATCTTCGACCCTTTCTGGCCTGCACTTTCTCATCCTGTAGTGAAGGGGTTGAGAGTATAGGGTCTTTGATACCCTCTGTGCCTTTCCTTCTTCTCTGAGCCAAGATGTGTGTCTCTTTCCCTCCTCACGGTCCTACCAAAACCCTTCCTTGTGCAAGGGCTTCCCAAACTAACCCCAAGTCCTTACCCTACCAGAGAGCCAAGACCGGGGTATCCGTCTGGGTCAGTGCTAGAGCCCTCCCAGTGGGCTGGGATCCTCTTAAGCACGGGATGCCTACCCAACCCCCAGACTGGGGATTTCCCTTATGCAGGGTCTGTGTTGCCCCCATCAGACTGGAAGTTCTCCAGGTCAGAGCCTGTGCTTCCTCTCTCTGATTGCCCCATCACAGGGCTCTGACATGGTAGGTTCTTAGCAGAGTTTGGTCAGGGCATCATGGGGTTTAGTCAAAGGGCAAAGGTCATTATCCTAAGCTCCCTGTGATGTGAGGTGCCAACAAGTTCTCTTCTGCTGGTCTCTGTCTCCCTGTCATGGCCTGTGTTGTGGCTTTCCACATGCTCCTTTCTGTGCACAGTGTTGGGCTGACTGACCTGGTATCTTTTTCCTCTTTTTTTTTTTATTTTTAATGAATGACCCAGAGGCCCTCCCATCTCAGGCAAAGCAGAGCCAGGCTGGTGCCCAGGGGTGTCTTCGGAGCTGCTCGCGGTGGGCGGGGGGTAGGGCCTGAGTGAGGATGGGTGGGAGAAGAGAGAGCGAAACAGGAAGAACAGTGGTCAGCTGGTCAGTAAGAGGAGAGGAGGCCGAGAAACTGGGCTGAGCAGGACAAAACCTCCCCTGTGAGCCCTGCCAAGGGGAGGGCCCGCTTATTAAAACTTACTGGGGCATCTCCGGCCCCCTGGTGGGAGAGTGTCTGAGGGGCAGGGAGAGGGGCTGGTGAAGGATGGCAGGACTCTGACCTCCAGCCAGGCCTGTCTTCTGGTGGCTGTTGCTGTGGCTGATTCTGGCAAGGAGACCCTCCCCTGGGCTTTGGTTCATGCCACCTCCAGCCCCTCAGCTGTCACTCCCCTCATCCTCAAGTGCCTTCTCTCCTCAGTGCCATCCTGGTACTCCCATCCCTAAAGGCTCTGGACTGGCTTCCCTAGCTAATCCAGTCATGGTATTCACCGGGCACTTCTCCGCTACGTGCCGGGAGGATGGTGGTCTGGGTACCAGGTTCCAGCCTGGCCCCCAGGAGCTTCCAGCTGGCAGGAAGTTTTCACATCTCAGGCTGTGGGTGAGGCGAGTAGGGGAGGTCACAAGTGGAGGGGGAATGTGAGATCCCAGGGGGTCGTGAGTGGGCCTCTGCAAACAGGAGGCGAGCTTGGAGCTCAGAGGTAGATCTGGGCAGCATGCTCCGCAGTCTTGTTTAAGAGAAGCCTAGAGTCTGCAGGCCTAGGGGGTGGCCAGCTGCTGTAGTTGCTAATGGAGGGGTGTGACATGGCAGATGTTGAGGTGGGGTTTCCCATTTCCCACTTCTACCCCTCCAGCCCTGGTGGGGGCCAGCATGGAGGGGTCTCTGTGTGGATGAGGCCCCAGCGGGTCACACAGCCCATGGGGCTGAACACAGGGTCTCTGGTGATGGGGGGGGCATTGGGTGCATGGTAGGATGCTAGAGCCTCCCCCTTCTTGTCAAAGGGCCCTGAAATCCCCTCTTTCCCTGATCAGGGTGGCTCATAACTGGCCTGTCAGCAAGCCTCTCACTTCCTCATTTCTCCATCCAGGAAGACCATTTGGGACCATTCCACTTCTCCATTTCTCTTGCCATCTACAAGTTAGGGAGAGACCCTGAGGGGCACCTCATATTCCTGGAGCTCCTGGGAGCATTGAGGCCCAGCAGCTAAGCCCAGAAAGGCCTTGTCCTGAATTCTGAACCAGGCCCAGGGAAGGGGTTCCAGAGAGCCAGAGAGGATGGCAGTGACAACAGTAACAATAATGACAGCTGCCATTTACTAAGTTTAGGGTATCTTAGGCATTGCTTTGTATGTCGTATCTTTTTATTCAGCAACAAACATTTATTGAGCACCTAGTATGTGCCAGACACTGTCTAGGCATTGGGGATACAGCAGTAATCAAAACAAAAACCCCTGCCCTCACGGAGTTATAATCCTTGCAACTTCTGTTAATATCATCATTTCACAGATGAAGAAACTGAGGCTTAGAGGGACCAAGTGACCTGCCTCTGGTCTGCGTGACTTGGGCTTCAAAGCTCAGACTCCTGACCACTGGAGTATGCAGTTCAGAGGGGGAGGGGGCCATAGTAAGAACCGGACTGGGGATTCCCTGCCATGATGGAGCGCAGGGAGGCCATGCCCTGTCCAGCCCCTGACAGCCCACCACACTTCTGTCTGGACTTGTCCTTCCAAAGGCAGCTGTGGCCACAGGGTATCCCTGGGGAGAGGTATGCTCCCTTTAACTGGAGCCCCTTTTTTAAGCTTTATGTAAATTAAAGCAGTCAGAATTAGTCAGTGCTGATTTCCTTCTAGCATCCTGTAGATTCTGACATGCTCTTAGCCCCCCTCTCCTTCACTCTCCCCTTCACACTCACCACTGTGGGTACAAGTCATTGAAGCAAAGTGGTTAGCAATTTGGGTGTATTTTTATTTTCATTTCACAGATGTTTCTTGAGCACCCATTATGTGTAAAGGAATGGTACTGGGTTCTGGGGACTAAATGTGAATTCGACCCCATCTGGTAGGCATATACCTGGCGCCCAGCTACTCAAGCAGGTAATCAAGAGGCACAAGATGTCAGTGACTGGCCTGGAGACTCCAGGCTGGCTGCCGTGTCCTAGAGAAGGGTTTGAGTTTACCTCCTATACCTGCTTGTGGTCGAAGGCAGCATCCTTGGAGCCCTCGCCAGACAAGGTGGCTACCCTAAAGTCCTGGCCTGGGGCAGGGGTGAGGGCAGTGGAACCTCCTGCTTTGGGGTAGGATGCAGGGGCTGCAGAGTGGGCTCTCTAGAAGGGCAGGGGTAGGGAGGAAGATTACCACTCTGCCTGCCTGCCTGCCTCCTCCCATCCTTCTGATCCTGCGTGAACGTCCTTTCCTCTGGGAGGCCTTCCTGAGCCACCCTGACCTGAGCCAGGTCCCCCACTGTCCTCTCGCGCTCCCTCCTCTTCACTTCCCCTTCACGGATTCCTTCATAGCATTTCATGGTTGTTAATGTATTTATGTCTGGTGTTTATTTGTTCAGCTCCTCCTTCCCCGCATTGCCAGCCCTATGAGGGCAAAGATGCATTATTTTTACTCTTCCCTGCCTACTCCAGCATCCGTGACATTGTAGGTGCTCAGTACAGCGTGTGTTGATGAGTTTGAATGAATACGTGGGAGGCAGAATGGTGGAGGGGAGAACATGGGGTCAGAGAGACCCAGTTTGAATTCTGGTTTTGTCCTTCCAGGGGTGTGACTCTGGCGAGTCACCTCCCCTCTCGGAGCTTCAGTCTGCTGTGACATGTGGCTAATGATGCTACCACCTGGGAGGGTAGTCGCATGGGTTAAATGAGACAGTTTGGGTAAAACATAATACAGTGGTTCAGTATAAGGTGACTGCAGCTGTTATTGTTGTGGCTGCTGTTATTAACTGTTATTTCTGATATTGGATTGAGAATGTCTGCCTCAGGGGTTGTGGGGAAGCTCAAATGGGGTGATATCAGTAGGTATCCAGCAGAGGGACACATCCCTGTGTGGCCTCAACGGCAGCAACCCTCACGGCATGTCCGGATGCTATGTTACAGGGCGTGAAGGAGGGGGGCCAGAAGCCTCGGGGAGCGCAGACAGCGGACAAGGCTGGCTGGATCAAGAAGAGCAGCGGGGGCTTCCTGGGCCTCTGGAAAGACCGCTACCTGCTCCTCTGCCAGGCCCAGCTGCTGGTCTACGAGAACGAGGTAAGGAACTGCCCGGTCCTTAGTTTGGGGGTGCCGGGTCAGGGAGCAAAGTGAGGGCAGCCCAGGCCAGAAGAGGATTCCAGAACCCGGACTGGAAGGCCTGCTTCGCTTTTGACCTGCTGTGCAACCTTGGGCGATTGCCTGGTCTTCTCTGGGTCTGTGTGGTACAAGGACAATACCTCTAGGTGCGAGTGTAGGACTCCTGGATGAGGGGCTCTTTGAAGCATATGTACACAGGGATGTGTGTGTCTCCTCAGCTGTCCACCTACACTGCAGCTCTCTGTCCCGGGGCTAGGTTCCACATCTGGGAAGTTTCCAGAAAACTGAAGCTTGCTCCACTCAGTAATGATAGTAGAAATAATACTTGTTGCTTATGCTTGTTTGGAGGTCTTACATACCTCTTGGACGATGCTCACGATAGTCCCTTAAGAGTGGTCATCATGGGGACCTCCCTGGTGGTCCAGTGGTTAAGACTCCGTGCTCCCAATGCAGGGGACCTGGGTTCAATCCCTGGTCAGGGAACTAGAGCTCACATGCCGCAACTAAGAGCCCACATGCCGCAACTAAAGATCCTGCACACGGCAACGAAGATCCTGCATGCCTCAACTGAGATCTGGCACAGCCAAATAAATAAATAAATATTTAAAAAAAAAAAAAAAAAAGAGTGGTCATCATGTCACATTCTACAGAGGAGCACCCTGAGGCCCAGGGTGCTCAAATCCTGTTCAACATCTCAGTGAATGAAGGTCAGGTCTAGAACCAAAGTCAGGGATCTCTCCATCCAGCTATGCCAGCAAGTAAACTCTAAAACTTATTCTTGGTGGAAGTCCTCTAAAATATGTTGGATATTGTCTGCCCTTCAACAGAAGGTGCTGGCCTAAACGGAGTCTTTCCTTGGTGGCTCAGAGTCACTGATGATCAATCAGGCTGCTCCGTACTGCCAGACTGTACTTTTCAGCTTTGCATTCTCCTCTGACATCAAGCTGCCAGTTGCCGCTTCTGCCGTCCTTGTGCCTCTCACAGTCCTCATATCTTCCCACTTCAGGCTTGTGCCCCTTTTCATTTCAGCAGGTTTGGAACTTGGACAGCCCAGGATGTGGAAGTTGTGTGTTAAATAAGTGTCAATAAAGTTCTGGGTGAAGACCCGAGGCGAAAAGGTGGCCTTTACTTGGAGATGCTGTTTATGTGCTGGGGTTGAGGCTCTCAGAGGGCCTGTCCACTGCAACTGGGCTATCACTGTATGACTCTGACACACGGAGTACACGGGGAAGAACTGGCCTGGGGGCAGAGGAAGGGGGATCCTGCCTGTTCCCCATCAGCCTCTGTCAGCATGCCTCAGGCTGTCTTGGCAAATTCATAGTTGTCGCAGACCAACAAAGATCTAGGTGTTCAAAGGAGCTGCCTTTGAGAAGCATCTCACCTTTCCTGACCGAGTCCCCAGGCTCATGGAGTTGGGGTGTCAGAGAAGCAGCCGGAGGAGGCCAAGGGGGTGAATGGTGCAGACAGCCCCCCAGATGTTCTCTACTGCTGCTGTCACCGAATTAGGATGTGCTGTGGCGGCAGCAGGGGGCTATTTTTATAAATAAAGGGGGCTGTCGCAGCTTCCCCCGGTCCCAGCTGCCATAAGAGTTGAGTGACAGGCCCCCCAGCTGTCAGCCCGTCGTCAGGCGCTACCAGACTTGTCCTGGGTCACCTCTCTACATCTGGCCCACGTCTGGGAAGCAGGAAGGATTTCATATCCCCTAAACACAAAAAGTCTAAATCATGCTTTAAAAAAAAAAAAATCACTATTAAAAACCTCAGGGCAGTTTTAAGAACTTAGCACTCGGGGGTGGGGGAGCTTGGCGCAGGAGAAGGAGTTGAGAAATGCTTACTAGTTCAGTTCCTCTTTCTGATGTAAGGAACTAGGCGAGTGCGAATGACTCTTGGCTGTTTCTTTGCTGTCAGTGAGGCTGACATTCCAAAAATGCTGCCCCCGCCCTGTGTCTGCTGGTTTATCCGATTTTTCTGAGATGCAGAAGGGCCGGATGATTCAGCGTTTCAGGTTGAGAGGAGACCCAGGTCAGGCAGCCATGGGGAGCCGGGTGGTGGAGATGGAGTGACTTTTGTTTCCAGACAGAGGAGGGTATGTTTGGGCCAGTAGCTGCCTAGTCGGGGGAGGCCTGTGCCCATGGGGTAGGTGAGCCTCTCTCTCGGGGATGGGGTTGGGGGGACGTCCTTCTGGAGTCTCACTCTGAGTCAGGCATTCAGTTCAGCAAACTTTTCCTCTTGAGGGCTGCCCCTTGTAGGGTGCTGTAGGGGGAACAGAAAGGAGAGCAGACACATGCAGCAGAGGGTAGAGAAAGATGGCTCAGCAGGGAGTTAGGACCATTCTTCCCCATGACAGGGTGTCCCTAGCACCTAGTAAGATGCCTGCAGAAGTGCCCTCTGATGGGGACCCTTAGAGGAGGGAGAGAGCACTGAGGCTTAGGCTCTTGCGGGTGAGCAGGGCAGCTTCCTGGAGCAGGTGGATTTTACCAGCGCTTGTGTTGCGTGCAGGAACCTGGAAGGGACTGGAGACTAAGGATTGGAAAGAGATGCGTGGAGGCAAAAATGGGAAAAGACACCTGTTTGAATCTAGATGGGAAAGATCAGGCCACCCTGGCCACCTGTTCCCCTTTCCCTGAAAGGCTGAAGAGAGAGTAGGTCAGTGGTTACTCACCTTAGCTGTACAATCATCTGCTTTGAAAAATACTGATGTCTGAGCTCTATCCCCCAGGGATCCTGATGTAATTGGTCTGGGATGTTACCTGGGCACTGGGGTTTTTTTAAGCTACCAGGTGCCACCAAGGTTGAGAATCTCTGGTATAGAGCAGAGGTTTGCAAATTTTTGCATAAGGGCTTGTTAAAACTCAGATTGCCAGGCCCATTCCCCCAAGATTATGATTCAGTAGGGATGGGGCTTGAGAATTTGCATTTCTTTTTTTTTTTCCAATTATCCAATTTTTTATTAGATTTAACAGACAGAAAATTATATTTCAATAAATTTAACCAGAACAAATGTAACATAGGGGTAAAAAAAAGATTACAAAAACTGTACCATTATTCACTGAACATGTGATTAATTTAAACTACATCTTGACGAAGACCTGTAGGAAATAATGTGCAAACCAGCGCTGGTCCCCAGATACACTTTGCATTAACTTTTTTTTTTTCACACACACACACACTGTATTTTATTTTTACAAGAGATAAATAAACTGACGCCAAGCATTGTAAATGGATGACCACAACAAAAACAACAATGATTGCAATTACCAAACACGAAACACACTCATACTATGTCATAATATTGACATTCAGTCCAGTAATCCTCCACTGTAACAGCTCCTTTACTTTGCAGTGAAAATTGATTTGTATATTTTTTTCCTCTGAGTCCTTGTGGGATTTTTTTTTTTTTTTTTTTTTATTCAAGAGAATTTGCATTTCTAACAAGTCCTCAGGTGATGCTGCGGCTGCTGGCCCAGGTACCACACCTGGAGAACCACTGGTGCAGAGCAGCCTGCTGCTAGGGCACTGTCCAGCTTCTGTCTCTGGCTGGAAGGAGTGTGGTATGCTACAAAGGGCTCTGGCTTGGGAGTCAGAGAATGGGTGTTTGCGTTTGGTCCTGCTCCTTATATTTGGGTCTGTGCCCAAGGGCAAATCTCTTCGCCTCCAGGTCTCATTCTCTTCCTCTATAAAATGAGACAAATACTGGGGCTCTAGGATTTCAGGGTGCTTGAGGGACTCAGGAGAATTGGGGATGCAAAAGTGCTCGCTAAGTGTCAGGGTTTCTTAGTATATGCGAATTATCATGGAGGGAAATTGGGGCATTTCCTCTGCAAATAATCGAGTTACTGCCTCCCAGATATTCCGCCCCAAACTGTGGAGCACTGAGGCGGTCCCTGGTTGGATGCTCTGCATGATGTCCAACAGCAAGAGTTTGCTTAACTTGCTTGCCAGTCTCCAGGGCCTGCATCTACTTCCCTCGAGTCTCCAGGGGGAGAGTGTGCCACACCCAGGAAGCTGTTCCAGCTGGGTGTCCCCTGGAAGTGGAACTAACTGACCACCATTGAGGGAGGAGGGTGTCCCAGACAGCTGGCTGGAGAGGCACCTGGTGGGTAGAGCCCACGAGGAGAAAACACTCAAGGGCCAGGGCTGGCAGGCAGAAAGGCAGCCCAGCCAGCGTCCAGGGGTGGCCGAGAAGAGGCTGGCCGCTGTCCTGGCCACCAGCCTTACTAGTGATGAGGCCTCACGGTGGCAGACTCAGGGGGTACTCTTGAAGGAACCCTTGCCTTCTCCATTGTGCAGGCCATGGAGAGTGGCCTCTCACCCCAAGCCAAGGGTCAGCAGAGGAAGATGCCAAGTGGGGAAGTCAACTCTGGATCACGTGGTGAAGGCAGGTTGTTTAACCTCAAACAGCCTTATTCACGCTTCTCTCTGTGGCTCTGCCTGGAAGGCCTTTTTTCCCCTCATTTGTGACAACTTGCTCCTCCTTCCAGACCACCTCTTTCACAGGTCTCTGCCTGGCTTCTGGGCCTGCATGGACTCCCAGGCACACTTTCCTAAGCCTTTCTAGCTTCTGCGTTTCCTCCTTTGACCTTAGGCACATTTGAGTCAGCCCTGCTACACACCTTCAGGCTGTGAGCCCCATTTCTCACATGGATGGTGAGCCTTGAGGGCATCCCTCCAACCAGCGTGGACTGAACACCGTCTCCTTGCCAGGGTCTGAATGCTGCATCTTGATGGTTGATTGGCAGCCCGAGGGCCCCTTCTGACCAAGCAGTGCCCTCACCGAGTGGGATCAGGGTCTGGGGCAGGGCCTGGGTGTTTGAGGGTCTAGGGCATCTAGCTCTCACCATGTCCCCTCTGTCTCCCTCCCCAGGATGAGCAGAAGTGTGTGGAGACAGTGGAGCTGGGCAGCTATGAGAAGTGCCAGGACCTTCGTGCCCTCCTCAAGCGGAAACACCGCTTTATCCTGCTGCGGTCCCCAGGGAACAAGGTAGGGCTAGGCCTGCTGCTGACTGACCTCCCTCCAGGCCAGGGTCTGCTGGGGAAGGTCACCCCTGGGAGGCTCTCTAAGACAGGCTGGGCCCCTGGATGCAAGTCTGCCGGTTCTCTGTTGAATGTGGCTGAGGCTCAGACCCAGGGGCTGCCACAGGTTGGACCTCTGGCTTGCTTTTATCTTGAAGTCGCCCCAGCCCCTGGTTGATAGGAGGCGCATTTAGAGCTCTGCTGAGAGCTCTGCTCCCCCGTCCCCTTCTAGGCCCTGGGGCCTCCTTCCCAGGCTGTAGTTGGAAAGTAGCCTTTGGGAGGTGGGGCCCTTGGCCATCTCCTGTACCCAGGAGGCCCAGGACTGAGGCAAGAAAGCTGGGGATGAGGCCTTCACCCCACCAGGCCTCTGACACCCTGACGTAATCAGGCGGCCACACCCTCTCCTCATCCCAGGCCTTCCTGGGTGGGCCACCTCTCCTACCTTTCATCCTAGGCTCAGTGCTCGGACCTGCAGCCCCCCCAGCTTTCCTCCCTTCGCACTGTTCTTTCTTGGCTGAAGCTGGAGGAAGTCTCTTGCCTGAGAGGTTCTTGCCCTGGGACATGTTGTGTGTGTGGATGAGGTTCGCTGTTTGCACCCCACACCTCTGGCAGGGAGTCCGGCTGGGTGTTAACATGTGGTGGAGTTTCACAGATGTCAGGAGGGAGACCAGATTGGAGGCTGGCATTTACAGCGCCTCTCGCCAGCTCAGGCCAATCTGCAGCTGGGCCGTGCCTTGCCCCGACCTCTGCATGTCACGTGGAGCCTCGCAGAGCGGGGCTGAGTCACAGAGGCTGGGGGTTGGAGAGTGGGCCTCGTCTGGGCTTGCCCGAAGCCATTCTGTCTCTTTCATAGGTTTAAGGGCCAGGAACCCAGTCCTCTGTGGTCCCCAGAGCTCTGGGCCCTGGAGGAGACCATGATGCTTTACTCACTAACCCTCTGTCCCACTTGGCGGTGGGTGGGGGCAAGGGAGCCACCGTGGAGCTCTGACCCTGGGGGTGGCGGTGTGCCAGGGTAGGGGCAGGTTTCATTGACCTCTGATGCTTAGGGCTCTGTGAGGAAGGGGAGAGCCACATTTTGGTCTTTCAGGCCCTGGAGCCCCGACCCTGTCCTGGAGATCCACTTCCTCTCTCAGTGGCGCTGTATTTGTGTGTGTGTGTATTTGGGAGAGGTGTAGAGTGCGCTATATGTGAAGGTCTGCCTGTGTGCCTGATGGGCGTGTGTGCACCTCTTTATGTGCCGCTGAGTGTTCGCCTGGCCCAGGGGCTGCCTGGGTCTTTGTGTGTCCCTTAGTGAGCTTATGTGGTTGTGAGGTGGAGGCGGCCTTGCTCCTCTGTCCTCTGCCAGCACGGTTCTGTGGGCCACCTCCTTTCGCGGCTCTGAGAATCATCTGGTGGTGGGCCAGGTGGGTCGGGCCCCACTGGGGGGGGTGGGCATCACCTTCCGAGAGGCCTGTTTGTGCAGCTGCATTGTCAGCTGCTTCGGCCAGCACCCTACCTTTCATCCCTGAATCGTGCCAAGAGTTCAGGTCAGCTCTGGGTGACCCTGGGAGCAGGGCGAGGGTCGGGGAGATGGGGCTGTGGGGTGATTGGTGGGGGCTGCTGGGCAGCGGGAGCGAAGCCCACCCTGGTTCTGGCTCAAGGGCCCCTGACCCTCAGCACCCAGGAGCTCACACAGAGAGTGGGCGCTCTCCAAAGGCCAGATGGTAGACGGCCCCGCCCCCCCCCCCCCCCCCCCCCCAGCATCCTCTCTCCTTTCCTATCGCCCTGGGTGTTCCCCTCCTCAGGGAGGCTGCAGGCTGGCCGGGAGGTCACATGACCCTGGCTGTCTGGTCCTGAGGCCGCCTTTTTTTCCCTCTAATCAAATAAACAAAGACTCCAGTGTCTTGCGTGCCCCTCTCCCTCCTGCCTCCCTGTCCCCACACCCCTGCCATGAGGTCACAGGCAGACGCTGCCAGGAAGCAGGGTGGCCTCTGCTGGGCCTTGCTGCCCCGCTGGTTTCAGCCAGCTTGGCCCTTTCCTCTTTCCTGCCTCCTCTCTCCCCCTCCTGCTTCTTTCCTCTCTGCCATTTTGTCCTCCCCCCTTTTCCAGCCATGTGTGGGCCTTCTCTGTGTCCAGTCCCGTTAGCTTCTAAACTCCTAGCGGGGCCTGTGCTAGGAAGGGCTTGAGGAGGGACGTGTGCAGCCTTCAGGACACAGGGGTGGGGCAAGAGGAGCAACTTCTTGGTCCTCTATTTGTCCCTATTCGGGCCACCCTTGTGGGATGCCTGGCTCATTCAGCAGGATTTCAGGGTTCCTTAGGGTGAGGCTGGGTCCCATTTAACCTCGTATTCCCACTCCTAGGGGAGCCCCTGGGCCAACACCCTCCCCCCAGCCTGCCTAGGTGGGCTGTCAGTGGGGAAGGGTCACAGTTTGGGTTGAGTCCAGTGGTTGTGTTTTTGTCCCATTGAGGCCCTGAATAGTAAAGAGACCTGTGCAGGTCTCATTGCAGGTTGGTGCGTCTAGACCCTGTGATCTTGACTCTCAGGCCAGTGCTCTTTCTCTTGCTGCATCTGTTGCTGAGTTCAAGTGTATGCCTCTCAAGCTCTCTGGGATGCTAAGTCCTGCACCAGGCAAGGACCCCACCAACTCAGGGCCTGTGAGCAGGAAAAGTGAAGCTGGGCTCATGGGCTGCCCTGGGCCACCTTACTCGCAGCCCCCATTCAGGGTTGGGTGGGCCCTTTCAGAGCCCAGATGCAGCGCTGTCCCTTCCTGAGCCCCTACTGGCCCTGATGGCTGGGCTGAGGCAGTTGCCAAGGTGCCCTGGGGTTTTCGACTTAGCTGCCGATCTGCTGCCAGGATCAAATTTACCCTGGTCATGCAAATGAGCATTTGGCTGTGCCTGGCGTGGGGAGGTGGGTGGGACCAGGGCCCTGTGTGAGGAGAAGGCAGAGGCAGCCAGGAGGAAGTTATATAACAAGGATGCTGAGGGGGCCAGGCGGGCTGCATGTTACATAACTGGGAGAGCAGCAGGAGGGAAGGCGCTATCTTAACACCCGGGCAGGGATGGGCAGCTGGTGACCCGCCCGACAAAGAACTAGGGCATCTTGAGGTCAGAGTGGGCAGCGGCCCCAAAACGGGAACCTTGGGCCAGTTCATTCATTGATTAACTATTCATTCAGTAACTATTTACTGAGTACCTACTATGTGCCGGGTTGTGGCTTTAGTCATGTTTAATTCCCTCAGCATTGCTTTGTGGTAGGCGGTGTCATCCCTTTTTCCAGATGAGGAAACTAGGACTGTTTTGTCCAGAAGGAGAAAAATGGTGATAATTCCTATTACTGAGCACCCCCTCTGTGCCCACTTCCACGTTTAACACTTTGCTACATCACTGATCTTCATAGCTCCCTGAGGCTCCGAGTCAGCCAGCTGTGAGTGCTGGTCTGTGCAGCTCAGAGGCCCTACTGCTGTGTCCACCATAGGGGCGGCTCCTTGGTTTCTGTGGCCTCACTCCTTCCACTGTTTCCTGTCTGACCGTGGGGCCTGGCAGGAAGGGGCCTCTCTGAGCTGCCTTCTGATTCTAATGTAGGAGTTCGGAGCTCCTGCCTGAGGTGGGAAGGAACCCATGGGGTGGCGTGGGATGAGGTTGGGTGTGAGGTCAAGTCATGGTATTACTTTAGGCCACCTTGGCCAAGTCCCATCCCATCTGATGAGCCTCTTTTTCCTCATCTATTTGATGAGGGGGCTGGAGTTGACCCCCTAATGCCCTTTCTCTCTTGCAGTCTGTGATTCAAGGCCAGAAAGGAGACCCTGGGACTTCTTCACTTGTCCAGGACTGGTTGTGGGGCCCACTGGGCAGCTGCGGGCGGCCCTGGTTCCAGTGGGCCTTCACCAGTGGACACCCCTCATGCCTGTCACCTCCGTCATTGTACTCAGTCTGGTGGAAGTAGACTGGGACTACTCCTACTTTACAGAGAAAACTCAGAGGTCAGGCAGCTGGTCTGGGGGAGTCACATGGAGTGAGACCAGATCTGGGCAAGGCTGATTCGAATGCAAATCTCTGGCAGCTGTATACATGGAGAGGGCCCCTTCTCTGCTGGATCTGCCCCTCCCTTGCTCTGAAGCCCCAGTGTCAGACCTGATGTGGGGGTCATTGTGGTTTGCTCCTGACCAGCTGTGCGGGGGCAGACTTCAGTCCAGAGTGGGAAGCTTCCTCAAGACCCCAAGTGTGAACCCTTTTAAACATCTACTATCCACCCCACGCATGCCCCTTGCAGGTCAGCGACATCAAGTTCCAGGCACCCAACGGGGAGGAGAAGGAATCCTGGATCAAAGCCCTCAATGAAGGGATCAACCGAGGCAAGAACAAGGCTTTCGACGAGGTGCGGTGAGGTCCTGTGGACGGCTCTGGGTCTCCTTTCCCACCGTGTGTGATCTCAGAGTGGACCCTGCCCCACCCCACCCTGACAACCCCTTGATTATGTCACTGCTACAAACACTGGGGCATCTGTGGTTGTTACCTCGTTTAATCCTCACAACACCCCTCAAAGTAGGTGGTTGTGTTCCCATGTTACAGATGAGGACACTGAGGTGTAAGGAAGTTAAGTAACTTGTTTTAAATTAAAACGTGGGTAAGTGGTGGGGTAGAATTTAACTGGGTGCAGCCATGCATCCTTTCCAACCCAGCCCCAGCCGGAAACAGCAGGAAACAGCAGAGAGGTCTGTGGGCGAGCTGAGAGCCTGACAGCTCACTCTTCAGTTGGGCGGTGAGGTCCAAGCTTGGCTGGCTCTAACCCTGGGCCTCCTTATCTGCCTGCAGTGGCCACCCAGCCCCCTGTGCTGTAGTGGTGACGGCAGCAGGGCCATGATCAGGCCTTGGGCAGGCAGGGTGTCCCAGGGGGCCAGATCTCCTAGGGAGGGTTTATCTTTGACATCATGGACTCATAGCTGTTTGGGCAAAAATGGGCTTGGGGGCCACCTAGAGTGACCCCTTGGATTGCAGAAGACTGAGACCCAAGGGGAGCGAATTTTCCCACACAAGTTCCCTCTTAACACCCAGGTTCCCTGCCTCGCAGCCATGGCTCCTGGATCACGTCTTACGTGACTGTGCCATGCTCAGCCCTTCACTTGCTTGGGAAAGTGTCCCCATTTCCGGGGAGAGAGTGTTGGAGGCCACAGGAGCATGGGCTGGGTCTCGGCCCACAGCCTTGGCGGAGCAGGACCAGCTCCTCCACTGCAAAGACCCTCAGGTGGGCCTGAGCCTCCCCTGTGGGCAGAAGAGTCTTAGCCCACCCCCCCACCGCAGGGACAGGCTGCTCCGGGATTCAGAGTCTGGATTTCCCATGTGACTCTTCCTGTGGCTTCCCGGCTACTCCTCACCCTCATTCCTTATCCTTAGAGAGGAGATGCTGCCCCCCAGACTCCCTGACCCCTGGGGGTAGAGGCCCTGCTCTTTCTTGAGCTATCCCCAGGGGTCCTGGGAGAGTGACTGGGGCCAGGGAAGGTCTTTTCTGGAAGCCAGGTACTAGGGGATCATGGGCTGTCTTCTCCCCGCTCCCCCCAGCTAAGCACAAAAGCAGCCTCAGGGCTGCTTCCATATTGCAGTGGACTGAGGGGTGAGGGCTGAGGGCTGATAGCCCACATTTGGGCAGGAAGACTGAGGCAAAGCGAGCAGCTGCAGAGGAGGGAGAGCCTCAGACTGCAGAGAGACGACGCAGGCTGTGTAGAGGCAGGGAGAAAAGCAGGGAGATGCCTCAAAGAGAGGGACAGCTGGGGCACTTGACCCTGTCAAGCAAGGATGCAGGTGCAGACCCCGCCTCTGAGTCTCAGGTTAACGCCCGGGCATTCCCTCCCCTCCTCAAGGCCTGCTGGGGCCTGACGTGGTTCCCTGTCCTTCCCAGGTAAAGGTGGACAAGAGCTGTGCCCTGGAGCATGTGACACGGGGCCGCGTACGTGGGGGTCAGCGGCGCCGGCCCCCTACAAGGGTCCACCTGAAGGAGGTAAGGCCTTGGCGCCAGCTTGGGAAGGTTGGGAGTCAGATGAGCCTGGGACCACGGCTCCTTAGGTGGCAGCGGGCTTGGGCCACCTTTTTCCTGAGCACTCTTGGTATCGGGCTGCCTGAGTGGCATGCGCGGTGTCGGTGTGGAGGCGCGTGTGCTGTATGTGCTCAGGGCGTGGGTGCGCCTGCTTCCCGTGTTGAGCCCATGGGCCTTAACCCAAGCTGGTGCTGGAGGGAAACTGAGAGCCTGAGGCTAGTCCCCGCCTCTCAGAGCTCAGCTTCCAGCTGGAGAAGAGACCTGTCCACGGCCTGCTCCAAGCAGCGCTGTCTAATTTTGGTACAGAGGGCGGCTCAGGGAGGCTGAGCAGGAGGGACCACAGAGGACCCACAGACACCTGAGCTGGCCCTTGAAGCATGGGAACGGCTTCAGTGGGCAGACTTGGAGTGAGGGAGGTCCTGGGTGGAGGGAATGGTGCGAGCTTGAGGCCCAGGGCAGGGGAGTTTGAGGTGTGCCTGGTCCCTTTGACTGGGACATGTGTCTGGGAAGGCGGGGTCGGGGGGAGGAAGTTGTGGAGGCCTTGAAAGCAGGAGTCGGGGGCAGGATGGATGGGAGGGTGCGTTCCAGAGGTCAGTTGGAGGCCCTGGGTAGGATGGGTCAGGTTGATGGAGGGAAAGGCAGGGGCCCAGGAAATAGAGGCAGGGGTGGGGCCTCTAGGCTCCAGGAGGGGCTGAAAAGGGAGGGGCTGGTGGGAGAGACACTGGGAAGCAACAGCCATCTGGGCTTGTGATTGAATTCAGAACTCGGTGAGGCGGACTGGACAAAGAGGGAGGGTTGTCAGGAGTGCCCCCAAGCCTGGAGACCCGGCGAAGGGAGGCCCTGGACACAGGGAATGTGGGAGAAGTTATGGGCAAGGGGGAGGGGGAAGGGAGGAGCCCATCGTCAGACCAGTGTTACTGATGGGTGTAGATAGTTGGGGGAGAGATCTTGGAGGCCAGGAAAGAACCTCAGCAAATGCTGCCTTTGGGGAATGGGGGGCAGTAGGGAGCAAAGGAAGAGGAAGCCAGAGAGTGGCACGTCCAGAGAGAAGGGCACAGGACTGGGGGTCATCAGCCGGGTTGGCAGCCACAAGTCACGAGGCAGGACTGAGGAAAAGGCAGATGGTGACGTTTACGGCACATTTTCTCAGAGAAGGAGTCAGCTTAGGGCTGTCATGGGGTGCAGAGCTGGGGGTGCTGGAGAGAAGGAGATAGACCATGGTGGGGAAAGAGGGAGACAGAAAGGGGCCAAGGTCATTGGAGGGTTTGCTGGTGAGATGAGATAGCCTGTTCATGTCTGTCAGCGGAGGGAGAAAAGCCTGCAGAGGGAGTGACTGAAGTTGCCAGAGAGGAAAGGCATGTCTGAGGGAGGAGGCCTAGGAGGTGTGGGGCAGGCCAGCCTTGGAGAGGGGAACCCTCTGAGAAGAATTCAGGGCGGGACTCGTGTCCAGTGACTGAGAGCATGTGTAGGCCAGGTCACCCTGTGTGTGTAAAAGGGAGTGAGGGACCTTGAGGGACCTTGGGAAGGGCCTCCTGCCCAGCCCCGCTCCAGGCCCTCTGAGGCTCCCTGGGAGTTGTCCCCATGACCGTGGGGCTGCTGGGTGTCCCTGTGGGCCCCTGGGGCCAGGTGGGGACAGCTGCCTGCTGGGTGCAGCTGTTCTCCTCTGGCACTCAGCTGTGGTCTGGGGCTGCCCGTGTCTGGGGCCACATGTGACAGCACGAGGAGAGTGGGCACCGGCTGCTGAGCAGCTGGGCAGGCGAAGGCTGGAGAGCTCTGGCCCGGAGGGCTGGCAGACCTGACAGAGGTCTGCAGGGCGAGTGAGCTCAGGATGATGCAGGAGACCCATCTGTGAGTTCTGGTCCTGTCGCCTGCTGACTGTGGGGACCCTGTGTGGGTGGTTGCAGAGAAGGGACCCTCCCAAGGCCTACAGCCAGGTAGGGGCCCGAAAACAGGGCTGGAACTATGTCCCCTGCCACCCAGGCCAGCACAATTGCCATTCAAAAGAGCGGCCTATCACACAGGCTGGAAGAAGCCAGGCTGGGGTGCTGAGAGGACACCCTAGCTCTGGCTTCCTGGCCTGTGATTTCAAAACCAGGAACTCTGTGTAAGTGAGAGAGAGGAGAGGATTCATCAGAGAGTCACTTTAGCTTCTAATCAGGTGGCTTTGGAAACCAGAGCAGAGGGCATGGAGAGTAGGGGGCCAGGGGCCTGGGCAGCCTGGATGGGAGGGCTTGAATACCTTGTAGGTGGGCACACCTGACCCAGTGGCTGGTCATCCAAGTTGATGCCCATATCCTGCCCCTCCACCCAGGTAGCCAGTGCAGCATCCGATGGGCTTTCGCGCCTGGACCTTGATGTTCCTGACAGCGGGCTGCCAGTGTTTGCCCCCAGCAATGACGTCAGTGCAGCCCAGCCCCGGGAGACACCCCGGCCGCCCATGCCTCCTACCAAGCCTTCCGCAGCGCCTGAGACGACCAGTCTTGGTGACGGAGTGGAGACCCCTATAGGGGAGAGAGCCTCCACCCCTGTCCCAGCAAGCTCTGAGGCCCACCCTGAAAGCCGAGAAGACTCAGAGACTCCAGTGGGGGAGGACAGGGGCTCTGAGCAGCCCCCCAACAGGGTCCTGCCTGACAAACTGAAGGTGAGCTGGGAGAGCCCCAGCCCTGAGGAGCCCCCTGACCCTGAGAGTACAGAACCGCCCCAGGTGCCCGATTCTGGGACTTCCAAGGCCGTGCCTAGGGAGGGTGGGAAGCCCCCTACACCCCCACCCAAGATCTTATCGGAGAAACTGAGAGCCTCCATGAGTGGCATGCAGGCTTCTGGGCCAGCCCAGAGTCCTGGGGCCTCTGAGACCTCTGCCCAAGGCCCAGCACAGGTCTCGGTGAATGGTATGGATGACAGCCCTGAGCCCATCAAGCCATCCCAGGACGCAGGCACCCCAGGAACTCCCCCAAAAGATGCAACAACGTCCACAGCCCTGCCCCGCTGGGACCTGCAGCCTCAGTTCCATCCCCGCTGCTCCTCCCTGGGGGACCTGCTCGGGGAAGGCCCCCGACGTCCACGGCAGCCTGGGGAACAGCTGTATCGGGCCCAGCTGGAGGTGAAGGTGGCCTCGGAACAGACGGAGAAACTGTTGAACAAGGTGCTGGGCAGTGAGCCGGCTGCTGGGAATGCCGAGGCGTTGCTCAGCCAGGCTGTGGAGCAGCTGAGGCAGGCCACCCAGGTCCTGCAGGAGATCAGAGATCTGGGCGAGCTGAGCCAGGAAGCACCTGGGCTCCGGGAGAAGCGGAAGGAGCTGGTGACCCTCTACAGGAGAAGCGCACCCTAGGGCCTGCCGGGCCAGAGCATGGTCCCTCCTGGCCGGCTCAGTCCATCGGAGCTCAGTCCATCGGAGCCCAGCCCTGCCGAGAAATGTGCTTCTTTCCAGGCTGTAGAAGGGCCATCAGGCATGTCAGGGTTTGGCCAGGACCTGCAGAGACTCCTGGGATCCTTCTCGCCCTGCCTTGGCCAGAGGTGCCAGGTGCCACCCAGGGCTGCTGTCTGGCCGGGCCTCCGGCTCTGGGCTTGGGCTGGGAGCACACATGCGGTACCTCTGTGCTGGCGTGATCGTTCCGAACAGCCCCAGGGCCCTGGCACAGCGCTCGGGTTTTTGAGGGCGGCGTCATCTCTGCTTTGCGCCCTCAATAGTTTACATTCCTGACTTCTGAATAGAGCACAGCTGAGCCCCCCTGCTGCCTCCATGTCCAGATGTTCCCAGGCAGAGGCAGCTTCAAGCCATAAGCAACCCTCCCCACCCCCCTATTCCTAGTAGCTGCAGGGGCCTTGGGTCTAGACTAGAGGTTTGTCCTTCAGCTGAGTGAGACCTGGAACCCAGCTAGGGCCTCTGAAGGCAGGTGGGAGGCATCTGTGTGAGAAAGCCATTAGCTGTGGACCCCCTCCCTGGGCCTGTTTCCTATTCTGCAGGCCTTCCCCTCTGGTGAGCCGTGATTGGAGGACTCCAGGGTGGAGGAGGAACTCGAAGGGTCTCTAGTCTAGTCCCTGCCCCTGGACCTGCTTGTGTCCAGCCTTGCACATTCCTGTACAGGTGAACCCGATGTCGACATCAGAACATCCTGTATGTAATTCATTATAAATCAACCTTCAGAAGAGAAGCTGCCCCAACTTCTGTGCCTCCCAGATGGGATTTATAGCTGGGTCTCTGTGGTTGCTTCTCAACCCAAACAGGTCCAATATCCCAGTTATTTCTTCGAATGCCGATGGGAGTGTGTTGGGACCTGAACCCACTTCCCTCTCCCCTTTCCCCTCACCCCTCTGGCTCAGGCTAGAGGGACTGCTCCTCCTGAACTTCCTTGTGGAAGGAGCATTAGCTCCTTCCCTTTCCTGGTCCGTGCCTGCACCCTGGGCCTCTCCCGAGCCCCTTCCCGCCATCGTCTCTGGCTCCAGGAGCACATCCAGTCTCCATCCTGCTGCAGCGGCCGGACTGAGGGCAGTCTATAGGTGCAGAGGCCCTGAGGGCCACAGCCACTCTCCCTGGGGCCTGTGGGAGTAGGCGCAGCTTCTGACAGGCCTGCTCAGGGGTTTCTGCAAGTGCACTTTTGTTTACTGAAAGAGAAGGAGGGTCACAGCTGCGTGCCTGGCCTTCCTGCCCACTGCCTCACCCCCAGCCACCAGTCATGCCCTCTGAGGCCCACCGGCACAGGTCACTGTCTTCTTTACTTCTCCTTGGTTCTTGAGGGCAGTGTCCAGGGATCGGGAGGGGCACGTGTCCACTCTGCGGCCTGTACTGGGCAGGGATGGAGGCAAGCAGCAAGGTCATGGCTCGTGAGCCCGCCTTGGCCTCCCTAAGCCACACTCCTTGAACAGACTAGGCTCCCACGCCACAGTCTGCCTGTCTCTCCATCTGTCTCCAGTATGAGAGCAAGAATGTCGCCAGGGGCCCACAGTCACGTGGCCCCCTGCAGTCTTCCTTTGGGGAACAGCCTTGCTCCACCAGCAGCCTGGGCCGGCTGGAGCATTAGCCAAGTCGCCTCCTTCCTGGGACTAGAGCCTCAGTTTCCTCCTCTGGTAAGTGACCAGGCTGTGCAAGTAGCTCTGGGGTCACCTTAGTGGCCTAATGCCATTGGTCTCTGTGGGGTTCCTGTGCCTTGGCAGCCTGGACCCGAGGGGGAAGCCAGCTTCCAGGGGAGGGGAGAGGATCGGGAATTCACAGGGGCTGCCTGGCCTGCCTCCTTGAGGAGGGTGGCATTCCATGCCTTCTGCTTGTGAAGCGCCTTTCTTGAAGTTTGGCAATAAATCCCTTTTCGTGGAACTTCGCTGCCACAAGCCTGTTTGTTGGCGTGGGGACCAGCTCCAGGGCCTCATGGAAGCGGAGGGTAGGTGGTGGTTGACCGGGGCATCACCTTTCCTCCAAGCTCTCTTCGAGGGCCCACTTCTCATAGGCCAGGCTGGGGGCCTCGCCCTCCCTCAGTGCTCCACCTTCGCTAAACTTGGCCAGGCGCTCCAGTCTCACCCCCTGCCCCCAACACGTTTCTACAGCCCAGAGGCTAAGTGTCATAGGGAACAATGCTTTTCAGTTTTTAAAAACTTCATTTGGAAATAATTTCAAACACAGAGAAAAGTTGCGAGAGTAAGTATAGGACAGAGAACACGCATATACTCTACTCAGATTGACCTGTTGGCTTGTCTTTAGAGTGCCTTCTCTCTGTAATATACACACAATTTTTTTTTCTGAGTCTTTGGAGAGTTAGTTGTCATGGCCCCTTTCCCCTAAATACTTCAGTGTGTATATCCTAAAAATAAGCATATTCTCTCATTAATTGTAGTGCAGGTATCAACTTCAGTAAATTTAACACCGACAGAATACTTGCTGTTCATATTCTGATTTTGTCGTTAGACCCAATAATATCCTTTAATCACATGTTGCCTCCAGTGTAGGGTTGAATATTACACACATGTCTCTTCAAGTCTCCTTTAATCTGAAGTGTTTCCACAGCCTTTATCTTTCATGATTTGGGTATTTTTGAAGAATACAGTCCTCCCCAGCTTTTTAATAGAATATTGTTCATTTGGGGTTGGTCTGCGGTTACTTCATAATTAGATCAAGGTTATAGAGTCTCAGCCAGAGAACTGCATAGGCGATACTAGGTCCTTCTCAGGCAATCACATCTGGAAACACAACCTCCATCTGACTTTTACCGGTGATGTTTATTTTGATCAGCCAGTCAAAGTGTCTGATTTTTCTGTTGTATGGTTACATATTTTTCTCATGTAACTAACAAGCAATCTGGGAGACTTTTTATTAAAGACCATGCACAAATATGCTGCACCTCATCAAAATTTCCCCTTAGATCTAATCTCCATTGATGATGCTTGCCTGAACAGGTGTTTCCTATGATGGTTCAAAATGATTCCAGCTGTCATTTTAACCTCAGAGCCTGGTCCTGGTTGGGGTGATCCTGGGCCCTGCCTTATGCCTGTGGCACCCCTAATACATCTCAGCAGGACCCCAGGGCTTTGCTGAGTGCTCTTTGGAAGCCCCTGGGCCAGTAGACAGAGCTCCAAGTCAAGCTACCAAGTTAAGTCAAGCTGCTGGGAAGGTGTCAAGTCCCACCCAGGGACTTCAGTGAATCTCAGCCTCTCAGGGCCTCAGTTTCCTCACCCATAAAAGGGGGATTGCAGTGCCACCCGCTCCCCACGTGGGAAAGCACCACAGTGCTCCCCAAAGGCCGGCTCCCTTCCTTATCTGTGAGGGCTGCTGGAAAGGCCTGGTGGTCAACACAACAGGAAGCACCTGACCCGGGCTTGTTGACTGTTCTATGACTTTCGTATCCCTCCTGAATTCCCCTGCCACTGGCCTGACGTGTGTCCACCATACCAAGTGGGTGGCCTGCAGAAGGTGAGGGACCCCAGGCGAATCATTTCACCTTATCGGTAAGGAGGAACCAAGGTAAGGGAGAGAAGTCCCTTTATTGACGAGGACGTGCTCCCACCCTGGCCCAGGAACAAGGTCTCCTCCCGAGGGACGCCTTGAAGGGAGCGGCTGCTGGGAAGGTGTCAGTGGCCAGCCAGCCGCAAGACTGAGGAAGGATGTGGTGAGAACTTTCTTTCCTTCTGGCCCTGGGGGCTGGAGGCCTGTGCAGAGAAACGGAGCCTTTTTCTTTTGAATGCGCGTCCCTCCCGATATCTCAGTGGCCTGAAGTCCTGTGGGGTTTTGCACAACACAGGTGGCTGCCTTCAGGCGGGACCCAGGACAGAGCGGGAGGGTCTGGTGGGGAAGGGGACATCCAGATTGCCCCTCCCTCTGCCCCCACCTGAGCCTGGGCCCTGGAAGCTCCCTGTGTCTTTCTGGAGCCACCATATTTTATGCCCTCCAAGTCCTGTGTTCCTGCCTCCCAGCCTCCCTGACCCCTACTCTCATGTCCCAGACATGAGGCAGGACTGTCAGAAAAGACCTCACGAACTCACTCAAGTGGAGGTTTCTGTGACGTTACGAGGAGGCTCTGTGCGGGGACGTGGAGGGTGGAGAGGTGATGGTGGAAATTCTGCCCTGTTGTCATAATTGTATTACAGGAACAAAGTTCCTGGAGGAAGGAGCAGGGTGTAAGTAGAAAAACATGACTTTAGATTTGGAGGCAGACATATCTAGATTCAGACCCCAGCCATGAATGAATGACCTTAGGTAAAATGTGCCTCAGTTTTTCCTGTCTGTCAAATGGGCTAACTCTCCCTTCTTCACAGGATTGTTGTGGAACACTTAGCCCATGGTCTGCCTCACAGAAGATGAGGTTAGTAAACCCTAGCCACCCGGCCTCACAGAGCACCTACTACTTGGCAGGCCTGTTTTGGTCTCTCACCGTCACCAGTGGTCTCATGAGGAAGATGTATTTCTGTTCACTCCTTTGACAGCTTAGGAAACTGAGGCTTAAACAGCTCGCCTAGGAGACCACAGGTTAGTGTTGGGAACTGGGATTTGACACTCTGGGTTCCTGGCCTGGGGTGACACTCGACTGCTTCCTGTTTCTTCTCTGGAGAGTCTCTGACTTCAGATGGACGCTCAGCCCAGGGGAATTCGGGCTGACTTGGGGCTTGGGGCGTCCCCACCTTTCCTGGCCCCGGAAGGACACCCCGAGGCTGGCCTGGCTCTCCAGCAGCCAGCCAGGGCCCAAGGGAGAGGCTCAGGAGGCCCTTCCCTTATAAGGACAACAACTTGGCAGTGATGAAACTTCTCGGCCTCCCGGCTGGGTGGGCGGGGAAAGGGAAACGACAGGCTCCAACGGCTACAGCTGAGAGCCTGAGCCTCCACAGGAACTCGCCCACGAGCCTCCCCTCTCCCCTTCCTGTCGGCTCTGAGTGGGGCTTTCCAGAGGGTCCCACTGGCAGGAGTGGGGAGGAGGAGCCAGCGCCTGGGAGGTCAGAGTGGGTGGTGACCCATGGAGGGAAGATGAGTAAACAGGCCAAGAGTGGGGACAGGACCCTTGCAGGTGCTGCAGGAAGCATGCAGTCTGGACTCCAAGCTGTAGGCCTATCTAGCCCAGCCCATCCCTCAGGCTGGTCAGGTAGGGCCAGGCGAGAGAGAGTTGGGAGGAGGCAGGAGGAGGCCCTTGGGCAAGTGTCTTTCTCCCTTCGCCCTCTAAGGTCAAGTCCTAAAGGGAAGGAGAGCTGGGTGGGGACTAGGCAGCCTGCAACAGGACCCTACCCTCCTCCTTCCTTAGCTGTGGCCCAAAAAAACCTACCAGCCCCTGTCCACCTGAGAAACTAATTGAGGAATCACAGGATATCAGGACTGATAAGGATCTCTGAGACCATTGAGTACCTCCTGCTGGTTTTAGAGTGGAGGAAGTAACAGCTCAGAGGGAGGACCTGAACTTGCCCACCTGTTTTGTTAAATAAAAAAAAAAAATTATATATATATATATATATATATATATTTTGGGGTGCTTTTTCTTGTTTTCCTATTTAAAGTTCCTTTTCAACAAATCCCAACTTGTTAGTTGAAGAAAAGGACAAAGGGCTTTTTCCACACCCAGTTCTGGTTAGCTCTGGTGATTGGTGCTTCCTTGGAGGCCCTCGGGTTGGCAGTGGGGGTGAGGCCAGATCCTAAGGGGGAATCAAGTGTAGCAGATGGAGAATCAGTCTCTGACGCGTCTGTGCACAAGCTGTGTGACCTGAAGCAGCTGCTCAACCTCTCTGAATCTCAGTCTCATCTCTCCCAGCAGCGTGATCTTGAGGATAAAATGAGGTAATTTCGATAAAGCATCTAGCTCAGAGGCTGGCACAGAGTAAGGGCTTAGTAAATGGGTAACAGTACTGTGTGTCGGACAGCCACGCCTTGCCAACATTACATTAGGTGCTGTGGATTCCAAGTACGATAAAATGAGACAGACATCCTGACTCAGCGAACACAGTGGGATCAACCCTGAGTTAGAGGGGCAAGTTCTGCAGCAGCTTAGAGGAGAGATCAACAGGCTGCTTTTGCTGGGGGAATCAGGCAAGGCCTCATGGAGGAGGTAACCTTTGCCTGGGCCTTGAAGGAGGAGTAAGAGTTTACCGAACAGGAGCTGGGGAGAGTATTTGAGAGAGGGTACAGCATGTGCAAAAACAGAGAATCACAGCATATTCTTGGAACTGGGCAAATTCTGTGTAGTATCCTGTAGTAGGAGGTGCTGAGGGAAGGGTGAGGGGATGGGAAATGAGGTGGCAGAAGGCAGGGGGTCATGATGTTCCCCAGAAAATTTGGACCAAAGGAAGTCATGGGAGGGTTTTAAAGAGGGCAGGGACAGGCTGCAGGGTGGGGACTGGAGGCAGGGAGACCAGTCGGGAGGTGGTTGCAATGGACCAGATGTGGAGTGGTGAGAGCCTGAGCTGGGACACTGACATGGGAGGTGGAGTGGAGGAATAGATCCTTTTTAGGAAGCAGAATAGGGGATTTTGGGTCTTGTGGATGTGAGAGATGGAGTGGGGGGAGGGGAATCAGAGATGCCTCACGGGGTGGGGGGGTGCTGGGGGTGTGGAGGTGCCCTTTCCTGAGATGGGGAGTATCCGGGGAGGGGCAGGTTGGGGAGAGGACAGCAACTGTGCAGAGTAGTCCAGTGAACTACCAGAACTGGGTTGGGGCAAATCTGAAGGTCACGGACATGTAGACGGTGGGTGATTGAAGCCACAGGGATAGCAGAGTTATATCTTATGTGTTACTCAGGATTAGATTTGACTGTGACTGACAAGAGGCCATGGTGTCAGGAGAGTTCATCAGAGGCTAAAATCGGCTCTGGGGGAGATAGACAAGATAGCAGTGACTCAAGTTCAGTCCTCCCATGTGAGAAGTCCGGCGGTAGAGCCCATCTCTACCACAGCAGCTCCATGGTCACCCAGGACCCAGCCTCTTTCTCTCTCACCATGTGTTCTGCCATCTTAGCACTTGACAACAACTTCATGACCCATGAGTGACCCAGCTCTGGTTACCATTCTTGTATTCTACCCAGTGGGAATGGGGAAGAGGTCATAAGGACACACACCTTCCCTTTAAAGACACTTCCTGGAAGTTGCACTTCTGCCTGCCTCTCCTTGGCCAGATCTTAGTCACATGGCCACACACGACTGCAAGGGTGGTCTTGCTCCTTGGTCTTTGATCCTGATGGCTATGTGTCAGCTGAAAATCAAAAGTCTTATTACCAAAGAAGGGAAGAATGGATCTAGAGCAGTGGTTCTCAACTGGGGACCATGTTGTCCTCCAGGGGACATTTGACAGAGGCTGGAGATATTTTTGTTTGTCACAACTGGGAGGGGTTTCCAGCGGGGGAAGACCAGGGATGCTGCTGAACATACTGCAAGGCGCAGGACAGCCATCCACAACATCTGGCCCAAAATGTCACTCGTGCTGAGGTTGAGAAACCCTGACCTCGGCAGACAATTTATAGCCCCATTGCCACAACCAGGACAGTGAGTGCAGAGTGAGTGGTCAAGTCACTTGTGGGCCGGCAAGACACCTGTCCCCTGTAGGCCACATGTCAGGGGGGTTCAGGAGCTCAGATCTAGGCTCAAGGGTTTTGCCAGATTTGCCTCAGCTTGGAGGGGCTTCTGCCCTCTTACGAAAGCGAAGAGCCTTCGTTTGTTTGTTTCATTTGTGTATCTTGGTTTTATTCGTTTCTTGATGTTGGGCTCAGAAGTGCAGATTCCCAGGCTGGACTCTCAGGGAAGGGGCTTGTTTAAGCTATAGGTGTTTCTTTGCCCACCAGCTGCCACCCCCCGCCCCTGGCTGCTGGTGAGGGAAAAAGCCCCATAGTCTGGGCAGCCAGGGCCAGGCTTGGGCTCATTCCCTCATTTACAGTGCGAAATCATCAGGTCTCTTCCCCCAGCCTCCTAGCCACAAGCCAGGGCTGGGTGGCCCAGGAGAGGCCCTTGTGGCCCTGAATCTACAGAGATGCCAGGGCGGCTTTGCTGGTTTTGCCCACAGCCCTGGGCCGGGCCTTTCTGTGCTTCCTCCCTCCCAGGCGGCTTTCCAACAAAGTCAGCGTTTCTGGACTCCTCCCACCTTCATTTCCTTCCCGGCCTGTGGCCTTGGGTCTGAAGGGAAGCAGGCCTGCCCAACTGCGGCCAGTGCCAGGTCATGCTGGGTTTAGGCCTGTGGGTCCCCAGAGTCCCCAGGACATGATGTGGCCAAGAGTGTGCCTGTCCGTGGGTGGGGAGTGTGTGAACAGCTCTGCCCCTGGGGAGGGCTAGAGAGAGAAATAGCCCCCAGGCCACTCTGAACTGCCTGGGGTCCCTGCTGTGGGTGAGCAAAGGTCTCCCCAGGCCAAACAGCCCCCCACCCTTCTCTGGCTATGTAAAGGCCTCCTGAAAGAAACTGACCTCAGAATCACATGTTGGACCTGGGCCAGGGTCAGTCTCCGCAGTGGGTCTGGGAGGCAGGCTATCCGCAAGCTCAGGAAGGGATAACTCTGGCCTCCCAACCTGTTTCTGGAGACCCAGAGGGACCCTGGAGATTTTCAGCACTTTCAAATATCCAAGTTCTTCAGCAGGGCTAGGTGATGGATTGGATTGGTGGCACAGACCTTCCCGCCCTGTGACCTCTGACAAGTTGCCTAACCTCACTGATCTCAGTTTCTTCATCTGTTAAATGAGGAGAATAATGCCCCCCTGAGAGTTATAAGCATTACTTAAGGTCAGGCAAGTGAACTGTCTGGACAGTGCCTGGCCCATAGGAGGCACTCAGGAAACAGCAGCTGTTCTTATTGTATTAGTAGTATACTGTCTCTCAGGAGAGCCTTTTCTACCCTTTACCAGAAGGTCTCCTCAGAGCCACCACTGTGATCTTATCACAGAAAGTCCATGGTGGGAGGGATCTCAGTAACCTGCATTTTGCAGATGGAGAGACTGGGAAGGGACTTGCCCAAGGTCACACAGGGAGCCTGCGGCAGGGTATCAACCGGCCTGGGTTCACGTGCAGCATTCTCCTCCCGCCCTCTCCGGGGCTCTCCACCCCCACTCAGGAAATAGGCCCAGTCCTTTCATTTGCACCACTGTTGGGAAGGGCCCCAGACACCGAAAGGCTGTTTTCCTTCTGTCCAGCTCAGCGCTGATGCCTGGAATCAGGAAGCAGGGTGATGGGAAGTGTCCTGTCTGACGTCCTCCTGCCGGGAGGGGGGCGGGGCGGGGGGGAGCGGGAGCCTCAATGGGCTGGGCTTCCTGAAATACAGCTGTGGCAGCAACTGCAGGAGTTGACATAACATTTAGCATTCATTAAAAAAAATCACTGTGGATCAAGAGGTCCCCGGTTCAGATCTGGGTGCCCCCTCCAAAAAAAAAAAAATCAAATATTGAGAATGGGGTGAGAAGGGAGGAGAGATGGGGTAGATGTAAGGAAACTAACTTTTCCAGCAGAGAATACCTAGAGTTATTCTAGAGTTGATAAATCAAGAAATAGAGGCACCAAGCACATTATTTGCAGTCAAGGAGAGAATTCATGAGAGCTAAAAATCATCACTAAGCCACTACTGAAGTGATTACCTCTGGGCAGGAGCTCTGGAGGTGGGAAAATTTAACTTCATTTGATACTTTTGAGCACTATTTGGATTATTATTATCATTATTTGCCATATCTGTGTGTTACATCTTTTTTTTTTAAATTAATTAATTTATTTTTGGCTGCGTTGGGTCTTTGTTGCTGCGCGTGGGCTTTCTCTAGTTGCGACGAGCGGGGGCTACTCTTCAGTGCGGTGTGTGGGCTTCTCATTGTGGTGGCTTCTCTTGTTGCGGAGCACAGGCTCTAGGCACACGGGCTTCAGTAGTTGTGGCATGCAGGCTCAGTAGTTGTGGCACACGGGCTCTAGAGCTCAGGCTCAGTAGTTGTGGCACACGGGCTTAGTTGCTCCGCGGCATGTGGGATCTTCCCGGGCCATGGCTCGAACCTGTGTCCCCTGCATTGGCAGGCGGGTTCTTAACCACTGCGCCACCAGGGAAGCCCTGTGTGTTACATCTTTAATAAAATAGTTAATGCTGAGCTCAGATGCAGGCAGGGGCTGCTTGGGCAAAGCTTCCATGTGGCTTCTTTTGTCTCTAGCCTCCTTGGATGTGACCACCCCCTCCGGAAGTCCTTGTCAGGAGGGAATTCTGTGTCACTCAGACTTCATCTGGGCCCTCCCTTCCTGTCCCCTCAAAATCTGTTAAGATTGGCTCCGGCCGGGGTCGGGGGCGGCGGAGGGAAAGAAAGTTGGTTGCAGGACTGGTCCACAAATGCAGCTAGAAAATTTAATCATCCCCATGGAAAAGATAAAAACCCCACCTCACACCATACACCAAAAATCAGCTCTAGATGGATCAAGAACTTAAAAGTTAAACATCAAAACCTTTAGAAAAAAATTTGGTGAATATCTTTCTGATGTGCTACTGCATTAAAATTAAGAACTTCTGCTCATCAAAAGACACCTTGAATAAAATGAAAGACAAGGCTACAGACAGGGAGAAGATAATTATTTTATACAACCAACAAAGGATTAGTATTAAGAATATATAGAAAAAAACAGAACTCCTACAAATCAGTTAACAAAAAGGTAAACAATACAACAGAAAAATGAACAAAAGATGTGAATATGTGTGACTAGTAAGCATGAAGAGGTACTCAACCTCATTAGCATTCAGGGAAATGCAAACACACACCATAATGAATTCCATTTTACATCCGTTTGGCTGGCCAAAGTTTGACAATACAAAGGTAGAAGAGGATATGGACAATGAGATCTCTTAAACACAGCTGTTGGGAATATACATTGGCAGAACCACTTTAGAAAACAATTTGAGGGACCTCCCTGGCCGTCCAGTGGTTAAGACTCCGCACTTCCACCGCAAGGGGGGCGGGTTTGATCCCTGGTCAGGGAACTAAGATCCCGCATGCCGCAAGGCATGGCCAAAAAAAAAAAAGAAAGAAAAGAAAAGAAAAAATTTTGACATTTTCCTGTCAAGCTGAATATACATCTACCCAGCAGTAGTTTGAATTATTATTCCCAAATGAGGAAACTGAGGCACAGAGTGGTTAAGTGACTTGCCCAAGGTTATAGCTAGTAAGTGTCAAAGCTGGGATTTGAACAAGACTGTCTAGCCCCAAAGAAGGAAGAGAGGGCATTGATGAAACTCTCTGGGGAAATGCCAGCTGGCGCTGAGGTTTTCTGCAACCCCAAAGGGGAAAGCTGAATGAAATATCTGAAAACAATACAATTGTAGACATGTAATCATAGTCTCACAGGGAGGTAAGGGGCCTTCCTGGGCTTTGGGCCCTGCTTACAGGTGCCCGGCGTTGTGAGTGTAAGATGAGAAGCACTGTTCTCTCTTGCAGGAATCAGCCCAGTGAGGAGATCAACACATATGAGGCCTGGACAAGTGCCGTGCTGGGTGGCAGCATGGGGGCTGGCACTCTGGGAGGCGGGGTGGGTGGCACTTCACCCTGTGACCCAACTGCAGGCGTTTCTGTGTCTTGCACAGTGAACACATGAATCCTAGGAAGACCCTGCTGAGTTGGGGGTTATCGCAGCCCTTTTACTCACAGGGTGTGTAAGCTCAGAGATGGCCAGTGACCTGCCCACGGACACATAGTTTCGGCATGGCAGAGCAGGGTCTGGAATTCAGGCCTTCTGCTGCTAAACCCTGCATGATTCCCAGCAGATCACCCTCCAGGCCCCCAAGCCAACAAATGCACTCCTCAGCTCCTGAGGTGCAGCACCTCTCCGGCTTCCCTCCTCAGAAACAGATGCTCCATCCTTCCGTCTCCCTCTTGGCTTGACAGTGATTGAGACAAACTGGGTGAATCACATCTAAAGCAGAAGCAAATCTGTATCGCCGCAGCACCTACTTGGTCAATTTCCTGGGTTGGGTTTAAGGGGGTTTTATTTCTTCAGAGTTCTCAAAGTCCCGCTCAGATCCAAGACCAGACTCTGCCTACAAGAGCATGTCTTGCTTGGGGTATGATTTAGGGGATGGGGTGGGACTATGTGGCAGGGCCCTCTAGTTAAATGGATCTTCACCCCTCCTGAAACACCACCACCGTCATTCCTCCAGAAGGACCCTGATAATTGAAACACATCAGACAGCTTGTCAGCCATGATGAGTCCCATATTACAGCTCTGAAAATGCTTTACAGTTTATGAAGTGATTTCACATCTAAAAATGTTCTTGGTCCTCATAACAGGTATGAAAGGTAGGGCAGCAATTTAAACACATCATGTAATAGATGAGGACATTGAACAAGGTTCAGAGAGGCAGAGGACTTCATAGCTAGTCAGAGCCAGGACTTGAATGAAGGTCTTTAACTCCAAATTCGTCGTACCTCAGGTAACTGGGAGTTAGTTGCCTTAGAGCAGAGGGTGACGGGACACAGAACAGGTGGGTTTTTTTTTTTTTTTAAGTTTTCTTTTTTTAAAAAAAATTAATTAATTAATTAATTAATTTTTGGCTGTGTTGGGTCTTCGTTTCTGTGCAAGGGCTTTCTCTAGTTGTGGCGAGCAGGGGCCACTCTTCATCGTGGTGCGCGGGCCTCTCACTATCGCGGCCTCTCTTGTTGCGGAGCACAGGCTCCAGACGCACAGGCTCAGTAGTTGTGGCTCACTGGCCTAGTTGCTCCGCGGCATGTGGGATCTCCCCAGACCAGGGCTCGAACCCGTGTCCCCTGCATTGGCAGGCAGATTCTCAACCACTGCGCCACCAGGGAAGCCCGAATGGGTGGGTTTTGATAGGAAAGTGGAAGGGATGAGGGGGAAAGTTTCCGGAGAAGGGGCAGTTGGATGTCAGACCTTGGCTAGAGGCAAGAGCATGATCCCCAGGGCATTGACATTTCTGGCACAGAGAAGGGTGGCCCGGCCATGGGGAGAGGCTGAAAAGGAGGAGTGGGGCATGAACTCTAGGGAATCAGAGCCTGATGGCCTGGAGTCAGCCTCTGCTGTAGACCTCCGTCTGCCCTCTGGGCTCTGAGGACCTTCCAGCTCGGCCGCCACTGTCTGCTGCCTGATTCCCGGCCAAGTGTCTCGTGAGCCTGTCAGCAATGACCTGGTCACACTGGCTCGTGACTGTGTTCCTCATGTGACCACAAATGAGTCAAGAAGGGAAGCAGGTGCCTAAGGGCTTCCGGGGAATTCCCGGGATGCAGGCAGCTCGAGGCTCTGGGTGAGGGAGCCTCAGGGTGCCTCGGAGGCTGGGGCTCCCCAGGGCTGGTTGTGAAGCCACCCTCCTCCCAGGGTCGAGGGCCAGTCAGAATTTTCCCAGACCCAACGCAATTCTTCTCCTGCCAAGTGGTATCAGTGTGAGGAGGGGCACAAAGGCCCCTCTGGTGGAGGAAGGCCTGGCTCAGTGCCAAACGGTCTGCGGGCATCTGTGGCACAACGTCTTGATGTAGCTCTGGGAGCTCCACTTTGGGGGTGAGCAAACAGAGGCTCTGTTTTACCTAGAAGAACGAATGGAGTAACCTTAGCAGGAGCTCCAGGCCCTGGGCACAGAGATTCTCATTTATGGAGACCTACCTGTCAGGCACTTTATTTATTTGTAAATTTAATTAGATTTTGAAAACCGCATTTGATACAATTACACATATGTGCTATAAAAGATAGATCTAGACCTGGAGTTCTTAATCTGGGGTCTGTGGGATCCCTAGAGATCAAAGGATAGAATTCAGAAGTCTGAAAATCGGGAAGAGAAAAAAAATACATCTTTATTTTCACTGACCTCTACCTGAATTTTTTTTTTTCCTCTTCAAAGATGTGGCAACAAACCACAGCAGTATTAGCAGGACCCATGATGGTGTCACTGACAGAATTACAGATATTTTCAAATTAGCTTTTTCAGATATTTCAAGATATGGTTTACATTCATCACTGTTTTAAAACTACAGTAGTTATGAGACCTATTGCTAGATCTTGATATTTCATGCATTAATTAGGAAGCACCATCTACATCAAAAAATTTTTTTAATGTTTGATAACTACATTTTAATATAGTTGTTTCCTTCATAGGCCTATGTTATTTATTTTATGCATTTAAGAACATCATTCTGAGATGGGGTCCATAGGCTTCACCATATGACAAAGGGAAGCTATGGCACAGACACACAAGGGTACAAGCCCCTGATCTAGGCCTGCCCTGCAGTATTTTGAGAGGATCCTGATTTTTAAAAAACTATTTTCTAGTTATATCAGAAAGTTGAATGCTGATCTGTTTATTTTACTTACTTGAGTGAAATTCAACTCCCTGCCATCACCGGACGGTGAGCAACGCACAGCTCTCCAGGTGAACACTTTTAACAGCCTATTAGCAGAGAAATCTTTCCCCCAAACAGGCATTGACATTGTTTAACGTAACTGAAAAACAACCTTGAGTCATCCGCATGTTTTTCTCATACTCACTGTAATTAGGCAATGTCCTAAGAGGAATGGTTAAGAATGGAGGTCTTATGGCTAGAAAAGAGGATGGCGGTGGTGGGCTGTCGGGGAGAAGACACAGAACAGCTGTCTTGCTTTCATGAAGGGCGGCCCTTACATTCCTGCAAGCAGCCCTAGAAGCCCACCAAGGACAGCCAAAATCAGGATGACCGGCAATCGTGCAGATAGTCTCTGTTTTCTCCTTGCGGCCCACTTCTCTCCCTCATTGCCCTCTCTCTCTGGGGTCCTGGTTCCTCACGCTGGCTCCCCTTCCTCTTAACAAAATGTGCCCTGGGAGAAAGGTCCTGAGAGAGAAGGGCTGTGGGGTGGATGGAGTGGCCCACCCAACAGAGGGGCAGGTTGCAGTGCTAGCCAGGGCATTGCAGAACCCTCCACCACACTTCCCTGAGTCTTGTGTTCCTCAGCTGTAAAATAGGCATAATGATATCTGCTCTTCTGGGCATGGACTAAATAAGATGCTAAGTAAGAAAACATTTATGGTACACGGTCACGATGATCATCCACTCGCTCACACTAAGGTATAGGCGACTAAAACTTCAAGGATGGCTATTCTCAATGCGCTTGGTACTGAAACTGGGGATGGAGTTCGGTGGAAGGAACCACCTTCTTCTCTAATGGTGAGCTCTCCCTTCACAGGGATGGGGGAAACAGTACAGGTTCAGAATCAATCGAATCCTGGCTCTTCCCTGACCTATCTCTGACCTTGGGCAAGATGGTTTCACTTCTCTGAGACTCAGTTTATCACCTATTAAGTGGAGATAATAATAGGATCAACCCCAGTGTTGTGAAGGTTCCATAAAATCCTGTGTCAAGAGCACTGGGCCCAGAGCTTTGGACGAAACACCTGAAAAATGTTTCTTGATGAATGTGATCTTGATCATTCAGGATTCAAATCCTAGGTGGGTGAATAGGCTGTGAGTCATTAAGGCAGGCTGGGCCCACCTGGGGGCTAGTGCAGTGAGGAGGTCGAAAGAAGATGGAGTCCCTCCCCCACCGCCACCATGGGGCTTCCTACTGACACAGGGAAGATGCTGCCCTGAGGTTCCTCTGTGTCAGGCCTTGGAGTGAGCTCACTCAACCTCCTTGATGGCCGGCCCCTGTGGAGCTGACCCCAGACTGCCGGGTCAGCCAGCCAGGCCCTCGCCGGGCTCTGCGTCCTCCCTCAGTCCCCTGGGTCCAGGCAGCTGGCGAGGGGCCAGGCCTGATGCTCAGCTGCTTGGAGCTGGCTTCTAGGCCAGGCCTGGAGACCCGTGAGGAAGGGCCCAGGAGTGGAGCTGCCTCCTTGGGGAGGCCCAGAGTCTCCCTCCTGCCTGGATGGCTTCTCAGAAAATGAGCAAAGGGACTTCCCTGTGGTCCAGTGGTAAAGAATCCGCCTTCCAATGCAGGGGATGCGGGTTCGATCCCTGGTCAGGCAACTAAGATCCCAAATGCCGCGAGGCAACTAAGCCCGTGCGCTGCAACTACTGAGCCTGCGCACCTCAATATGAGAGAGAGAGAGAGAGAGAACCTGCACACCACAACTAGAGAGAAGCCAGCACGCCGCAAAGAAAGACCCCGCATGCTGCAACGAAGACCCAACGCAGCCAAAAATAAGAATAAATAAATTTAATTTAATTAAAAAAAAGAAAAATTATTAAAAAAAATAAAGAAAATGAGAAAAGCTGAAACTGGTAGGGACATAAGTGAGTAGGAACCAGGACCCAAAATGAGGAGCTAAAACCGAGAGAGGAAGCGGGCACCCACACAGGGCAGGCTGAGTGGAGAGCTCTCCTCAGAGTTGACATGAGCGCCCAGGGGCCGCATCTCACTCTTCTGAGCCTCCGCAGGCTCCCCTTCCTCCCGCCCCCCTCCCTCCGCAGCAGCTCAGCCTGCTCTCCTCTGTCTCACCTCCCCCGGGGCCGGCATGACCTAGGATGAACTGCCCCCCTCCCACACACCAGAGCCTGAGCTGCATGGCCAGGACAGACAGGTGGACGGGGTGGGAGTGGAGCACACACTCAGGAGTCACCCTGTTGTTTGCCAATAGAGGCCCGTA
Organism: Balaenoptera musculus; assembly: GCF_009873245.2. NCBI lineage: Eukaryota > Metazoa > Chordata > Mammalia > Artiodactyla > Balaenopteridae > Balaenoptera > Balaenoptera musculus. The sequence goes on along the minus strand of NC_045786.1, from coordinate 69,321,916 downwards.
TTCACTGCCTCCAACCGAGAGATTTCAAGGATTGTTTCTAAAGCTTCAGCCATTCATGCAACACTTTCCAGAGTTTTGCTACCTAAACTATTAACCATTTAATATTTCTCAACTCCTTTCAAAACGTAGCCTAGTCCCAAGCAATACTGTCTGTGAATTCACGAGTATGACGGCTGATTTATTTTTTCCTGATTTATATTTGGATCAATACATTGGTTTTGTTTCATTTTGTTTTTGTTTTTTTTAATTTGGCCATGCCACGTGGTTTGCAGGACCTTAGTTCCCGACCAGGGATTGAACCCACGCTCTCGGCAGTGAAAGCACACACTTCTAACCACTGGACTGCCAGGGAATCCTGGGATCTATATATTGTTAAAAAAAACAAAAACAGTTCACCCACATATCATCTAAACTCACCTTGTGGATCGTGTTTTTAAATTCATCTTGTGATCTGTGTGTGGGAACTTGTTAGTGGAAAGACAAAGATTTTGGGGTCATACCACATAGGTCCTAGTTGTGCGAGCTTGGGAAAATCACTTAACCTCTCTGGGCTTCAGTTTCCTCATCTGTAAAATGGGCACAGGTGTGAGTACTGAGCATGGAGCCCAGCCATGGTAGCTTTACTCCTCCTCCTGGAATCTTGCCCCCTTCCCTGCAGGATAACTTAGGCAGGAAGCCTGGTCTCTCCAGCCCTCTTCCTAACCATGAGGAGCTACTGCATTCCAGGGAATCCTATACTCTAAAGGCATGCCTGGGAGGAGGTAAGTGTTCCTTTGGCACCTGTCCTGGAGAATCCCTGGGGAAGTGCTTCCTGGCATCTATCCTAAGTACCCACGCTACAATGTCAGTTCCTGTTCTTGTGTTCCACCCTCAGTGGAAATGAGAATTTGTTAGGTACACTCCTTCACTGAGGGGCAGCCTGATGATGTGGAAAGGCATGTGGGAAGCTAGGTGCAATCCTGGCACCGCCACTGTCTCACTGTGTGTTTTCTCATCTGTAAAACGTGGGGGGCCAGCTTTGACTGTGAACCCAGCCTCTCCTCCACTTACCCTCCCCCACTGCAGATGGGGTGTGTGGAAGGGTCAGGGACTCCTGCCCTTTCCTACAGAGGAACTGATTTGTTTCTCTTCTGGTTGAGGATGTGGGAACCGGGAGGGAGCAGGTCAGGGTGGGGATGGGAGTGGAGAGGAAGTTGCTGATGAGGGTGGGAGACTGGCTGCCACTAGCCCTTCCCCACTGGAAACATCCTCCCTCTCCCCTCCCGCATACAGCCACAGGGAAGAGTCTAGCCTAGGTTTTCAACAATGGTCTGGGAAAGGTCAGATCAATATGAGGTCAGGGGCATGCCTGGTGGGATTTCGGACTGTGTGTGGTGTCTCCATCTGAAGAGTGTACTCTGGATACTAATCTGTCTCCATAAATGAGGGGGTGGGAGGGTTCAGAAATCACCTAGCCTAAATCCCCCATCCTGCTTTTACAGAAAGGGAAACTGAGGCCCAGAGAGGTGTTGTTCGGGGTCATGCAATGACTTGGCAGCAGAGTCCTGCCCTCTGCTCCCATACTTCCTGCCCTTCCCACCTCTCCTCCCCTCCCCGAGCTCTGATGACACTCTCAGGGAGATTTGGGGCTTCTGTAAAAGATGCTCTAATTGATTCTTAACAGGAAGTGTGGGCTTTTTTTGCTCTGAGTTGACAACCACAGCGGCTACACACACATACAGATAAACACATATGCCCCCACATACACCCACCCCAAGGTTTTACACGGTTGCGTGCACACACACACAGCCACCTGCTTGTACTTGTTTGACATTTAGGCACATAGATGAGACACATCTGTGCACTTCTCTCCCTGGTGCCAGGAGATGCCCAATCAGAGGCTCTCACCTGGTGTGCCGTGGACCTGCCTTTTGTTTCTGTAGTGGAGGGTGGGTTTGAAGGGGTAGAAGTGAAACAAGGGGATCGGGCAGGACTTTAATGGGTAGCAAAGGCCCCCATGACCCAGGCTGGGCCCCAGGGCTGATGCCCATCAGTCCTGGGCACGGAGGGGCTGCTCATTCACAGGGCAGACTAACAGGGAAACCACCAATGTGTCTTGGGGTGTGTCAGTAAGGCCGAAGAGTGGGGGCCCCCGAGAGGTTAACCGACTTGCCCACAATAGCCCAGCATGGAAATGGCAAAGCTTAGATTTGAACCCGGTCTGTTTGACCAAGAGCCCAGGTTCCTGGTTCCACAGGCACACCTTTCTTCATTCCAAACAGGCTGATGCACAGAACTTCTCATGGACAAAATAAAGGAAACAGTATCATTGGGTGTCTAGGTGGGGTTGAGGGAGGCTTCATAGCTGAGTTGGCATTTGAAGCTGCTTCAAGAATGAATGAGAGGGGGCTTCCCTGGTGGCGCAGTGGTTAAGAATACGCCTGCCAATGCAGGGGACACGTGTTCAAGCCCTGGTCTGGGAAGATCCCACATGCCGCAGAGTAACTAAGCCCTCGTGCCACAACTACTGAGCCTGCGCTCTAGAGCCTACAAGCCACAGCTACTGAAGCCCGCGTGCCTAGAGCCCCTGCTTGGCAACAAAGAGAAGCCACCGCAATGAGAAGCCCGCTCACTGCAACGAAGAGTAGCCCCTGCTCGCCACAACTAGAGAAAGCCTGCACGCAACAAAGACCCAGAGCAGCAAAAAATAAATAAATAAATAAATTTATTAAAAAAAAAAAAAAAAAGAAAGAATGAATGAATGAATGAGATTATTAGATGAGCGGAGGGGACAGGGAAGGGCATTCCTGGCAGAGGGAACAGCATGAGCAAAGTCAGTGCAAAAAGGTGCAAGGGACAGGGCAGGGCACAGTAACAATGGAACGGGGGGCAACTGGCCTGAGAGGTGTGTGATCAGAGCTCTGGGTTGGAGCTAGAGGATTGATGTGCAGGTCGGAGGGGTTGGAAGAACCCTGGGTGCCAGGCAAAGGCATTGGGTCCCAGGATATCCTGGTAGGTGCTTAAAAAAGGGTGTGCCTCCATCAGTCCTGTGTTCCAGAGGCTCACTCTGACTCCAGGATGAAGGACGGTAGTGAGTGGCTGCAAGGAGGAGAGGCTGAGGAGGAAAGCGTCCAAGCAGAGGTTGTGGGGCTAGAACCAGGCCTGGGACAGTGGGATGGAGAGGAGGGTGGGTGGGAGAAGAGAGACGGCCTGAGAATAGATAGGGGAAGGGAGGATTATGCAGCCACCAGGCAGAGGTCCTGAGACCACCGAGTGCCCACCTCCACCCCAGCCCAGGCCACTGGGTTCAGGCTGGAAGTTCTCAGAGAAAATCATACCTCTGCCCAGACTCCCTGCCCTTTCCAGGTTCTGTCCACCTCCTCTACTTCCCCGGGGGGAAGCAGCAGGGACCCCACCTGCAGGCAGGGCAGGATTTTCTCCTTTCTCTACTAGCTAAGGAGAAATACTCAAAATTTCTCTGCAGAAAACAAACAAACAAAACAAAACAAAAATTTCTCTGCAGAGCTGGAGGGACAACACTAGCTCCCATCACTGGCTACAGACACTGGCTCCACCAGCAGTGAACGAGGGAACCTGCCCTTACAAATGGCTGCTGGTGCCTCTGGGAAGTCAGGTGGGGCTCCTGTTGTTACGGCCCTGATTGCTGTGATGGATCTGTACAATTACTGCTTCACGATACCAGGTCTGGGGTGGTTGTGCTGATTGGCCAAGCCTGGTCACATGCCCAGCCTTAGCTGCAAGGGAGGCTGGGAAAGGGAGTATCTGTCATACTTAGCCTCAGGAATGAAAGCTGGGCTCTTCCTCATGCGTGAAGAACACCCCACACAAAGGAAGGGGTTTCAGATGCTGGGTGGCCAACACGAATGACAAATGTCTGATATGCTACCTTATGGGGATGTTGGTGAGAATTAAATGATTTATTCCATGTAGAAGTGTTTAGCAAAGCATCTGGTGTAAAGAACATGCTTGGCAAATGTTAGTTTTCACTCTATTAAACTGTAAGCTTCGTGAGGGGGCAGGAACTGGACCTCAATTTTGCTCTCTACTGTGTCCCTAGTGCTTAGCATGGTGCCTGGCATGTAGCAGGAGCTTGACAAGTGTTTGTTGCATGAATGCCTTGCTCCTCAAAGCTGTGCTCTGTCCAGCCTTTCTCTCCTACCCTTTTTCACTTTGCTCTTACCGTGACCACGGCATTGTCGAAGGAGGAGGCACATGCCAGAGCGGAAAGAGCACTGTAGCAGGAGTCAGGTACCCACAACTCAGCTTCACCATCGGCTCACTGTGTGAGGCAAGTCACCATCCCTCCCTCCCTTGGTCTGGGTTTCCACACCTGCAAGATGGGTACAGCAACTTCAGTTGCTGTGCCCCATATCTCTGGTGTGAGAAACAAATGAGAAAATGTGAGAGGTTGATTGCGAAGCCACAAAAAGCCTTCTGCACCAAAGCTGGGGAGGAAGCTGCCGCTCAAGCCATTCACACAGAAGTGTTAAGACCCCACCCCAGAGGATCCGCTTTTTGAATAGGGGCCAGGGGAATGTGTGTGGGGAAATGGCCTTCCTCTTCCCTCAGTGGAAAGGCCTGGTGCTCATGCATCTGTGAACTGAAGCTATTTTTATGTAGCGCAACTGTGATTATGACAGGGCCTCTTCCGGAAGAGGAAGGGTGGGGAGGAGACCTGATTCATCAGTGGGGCTGCACAGCTGACACAAGTCTGCCATGAAAACCAGCCCTATCCCCAAAAATGACTCCTGCCCTTTGCCTTCCTCAGGCAGAGGTGCCAAAGAGAGCAGTGCAGAGGACAACCTGCTCCAGGAAGGACTAGGTCAGTCATTGGGCTCAGAGCCTGTCAATCATTGTTGATCTTCCAATGAGCTGTGGGCCGGCGGTGTCCCTGGGCGGAAACCTGACGACCCACTGAAAAGAGCTGGAAGAACAATGGATACGTGCCTGACACATCCTTCCTGCCCTCTGCGGGCTAGGCCGGCTGGACTTGAAGTTTCACATAGGGTTTATTGGGCACCGATTGTGTGTCCGCACTGTGCTTAGGGACTTTACATCTCCTTTCCTGAATTCTTCCGACACCCTCCCCCTTAGGTAGAGGTGACTTGCCTCCATTTTATAGATAAGGGCGCGGAGGCTCCGTGAGGGTGTGACTGACTCAGCTCTACAGCACTCCTGACTGTGAGTCCTGGGTTGAGGGAGCCAACAGGAAGGGTGATTATTTTCTTTACTGGAAGGACAGGGAAAGGCTTCCCAGAGAGGGTGACATTTGAGCCTGGCCCTGAACAATGAGCAGGATTTAGCTCTCCTGGGGGGGGGGGGGCGGGGGCAGGGAGAGGGGAGAAGGAAAGGCATGTGACACAGAGGGATAGGGCATGGACAAAGGCATGGAGGTGTGACAGTGCATGGCTTGTTCGGGGGTGTCAGGTAACTCTAGGTGGCTGGGGAGCGGCAGGGACGGAGGGGACGTTAGGGGAGGGCCTCGCATGCCAGGCTAAAGGCTCTTTGGGTTTCCTGCAGAGCTGTGCAGGCACAAGGCATCCTCTCGGAAGTGCGGTCATGCAAAGAAAGGGGAGGGGAGCTCACACTGGGGGAACCCACACGGGGAGGAAGGCGGGAGGCTGTCAGGCCCAGAGGAAGCCAGGTAAACTTCCTGCCCTAGAGCCTGAGCTCAGGCAGAGGTGGGCCTGTGCCTTGCAGGGCTGCTGTCCCTCCGTCAGAGCCTTGGAGCCTGGCTCCCCTGTGTTCCCCAGGGCTCCTTTCCTCTGCCGTTCTCTGAGTGCCTCCTCTGTGCCAGCGCCTTTGCATACAATATTCCCTTTAATCCTCACAGCCACCTGCAAGGTGAGTATCACCCCCATTTCGTGGGGGAGGAAACAGGTTTAGAGAGGTTAGGGGACTTGACCCAGATCACACAGCTTCTCTGGGTGACCTCATGGGGCCTCCACCATCATCCTTCAACAAAAGGATCCTCTCTGAGCCCTGCTTTCAGTCAGGGCAATGACAGCCTTCTTCCTTCAGTGGAAAGGGGACCCTGAGACCAACCTAACTGTAACTCATCTGCCTCCCAGGCACCCGCAGTGCAGACTCAGATGTTCAATCCGGAGAGCCCCTTAGAGATCATTTTGTCCATTCTGCATATTACAGATGGGGTAACTGAGGCCCAGAAAGGAAGAGACTTGCTTGGAGTCCCACAGATGGCCCTAGAGGTGATTGGCCAGCCTCTTTTGAACAAGAGTCTCTCACTAGGGCTCTAGCCCAGCTGAGAAGTTGAGCAATGAGGGACAAGTGGGTTAGAGCACAGACCTGGCGGGGGGTGGTGGCTTGTGGGACAGGGGATGGCTTGGGGCTTCTTGGAGATCAGAGCCCAAATGCACTCAACCCCTTCATCCCACTCGGCTCACTTCAGACAGATGCCCCCTCTCAGGAACTGTACTGCCATCTGCCTGAAAAGTGTGCCAATAACTGAAAATTTTGGTGACTTTGAGGTGACTGCATCCCCTAGAGTTGTGCAGTGCACAATTTGTACAACTGTGAGTGGCTGCCCAGCCCTGAAAATGGAGTGAGTTCTCTGGCAACTCTTCCCACTTTTCTATCCCCTCTCTTCTTTCCCTTAACCCTTCCCACAGAGCCAGGGAGCAGGGGGCCATGTCCCACCAGGGTGGGAGAGGGAAGGAAGGACAGAGACAAGAGAGGAGGAAGGAGAGTAAGGCGGGCCGCAGAGGGAAAGGGTTGGACTCATTTCTGCTCTCAGAAACTGAAACCAAAAGTCCTGGCAGGAGTCAATGTGAAAGGCAGATCTGCAGCAAGATGCTAAGATTGCAAAGTGGCACTGAAAGAGCACAGCCTTCATAACTGACTGGTCAGAGACTCCCTAGCTGCAACCTTGGTGTCACCTAGACCAGACCTTGCCCTTCATGCTGACAAGAAGTGTGCAAGGCCAGAGGCTCTTTTCTCTGAGGATTCAAAAGGCCCCTCCAGAGATTACAGTACCTAGCACTGGGTTTAGGATCTTTGCTGAAAGGGGGAAGGGGCACTCCTCAAGCCATGGAGTCACCTAATGCCCCAAGACTGGGTGACCCTTAGCCTTGGCTGGTGTTAGTGTCTGTGTGGACATGCACACATCCACGAAGCGGGGGCAGCTGGCATCTCTGTGCCTGGAATAATGGGGACTTTGTTTCCCCGAGTCGAACTCAGGACATGTGAAGTCACATGGATTTTTGTGACCCATCTAGCCGTGAGAGGTTATTTAGATGCCACAATATTGGATTCTTTGGGGCTCTTGATGCTTTATTCCAACAGTGGGACGGAATATTTGAAACTTGGATTGTCTTTAAAAATTCAGGTTGTATGTTTACCATTTCTTATGACTTCTGTGATTCAATGAGCCAGTCCTGTATCAGGGACCCAGGTGTCACCCCTCCACAGAGGTTTCTGGATCCTTTATGTAGGGAGGGATACTGTTCCCAGAGTGCTGTGGCTCTTGGCTTCAGAATGGGCAGCCTCTTTTGGGCTTGTGTTTAATTAATCTTTGTATCTCCCATTATGACAGGAGCCTCCCCTCCCCTTGGGGGTTCTCAGAGTGTAAGCTCCTGGCTTCTCCATTTGTAAGCTGACACCTACTCTGTGCTGGCCTCACAGAGGCAGGGAAGAAGGTGACAAGTGCAGGGGCGGGCACAGGGGAATTGGGCTCCACCATTTCCCAGCCCTGTGGCCTTGGACAAGTTCCATTCCTCTCTGAGCCTCAGTTTCTTCATCTGGAGATGGGGACAACTTAAATAGCTGACTTTTCTTGGGCACATACTATGGGTCAGGCACTGTGTTAGGCAATATTATATGTAGTAACTTATTCAGAAAGTACTTACAAGGGCTTCCAATGTGCAAGGGACACCACGAGGTCAGCTGAGGAAGTGGGGGCTTGGAGAAGTTAGGTGACTCCCCAAGGTCAAGTGCAGGTGAGTGGCAGAGCTTGTGCCCCAGAACCCACTTTTCTAACCAACCCTCTGTACTAGATGGACCCCAGAGGGCCTGTGAGGATAGGCTTGCAGAGAGCTCAGCATGGAGCCAGCTTGGGGAAAGTGCGGAAGGGTGGTGCTGTTATCTGTGGAGCCCAGGCCCGGCTGTCCCAGAAGGTGCTCAGCCTGACTTCATGGGCTGGGGCAGGGCTTGGCCCAGCCAAGTGACCCCACGGGATGCTGTGGGAGGAGGTCCTCCAAGCCAGGATTTGGAAAAACCATGGCCAGCAGGAGGGGCAAAGGCTCAGGGCCCTGAGGAAGGGAGTTGGGCCACCCCTGAGCAGGACCTTTACTCTCCCCTCGCCTTGGATGCCCCCACTGAGGGCTGGATCCCGAGAGGAAGCCAGCCGAGTGAGTGATGGAAGAAGAAGCAGGTCACATTCAGTTCTGGCTGACCCCCAGACCCAGGTTGAAGAGCGTGGGTCCCTTAGAGGATAATTTGGCACTCAGCAGTGAATTTAAGAACATGTGTACCACATGGCTCAATGCAGCATTTGCACATCTGAGTGCATACCTAATAGAACTCTTACACACGCATACAAAGAGACACACACAAAGAAGCCTTTCTCCTTAACAGCAAAATCAAGGGAATAACCTGTGTGTGTACAAGTAGAGAAATGGATAAAAACATTCATATGTTAGGACATGATCTCAGGATGGAACATTATAAAGCAGAGAAACTGTGGATACATCTCAAAAATATAATGCTGCAAGAAGTAAAATGATCTATCTATACATCATCTTTTAATGTGTGGCAGTTAAAAAATACACCAAAAATAATACTCTTGGATTGTTTGTGAATGCATTCCTCTATGTGTAAAATGGAATAAAATGATAAATACTAAATGTATGGTATTGGTTGCCTCTGGAGTTGGAAGAAGAATAGGAATGTAGATGTTGGTAAAAGGAAAGGTTAGTCATATCTATAATAGCCATAGTATATAATAATAATAATCTCTTTAGATTAAAAAAATCTAGAAGCAAATATGAAGAAATGTCAACCATTATTAACTCTAGGTGTTGGATATATGATTGTTTGTAATTCTGTGTACATTATCTTCCTCAAAAAATAAAAAAAGTACCTTCTCTACATTAAAGAAAAAAAAAAAAAAAAAAAAAGAGCGTGGGTTTGGGAGTGCCCCAGAAAGCAGGTCACTGATATGGCAACTCAGTCAGCTCACTCACTGGGGCTGCTTCTGGGGATCCGGCTTAGCCTCCCTTCCCAGCGCCCCAGGGGCTGAATCCACGGCTGACCCTGAACCAGGGACATACAGAGAGATGGCCCTGAGCAGAGGGGGCTGCGGCTTGCTCAAGGACCCCTCCTGGCCAAGGCTGGCAGACCTCTAGGCCTGCCAGAGAGGAGATGGGTCTGCAGTGTACAGCCCCAGGGACTGGAGACACGCACGCAAGCATGCACGCACATCTGCAGCACTCAGAGGCCCAGGCTGGGTGGATGCAGAGAAGCCACAAGAAATCTAGTAGCCCAGCTAAATCCAACAGGCCAGAATCCTTGGAGCACCCTTGCCTCCTTTCTGTCACACCCCACCTCCAGTCATTAGCAAACCCTGTGGCTCATTCCTTCCCCACTGCCAACTGAGCCACCATTGTCTCTCCCCTGGGACTCTGCAATACCCCCCTCACTGGCCTCCCTCTTTCCACCCTTGGCCTCCATAATCTGTTCTCAATGCAGTAGCCAGAGTGATAACATTAAAGATCATATCACTCCTCAGACTGAAGCCCTGCAATGGCCCCCTTTCCCAACACATGCCGCTTCGATACCACTTCCTACTGCTCCCCTCACTCTGCTCTGGCCACTCTGGCCTTGCTTCAAAAAAGTCAAGCATACCATCCTATCTCCAGTCCTTTGCATGGGCAGTTCCCTCTGCCTAGGACACTCTTCCCCTGGATATCAGCATGGCCTGATACTCAGCCTGCTCAAATGTCACTGTATTTCTCAGCGTTTCAGCAGAATACAGCACTTAAGTTAGGATTATTCGAGGACTATCTGCAGAAGTGTGGATGGGATGTAAGGAAACCCCAAGGGAGAGTGCAGTGCAGCGTGGGGCACCTTTGCTATTCCCTGGCCTGAGCGGGAGGGAAAGAAGTGGTTGCTAGAATCGGAAAGGAGAGCTTGGGGGCGAGGGCCACCTGGCCAGAGCTGTGACCCCCCCAGGGAAGGGCCCTCCTCTCCTCTCCTTCCTGCCTCCCCTGCACAGGCTGAATCCGGCTGGAGGGCAAATGCACGTTCCCCAGTAACCTCTGCTCCTCTGCCCCCAACTCCCAAGTCCTCTTACTTGGCCCTGTTTTCTTCCAGGGTACTTCTCCTAACATATTTACATATTCACTCTGGTTATTTTTATTGTCTGTAAGCTCCAGGAGGGCAGGAATTTTGATCTCTTTTATCCTCTACTGTATCCCAAGAACACTGACTGGCACATAGTAGGCATCAATAAATAATCCCTGAATAAATGAATGCCCAGTCAGTCTCCCTAGGCACCTGGGGGAAGGCCTTTGGGTCCCTTGGGCCCTGCCTGGGGAAGGAGTGGGTGGAGAACGCTATTGTCTGGGGCTCCGGATCAGAGAGAAGCCGGTGGAGCCTGGCTGGGTTGGGAGGCAAGCCTGAAGGCCTGTGTTCAGAGCAGCCTCCCCTATCTCTGGTTCCCAGAGCAGATCCCTGCCTCTCCCCAATGTTGTGATGTTGAGACCAGAGGATTGTCCTTGGCAAAGGCATTACTGTGTTTGATCTCCTGAACAAGGCACCACTCTGTGAAATCTCCTACCTTGTCAATCAGCTCTCTGAGGGCACGTCTGGCCCCTCTCCTGGGCCTGCAAGGAATGTTTCTTTCAAGGAGGCCTGAGTTCACCCTGCAGTGGAGGTCTAGGAGTTATAGGCCTCCCCTGGCCAGGCCTCAGGTTCCCACGGACAGGGCTGTGGGGAGCCTGTGTGACCCCAGGGCTGCCCTTTGGGCTCTTGGGCTCTTTCTCAATAGGTACCCAGAGTGCTGGGGCTCCCCGAGATGGCACTGCCACCCCCTTATTAAACCTCGATGTCCTGTGGAAGAGAAGATTCAAAACAAGGTGACTTCCAGCCCTGCCCTCCAATTGTAAAGTTGTGCGTTTTCTTTACGGGGTCTGTCAACTGAAAGCTATTTCAATCCAAGCACCAACAGGTTTGGAGAGGAAGCCTCGGAAAGTGATATTAATCTTCTTCTGGAAAAATAAACATTTGAAACTAGCAGGAAAATTCTGAAAAAGGAAAGGAACGCTCCACATAAAACTCAGAAGTCTTAAAGTAAAAGATTGATAAATTGAACATGTGAAAACATTGAAAAACCTGAATGGAGAAAATTATAAAAGAACAAAGTCAAAAGGCTATAAAAACTATTTATAACACAATGTCAGATAAAGAGCTAATCTCCTTAATATACACATTTCAGAAACCAATATAAAAAAAAAACAACCAAATTTAAAAATGGGCAAAGTATGTAAACAGACAATTCACAAGGAAAGAAAAAATTTTAATGAACAGTTATTACCTGAAAAGATACCCATCTTCACTCATAATTAAAGAAATGCATAATGAAACAGCAATTAAATATACCATTTTCAACTGCCAGATTGGCACCAATTAAAATGTTTTACAATGGATAGTGTCAGTGAGGGTGTGGGGAAAGTCAGACTTGGACATTTTTGGTGGAAATGTAAATTGACCAACATTTTGGAGGGCAATTTGGAAATAGCTACTGTGGTGAAGTAAAGGTATCCACAAATTCTTTGACACTTCTCCCACAGAGAGATGGGGTCTAGGTCCCTTTCCCTTGAACTTGGGCTAGTCTCTGAGTTCTCTGACTAATAACCCTAAATCCAAGTGTATCCCCTTAACTTGTCCAGTGGGTTCCACTTCTTACCTCTTACTTAAACTGTGATTACCTGACATCACCTGCTCTTATGAATGTCAAACCATGTGGCAAAGCCCTGGAGGATATGACACCATGTGGAGAGAGAGGTCAAGGAGCACTGAGCCTCAGTTATGTAAGTGATGAAACCAGCACGGAAGAGAATCAAAGATGAGCCATCCAACTGAGCCCTTTCTGACCTACAAAATCATGAGTAAAATAAAATGGTGGCATTAAACACTGAGTTTTGGGGTAGTTTGTTATACAGCCATAGGCATCTGGAACAGCATCCAGATTTAAATTTATCCTTTGACCCACACTTCTATGAATCTAACCTACTGAGATGTTTGCACAAGTGCACAAAAACACCCGACTGAAGAAATTCATCGCAGCATTGTTTGTGATAGCACGGGACTGGAAAAATCTATCTGCCCATCATTAGGGGAATGGCTAAATTAATTCTAATATATCTAGTTATATACTGTGCCTGCTGAAATCCTGAGACAAGAAAAAGCCTCATTCATGGTCCTGTGAGCCTCGGGTGACATAACAGAATAGTTAAGAGCATAGATTCTGGAGCCATAGACCCTGGCTCTGCCATTTATGATCTGTGTGACTTTGGGAAAATTGTTTAATCTCTCTACACCACATTGTCCTCATCTGTAAAATGGGGATGATAATCATAGTACCTACTTCATATGGCTGTGGTGAGAAATAAGCGAGTTAAAATGACAAGCCTGGTATGTATCTATGCTATATGTACTTTGAAGATGCAAAGAACTTGGAATTTAACTTGGGTTGGACAAGACTGTCAATATCCTAAAGGGATTGCATAGCAAAGGATCTGCCAGATTGCCAACATAGGACAGGGAAGGGAGAGTCAACAAATAAAGGCTTGAAGGCAGTGGTGGGAGAATGTTTTTCAAGAAATGGACTCATCCTGGGACTTCCCTGGTGGTGCAGTGGTTAAGAATCCGCCTGCCAATGCAGGAGACACAGGTTTGATCCCTGGTCTGGGAAGATCCCACAAGCCGCGGAGCGACTAAGCCCGTGCGCCACAACTACCGAACCTGTGCTCTAGAGCCCTTGAGCCACAACTACTGAGCCCGCATGCCACAACTACTGAAGCCCTCGCACCTAGAGCCTGTGCGCCGCGACAAGAGAAGCCACCGCAATGAGAAGCTCGCGCACCGCAATGAAGAGTAGCCCCCGCTCGCCACAACTAGAGAAAGCCTGCGCGCAGCAGCAAAGACCCAACACAGCCAAAAATAAATAAATAAAATTTAAAAAAAAAGAAATGGATTCATCCTGTACTTTCTATTCTGCATCTTGCTATCTTTCAGAGATTCTCCCTACCTCAGTACTCATAGACTCACTCAGTTCTTTTCAACAACTGCTCAGCATTCCATTGAATGGCTGCACCTCAATTTATTTCACCATCCTCTATTGATGGACTCTTGGGTTGGTTCCAGTTCTTTGCTATCGTTACAGACAATACTGCAGCAGACATCCTTGCACATTTATCTCTGCCCTCTCACTGCTATTACTTTTGTGGTGTAGATTCTTACAAACGGATGTGTTGAGCATAAAGTCTATGTACATTTTAAAAAATTCTGATAACTCCTGGCAAATTGTTTCACTATCTGGTCCCAGTTTCCCTCCACTGCTTTTGTTTCCATACCTTTACTGTCTGTTTTCACATGTTTGTTTTTTTAGGTGAACTTTAGTATCGTTTTGCCAAGTATTATCAGGCCTTGTTTTCGAATGAGTTTAGGGATGAATCAGCCACCGTGCACGCCTTGAAAAGTTCACCGTCTGGCAGGGAATGGAGTGGAGAGAGCAGTGTAGTGGGGGATGATAACTGCAAACAGTTATTTCCATCAAGGCCAGGGCTGGCACCAAAGGCTGGACCATGGGCTCTGGGAACCCTCAAGAAAGAGTAGCATTTTGGATCTAGGGCAATCAGGGAAGCCCCCACTGAGAAGGTGTCCTGCCTACCCTTTGCCCTGGTTACAGAGCACTTTTAGAACACTGACTCATTAAATTCTCACAATAGCCCTTTGCATTAAGTAGTAGTATTATCTCCACCTTTCAGATGAGGAAACTGAGTCCTGGAGAATGAAGGTCTTGCCCAACTCCATCCTCCCAGCTCTTAAATGCCTTTCCATTTCTCTTTGCTGTGCTTCCCCCATCACCTCTACCCCCAGCCTCCTGCCCCACATCCTGTGCCATGCTGGCTGGGCTGACAGAGCCCTGGGCTGTGGGCACTTGCCTATGGACTCTGCCCAGGGCTGGGTGTCCTCCTTCCAGAGGCCTGGAATCCAGACCCCACTGTCCCACTTTCAGAGCAGGCTGGCCCCTGCCACTGCTCAGGGGCCCAGACCACATGAAGCTGCCTCATTTCCCAACCCAGAAATGCCAGGTCATCCTACCCCATCCCTTCTCCAGGCAAACACCTCCTTCAGAAATTAGGCCTTCAGAAGTTCTTTTGGGTTAAGCATTTGCCACATTCTACATTTTTCTAAATGCACATCACTCTGACAGGAACCCACAGTAATTCCCAAAAGTTCTGTGTGAATAAAGTCATTCTATCTTTTCCCTCAGATTAAGAAAGGCCTGAGGCGCTCTGACAGGTCCTTGTGAAGTGGGAAATAAGGGGAGTGGGAATTAAACTGGCAGTTAACCCCACATTACTAACATCTCCGCCGCAACTCTTTCTCCCTCACCCCGGCCTCACCCAAGTCCTTAGCCCGGCGTTCAAGGACCTTCCCTGGAAATTCTGGGGAAAGCCTCATAAAGCAGAGCAGCAGGAAGCCCGGAGTGGAGGACCATGCAGGGAGAGCCTCCTCCTTCACCGGAGGACATAGCCAACCTCAGGTCAGACTACAGCCTGTGTCCATCAGCCTCTCTGGTGATGGGAACAGATTACGTATGCGCACACTGGAGGGAATTACGGTATTTCCCGACTGCGGCTCTTTGCCGGCTCTGGCTCCCCAGTGTGTCCAAAACAGGAACTGCAGTCGAGCCAAACCGGCTCCGCCCACTCCCGGCGGAGTTCCGGGAGGAGGCGCCGCTTTTGGAAGCCACGCGTGAGGTAACTCTCTCGTCCGTCTCCTGTGTACAGGGGGACTTGCTTGCGCTGTTTTATGAGGTTTTCCCCCAAATAGCTTTCCTTCCTGACGACAGAGCTGCCCCCTAGAGTTGGGGTGCTCAGCGGAAGCTGGCCCGAAAGACGTCCTCGGGCCTCATCTGCAGCCGCTCCCGCGGCCCCGCCCGGGACCAGCACTGGCTGCGGCGCCTTGGGGTACACTGAGTTCGCCTTTGGAGAAGCCCAGTCTGAACTCTTCAGTTGCTTGCAGTGTGTCTCTGGGCGAGTCATTAACCTTTCTGAACTTCACCTGTCTCCTCTGTAAAATGGAGCTTAGATTTACTAGCACTTGGGTTGTAAGGTGACTCAATGGGATGATCCAGGTGGCAGGTGGAGAGCAAAATAGTAATCGCCACCATAATGGGACACTCACTGTGTGCAAGGGACTGCTCTAGGCATTTTGAAATGGCCCTGTAAAAAGTTATCATCCACAGATGAAGACATTGAGGGAAGAAACTGAGATTTAGTGATTTTCCCAGAGTCAGACATCTAGAGAGGCAGAGCTGGGACTGGACTCAGGTAGACATGGGTACACAAGTGCTGGGGGTGTGGGTGGTGGTCCAAGGTTTGTGAGTTTAGGGGGGTGCTCAGAGGCCTGAAAAATATCCAGCTCTGCCTCCCTTTGTGTCGTTAATCAATGCTTTCTTATAATGAACTATTCATGCCTTCTTAATATAATGCTTCAGTGGGCAGGGACCTAAAAGACCATCCATGCCTATTTCCTTATGAAGAGCCAGGGAGAGACTTGTCCAGGGTCACATGGCCCGGCAGCTCAGAACTAGACTGGAGCTCAGTTCTGTCCCTGTGTCCTGCTCCTCCACCCATCCTCCTGCTTTTGGGGCAGCAATTCTAGGAGAGGGGGAATGCTCCTTCCCACCCACAATCAAACTGCCCACTCAGTATAGGCTCCTCTCCAGGGGCTGCCCACTGGCCAGTCCTGTCCCCACTTGCCAGGACCTTCTGCCACTCCCTTCTTCTCCCTCCTGCACACACTCTGGGCCTCTCTCCCCTCACAGGGGTAGTGCTCTAAGCAAAGAGGAAACCAGTGCAGCCTCTGGCTCCCAAGGGCTGGCACAAGATCAGCCAATATTTTACCACTGTGTGTGCTTGTGTGCGTGTGTGTGCACTTGTTGTTAGAAAGGGGCTAACCTAATATATATAGCAAGTGACTGACAGTGGCATCTTTGGGTAGATGAATTGTGGGTATTTTTTTCCTTGTTTGCGTTTTAAATTTTCTTTAGTAATAAACATTATTAATAAGACAAGAAATAAAAGTTGCTCTAAAATGCTGTTAAGAAAAAGGCCGGGACTTCCCTGGTGGCGCAGTGGTTAAGAATCCGCCTGCCAATGCAGGGGACACGAGTTCAAGCCCCGGTCCGGGAAGATCCCACATGCAGCGGAGCAAGCCTGTGCGCAGCAACGAAGACCCAACGCAGCCAAAAGTAAATAAAAATTTGAAGAAAAGAAAAAGGCCAACAATCATAAAGAAAAATGAGCTAGAGGTAAGAACAGATTGTTCGCCGAAAAAAAATGTTTCTTAAACATAGAAAAAGACTTTGCTCATAATGATAGAAATGCAAATTAAAATTACACTGAGTTAGCATTTCTTACCGATCAGATTGGCAAAAATCCAAGTTGGACAAGTTCTGTTGGGAAGGCTGTGAGGAAACACTCTCATACATTGCTGATGGGAGTGCAAAATAGTATAGATCCTATGTAGGGCATCTGGCAATAGTTGGCAAAATCGTGTGTGTAGTGTGTATTGACCCTTTGACCCAGAAATCCACTTCTAAGAATAGATCCTTTAGGTGCACTGGTTAAAAAAATACCAAATGATGCTCGCAAGAGGCTACTCACCATAACGCTATTGTAATAGCAAAAGACTGGAAACAGGGCAAACATCCATCAGCAGGAACTGGTTGAATAAGCCACATGCTGGAGGACTCTGAGGCTGCAAAAGGAATAAGAAAGAGCTTGTACTACTGCAGAGAGATGGCTGAGGTGAGCTGTTCGGTAAATAAAGCAAGGTAGGTGTCCACAACAGGCAAATCTGTAGAGACAGAAAGTAGATTAGTGGTTGCCTGGGGCTATGGGGGCATGGGAATACTGGGGAGGGGAAGGAAAACTGTAGGGTATGCAGGTATGGGGTTTCTTTTTTTGGGTGATGAAAATGTTCTAAAATTTACTGGTGATGATTACACATGAAAACCATTGCATTGTACACTTAAATGAGTGAATTGTACAATATGTAGCTTATATCTCCATAAAGCTGTTACTAAAAAAAGGCAATGTGAGAAAAGTGTGTATAGTATGCTGCTGTAGGAAAGGGAGAAAAAATTATATACATATGATTGAGTTAAACAATATAAGGGTAAGCAACAACAACAAAAAAGGTTGTTGTATCAGTCAGGTGTCAGTCGGGATTCAGTTGGGGAACAGAATCACTTTGAGGTTGTGGTATGGAGGCTTTTTTTAAAAAATTAGTTAATTTATTTATTTGGGCTGCGCTGGATCTTCGTTGCTGCGCACGGGCTTTCTGTAGTTGCGGTGAGCGGGGGCTACTCTTCGTTGCGGAGCGCGGGCTTCTCGTTGCGGTGGCTTCTCTTGTTGTGGAACACGGGCTGTAGGCGTGCATGCTTCAGTAGTTGCAGTGAGTGGGCTCAGTAGTTGTGGCTCACGGGCTCCAGAGCGCAGGCTCAGTAGTTGTGGCGTATGGGCTTAGTTGCCGCACGGCATGTGGGATCTTCCCGGACCAGGGCTTGAACCCATCTCCCCTGTATTAGCAGGCAGATTCTTAACCACTGGACCACCAGGGAAGTCCGGGATGGAGGGTTTTTGATGGTAATTCGCTTTGCACAATTGTGGAAGGAGCTGGGGAGGACAGAGACCAGAAGGAGAGTAAGAGCGTCAGAGGAGGCACTAGCCACTCTGAGAAACCAAGTTGGTCCAGCTGTGAAATGCAACCACAGGCGAAGCTGCAGGAGGTCTGTGGGAAGCTGTTTCCTCTGTGTAGAGGATGCCACTGGGTCTGCTGCTGAGCATCTGTGGTGGCAGGAGGCCGCTATTGGTCAACTGTGTCATCAGCTGGGAATAAAAGCTGGATACGGAGTGAAGGAGAGAGAGAACAAGGTGGAAGCTGCAGGTCTTAGACAACTGACTATGACAACCTTCAGAGACTTGACTTTGAAACTTGTAAACATTTTACATAATTCTAAAACAAAATTAATGTTAAAAAATATCTGAAGAGTCACTGCTGTATGTTATATATCCTAAGACTTCTCATCACATGGAAAAAATTTTGTTTTCTATTTCTTTAATGTTGTATCTCCTTGAGATGATGGATGTTCACTAAACTTATTATGGTGATCACTTCATAATGTACGTAAGTCACATCATTATGCCATACACCTTAAACCTACACAGTGCTGTATGTCAATTATAGCACAATTATACGTCAATAAAACGAAGGAAAAAAAATCTAAAAAGCAAAATGAAACAAACCTATGCCTGTTGAGTTAGTAGCATAATCACATAGAGGAACTATTCCAAGTGGCTTTATTTTATTTTATTTTTTTTAAATTTTATTTATTTATTTATTTATTTATTTATTTTGGCTGTGTTGGGTCTTCGTTGCTGGGCGCGGGCTTTCTCTAGTTGTGGCGAGCGGGGGCTACTCTTCGTTGCGGTGCGCGGGCTTCTCATTGCAGTGGCTTCTCTCATTGTGGAGCACGGGCTCTAGGCGCGTGGGCTTCAGTAGTTGTGGCATGCGGGCTCAGTAGTTGTGGCTCACGGGCTCTAGAGCACAGGCTCAATAGTTGTGGCACACGAGCTTAGTTGCTCCACGGCATGTGGGATCTTCCCGGACCAGGGATCGAACCCGTGTCCCCTGCATTGGCAGGCGGATTCTCAACCACTGCACCACCGGGGAAGCCCCCAAGTGGCTTTAAAACAGTAGTGTGACTATACAGTTATCCCTCGGTATCCTGGAAGAATTGGTTCCAGGACCTCTGATACCAAAATCTGCAGATGCTCAAGTTCCTTATAGAGTGGCATAGTGAAACAGGAGGGAAGGGGGCAGGGCACAACCTTTAAAAGAATGACATAGCCATAGGACATGAGAAAAACTTGTTAGAACCGATTAGGTCCAAGATGGCAGAAGATTCAACTTCCAGTGGACCTTGAGCCTCATTATATGCTCCTTGTAATACGTTAGCATCTAAATAACATACCCACCAGTGCCATGACAGTTCTGAGGCTAACCATAAAAGGCCAAAAAGTGGGCAGTGGTCCAATTTCTGGAAATCCCTGCCCCTTCCTCAAAACAGTTGTAATAATCCCCCCACTCATTAGCCTATGAAATTACCCAGTCCATAAAAGCTAACCACGCCATATTTCAGGGCCTCTTGCCTTCTGAGATAGCCCACGCTGTCTGTGGAGTGTGTCTCTCTAAATAAATCCACTTCTTATCTATCCCTTTGTCTCTCACTGAATTCTTTCTGCGAGGAGACATCAAGAAGCTGAGCTTCATTAAGTCCTGAAACCAGGTGTGTGATCTCAATTAAAAGACCGTGGGTACAAGTCCCAGTCTGGGTTTTGGTAGGGTTCGAGTCCAGGTGCGTGGGTTCAAGTCCCAATATGAGTTGCACGGTTTCAATAGTATTTGCATATAGCCTACCCACATCCTCCCACATACTTTAAATCATCTCTAGATTACTTGTAATACCTAATACAATGTAATGCTATGTAGATAGTTGCCAGTATGCAGCAAATTCAAGTTTTCTTTTTTGAAACTTTCTGGAATTTTTTTCCAAATATTTTCAATCTGGGGCTGATTGAATCCTTGGATGCAGGTCTTGCAGATATGAGGGCCAACTGTATGCCCCTAGTGGGATATATCCAAACGACCAGACAAACTTTAAAAACAGTTTTCAGGAATCATGTTATTGGTTATTATGTTGAAATTGTTATTCTGAGACTGCTGTGAGTAGATTATAGGGTAAAGTGAATGCAGGATTTCCAACATGGGAGAAGGAAAACACAGATGTAATTTTGATGATGTTAGGTAAAACCCTGTTGTCTTGAATTTGAGTTGATAGTCATGAGTATGATGAACTCATGATGCATTTTATCAGAAGAAAAACAAATGAACAGACATTTCCTAGCTCTATCCACTGAAAGGTCCTAGAAATAAGACCAACCCAATTGCAGTTATCATTCCTATGTTTACCAATGTATTATAAAAGGATATATAGCCCAGGAACAGCCAGAGGGAAGAGATGCACAGGGCAAGTATGGGAAGAGGGTGTGGAGCTTCTCTGTCCACTCCGGGTCGTTGCTCTCCTGGAATCTCCACGTGTTCACCAACCTGGAAGCTCTCCGAATGCCCTCCTTTTGGACTTTTATGGAGGCTTTATTACATAGGAATGATTGATGAAATAATTGACCACTGTTGACTGATTCAAACTCCAGCCCCTCTCCCCTCCTCAGAGGTAGGGGAGGGAAGAGGACTGAAAGTTCCCACTGTCTAATCTCAGTTGGTTCCCCAGGCAACCAGACCCCAATCTTAGGTCACCTAGAGGCTTCCCAAATCACCTCACTAGCATAACAAAAGACCCCTTTCTAACTCATCACACGTGGGAGATTCCTAGAGTTTTAGGAGCTCTGCTCCAGGAACAGGGACAAAGACCAAATATATATTTCTTATTATGAATCACAATATCAGAGTGGTTTAAAAAATGGATTTAGGTAATCATCAACGGCCGCTAACATCACACAAAAAGGGACAAGACGTTGTGTATTTTCTGATGGAAATACACACCACTTCTATGAAAGGAGCCTCTCCAAAACTCCGTTTACAAAGCTTTGATCAATCTACCAGTTTGTAGGAAACACAGGAGACAGAGGAACGTGTTAAATGACATCCTAGGGAGGTCATCAGCAAAACAGAGACTGTGGGAATCTCTACAGGATATACGACCCAGTACAGTGAATCAACAAATAAATTGTGAGAGGGAGGGAGGCAGGGTGGGAAGGAGAGAGAAAGAGAGGGCGGGAGAGGGAGGGAGAGGGAGTGGAGTGGAACTTGTAGACTAAGAGACAAATCAGCCAATTTCAGTGTATGGAGCTTGTTGGAATTCTGATTTGAATAAACTATAGTAATTGGAGAAAGTTGAACACCGACTGAATAGTTGATGATATTAAGGAATTACTGTTAATTTTTAGGTGTGAAAATGGTATTTTGGTTATGTTTTAAAATGAGGCTTTACTTATAGAGGTACTCACATTTATGGATAAAATGGTATTTATGAATCTGCTTCAAAATGATTCAGGAGGAGGAGAAAGTTAGCCATGGATTGTTAATTGTTGAAACTGGATGATAGATAGGTATGTGGGATTCATTATATTATTCTCTCTATCTTTGAGTATATTTAAAAATTTCCGTAGTATTTACAAGATTCATATCTCTTAGATAAGATAAATATGGCAAAATATTAATATGTGGTACTATTCTTTCAACTTTTGTGTAGGTTTAAATTTTTCTAAACAAAACATTAGGAGAAAAGAAATAGTTGCTTTGTCTTGATCCTTTTGCCCCAGCAGGAGTCCTCACAGCCCAGACCTTGCACCCCCAGGGGCGCTTCTGAACAGTCCTTTGGGCTTGGAAGAAGTCTTCTGGTCACAGGCTACCACCTGGAGCAGCCCCCAGACCCAGCAAGGTCAGAGCTAGGAATAAAATCCAGGCGTTTCTGGGCTCCTCCCAAATGTTGCCTGGGGCACCTGGAACTTCAGACCTTCACGTTCAGGGCTCCCATCAACTTATAGAGTCCTGTACCGTTGAGACTTGCCGTCCACTGTCCCTCCCTGTGATTTAATGGTGAACAAAAGTGCTTAAAGGGAAGTAGGGGAGGTAGATAACAAGCCAGTAAACAAACATTCACGTGACATATTCAAAAGTATTAAGCTAGGAGTCTTTACAGCCTCTGAAGGAGGAGACTGCTTGGGGGCACCCCAAAGGGCTGTTGGGGCAACGGAGGAGGTCCCAGTGGCAGGAAGAGGTGAGCAGACAAAACTGTTCTATATGAAAAGCAAGGCTGCGCAGAGAACATTTGGATGTTACAAAGAGTCTGGTTAAGGAGAAGAGCAGCGGAGGAGATTTGGAAGAAGTGGGAGCCCTACTGGGATGAGTGGACCTTTGGGGAAAGAGATGTTGAAATACGGTTTTTAGGACATTTTTCTGTGTCTGAACTTCCCTGAAATCCTTGCCACTTGTGTATTGGTTTGATATGATTTCAAACCCCCTTGTTTATGACTTAAGCGCAGCTGTTTTAATCTACTTGTTTGTGTCAAAGACAAAAAAAGTTGTTTTTAGAAGTAAAGTTGTTTTGATAGGAGTGAAGTAAGCTGTGTTAGGATGTCTTCATCTCATCTGTTGCTGTTGATAAGCACTTAGTAGCTCAGCTGCTGAGAGGCCCCGGTGGGGGCTTATCAATAAGAATGTGTGGAGAAGCCACTATGGCAAGGGGCATTTAAACTATAAATACCGAGAGTTTTGGGGGGGCATGTATGAGAGTTTCGGTCTGGGCAAAGCTATCTTTTGCTGATCTAGCTCTCCAAAGATCTTGGGGCATTAGCTCCTGCCCTGGTAAAGACTACTCCTTTATCAGCGGTGGTGACAAACCATGCAGCCTAGAAGGACACCTGCCTTCCAGATAATACAGGTGCCATTGTTGCCTAGCAACAGGCTCTAGAAACAAGGGACTTTTATTTTTGCGTTGATAGCTGAATGTAGCTGTCTGTTGGCAAAGATGTCTCTCCTGAGAAACCAAAACTGGTAGAAAAGATACACCTCAATTGAATTTGGGCTTTGTTCTCTACATCTGCCCCTGTCTGGAACAGTAGTGTAATTAATCTATCGTTTGTTTGGAGTATGTTATTTCTTTATTGGCTTTTTTTTGGTAAACATCTTTGTTGGAGTATAATTGCTTTGCAATGGTGTGTTACTTTCTGCTTTATAACAAAGTGAATCAGCTATACATATACATATATCCCCATATCTCCTCCCTCTTGCGTCTCCCTCCTGCCCTCCCTATCCACCCCTCTAGGTGGTCACAAAGCACCGAGCTGATCTCCCTGTGCTATGCGGCTGCTTCCCACTAGCTATCTATTTTACATTTGGTAGTGTATATAATTCCATGACACTCTCTCACTTAGTCCCAGCTTACCCTTCACCCTCCCTGTGTCCTCAAGTCCATTCTCTACATCTGTGTCTTTATTCCTGTCCTGCCCCTAGGTTCTTCATAAACATTTTTTTTTTTTTTAGATTCCATATATATGTGTTAGTGTATGGTATTTGTTTTTCTCTTTTGGACTTACTTCACTCTGTATGAGAGACTCTAGGTCCATCCACCTCACTACAAATAACTCAATTTCGTTTCTTTTTATGGCTGAGTAATATTCCATTGTATATATGTGCCACATATTCTTTATCCATTCATCTGTCAGTGGACACTTAGGTTGCTTCCATGTCCTGGCTATTGTAAATAGAGCTGCAATGAACATTGTGGTACCTGACTCTCTTTGAATTATGGTTTTCTCAGGGTATATGCCCAGTAGTGGGATCGCTGGGTTGTATGGTAGTTCTATTTTTAGTTTTTTAAGGAACCTCCATACTGTTCTCCATAGTGACTCTATCAATTTACATTCCCACCAACAGTGCAAGAGGGTTCCCTTTTCTCCACACCCTCTCCAGCATTTGTTGTTTGTAGATTTTTTGGTGATGGCCATTCTGATAGGTGTGAGATGGTACCTCATTGTAGTTTTGATTTGCATTTCTCTAATAATAAGTGAAGTTGAGCATTCTTTCATGTGTGTGTTGGCTATCTGTTGTATATCTTCTTTGGAGAAATATCTTTTCAGGTCTTCTGCCCATTTTTGGATTGGGTTGTTTGTTTTTTTGATATTGAGCTGCATGAGCTGCTTGTAAATTTTGGAGATTAATCCTTTGTCAGTTGCTTCATTTGCAAGTATTTTCTCCCATTCTGAGGGTTGTCTTTTCGCCTTGTTTATGGTTTCCTTTGCTGTGCAAAAGTTTTAAGTTTCATTAGGTCCCATTTGTTTATTTTTGTTTTTATTTCCATGTGTCTAGGAGGTGGGTCAAAAAGGATCTTGCTGTGATTTATGTCATAGAGTGTTCTGCCTATGTTTTCCTCTAAGAGTTTTATAGTGTCTGGCCTTACATTTAGGTCTTTAATCCATTTTGAGTTTATATTTGTGTATGGTGTTAGGGAGTGTTCTAATTTCATTCTTTTACATGTAGCTGTCCAGTTTCCCACACCACTTATTGAAGAGGCTGTCTTTTCTATTATATACTCTTGCCTCCTTTATCAAAGATAAGGTGACCATATGTGCATGGGTTTATCTCTGGGCTTTCTATCCTGTTCCATTGATCTATATTTCTGTTTTTGTGCCAGTACCATATTGTCTTGATGACTGTAGCTTTGTAGTATAGTCTGAAGTCAGGGAGCCTGATTCCTCTAGCTCTGTTTTTCTTTCTCGGGATTGCTTTGGCTTTTCGGGGTCTTTTGTGTCTCCATACAAATTTTAAGATTTTTTGTTCTAGTTCTGTAGAAAATTGCACTGAATCCCTATCAAATTAGGGATTAGCAATTTGTAGATTGCTTTGGGTAGTATAGTCATTTTCACAATATTGATTCTTCCAATCCAAGAACATGGTGTATCTCTCCATGTGTTTGTATCATCTTTAATTTCTTTCATCAGTGTCTTATAGTTTTCTGCATACAGATCTTTTGTCTCCTTAGGTAGGTTTATTCCTAGGTGTTTTATTCTTTTTGTTGCAATGGTAAATGGGAGTGTTTCCTTAATTTCTCTTTCAGCTTTTTCATCATTAGTGTATAGGAATGCAAGAGATTTCCGTGCATTACTTTTGTATCCTGCTACTTTACCAAATTCATTGATTAGCTCTAGTAGTTTTCTGGTAGCATCTTTAGGATTCTCTATGTATAGTATCAGGTCATCTGGAAACAGTGACAGCTTTACTTTTCCGATTTGGATTCCTTTAATTTCTTTTTCTTCTCTGATTGCTGTGGCTAACACTTTCAAAACTATGTTGAATAATAGTGGTGAGAGTAGGCAACCTTGTCTTGTTCCTGATCTTAGAGGAAATGGTTTCAGTTTTTCACCATTGAGAACGATGTTGGCTGTTGGTTTGTCATACATGGTGTTTATTATGTTGAGGTAAGTTCCCTCAAGTTCCAGAAAGTATGCCTACTTTCTGGAGGGTTTTTGTCATAAATGGGTGTTGAATTTTGTCAAAAGCTTTTTCTGCATCTATTGAGATGATCATATGGTTTTTATCCTTCAATTTGTTAATATGGTATATCACATTGATTGATTTGCATATATTGAAGAATCCTTGCATCCCTGGGATAAACCCCACTTGATCATAGTGTATGATCCTTTTAATGTGCTGTTGGATTCTGTTTGCTAGTATTTTGTTGAGGATTTTTGCATCTATGTTCATCAGTGATATTGGCCTGTAGTTTTCTTTCTTTGTGACATCTTTGTCTGGTTTTGGTATCAGGGTGATGGTGGCCTCGTAGAATGAGTTTGGGAGTGTTCCTCCCTCTGCTATATTTTGGAAGACTTTGAGAAGGATAGGTGTTAGCTCTTCTCTAAATGTTTGATAGCATTCACCTGTAAAGCCATCTGGTCCTGGGCTTTTGTTTGTTGGAAGATTTTTAATCACAGTCTCAATTTCAGTGCTTGTGATTGGTCTGTTCATATTTTCTAGTTCTTCCTGGTTAGTCTCAGAAGGTTGTGTTTTTCTAAGAATGTGTCCATTTCTTCCAGGTTGTCCATTTTATTGGCATATAGTTGCTTGTAGTAATCTCTCATGATCTTTTGTATTTCTGCAGTGTCAGTTGTTACTTCTCCTTTTTCATTTCTAATTCTATTGACTTGAGTCTTCTCCCTTTTTTTCTTGATGAGTCTGGCTGATGGCTTATCAATTTTTTTTATCTTCTCAAAGAACCAGCTTTTAGTTTTATTGATCTTTGCTATTGTTTCCTTTGTTTCTTTTTCATTTATTTCTGATCTGATCTTTATGATTTCTTTCCTTCCGCTAACTTTCGGGTTTTTTTGTTCTTCTTTCTCTAATTGCTTTAGGTATAAGGTTAAGTTTTTTATTTGAGATGTTTCTTGTTTCTTGAGGTAGGATTGTATTGCTATAAACTTCCCTCTTAGAACTGCTTTTGTTGCATCCCATAGGTTTTGGGTCGTCGTGTTTTCATTGTCATTTGTTTCTAGGTATTTTTTGATTTCCTCTTTGATTTCTTCAGTGATGCCTTGGTTATTAAGTAGTGTATTGTTTAGCCTCCATGTATTTGTATATTTTTCAGATTTTTCCCTCTAATTGATATCCAGTCTCATAGCGTTGTGGTCAGAAAAGATACTTGATACGATTTCAATTTTCTTAAGTTTACCGAGGCTTGATTTGTGACCCAAGATATGATCTATCCTGGAGAATGTTCCAAGAGCACTTGAGAAGAAAGTGTATTCTGTTGTTTTGGGGTAGAATGTCCTCTAAATATCAATTAAGTCCATCTTGTTTAATGTATCATTTAAAGCTTGTGTTTCCTTATTTATTTTCATTTTGGATGATCTGTCCATTGGTGAAAGTGGGGTGTTAAAGTCCCCTACTATGATTGTGTTACTGTCGATTTCCCCTTTTATGGCTGTTAGCATTTGCCTTATGTATTGAGGTGCTCCTATGTTGGGTGCATAAATATTTACAATTGTTATATCTTCTTGGATTGATCCCTTGATCATTATGTAGTGTCCTTCTTTGTCTCTTGTAATAGTCTTTATTTTAAAGTCTATTTTGTCTGATATGAGAATTACTGCTCCAGCTTTCTTTTGATTTCCATTTGCATGGAATATCTTTTTCCATCCCCTCATTTTCAGTCTGTGTGTGTCCTTAGGTCTGAAGTGGGTCTCTTGTAGACAGCATATATACGGGCCTTGTTTTTGTATCCATTCAGCCAGTCTATGTCTTTTGGTTGGAGCATTTAATCCATTTACATTTAAGGTAGTTATTGATATGTATGTTCCTATTACCATTTTCTTAATTGTTTTGGGTTTGTTATTGTAGGTCTTTTCCTTCTCTTGTGTTTCCTGCCTAGAGAAGTTCCTTTAGCATTTGTTTTTAAAGCTGGTTTGGTGGTGCTGAATTCTCCTAGCTTTTGCTTGTCTGTAAAGGTTTTAATTTCTCCATAGAATCTGAATGAGACCCTTGCTGGGTAGAGTAATCTTGGTTGTAGGTTTTTCCCTTTCATCACTTTAAATACGTCCTGCCACTCCCTTCTGGCTTGCAGAGTTTCTGCTGAAAGATCAGCTGTTAACCTTATGGGGATCCCTTGTGTGTTATTTGTTGTTTTTCCCTTGCTGCTTTTAATATTTTTTCTTTGTATTTAATTTTTGATAGTTTGATTAATATGTGTCTTGGCGTGTTTCTCCTTGGATTTATCCTGTATGGGACTCTCTGTGCTTCCTGGACTTGATTGACTATTTCCTTTCCCATAGTAGGGAAATTTTCAACTATAATCTTTTCAAATATTTTCTCAGTCCGTTTCTTTCTCTCTTCCTCTTCTGGGACCCCTATAGTTCAAATGTTGGTGTGTTTAATGTTGTCCCAGAGGTCTCTGAGACGGTCCTCAATTCTTTCATTTTTTTTCTTTATTCTGCTTTGCAGTAGTTATTTCCACTGTTTTATCTTCCAGGTCACTTATCCGTTCTTCTGCCTCAGTTATTCTGCTATTGATTCCTTCTAGAATTTTTAATTTCATTTATTGTGTTGTTCATCATTGTTTGCTCTTTAATTCTTCTAGGTCCTTGTTAAACGTTTTTTGTATTTTCTCCATTGTATTTCCAAGATTTTGGATCATCTTTACTATCATTATTCTGAATTCTTTTTCAGGTAGACTGCCTATTTCCTCTTCATTTGTTTGGTCTGGTGAGTTTTTACCTTACTCTTTCATCTGCTGTTTGTTTCTCTGTCTTCGCATTTTGCTTAACTTACTGTGTTTAGGGTCTCCTTTTCGCAGGCTGCAAGTTTGTAGTTCCCGTTGTTATTGGTGTCTGTCCCCAGTGGCTAAGGTTAGTTCAGTGGGTTTTGTAGGCTTCCTGGTGGAGGGGACTGGTGCCTGTTTTCTGGAGGATGAGGCTGGATCTTGTCTTTCTGGTGGGCAGGACCGTGTCCGGTGGTGTGTTTTGGGGTGTCTGTGACCTTATTATGATTTTAGGCAGCCTCTCTGCTAATGGGTGTGGTTGTGTTCTTGTCTTGCTAGTTGTTTGGCATAGGGTGTCCAGCACTGTAGCTTGCTGGTCGTTGAGTGGAGCTGGGTCTTAGCATTGAGATGGAGATCTCTGGGAGAGCATTTGCTGTTTAATATTACGAGGAGCTGGGAGGTCTCTGGTGGACCAATGTCCTGAAGTCGGCTCTCCCACCTCAGAGGCACAGGCCTGACACCTGGCCAGAGCACCAAGACCCTTTTAGCCACACAGCTGGAAGAGGAAACTGTTTCTGTTCAATTCTGGAACAAAGTGGGGTTGGAAAGGGGACTTGATTGGGGTTTTCTTTTCAAAATCCTCTTTAATGAAGCAGGAGTGGGTGAACTAATCCAAGGTGAAGTCTGTTATTTCTTGCTGGGGCTCGCAGCTGACATCCTCAGGCTTCTCTTGGTGCCTGCAGAACCGGTAGATCTCTGCACCCGCTCACGAGATTCTTAAGAATTTATATAGAGGCCTGAACTGGGTTCGTGTAGACCATCCAGATGGTCTCAACAATGCACTTCTCTCTCAATGTACTGTGTTCTTGAAAACGGCTCCCTCTTTATTGGCTTTTTAAGAGACATTATCCTGTATGCTAATAGCTTGTGAAATTATTATAATTTCTGCAGTGAGCCTATGTTAAATAAACTGTTGACAAAGACAATATCACTTGCATTCTTTTTCTTTCTTTAAAAAATATTTATTTATTTATTTATTTATTTATTTATTTATTTATTTTGGCTGTGCCAGGTCTTAGTTGCAGCACATGGGATCTTCGTTGTGGCATGTGGGATCTTTAGTTGCGGCATGTGGACTCTTAGTTACAGCATGCATGCAGGATCTAGTTCTCTGGCCAGGGATCGAACCCGAGACCCCTGCGTTGGGAGCACGGAGTCTTACCCACTGGATCAACAGGGAAGTCCCCTGCATTATTTTTCAAGGCTTTGGAACCATGCTAGTGATTCTTTTGAGTATGAAATGTAAGGGCATTGAGCTCTGAATGGGAATAGGTGGACCCAGTGTTATTTGTGTGTTCCAAAATTACAAATTGTGACCTCTCTCTGGAAGAAAAGGCATCATAGGGAGTTTGGGAAGAGTACAGGAAATAATGCTGATAAAGAACTGATACAGTGGCTGGTACACAGCTGTTACTCAAGAAATGACGACAGCTCAAAGAGATTAATTAGACCTGCTTGGGAAAATAGGCATAAAAGCCTGAAAACTATGGGTTGGAATGAAGTAGCGTTGACAGCTTAGAGCAGTGCTTCTCATATTTTGATGTACACAGGAATCACCAGAGATCTTGTGGAAATGCAGGTTCTGATTCAGTCAGTCTGGGGTGGGGCCTGGGATTCTGTCTTTCTAACAGAATGTCACCCAAATAACAAAGGAGCATGAAATCAACTAGGTAGATTGTGAAACACAAGTCGCAGTTCTATTTTGTAAAACAAAGAAACTCTCTCTAATTTCTTAAGATACGAGGTAAGAACAAAGAAAAACCAGGAGGGCCATCTTGTGGAGAAAACTGTCACCAGTGCTAGAGGCCCTCAACCCACTTGAGTGATCTTAGGAAAGATCACTGTGCCTTGTCCAACCATGGACCATCAGGGCTGGATGGCTCACAGGCCCTACCTCCAACCCAGTGGTTTTACAGATGAGGAGACCGAGGCCCACAGAGGGGAAGGGGACTGACCTAGATCACCAGCTAGTTATAGCATCTACAAGGGAGCCTTTCTGGGAGGCTGGAGGCTAGGGGTTGGTGCTGTGGAGTTGAACTTGAAGGATGAAAAGGGGTTGGCTAATGGGCCAGTTTGGTCCAGACCGAAATGGCAGTGTGGTGCAGTGAGTTTGAATCCAGCCTCTATCACTATTTGTTGCTGTGACCTCGAAAAGTTATTGGATCTTTCTGAGCCTCAGTTTCCTCATCCATTAAATAGGAGTGATAATGTCTGTTTTGCAGAATTGCTGTGAGGATTAAGTGGGATAATGAATTTAAAAATCCCTGGCCAGAATGTGGGATCATTGAAGACTGGGGAGGCCTCCTAGAGGAAGCCCATAGAAACTTCTGGGTTTACCTGGAAGCACTGGATGGGTGTGGCCTAGCCTGGGCCAGGGCGGCTGGTCTGGTAGGGACAGCCAGGCTTCTGTCAGTCACCCACTTCCCAAGGGTTTCTCTAATGCTGACTCATGGTCACTTGGGTCTCACCTCCAGGTGCCCCAGGGAAAGTGTGGAGACACAGACTATCTCCAGGCAGCAGTGGCTGCAGGAGGAAGATGATAAAGCAGCAGTCACTTCATTCTGCTGGTTCAGGGCCATGGACATCAAGGATGGCAGCTGGGCAGCTGTGCCAGCCAACTGCTCCCTGGCACCTCTGCATCCATCAGGGAGGCCAGGGCTTGGAGAGTGACCAACCACCAGCTGTCTGCAGGTTTGGCTCCATCAATGTCCTATCCACCTACCAGATGTTCATGCCGTGGCTCTTAAATCAGACCATCTGGGTTAGAACCCTGGCTTCACCACTTACTGTGGCGGGTAGGAAGAGTTATTTACCCTCTCTGTGCTTCAGTTCCTCCCCCATAATTTGGTGGTAATAATGTCCATTTCATAGGGTGGTTTGGGGGACAAAATGAGATAATCCACACAAAGTCTTACTGTGGGGCTCATTAACTGTTAGCTATTATCATTATGTTATTTTTCAAAGGCCATTCCAAGTACTTCCTCCTCCAGGAAGCCTTTCTGATCTACACTAATGACTGAAAGATATTTGTCCTCCTCTGATCCCACAAGAAATAGTAATGACTTCTTGCCTTGGGATAGAGATGCCTGGGACCCCACTATCCCCAAATCTAAAGAGGCTGTAAATGCCTAAAAGGCAAAGAAGAGAAGACATGGACATCCCCCAGGGTCTGAAGTACAACCCATTCTGATATGTTTAATGTGTATTGTTTTGTTTGTACTGTATGTACCTTTGCAAATCTGTGTTGTTTTGTGTGCAAGCATTTTTATTGGTATTGTGTTTTAGGTCTCATTTGGTTGTTTTACTCTTTCCCCTCAGCACTTGGTGTTTCAATCCATGTTGCTGTAAATACACGTGGTCCTTGCATCTGTAGTTGCATAGTAGTACCACATTTTACCTATCCATCTACTCCCCCAATGTGGACACTTAGGTTGCTTCCAGCTCCCAGTAACCACAAAACAACAACCCAGCAACAAAATCCTCTTACGTGTCCCCTGATGAACCTGTAAGAGAAGGAGCTGGCTTTTAGGGTCAGAGTTCGCTGTGTTTAGTTTCCCTCATTACTGCCAAGACTCTGCCGGAATGGCTGCCCCAGACTACCCACACCAGCAGTGCACCTGGCCATGACACCCCTCATTCCCCACCACCATCTGGCATTTTCCAGTTTTTCTAATTTTTGCCAGTCTAATCGGTGTAAGTGGTATCTCATTGTCATTTTAATTTGTATTTCTCTGATCATGAACAAATCTGACCATCTCTTCATATGCCTGCAGGCTTGCGGAGGTTACTGTTCCTTAAATGCCCACCCACGTGCTTGGGGTCTGACTTTCAGCGCCTGGGGGCGCCAGACCAGGCTCCCGAGTCGCGAGCCAGGGGCCTGCGGGAGGTCGTGCATCCGGGACCGGGAGGCTGGGACAGCTCGCAGAGGAGACAAGCCCAGCGGGACCTGCGGAGCCCCAAGTGGCTCCGAACCGCTGGGCCGTGGGCTGGTCGAGGGAGCCTCAAGAGAGACCCGCAGTCTGGCCCGGGATGGGGGGCGGTTGGGAGGTCGGAGCAGCTGCGCCTGCATCATACCCAAGAGCCGAGGAGGGGCAAGGGCTCTGGAGGAGTGGCTGCCGCCTGCCTGCACTCCGTCGCTCCCGGGAGCCTCGTCCTCACCCCCAGCTCAGCTCCCCCTCCCTCAGCTCCTGGGCCCAGTCGGGCGGATGCGCCGCTCCGCTCGCGACCAGGCAGAACGCAGAGGAGCTCCGGAGCGGCGGCATGGAGGAGGAGCTGGCGTGGGAGACCCAGGGCCGTGAGTCCGCGGGGTGGGGGCCGAGACACGGGCGGGTAGAGGCCGAGAGGATGCGCCGCAACCCAGCGGGGGCGACCGAGCCTGCAATCTGTGCGGTCCGCGTGGCCACTTGCGTCTTGGGCTTCTTTGTGGCCCCGAGAGGAACTCGCACCTGGCCGAGGGGACATTGGCTGCTCACCTGAGACTTGGGGTGCTCCCCGCCCTGGAGCGGAGAGCTTGGGTGGAGGAGACATTAGCTCGAAAGAAGATGGTAATACGATCCTTTATTGGGTACTTAACTGTGTGCCAGACTGAGCCGGGGCTGGCACTTTATTTGATCTCCACGGCAGCCTTCTGGGTAGGACCTACTGTTATCTCCATTTTGCGGAAGAGAGAGCTGAGGCACAAAGTGGTTAAACAAGTTGCCCAAGGTCACACAGCCTTAAAGTGGTAGAAATGCTGAGGGTCCCCGCTCCCTGAGAATGTCGGGGCTGGATGGGGAGTGGAGGAGGTACGGTGTGCTGCATGGGGGATGAGGGCACCTCAGAGCTCCCTCCAGGAGTGTGCCTGGCTGCTAGGGCCTCTGGGCCAGTCAGTGGCATCCCTGTGGACATCAGCCAGCTTGGGGGACCTTTGGCTGCTCTGCCTGGTAAAGGGAGAGAAGGACTGTACCATTTTCCTCAGTGGGATGCAGATGGGAGTGGGGGTTCTATCAGGTGCTAAGTCTTTCAAGCAGTACAGGTTCTGCTTGGGGCAGACATCACTTGAGCAGGCCCTTAAAGAATGTGCAGCAATGGATCATTGTGGTGCACGGGAGGGAGTTCTGCGCAGAGGACCCAGCATAGGCAGAGGCTCAGAGGCCAGAGTGCAGTGTGTGTCTGTTGTGGCCAGAAAGAGGATGCATGAATTGAGATGGATGGAAGAGATGAGACTGAAGTTGATTTCACTGGCACTCTGCAGGGCCTCCATGCTCTCCTTCAGGCTCTTGGCTGTTTGCCAGCACAAACCAGGCCACTCTTCCAGGCTTCCGCCAAGAGAAAGGGAGTCAGAGCTGGTAGGGATCTCTACAGATCACTTTTTCACCCTCCCCTGATTCTACAACGGAACTGAGGCTCCCAAGAGGGATGTTTCCTGCTGTTAGAAAGTGGCAGTGTGGGTACTAAACCCCAGCTTCCCTAAGCTTACGCCTGAACTGCCAGATCTTTTGCTGAACCTGGATCATGGTGGTTTTCGTCCAAGAGTTTAAGGAAAGGAACTCTCAGGACAGTTGCTTCCCGGAGATGTTTGAGATCTGAGAGGGATTCTTCCAGAAGGACCCTCTCCTCCCCTATAGGAAAGGCAGACCCTTTCGGGGGTGAGGAAGGGTGGCGCCATCAATGGGGACCACACTTGGAAGGAGATGTTTTCCCCTCTCCCCTGAAGTATTGACATGAAGCTCCCCCTGTCCCCCCCGTACACCTCTTTCCTGCCATTTACCTGAGCTTGTGGTTTGGTTTTCCAGGGAACAAATGAGTCTCAACTGGGGCAACATCTTATATAGTTCAAAAGCCCTGAAGAGATTTAATGATTTGTGTGTCACTTATTCATTCAGCAAATATACGCCAGGGCCTGAATTTTGGGATATAGTAGTTCACAAGTCAGACAAAAATCTCTCCCTTCATGGGCTTATATTATAATGGGGGAAGCAGACACTAAAGCTAATAAGTATGTAAATATAGCATAGGCCAGTGGTGAGGGGTGCTGTAGAGAAAAGCAGTGCAGGGAGGTGGGTAGGGAGGGTGTTTCCTTGGTTGGGGCTTCACTGGCTCAGAGAACCCTGAACAAAGGAAGCCCCACCACCCCCAGGTCTTTGGCCGCCAGAATTTATTCTCTGACCCTTTGTTTTGGAGGAATAATAGTGATGATGACGATGGTACTATTTGCCAGATACCATGCTAGGAGCTTTTCACATACTTATATCCAATCATTACAATAACCCTGCAGGGCAGCTCATGTCCCCATTTTGCAGATGAGGAAACTGAGGCACAGAAAAATTAAGTAACCTAAGTCACACAGCCAGGAAATGGCTCAGCCAGAGGGCAGCAGCTCTGAGGTCCATAGGTTGCATCTATGAGGCCTCAGAAAGCCCCAAACCCTTTCCTGTATCTGGAAAGCCACGTGGAATTTATCTGGAAAAAACAAATTGATGGCTGGCTTCTCTGTCACTTTAATGCATCCTAGTTTTCCCTGCCAGGACACTGGCGACCTGTCCCTGGATACACAGAGGGGCTGGGTCTGGACATTCGCAGTGGACCAAATGTGCAGGATGTAGGTTCAGCAACAATAAAACCTCAAGTTACGTGTCCTGTACTGATTGTGCAAAGGGCCAGCCAATATTGCATTGGCCAAAAAGTTCGTTCGGGTTTTTCTGTAAGATATTACTGGAAAACGTGAACGAACTTTTTGGCCAGCCCAATATTTGTCCCTGTGCTTGTGTATCTAAGCCTTTCTGAAGGGGAGACAGGCATCTCTCAGCTTGGGGATTTTCAGTGTCACTCATGGAAGCAGAGTTTTGTGGATTCCTCCATGTGCTCAGCCTTGGGCCCACTGTGAAATGTGGGTGGGTTGGCAAGTGTCAGGTGTGGCCAGAGCCCCTAAGGAGCTTGAGGTCCAGCCAAAGAGACCGGACATCCTTATAAGCCAAGAGCAGTCAGGATGACAGCAGCATGGGGGTCTGGTGAGATGAGCCCTGGACCACGTCGTCAGGCCTGAGTCCCCCTGGCCTGGCCACCAACCCTCTGAGCCCACCGCTGGCCATGGCAAGGGGCCGGAAGGGGGGCTTGGAGGTTCCTTCTAGTCTGAGACTGAGATGAAGGTGCAGGGACAAGGATGAGAGGAGTGCAGAGACCACAGAGAAGGCAATCAGAGAGGCCCCACAGCCGGGAGGCGAAAGCTGGTTAGGATTTGGGGATGAGGAGAGAAGAGGTGGAGAGACCAGGACAAAGAAGCCGGGTGAACACGTGCCTCTGGCCTCGCCCGGGCCTGACGCAGTGGGTGGCTCAGTAAATCCTGGCTGCCTTCTTCACTGATGGAGCCATGGAAAAAGGTGGTTATCGACTCCAGTGGGAATGAATTGCATTCCCTTCCTCAAGAACAGCAATAGCAGTCAGGAAAACTGGATGACGGGGCACCTCTGAGAGGGGAGGGGCACGCACCTGGCTCCTGTGGATGGTCTTGCCCACGGTCTCCCAGCTTTAGGGTTCTGCCGGGTCCTGGTCACGTGGACATGAGCTGCGTTGGAAGGAGAAGCAGCCTGTCTGGGGAAGTCTCCAACATTAAGAAAGAGGAGAGGGATCCACCCACCATTCTGAGCTGGAAGACCCCCTGCCTAGGAGACATTCAGGCCAGGGAGGGGCTGTTCCCCGATCCTCCTTACACAGTGTCGGGGGTCCTCCGCCCTCATCCTGCACCCCTTTTTGTCCCCACAGTGCTTCCTCTGGAGAGGCAGCTCCACGAGGCTGCCGCCGGAACCACGTTGGGAGGATGAAGGAGCTGATCGGGAGGAGAGTACACATCAGGGCCAGAAATCACGTGTGTAAAGGGGCTCCGGCTGGGAATAATGCTATAGTGTCACCTCCACACAGGAGGGACAGTTCACAGAGCCTGGGGCAGGCACATCGGCACGTGTTAACTTGGGGGAGGCTCAGGCCCTGTCCTCCTTGTCCACTTTGTCTCAAAATCTCTGACGCCCAAAGTCAGGGTCAGGATTCCAGCGCTCTTAACTCTTAATCCTTGTGACCCATTCAGTAGGCTCCTCCAAGAAATAGATTTAGAGTCAGGAGGGCAGGGGGTCAAAGGTCAGGAGTCGGAGGCTGGCAGATAGGGACAGGCACCTGGAGAGACAAAGGTGGCCTGGTGCCTCTGGTCAGAAGTCCAGGGGTTCTGGACCAAGGGAGGCTGATGTGTCAGTTGCAATTTTTTTTTTTTTTACAGTGTTTTGTTTTAAAGTCTTTATTGAATTTGTTACAATATGGCTTCTGTTTTATGCTTTGGTTTTTTGGCCACAAGGCATGTGAGATCTTAGCTCCCCGACCAGGGATCCAACCTGAAGCCCCTGCACTGGAAGGCGAAGTCTTAACCACTGGACCGCCAGGTCCCCGAGACAGCAATTTAGTTCAGTTCTCTGAGGGCCCGCTGTGCCCACTGAGTGTGTAAAATTGTTGTTGTCCCAGGCCTGCCCTTGGCCTGGTGGGGAGGCAGACCAGGCCCTGCTGATGAGGCCTCACGGAAGGGTGCAGGTGGGCTGGTTCACAGCCCTGCTGGAGAAGGGAGCAGAGGGAAAAACCATTCTTCTGGTTGGGGGCACTGGGGACGGGCCTGGGTACCACGTGGGGTAGCCTCTCCATGTGTTGGGGCTTCTAGCTGTCAGAAGCATCTTAGAGGAGATGCCAGGGCCTGGGTGAGAGGTCAGTGGAGGCTGAAAGGGTTGGATGCAGGATTCCTGACTGCAGCAGTTATCCTCTGTCTGGTTTGATGTGACAGGGGTACCACTTGGGTCTTCACAGCCTGCCTAGGGCTCAGTAATAGTAGCAGGAATTCTAGGGTGTGTCTGGTGTGTTTTGGTTTTCAGAGCGCTCATCTACCTGTTTCCTGGTGGTTCTCACTCACCCCTGGAGAGGGGAGGAGAGCAGGGAGGATTAGTCCTATTTATAGATGGAGGCAGGCACAGAGGAGGGCAGCAAGTCACCTTAGGTCACACAGCACATTATTGGTGACTGGAGCCTTGGTCTCATCTCCTGGACAAGCACTTGCAAGGAAACATGGACTTGCAAGTTGGACTTGCATCTTATGGATGATAGGATGCTAATGCCAGATTCATTCATTCATTTACTCGTTGAATGATTCATTTGTTCAATAAGTATTAGGGGCTTACTCTGTGCTGGCACTGTGCTAGGTGACGGGGACAGCAGAACCCATGGCAGACATGGTCCCAGCCCTCTTGGAGCTGATAGTCTGGTGGGGGAAAACAGACAGTAAATAAAGTATCTCACAAATAGTTCATTCCCACTGTCACAATTTGAGAGCATGTGGGCGTCAGAGGGGCCCTCTCGGCCAGAAGTCTTCCCAAGGAAGTGGCATTTTTGTGGGAGCCAGTGAAAAAGGGCAGTGTTTCCAGGCAGAGGGGACAGCATGGGAAAGGAGGGGACAGCTCGTCCCCAGAGAGACCACACAGAAAATTAGTGTTTTCTTTTGTTGCCCCATCACATGCTGAAAACTGTGGAGGGAAGTGGGTTCTTGGGTTGGAGGCTGGCTTCCCCAAGGCCTGCTCAGATGTGCTGAGGGCCAGAGACCAGGGTGAACTGCCAGGTCGGTCTGACAGTGAGTTTGGGGGTGGGGGGTAAGTCAGAACCCTTCAGCCCTGTTCTGAAGGAAGGAGGGGACAGAACCCAGGCACTCAGGATTCCTCAGGGACTTGGAAAATAATCCTCAGACACAGGTGGCTGCCCAGCAGAGGGAGCAACAGGAACAGACTTAGAGACAGGATGTTGTTTGGCGTTTCTGAGAAGCAGTGCCGGGCCATGCAGGGCCTCATAGGCCCAAGGTTTAGGAGTTTGATCCAAGAACAGTGGGAAGCTGGGAAGAGTTTTAGGTGGGGGACAGACGGATCTAGACATGGTGTTTTACTACGTTCATTTCAGCAGCTGCAGAGTGGAAGAGGAGGGGGTCAGAGCAGAGCTCTGGCCCCAGCCGACTGGTCACCAGAGCCAGCAAAGGTCCTTCCACCCCGCAGACCAGTTGTCCTGGCCGGGAGGTAAGGAGGCTGTGCGAGGTGGGCCGGGCAGCCAGCTGGTGCCTCACAGGTTTCCTCTCCCTCCTGGCAGGTGGGCAGGGTGGCCCAGCACCAGGCCGCGGGCGCAGGGCACGAGCAGGCTGTGCGTCTGCTCCTGGAACACGAGGCTGCTGTGGATGATGAGGATGCGGTACGGGTCCCCTCACGCAGGCATGTCTGTGTGTGCATGTCCGTCTTCCTGTCTGTCTTAGGGTGGGGCAGGGGCATCAGAACTCATTCTGGGTCTATGAGCCAGCTGTCAGTGCCGAGGTTGTCACTGATACACAGATGAACAGGTGCAGGCTGGGCAGGGGGCAAAGTCTTCAGGGGCCAATGACACTGTACCAATCCCACTTTCCCTTTGCACAGTCATAAAGATCTCTTCATTTTCAAGGGCCTTTCAGTTCTCAGCCTTTTCAGTCCCTCGTGATGTCATGTGAACAGGGAGAGATATGGGCTGTAGAACAGGTAATTGGGTGGGTTGACAAAGGCCTCATTAGTAAAGTCATCGGGAGGGAGGTCTCTCATGATATGCCACAGGGCTCTGCCCTGGCAAACACTAACCCACAACCTGGATAAAGACTAAGAGTCTTACTTAGCAAATTGGCACGGAGCACACTGCTAAGAGAGAGAACAGAATAATAACAAGGTCTACAAATTTACCCCTACGGGTTTGGGTAAAGAGCTGAATCTGACAACGGCATTTGGCAGGGATACATTTTTTTTTTTTTAATTTATTTTATTTATGGCTATGTTGGGTCTTCGTTTCTGTGCGAGGGCTTTCTCCAGTTGCAGCGAGCGGGGGCCACTCTTCATCGCAGTGCGCGGGCCTCTCACTATCGCGGCCTCTCTTGTTGCGGAGCACAGGCTCCAGACGCGCAGGCTCAGTAGTTGTGGCTCACGGGCCTAGTTGCTCCGCGGCATGTGGGATCCTCCCAGACCAGGGCTCGAACCCGTGTCCCCTGCATTGGCAGGCAGATTCTCAACCGCTGCGCCACCAGGGAAGCCCCAGGGATACATTTTTTAAAAATTATAAACTTCTCTGCAGAAACTTAGCTTCCATGGAAATACTTTTCTTTGTCCTGACTCCTCTTTGCTCTGAGGCCCCACCACGAAGGGGGCTTGATTACAAGTCAGGGCTGGGAGTGGGGCAGCAACACCTGCCTCCCCACTCCCTCACCCCATCTCCTCCCTGCTCCTGCTTAGGCTTCATTTAGAGATGACCCTGGAAGGAGAGTGTCTGGGTTCCTTAGTCTGAGTGTCCCAATAAACCACTGGAACTTCTTGCATCAGCCTTTTGCCCACAAAGACCCTCACTGTTGGGACTTGCCTGGTGGTGCAGTGGTTAAGAATCCACCTGCCAATGCAGAGGACATGGGTTCGAGCCCTGGGCCGGGAAGATCCCACATGCCGCGGAGCAACTAAGCCCATGCGCCACAACTACTGAACCTGCGCTCTACAGCCCATGAGCCACAACTACTGAGCCTATGTGCCACAACTGCTGAAGCCCGTGCGCCTGGAGCCCGTGCTCCACAACAAGAGAAGCCACGGCAATGAGAAGCCCGCGCTCCGCAATGAAGAGTAGCCCCCGCTCGCCGCAACCAGAGAAAGCCCGCGTGCAGCAAGGAAGACCCAACGCAGCCAAAAATAAATAAATAAATAAATTAATTAAAAAAAAAAGACCCTCACTATCACCACCATGCTCTGTTATTTCTTCCTTGAGGGACTGAGTGAGAAAAGAAGATATGAGGGAGAATAGTAAGAGAGGGTGCTTACAAATCTTCTCTGTTTCCTTTGCAAACAGCAATAAATACGTTTTGAAAAATAAGAAGGCTGGTAGGCATGCCTACTTTAATAACAGGAGGGTGGAGGAGACACTGGAGAAGGGAAATCCTGTTGTTGGGGGGAAGGTCTCTAGTGAAAAGCCACAGGGCTCTGTCCTAGATAGTTCCTGGAACTAGGACAGTGAGGTATCTTGGGGTTCCCACTGGCAAGAGGCTCTGTCTCCCATGACTCTCCTCCCCCAGCCTTGAGCCTTGACCCTTTTCATTCCCAAGCTCCTGTGGGCTTCTCCCCTTGGACTCTGTCCTTCGTCCTCCAGCCAGCCCACAGTTACTGATATTCTACTAGTGGCTGAGCTCTGAGCCAGTGCTGGGTCTCCTGGCCTCTTTGGTTCTAGCTGAGACCAACTCTAGTCCCCATTTGAGGTGCTATGGTGGGTCCAGCACCTTCCCAAGGTTTCAGGAGGAAGGGCTTAAATTCTTGTGGTCACTCTTGGCTCTTACTTCCAGCTTCTGCTCAGTTTTTGCCGTTCTCTTGAAATTTTGCACATAGTCCTTTGTCTCTACCTTGGCATCACCCCTAACATGGACCACAGTCCTTCTCCCCACTTTCCATAGAGACCCCATTCACACACTTTGATGTGGGGCAGGCTTTCCAAAATAAGAGATGGAGAGGATTTACATTACACACAAAAATAATGTAAAAATCCTAAAATCCTGTCTTTGACATTCCTGTTCTTTATTATTTTCTTTCCTTTACCATATGCTTTATTTTTTTCTTTTTTTTAAATTTATTTTTTAAATTGAAGTATAGTTGATTTACAATGTTGTGTTAATTTCTGCTGTACAGCAAAGTGACTCAGTTATACATATACATACATTCTTTTTTATACTATTTTCCATTATGGTTTATCCCAGGACATTAAATATAGTTCCCTGTGCTATACAGTAGGACCTTGTCCATCTATTCTTTTTTTTTTTTTTTTTTTTTTTTTATTATTTATTTTTGGCTGTGTTGGGTCTTCGTTTCTGTGCGAGGGCTTCCTCTAGTTGCGGCAAGCGGGGGCCACTCTTCATCGCAGTGTGCGGGCCTCTCACTATCGCGACCTCTCTTGTTGCGGAGCACAGGCTCCAGACGCGCAGGCTCAGTAGTTGTGGCTCACGGGCCTAGTTGCTCCGCGGCATGTGGGATCTTCCCAGACCAGGGCTCGAACCCGTGTCCCCTGCATTGGCAGGCAGATTCTCAACCACTGCGCCACCAGGGAAGCCCCATCTATTCTTTATGTAATAGTTTGCATCTACTAACCCCAAACTCCCAGCCCATCCCTCCCTCCTCCCCCCTCCCCCTTGGCAACCACAAGTTTGTTCTCTATGCCATTCCTGTTCTTTAAAGTCCCTTGGTCCTTTCCTTGTCTTGGGCTTGGCCTCTTTCCCTGCCCCACTTTCAGTGCTGTCCTTGTCTGTACCATCCCCGCCCTGCCTCCAAATTCCTGCCATGATGCCCAGTCAGTTCTTTCTGGGTTTCACCTTTCATCCCAACCACTTGTCACAGCTTTTACCCAAACCCAGTTCTGTCCCTAAGAGGGATTCTGGTGCCAACCACTAAGACCCCTTTTCCTGGTACCCCCCCAGAAGCTCTTTGTGGAGCCAAGTGGGGAAGCGGTTGTGACTAAGGTGCTCTGTGCAGGTGCTGGGGTGAGGCACCCTTTCCCCCAGAGGTCCAGACTGTGAAATTGAGGCTGATTCAGGACTAGGCCAACCCTGTTCTTCTGGCAGCTTAGAGTGTGCTGGGGATGAGGACACATCAGGGGACACTGATCCCTTAGCCTTTCCTGAGGTGGGCTCTGCATTTCTGCTCCCAGCTGGACTTGGGAGCATTTTCCCACTGCAAGCCTGCTTCTTATGCTTGTGGGGAGGTTCTGTGGCCCATCAGTACCAGGTCACCCTGTGAGCTCATTCTATGAATGACAGGCCATTGGCCTCACCAGAGGACCCAGAGCCACACATGACCCTGTTTCTGTGGGAAAATATGCTCTGGTCTTTGAACGCCCAACTTAGAGACAAACTTTGGGGCTGCCCAAAGCTGAGGGAGGCCAGTGCAGCCTGTAGGCGGAAGGTGGTGATGATCTCCCAGGCCTCTGTTCTGCTCAGACCCTGCCGCATCCCACCACACTCAAGGAAGGACAGAGAAAAACCACTTCTAAGAGGGTGGCTGGCTGTCAGTGCATCCTGGGAGGTGAGTTTGGAGGCTTGGGGGGCTCTTCACAGAGAAGGAAAGACTCAGTAGAGGTGGGGATGAAGGCTGCCCTCAGATGCAGAACCCCACGAAGGTGGAGGTCAGTGCAGGGGCTCTGGTGACCTGGAAACACTTCGCAGATGTTGAGGAAGAGCATCCTGCAGATAGGATCTGGGCTGCCATCAGAAGAAGACCTAGATGTATTTTCAGTTGCTCCAAAGGGCCAGTAGGATGGAAAGCACAGGGATGCAGATTTCAGTTCAGCATGAGGAGGGACTTTCACTTTCTCTTTCAGTTTCAGGGACTTTCTCTCACGGTGAGAAGTGTTTGACGGTGCAGTGGTTGTCTTGTGCAGCGGCGAGATGCCGTCCCTTCATGTGTGCAGACCTAAGCCATCTGCCTGCAGGATGTGCTGCAGGAGATTCAAACAGTTGATTCTCAAACGCCAGTCCAGGATGAGGTCTTCACCAGTCACAGCAAATCAGAAAATTAGAACAATGCAGTGTATGTTTCATGAAGCTGTATTTGGAAAGAGTATACTCTGAGATCAGCTCCTTCCAAATTTTTTGTGGTAAAACGGTCCATCTTTATGAACTGGTGGTGAGAGGAGATGGCAGCTCTTTTATTTTTAAGTTTTATTTGGTATCCCCACAAAGGTTTGCAGTTGTTGGAAGAGTAAATCCTCAGAATTATCACAGGGAGAAAATCTTTTTCCCTTTTTTCTTTTCTTTCTTTTTATTGTATCTATGTGAGAAGATGGCTGTTAGCTGAACCTACTGTGGTGATCATTTCACAATATATGTAAATCAAACGATCATGCTGTATGCCTTAAACTTATACTGTGATGTATGTCAATTATTTGTCAATAAAACTGGGGGGAAAAAAGTTTGCAATAGTGTATCAGCCTCTGGTTAAGACAATTTCCTGGACTTTAAATTCCTAAAGCCCAGAGCTCCCCAGCCTGGGTGGCACTTAAGGTCCCTTATGGTTGCGCGATTTTGCAAAGCACACTTGGGCCCAGGTGGCACAGCCCCGCCTCCTCACAGTCTCCTCCCTTCCTCCCCCATGTCCTCTCCCCGAGTTTGGGATGAATGCACTTCTCCTGTCTGCCTGGTTCAGCCACTTATGGATCCTCCAGATCCTGGTCAACTCCGGGGCCAAGATCCACTGTAAGAACAAGGTAAGGCCTCAGCTGGCGGCCCCCTTGCCCCCTCTAGCTCCTGCTGCACAGGGCTGCCCCCACCTCTGCTGCCCGTCCCCATCACTGCCCCCTCTGTCCCCTCACGTGCCTCTGCCTGCCCCAGCTTGCCTCGACCCTCTGAGAACCGTCCTGACCCCCCAGCTGAGCTCAGCCTTGTGAAGCTGGGACCCTCACTACTTCCACTGGGGCTGGGAAAAGGGCCTGGGGACGCCTCTTTCACAGCATTGAAAGCCCCTGGCTTCTGATCCCCCTACTCTTTACCACTCTGTGATGTTGGGACAGTCCCCAGTCCTCTGGCCAGCATCTTGTTCACAAAGAGGAATTAAAGTAGCACCCTCAGAAGATTAAATGAGCAGAAGGTAAGGCCTTCTCCCTCCCACGGGGCCCCGGCTCCCTTGCGGTCAGTATGGCCAGGTAGAAGGAGCAAAGCACCATTTACCAAACTCTGGGACCCTGGGCAAGTTATTTTACCACCCTGAGCCTCAGTTTTCCCATTTGGAAATAGGGGTGCTAGTACCCACCTCTGAGCTGAGGCAGAAGTAAATGCGGTGCTGTGTCTAAAGTACCTGGCCCAGTGCCTGGCATGTTAGCGACCCTGGCAGTGCCCCGTTGCTCACTGGTGTGTGCTATGGTTTGAGGGAGGAGAGCCCCAGGGAGTCAAGAGTGCCCAGAATCCCTGAACTGGTGTCTCAATTTTTAGGGGGTTGGTGGCCCTTATGAAAATGCAAACATTTCTGGGCCAAATACCTTCAGCCAGGAGTTCTCAACCTTGGTCCTTAGAGAGACAGAATTTGGGGATCCATGAGCTTTGAAGGGAAAACAAGGACCTTTTTTTTTTTTAAACTGCCCTCTGCTTGAAATTTTAGCATTTCTTTCCATGATGAATGCAGGTAGAATTAATATTACCTGTGACATTGTCTCTAAGACAAAATGTAGCTCTTTTCATATCACATTACAGTTTTTGCAGTTATCTCAAAATACTGTTTATGCTCATGATTACTTTGAAATCATGGCGGTAGTTATTAGACCTTTCAGTAGATCTTGTTTAATGGATCAGTAAAGCACATATGCTACTAGATAAAAAATTTG
Source organism: Balaenoptera musculus (assembly GCF_009873245.2). NCBI lineage: Eukaryota > Metazoa > Chordata > Mammalia > Artiodactyla > Balaenopteridae > Balaenoptera > Balaenoptera musculus. The sequence continues at coordinate 69,277,383 of NC_045786.1, read as the reverse complement.
GGTTTTAATATTTTGATAATTCTATTTCAATATCATTGTTTTTCTTTTCTTGTAGGCAGAATACTGTCTGCCCCAAGATGTCCATATCCCTATCCCTAGAACCTGTGAACTCTAGAACCTAACATGGCAAAAGGAATTTTTCAGATGTGATTAAGTTAAGGACCTTGAGATGGGGAGACTATTCTGGATCATCCACATGTGCCCACATGTCCTTTTAGGGGAAAGAAGGAGGGAGGCAGGAGAATCAGAGAAGGAGATGTGATTGAAGGAAGCAGAGGTTGGAGTGATGTGACCCACAAGCCAAGGAATGCGGGTAGCCTCTAGAAGCTGGAAAGGCCAGGAAATGGATTCTCCTAGAAACTCCAGAAGAGAAGCAGCCCTCCCAGCCCATTTTAGACTTTTGACCTCCAGAACTGTAAGATAATAGATGCGTGTTCACCAGACAACAAAAAGGGCCATGGCACACAGGAGGTCTGCCCTAGGGTTTTAGGAGCTCTGTGCCAGGAGCCAGGACAAGGACCAAATATATATTTCTTACTATAAATCACAATATCAAGCTTGATCTCTTGGTTAAAGTGGTGTCGGCCAGGTTTCTCCACTGGAATGTTAGCATTTTTCCCTTTCCATACTCTATTGTTAGAAACTCTTTGTCGTTTTAATTTGCATTTCAATAATGACTAATGACGTCATATATTTTTTCATGTGCTTATTTGCCATTCCATATATCTTCTTTGGTGTGCAGATTATTTTTTAATTGGGGTAATTTCTTTTTTTTTTTTAATTAATTAATTTATTTTTATTTATTTACTTTTGGCTGCGTTGGGTCTTCGCTGCTGCGCGTGGGCTTTCTCTAGTTGTGGCGAGCGGGGGCTACTCTTCATTGTGGTGTGTGGGCTTCTCATTGAGGTGGCTTCTCTTGTTGCAGAGCACAGGCTCTAGGCGCACGGGCTTCAGTAGTTGTGGAGCGTGGGCTCAGTAGCTGTGGCTCGCGGGCTCTAAAGTGCAGGCTCAGTAGTTGTGACGCATAGGCTTAGTTGCTCCGCGGCATGTGGGATCTTCCCGGACCAGGGCTCGAACCCGTGTCCCCTGCATTGGCAGGCAGACTTATTTATTTATTTATTTATTTATTTATGGCTGTGTTGGGTCTTCGTTTCTGTGCGAGGGCTTTCTCCAGTTGTGGCAAGTGGGGGCCACTCTTCATCGCAGTGCGCGGGCCTCTCACTATCGCGGCCTCTCTTGTTGCGGAGCACAGGCTCCAGACGCGCAGGCTCAGTAATTGTGGCTCACGGGCCCAGCTGCTCCGTGGCATGTGGGATCTTCCGGGACCAGGGCTCGAACCCGTGTGCCCTGCATTGGCAGGCGGATTCTTAACCACTGTGCCACCAGGGAAGTCCCTGGGGTAATTTCTTATTGATGAGTTTTTAGAGTTCTTTATAGATTTTGGATGCATTTCAAAATAAATTGCAGACATCAATGTACTTCCCTCTAAATATGTCAGCATGCATATTATTATTATTATTAAAAATTTTATTTATTTATTTATTTATTTTTGGCTGTGTTGGGTCTTCGTTTCTGTGCTAGGGCTTTCTCCAGTTGCGGCAAGCGGGGGCCACTCTTCATCGCGGTTCGCGGGCCTCTCACTATTGCGGCCTCTCTTGTTGCGGAGCACAGGCTCCAGATGTGCAGGGTCAGTAATTGTGGCTCACGGGCCTAGTTGCTCCGTGGCATGTGGGATCCTCCCAGACCAGGGCTCGAACCCGTGTCCCCTGCATTGGCAGGCAGATTCTCAACCACTGCGCCACCAGGGAAGCCCCAGCATGCATATTATTAACTAGAGCTCAAATTCTTTGTATACAATGAAATACAAGCTGAGTTTTTTTTTTAAATATTTATTTATTTATTTATTTTCATTTGGTTGCACCAGGTCTTAGTTGTGGCTTGCGGGCTCCTTAGTTGCAGCTCCAGGGCTCCTCATTTTAGCTGCGGCTCACCAGCTCCTTAGTTGTGGCATGTGAACTCTTAGTTGCGGCATGCATGTGGGATCTTGTTCCCTGACCAGGGATGGAATCTAGGCCCCCTGTGTTGGGAATGTGGAGTCTTATCCACTACACCACCAGGGAAGTCCCTGCACACTGAAATTTGACAAGTACTACTCCTCTGTAACCCAAACCACTGTCAACATGTAGAAGACTTCCATTGATTTTTATGACCCATTGATGGTTACAATCTATTCGGAAAAGTACTCCAAATAATCTAGCTGTAATGCAAGGCCTGGGTAGGAGCTCTCGGCTATGAACATAGGATTTGCAAACCTCCCTCACTTAAATATTGCTTCTGGGGCTAAGAGACCTTCAATAAAGTGAAGCACAATACGCCTGTATTATCCTAACTTGACCTATGAGGAAATGGGGGCTCAGAGAGGTATAGGTAACTTGCCGAAGACCACAGAGCTGATAAATGCTGGAGCTGGGATTTGAACTCTGGCATCCTGACTCCCACCAGCCCCTGTGAGGCTAAGTGGGTCCTGCGGATGTCCCAGGGGCCTATCCCCATTTTCAGTGTGGTTTCCTTTGGAAAGCTGTTTTGATCCCAAACACTCACTGGGAGACAGCCAGCGCGTGAGCAGGGCCTCCCTTCGCAGACTGCAGGGACAACCCTGGGCTTGTTTCCAGGACGGCCTGACCTTACTGCACTGCGCAGCCCAAAAAGGCCATGTGCCAGTGCTGGCGTTCATAACGGGGGACATGGAGGACGTGGCCCTGGACCATGCTGACAAGGTGAGTGTGGCCTCAAGGCTGTGTGTCCTTCCCATCGGGCTTGGGATTCCTGGGGCCTCTCCTGTACATTCCTTGAGTGCATCCCTTGAGCCATGGGTAGTGCAGACTGGACCCCACCTGAGGGAGTTGCTGGTCTAGAAGGGGCATTAGGGCACAAATGAGCAGGACACCAGCAGCACATGGTCAGTTCCCTCAGAGAGACTCTGATATGGACTAGACAGGTTAGAGAAGGGAGACATTGCTTTCTGCTTCCTGGAGGAGGTGGAATTTGGTAAGTGAACTAGATTTCATCAGTAAGATTAGAAAGCAAGGGGCATTCCAGATGGAGGAGAGACAATTGCTAGAGCTTTAGAGGAAAAGGGCTTTTGGTGTGTGAGTTCAGATGGGTTAGAATCTTGGGAATGAAGCCCTGAGAGGTTGTTAGGGGCCTTCATGGAGATCTCAACCCCCAGCCTCAGGAATGGGTCCTTTATTCAGGAGCCACAGGAGGATTTCAGTGGGGGAGGGACCCACCAAGTGGGGTCTTGTTGGGAAGATGGTCTGGGCTTTCCAGGCAGGGTGTATAGGGCAAGGTGGGGGAGAGCGTCTGGAGCACTGCAAGCCCAGTGTGGTTGGGGAAACTGAGGCCAGGTGGGCAAGGCGAGGAAGATTCACTTTCTTCTCCTCCCCCGCCAGCTGGGAAGGACAGCGTTTCATCGGGCTGCAGAGCACGGGCAGCTGGGTTCTCTGGATTTCCTTGTGGGCTCTGGCTGTGACCACAGTGTCAAAGACAAGGTACTGTGACCATGGGTCCCAGGGGGAGGGCCGGGCTCTGGGCTCCTGACCGGGGTGGTCACGGGCAGCTCACCTGTGTCTACTGCCAACTGCAGCGTGCTAGAGGGGCTGGGGGCCCAAAGACCAGCGTGTGTCTGATGCTCATGCAGCAGGCATTTTTCTAGCACACACTATGGGCCAGCCATGTGCTATGGGTGAAGAGCACAAAGATGCCCAAGACACAGTTTCTTAATGAAGGAATTCAACCACAATCCTAGGAAAGAGCTGTGAGCCAATGTGGGGAGCCAGGATGGCAAATCTGATTGGTTGTTAGTGATGCCTGGGGTGGGTTTGAGTGGGGCTGTGATTCCACTGGGGCTGTCTGTTGCTGGGGGGAATGGGGAGGAGTTGGGGGATGGTAGCCACATGCCTGCTGGTTATTTGCTTTCTTTGTGTTTTAGTAAGCTACTATGATTATGGCAAAAGTAGGATGAGACCGCTGAGGAGGGAGCAGTTCATTCAGGGTGGAGAGCTTATAAGCAGGAATTCACCTATCTGAGAACAGATGAGGGGTTGGGACCCAAGGGGACTACCCTACAAATGACTTGTATCAATGGACCATTGCGAGTCATTAGGCAAATGTGTTGCAGCAAATTCTAAACAGTGCTTCCAGCAGAGGGAAGAACTCCACTGTTGATTTTCTGATTAATGTGCTTGGCTAGGATACAAGGAGTTCTGTTTATAAAGCTAGTGACAGAGCTCACAGACCAATGGATCACAGGATCTTAGATCAAGGGCCAGTTCAACCTTCTCATTTTACAGATGTGGAAGCTGAGGCCCAGAGAGGGGGATACTTTAGCCAAGGTCACACAGCAGGACAAAGGTCGAGCTGGGTTTGGAACCAGCATCCTGATGCCGACCCCTGTGCCCCTCCTTCTCCTCAGGCTGCCTCCTGCGGCCCTGAGCCCTGGGGGTCTGCACCAAATCTGTCCGCCCACACTCATCCTTTCAGGATGAAAAGGCTAAGTCAGGTTCTGAGATTCAGATCAGGCTGATTGCCTTCATTTCAGAAACATGGGCAGAGCAGGTTGTGCTCTGTGCCAGGCCCTGAGCCAGGAACTGGGGGTACAGAGAGGGGCAAAGGACGACCCTTGCCAGGACACATCTACCCAGGAGGCCAAAAAAAAAAAAAAAATGATGTACTCAGGACCCCAGGAGAGCAGGAGCTCCAAACTAGAAAGCAAGAAAATTCAGCTTTGGTGAACTTACCCAGAATCTTGCAATCAGAAATTCTAGAAAGAAGCTTTTAAAATTACATGTCCCTGTTAAGTGTTGTATTCTCCAATGAGGAATGTTTTCATTTTGAATTTCATTTGGGGAGAGGGCACAGTAAGCTTTTCAAGGCTTTGGGCCACTGAAGGTCTGACTCGTGCTAGGACCCGCCAGCCAGTATAGGGAGACAGACCTGTCAGAGCAGATGACAACATACCTCACGCTGCAGGTGCTGTGGTAGGGAGGCTTTGAGAGCCCGGAGAGAGTGATTAATTCCTCCGGAAATGTCAAGGAGAGGCTGACAGGGCCCCACAGAGGTGGAGAGGCTGGATGTCCCCACAGGTGGAGGGGAGAGGCCAGGCCCAAGGCCAAAGCCTCCTTCCACCCAGCCCCCTGTCCTGCCTGGGCAGAGTGTGAGGGCCCTGGCAGGGGGTCCATGCCATCTGCAGCTTCAAAGGGCAGGAAGTAGATATTTATAATCCAGAAGGAAGGGGGAAGCCCTGCCCTGTTTCCACAGCTCTGCTAACTGGTGGCACGTGCCAGACCCCAACGTTCACACACTTCCTTCCGGTCTCTTTGAACACAGACTTCAGGCTGTGGCTACACCGCCCACAGCCTGACCCTTGCTTGCTGTGGCGAGCCGACCACGGAGCGGGTGGGAGAGGAGCCGAAAAAAGCTGTTGAGGGGATTTTTTAAACTTAATTTTATTTATTAATATAATATAATGATGATCATAAAGGAAATGTAGATGTTTCCTCCTTGACCCTGTAAGATAGTTATAGCTGTTTATGTGTGTATTTATCTATCATGGAGGCAGGGTATGTTTTTAACTACTTTAAGTACGGCTTTGGCTTCTGTATGTGTTCACATCCTCATTGGGCCCTTTATAGATATCTGTGCCTAAACTGAATGTCTCCTGGGGAAGGTACTGAGACAGGCCAGGGCAGAGGAAAGCACTTGACCCCGGAGGCCCCTGTGACTGGTTCAGCTCGATCGTCCCCATGGCCTTCTGGGCATGATGCATGGCTGAAGCTGGGTCTTCCCTTCTGGATGCTTTTGTGGGTCTCTCCGGGGTCCTTGTCCTGGTCCCCCATCTGTGGTTCCTCTGTAGGGACATACCTTTTCTCGGGCTGGCCACGTCCAGCTGCCTCCTCTTCCCTGGGGCCCCTTACCCTCCTGCAGCAAGATCCCTTTAAGGACGATCCCAAATAAGCTGCCCTCTGTGGGACCACTTCCAACACAAAGAACACTGGGCCCTTTGCCCGCCCAGTGGAGCCACCTCTCTTGGCTCTGTCACTGTCACCTTTAGACTTCTCAAGGGTGAGGCTGCTCCCAGTCCTGTGGTTCTCAAATTCCAGGAGACACAGGTCAAGCTCTCCATCACATTATGTATTATCATTGAACAAATATCTACTGAGTGTCTATCATGTGCCCAGGCCCTATTCTAGGCACTTGGGGAAACTTCAGAGGACAAAATAGACAAAAACCTTTGCCCTTGTGATGCTTATGTTCCAGCCAAGAGAGTCAGCCAATAAACAACAAGCATAGTATACAAGTAGATTGTAGAGGGTGTTAGGTGGTCAGTGCTATGGGGGAAAAGGAAAAGTGGGGCAGGATAAGGGGATCAGGAGAACAGGAGGTGGGAGTTGTGGTTTTCAATATTGTGATCACATTGGGCTGCACTATTCAATGAGAAGCTAACATCTTGAGCAAAGACGCAGGAGGCGAGCGATTGGGCCATGTGGCTGCTGGGCGCAGCCTGAGCACAAGGGGAGTCTCTGGGGCTGTGGCCTGAGCAGAGGGAGGGGATGGATCCGGGGTCACCGAGTTGGGACTGGCTTTAGACTGGAGCATGGAAAAATAGGGATTTTTTTTTTTTTTTTAAAGTAATGTGTCCGTCTTAAAGTGTAAGAAAAGAGACCAGAACTTGGCCCTTGAAAGTGCCCCTGGTTTTTGGTAGTTTTTGGCACAGTTCTCAGAGCAGGGTGGCGTTGGCCCAGCATGCAGGGCTGCAGCTCGTCACCAACTTGCTCTGGACATGTCTCCCCTCTCTGGATCTCAGCTCCAGCGGGTCCCTAGGGCTTGCAAGGGTCTGTGATTCCACTGACCCCTCAGGAGCCCTTCTCCCCGCAGGAGGGGAACACAGCCCTTCACCCGGCCACCCGCTGGGGCCACCTGGCTGTGCTGCAGCGACTCCTGGACGTCAGGCTGGACCTGGAGGAGCGGAATGCGGTGAGTCACCACCTGGAGGATGCAGAGGTGTGTGACACTGGCTTGCCCCCTGCCTTCCAGGAGCCCAGAGCCCGTGGTGCAGCCTGATCTCCCCTGGGAGGGGCTCTGAAGCCAGGAGCGAGGACGTGTTCTCAAACAGCCCACGAGGAGAAGATGAGCAGCAGCACAAAACTCCAGGCTCAGAGGGGCACTGGGCCTGAGGGATGACGGAGGAGTCATACACGCGGTGTGTGTTCAAAGAAGGGAGAGGTCACTGTGGCCAGGATGGAGTAGGAGGGAATAGACAGAGCAGGGATGAGGCGGCTTGGAGGGCAAGGAGAGCACGAGCGGAGCTGTGGCGGAGGGAGTGAACGCACCACGTGCCCCTCAAGGTGAGAATCAGGTGCGGGGCTCCGGGAACCGCAGATCACCAGGTCATGTCTGCAGTAGCAGGGAGGGGAGAGCTCAGAGAGCCCTGGAGCCCTGGCAGAAGGGGTGTCCTCTGGTCTCAGGCTCTGGCCTCAGCCTCCTGCCGTCCTCACACCGCTGCCCTGTGTTTCAGGAAGGTCTGACTGCCCTGCACGCAGCTGCTGAAGGGATCCACCCCGACTGTGTGTAGCTCCTCCTCAGGGCCGGGAGTAGCGCGAGCGCCCTCTCCCAGGTAGCCGGGCCTCCTCACGACTGGCGTGTGCCCTCGGCTGCCTGCGGAGCCGTGACTGTGTCAGCTGTAGCAGCCACGATGATTCCTGAACATCGTGTGAACAAGGCTGTGAGGGAGCAGGCTCAGGTTCCGGACTTGACTTCTCTACTGCTGAGCTCTGTGACTTTGGGCAAGTTACTTAATCTCTCTGAGCCTTGTTTCTCAACTATAGATTGGGGGTGATATATACTTACTATTTTATATTGCTATGAAAACTAAATACCTAGCATATTGCCTGGGACATAATAGGAGCTCAGTACCCATTAGTGTCTTATTGCTGGGCACATGACAGTTCACAAAGCCCTTTCATAACTATTACCTCAGAAAAATTCCCCCCGTTTTTTGTTTTTTTTTTTTTAAAGTTTACCTTCATTTTATTTATTTATTTACTTATTTATTTTTGGCTGTGTTGGGTCTTAGTTTCTGTGCGAAGGCTTTCTCTAGTTGCGGCAAGCGGGGGCCACTCTTCATCGCAGTGTGCGGGCCTCTCACTATCGCGACCTCTCTTGTTGCGGAGCACAGGCTCCAGACGCGCAGGCTCAGTAGTTGTGGCTCACGGGCCTAGTTGCTCCGCGGCATGTGGGATCTTCCCAGACCAGGGCTCGAACCCATGTCCCCTGCATTAGCAGGCAGATTCTCAACCACTGCGCCACCAGGGAAGCCCAATTCCCCCCATTTTGCAGATGAGAGAGGTTCAGTGACTTTCCCAGGTCACAAGTTGGTAAGAAGCAAAGCTGAGTCTGAAAACCCTATTCCCCTGACTCCAGAGCTCATGGCCTGAAACGTTTGCCTTGCCCAGCGTGGGTAGGGGTGGGGTGTCCCCAACATGAGGCCCACACTGCAATTAGTGCTGGGGCCTGGGTGTGACTCTGGGACAGGCCTCTTTCTCCCTTACCATTGCACTGTGTGAGTTGGCCATTAGAAATTCTCTGTGTCCTTGAAAAGGGGGTTGTGGCCTTTCTTTAGGTAGAAAGTTGGTGTTTTTGTTTTGTTTTGCTTTTTATTTTTAGATCAATGACAATCTTTCTTGGCTGGTTGAATGGCTGCAGGGTCTGGAATTCTCTTTTTGTTCTAAATTTCAATAATGTAGCAAAAATAATATTAATAGTGAATAATATAAATAATAGCAAAAATAGTTTAAAAACAGAGGAATGAAAATGATATGCTAAAGATATTTAACACAAAAGAAGGTAGGTAGTCAAGGGGAAACAGAACAAAAAAAACAAGAGACATTCAGAAAAAAATAGCAAAGGGAATTCCCTGGTGGTTCAGTGGTTAGGACTCTGCACTTTCACTGCCGAGGGCCCAGGTTTAATCCCTGGTCAGGGAAGTAAGATTCACAAGACGTGCAGCTCGGCCGGAAAAAAAAAGAAAAGAAAAGAAAAGAAATAGCAAAATGGCAAATGTAAATATAATAATAATATAAATCTTAAATTCCCTTAAATGTGAATAATGCTTTATAAACCACAAAACATTTAATTTGCTCCCCTGGAAGGTGTGGAGACTACTACCCCAGGGGCATAGCGGGGGACATTACAGCCAAGAGGGGGAAAGTAGCTGTCCCAGGGCACCAGCCATGTCCTTCTGTTGCTGGTGAATTTAAGGCACTTTCTTCATTGCAAAAGAATTTGGAGACGAAGTGATATGTAGGAATCAGATTTATTTAGAGAGAAACACACTCCACAGACAGAGTGTGGGGTATCTCGGAAGGCAAGAGGCAAGAGGCTTCGAAATATGGCGTGGTTAGTTCTTATGGACTGGGTCATTTCATAGACTAATGAGTGGGAGGGGTATTCCAACTATTTTGAGGAAGGGGCGGGGATTTCCAGAAATTGGGCCACTGCCCACTTTTTGGCCTTTTACGGTTAGCCTCAGAACTGTCATGGCACTGGTGGGTGTGTCATTTAGCATGCTAAGGTATTACAAGGAGCATATAATGAGGCTCAAGGTCTACTGGAGGTCAAATCTTCTGCCATCTTGGACCTAGTTGGTTCTCATTAGTTTTCATCATGTACTATGGCTATGTCATTCTTTTAAAGGTTGTGCCCTGCCCCCTTCCCTCCTGTTTCACTTCCATCAGCAAGGTGTTGCTCCTTAGTCAGAAAGGCCCTTTCTCTGTGCCCAGCACTAGGCACTGGGAGGGGGCACAGACAGGTCATGCCATGGCCACCTCCCCAGCAGTAACAGCACAGGAGCTTAGAGACTCAGGGGGTTAGATCCAGCTGGTGGTCGTTGGTGGCTTGGAGCTGCCCACCTCACCGGGTCTCGTGCTCCAGCCTTGAGTTGAGGTTTCTGGCAGAGGCCACGGTCTATTCTGACACTCCCACCTCTGGCAGTGTCGTGCAGCAGGGTCTCTGAGGAGGGGGCAAACCCAAAGTGATTGCATTTCCCACTGGGAGGTGGATGAATTCCCACCCACCCTGTAAACTTGCTCAGACTCGACTTTGGGAGGGTGACCAACTCATCCTGGTCTGCCCCATACTGTCCTGATTTTAAAACAGAAAGTCTCGCATCCAGGGAAACTTCAGTCCCCGGCAATCTGGGACAGTTGGTTACCTAGTGGGTCCTGCCTGAGATGAAGTCTCATCCAGGAAGAAGCCCTCCCTCTGGCCCTGCCAGGCTCCTCTTCGGATGCGCTTAGACCAGCTCCAGCTGGACAGTACATGCTGGGTGGGATTTACCCTGTACAGGTAAATCTTATTGGTCCCCCTCCTTGAAAACCATCTCCTCAGCGTCTATATTCCACATGTCTTTACTGGCTTTGGCCTTTGTTCCGGAGTCTGTGACTGGAGGTGAGGAAAATCCTGAGACCATAGTGAACTCCTTTTACTAGTCACCAGGCCTGGGCAAGTCATTGATTTCTCCTGCCTCAGGGTTTAATGGGTATAATAGTCCCAGGGGGGTTGTGAGCTGTGAATGGGATAATGAATCTCAGAGTGCTTTGTAAACCCTGCTGTGAGGGGTCCTTAGGATGCTGCATTGATGCCTGTTTCCCTCTAGAAAAAACAGAGCTGCTTCCACTACACAGCCCTCAGTGGCTCTGAGGACATGGCCTGGGCCCTCGACCATGCAGGAGGCAGCACTGACGTGGCTGATCATGTACGTGTGGGGCCTGGATGGAAGGTGGGGAGGCGAGGGATACACTGCCAAGTCTCCCAGGACCTCACTTCTCAACATAGAAATGGAGAACAGATTAGTGGTGGCTGGGGGCTAGGGATGGGGGCGTGGGGCCGAGAAGGGAGGAGGGTGTGGTTATAAAAGGACTACACAAGGGACCCTTATGGTGATGGAACTGTGCTGCATCTTGACTATGTAACGGATACACAAACCTACACGTGTGATAAAATTACATAGAACACACATGTATATGAATGACTACAAGTGAAACTGGGGAGATCTGAGTAAGATGGTGGGTATTATCAATGTCAGTGTTCTGGTTGGGATATTGTACTGTGGCTTTGTAAGATGTTACCATTGGAGTGGGGAGAACAGAGCAGATGGGTGTTGAGGGTGGGAAGAAGGCTCTTCACCAGATACCTTTTGTTCTTTTTGGTTCTTTAGGTTTCTATAAATAAAATGTAAAACAATGAAAAGCAATACTTGCTCTCTTGCCACTCCCCTTTCCTACCACATTCCCACAGACCTATTTCCAGGACGATGGAGGCCATATCCAGCATCCTTGGTTATTTTATCTCCGTGGCGTGCTGCTTCCTGGAGAGCCACTGTTAGAGCTCTGATAAGTTTCCTAGCTCATCTGAGTTGTGCACTTGAGCCAGTTTCCAGTGTCTGCCCATTCACTCTCACAGGAGACCTTCTTTTGATTTCACAGTTATCTAGCAATGATCTGAGGACACTGCTGAAATTCTGTGGTAGTTTTATCTAGGTTTTTAAATTTTTTTCTAGATGTGTTTCAGAATACTTTTTGTCATTTATTGCTATTTGGGTTTGGGATTACATTAAGCCTGTAAATAATATAAGAGAAAATGGTCATCTTTGTAATATTTTATTTTTTCACTACGAACATGTCTTGCCATTTCTTTATGTCTTCTTTTGTATCCCTCAGTGATGTTCTGTGGTTTTTGTTTGCCTTTGTAATAGCCATTTCCAATTATACTCTTCATAGGTACTTTATATATTTTGACCGTCATTGCAAATAGACTATCTTTTTAAAATATGTCATTTCTTGTGGGCATTCAATACAGGAATGCTATTGACTTTGGTATTTTTATCTTCTATATGACTTTTCATTGATTTTGCTAGAGGTTTTTTTTTTTTGGTGGGAGTATAGTAACTATTTTGACCTGTGTAGATATACAATCACGTTGCCTACAAGTAATCATATAGTTTAAATCTTCTTTTCCAATATCCATAAACTGTTTTTTTCTGGCCTAAACTAGTAATGGCAGTCATGGGCATTTTTGTTGTATGTGTGTGTGTTCTGTTCTGTCACCTTTTGGTACTCAACATGTGAGGGTGTTTTTCCACAGTAAGTATAGATCTATCCCATTGATTTTTCTGGCTTTGTACTATTCTACTAGATGTGTGTCACCATACACCTAGACAGAAGGATGCTGTGGCAGTATCTCCACTTTGTCACGTAGTCAGTGCTCACAGGGAACCACTGGAGATGGAGTCCTCCAGGCCTTGGGTGAATGTTGGGTTTGGGTGAGACCTCTGTTCTGGTCCCGGCTGGCTCTCTCATTCATTCATTTCATACATAAATAGTTGCTGAGCACCTACCTAGATGCCGGGGGTAGGAAGTCCAGTAACACAAGGTCTCTATTAGTTACGTGTCCTTGGGTGAGTCATGTAAGTTTTATGAACTTATTAAGTGTTCTCATTTGTAAGATGAAAGTACGAATAAGAATACCATTCCTATATACTTGCTAGGTTCATGTGTGGAGTAAATGAGATAGCAGAGAATCTTAAGGTGTTGTTGCCAGAAGGGACCTCAGCAAGCATCACTTGCCAGATGAAGAGCAGCAGAGAAGCGAGATGACTTGCCCAAAGTCACATAGTGAGTTCCTGGCATGGCAAGGTCTCAAACTTGGGATTTCAGGCTCCCGCCCACCATGAGGATCAATTGTGGCCCAAGGGATTCAGGCTGTGGGCTGTAAATTCTTCAGGCCACTCATGTCATCCGAGAAGTGAGAAGGTCCAAACTCAAGCACTATCTATACAGTAAGTCCCCTACACATGAACCAGTTCCATTCCGAGAGGACATTCGTAAGTCCAATTTGTTCATAAGTCCAACAAAGTTAACCTAGGTACCCAACTAACACAATTGGCTATATAGTACTGTACTGTAATAGGTTTATAATACTTTTCACACAAATAATACATAAAAAACAAACAAAAAATAAAACATTTTTCATCTTACAGTATAGTACCTTGAAAAGTACAGTAGTACAGTACAACAGCTGGCATACAGGGGCTGGCATTGGGTGAACAGGCAAGAAGAGTTACTGACTGGAGGAGGGAGAGGAGGTGGGAGATGGTAGAGCTGAAGGATCGTCAGCAATAGGAGACGGAGGGCAAGCTGCAATTTCACTCATGCCTGATGTTGACGGCACAGGTTCTGGTTCCTTGCTGGATTCAATTCTATCTACCCTCTTGAAAAAATGATTCAGTGATGTCTGGGTAGTAGCTCTTTTTTTCTCGTCATCGATGACACAGTAGCACTGGATTGCATTCTGAACGGCTGCTGCAACTTTCGTGTACTGTTCTGTGTTCGGGTCCTGTGCCTCAAAAACTAACAGCGCCTCCTCAAATGAAGAAAATCCCCTTGCCATTTCCTGCGTCGTGAATCGCTTTGTTTCTTCAGTTACTTCTTCTTCCTCTTGTGTCTCTTTGTCCTTTCTCTGAGCCTCCAATTCCATCAGGTCTTCATTAGTAAGCTCCTCGTGTTGCACAGCAACAGTACTGTACAGTAAAGTACACAAAAGCACAACTAGTAGAGGATGCACGCATGTGACAATGTACGCCAGACATGTGAATTAATTTATGTGATCGGACACGCACACGCACATTCACATCTTTGAAAGTTCGCAACTTGAAGGTTCGTACGTAGGGGACTTACTGTACTCCTCCCAACTCCCATCTTCTAGCACCACCCTGCAGCTGGGTAGTCCTGGGAGGGACCCATCAACTGATCTGTGCCTCTCCACCCCCCCAGCAGGGCGCCTCTCCTGCGCACATCACCGTGAGGCACAACTTCCCCGTCCTGGTGCAGCTCTTCATCGACATCGGCAGTGACCTGGACGCCGCTGACAATGTAAGTGGCTGCAGAAACCATCTGGGGCCCACGGAGCCTCTGGGCACCCTTCCAGGTTGGCAGGGCTTGACTGTGGTCTACTAGCCTGGCCCAGAATTGAGGAATTGCTCTTTCAGCTTGTCAAAAGTTGTTTGAATATTTGTTGAAGGTAGCATTATTTTATCAACCATTCCTCTATTTTATAATATCAATTTTTTTCTTTATTTTCTTTCTTTATTTTTTTTTCTTATTTATTTATTTATTTTATTTATGGCTGTGTTAGGTCTTCGTTTCTGTGCGAGGGCTTTCTCTAGTTGAGGCAAGTGGGGACCACTCTTCATCGCGGTGCGCGGGCCTCTCACTATCGCGGCCCCTCTTGTTGCGGAGCACAGGCTCCAGACGCGCAGGCTCAGCAATTGTGGCTCACGGGCCTAGTTGCTCCGCGGCATGTGGGATCTTCCCAGACCAGGGCTCGAACCCGTGTCCCCTGCATTGGCAGGCGGACTCTCAACCACTGCGCCACCAGGGAAGCCCCATTCCTCTATTTTGAACATTTGAGTATTTCCAAGTTTTTGTCATGATATATAGAACACTGTGGTAAACATCTTGCTACATGCAACCTTTTCCTTTCATTGATTTTTTTTTTTCCTTAGGGAAAATTCCCAGGGCAGGGGTGACTGGGTTAATCTTGTATAACAAGAGGCCTCTGAGTCCTGAAGTTGTGATCAATCAGGAGTGTTTTAAAATCCCCGTCCCCACAATCCACCCCTCAACCGTACAATCCTCAGGGCCGCCACACACAACCACTAGTGGTGGAAAGCAATTCGACAGAATATAACATATACCTTTAAAATGGTCAGTATTTGCACGTCTGAGAATTGAGCCTCAAGAAATATATTAAGAGCTCATGCACCAAGATATTTGTTGTAGCAGTCTATCAGTTTTCATTTCAAAAAGGGCCCCAAATACTTAATAAGAGAGAAGTGGTTGGTTAAATTATGGTATAGGCATAGATAAGCGCTTATGGAGTTATAAAAAATGGTGTTTATAGAGTTTATAATACGCAGAAAGTTATACAGATGCAAAATGTATATACAGGATGATCTCAAATATGTAAAACCATAAAACTGAAAACATTCTGCATTAAAGCAAATACTGGAAGAAATGTACTAAGGCTGTTAACAGAGGTTGACTTAGGTGGGATAGCGAGTGGTGTTTTTTCTTTGTTCTTTCTACTTTTTTGTTATTTACTAAGTTTGCTGAGTATTATGTTTATGATTAAATCCAGTTTACCCTCCCATATAACTTCTTTCTTTTTTATAAATTTATTTTATTATTATTATTATTTTTATTTTTGACTGTGTTGGGTCTTCGTTGCTGCACGCGGGCTTTTCTCTGGTTGTGGTGAGCGGGGGCTACTCTTCGTTGTGGTGCGCAGGCCTCTCATTGCAGTGGCTTCTCTTGTTGGGAGCACGGGCTCTAGGCACCTGGGCTTCAATAGTTGTGGCTCGTGGGCTCTAGAGCACGGGCTCAGTAGTTGTGGCGCACGGGCTTAGTTGCTCTGCAGCATGTGGGATCTTCCCGGACCAGGGCTCAAACCTGTGTCTCCTGCATTGGCAGGCGGATTCTTAACCACTGCGCCACCGGGGAAGCCCCACATAACTTCTTAGAAACACTCTGTTAAGGCCCAGTTGGGAGTGTACCCACCTTGGTCCTGTCCTGGCTTTGAGCCACAGGCCATCTCTACATGCTTTTCTGCTCTCCGTCCTCTTGGCTTCTTTTCCAGAGGCAGCAGACACCCCTCACCTTGCGTCCGAGCATGCCTGGCAGGACATAGCGGATATTCTCCTCATTGCTGGGGTTAACTTAAACCTGAGAGATAAGGTACCTCTGCTCACAACCAGCCTCCCTTGCAAGCTTTCATGACTCCCTCTTTGCCAGAGACCCTGATGCAAATGCCTCCTGCTCTCAGAGTGTTCAAGGCTTCCCATCTGTTATATATCAGCTCAAAGGCAACCTCCTCCAGGAAGCCTTCCTGCCCCTCCATCACTTTCCCCTGCCTCCTCTGAGGTCCCTCAGCACTTGGCCCGCCCCTCTCCTGGTCCTTGCCTGTGATACGTTTGTCTTCTGTTTCATGGCCCCCATCGGACTTTGAGCTCCTTGAGTCATCTGCTGGGGAGAGGGGAAGAGAGCTAGAGGAACAGCATGTCACCACCCCACAACTCCGTGCGTGTGAAACAGGGTTGGGGGAAGCTTCTCGGGTCGTGGTGCTTCTGGGGTGGCCACCTCCTCAGGTGGCCAGAGGTTCGAGAAGAGCTGAAGGCTTAGTGTGAGGCTGAAGAGGTCACAGGCTCATGAGGGGAAGGGCCCTTGCACACGTGGCCCAGCCATTGGGATGGTGTGGGAAAGAGATGGGGGCAGGGAACAGGCCCTGAGGCTGGACCTGGGAAGGGCTTCCTGCTTCCTGGGAGGGAAGCTGGGGCCCAGGGCAGCTGGCCAAGCTTGAAGAGGAGCTTCCCATCTCCCCGCAGGTCCCTGGAGGTGGTGGAGGCCAGCACTGTGCCGGAGGCCTGGAGCAAAGGGCTGGAAACCTGAGGGGAGGCAGCAAACTTGACACAGGAGCCCAAGCCCCTTCTCTGGGTTCTGGTTTCATCTGAGACATGAGGCTGGTAACATCTATCTCACAGATGACCTTGAAGAGTTATGCAGGCTGAGTTTTATAAGCTTTAAGTCCTCCTGTTCTAGAGGAACACAAGAGGTGGTTGCTGGAATTATTGCCTTATTCTACCTGTGACTTTTCCACACCCAGAGTTACTCCCAGAAAACCCTTCTGCTCTCCAGTGTAGACTGCTGGAAACCGCTTTCTTTGGGCAGGAGGGTCTGTAGTCAGTGCTAGAGGCCACGCTACACCCTCTTATAGGAACTCTGGCTTCCCTGCTCCCTTCTTACCCGCAGCAAGGAAAAACCGCCTTGCCAGTGGCCGCCCACATCAACCATGTCAGCCTGGTGGACATGATCATAAAAGCCGATCGCTTCTACAGATGGGAGAAGGTACTGAGACCCTGCGCTTGGTCTCTCCGTGTTGGAAAGGGAGTGGCCGTGGCTTCAGGTGGAGTTGGCTTTGAACCCCAGCCCTGACCAATTCAGGGGTCCCTCAGTTTCCAAGCGAGTGATAATCCCTGCCTTACCTAACACTAGGGTTCTTTGGGGGCATCCAGAGATGGGTGAACACCCAAACCACACTGAAATAAGGCTGACTGAGGTGCGTGCCAGTGTGGAGATACTAGTAGACCCTGCTGTAGCTCCTGGTTGATGGATGAATGCATTCATGCATGAATAAAGAAATGGCAGGTTGGTTCCAGCTCACTGCCAGCTCCAGGTGATTGGAATTGTGGCTTGGGGTGTTCTATTCAGGTAACATTCTGAGCCCAGAAGGAAAGGGTGCTGGGATTGATTAGTGATATCTGCTGTGGATTTGGGAAAGAGGAGTGGCAGATGTAAGGTCCTGCATTTACAGCTCCAGTGTCAGCAAATGGGGGTGGGTGGAGAGTTTTTTTGTTGTCCTTAATGGTTACTTTTATACACAGAAAATAAATTTTTGTATTTATTTCAGTTTTAGAAATTAATACTAAATTGTTTACAAAATTTAAATCCTGCTTTTCCTCAACCTTTTAAGTTTATTTTTACAATCTTATTATTATATTTATACAACAAGTAAATTTTAACAGTCACTTTCAAGGAAGCCTTTTGATTAAAGTTTGGTCCCATGTTTAAGCTTAATTAAACAACCTTAAACGTTTTAAACTGAATGAATAAATTTAATATAATAGGTTTTCTTTTTAAGCATTTCAAATGCTTCCTAAATTCTTAAATTATCCCATTAAATCCAATAAATTAAACCTATAAAATGAATCTCGAATATCATAAACATTCTGATATTGTCTACAAACTTAGTAAACTTCTCTTACACTTCTCAAAAAAATCACTGTCCAAAAATCAATCAATTGATAAATTTCCATAGGAATCATAAGATTTTCTCTTTCACTGACATGCTGGATTCTCGTAAATATTACAACCCCTTTACGTACAACAGATTACTCCTAAATATTAATACCAGTGGTTTGATGAACTGATTCATCTCTATGCTTAATTTTAAACCACCTCAGGCTTTAAAAGTTTTCAACACTAAGGCAGTGGTGCAGTTAGAATCACAAATCCCTCCTTCCTACCCCTAGACCAATTCAATCAGAATCTAGGGGGTAAGGGCCAAGCTTCCGTGGTTCTTAAAGCTCCCAGATGATCCCAATGTAAGAGGCAGCTGAGAACACTGCTCTAAAGAAACAGTTTTTACCACCCGAGGAGAGAGCCAAGCTCCCAGGTCGTCACCTCCCAGGTGACTGGCCAGACACAGTTAGCCAGAATGTAAGATTCAGAGCTGCAGATGCCAGAACTCACCTGAGCTTTTTAACAACTAGAAATCTGCATCCACATCCTTTTGAGGGGCTTTTGTGGCTTTAACTAAGACTTTTGTGGGTTTAACTGAAGCTATTACATAATTTTTGGTAACCTCTCATTTTATCACCTGCTTTGCATAGAAAGAATTCTGTAACCCAGACCTTCTCTCCTTGTTGTCATTTGGCAAGTTTAGTTAGTGCCTGATTCTTGGCTTGCCTGGTTTTAGCCACAGCTGCTGAGTCATTCTACTGACACTCGTGCTATAAGAACACAAAGAAAAGAGAGAAATTGGGAAGGCTTCCTGGAAGAGGTGGCACCCAGGTGGTCTTTTGACTGTGGCAATGGAATTGAGAGACAGGGAGGTGAGAAAAGGAATTCTGGATGGAGAAACAGTGTAAGCAACTCAGGTTACAGCACTCAAAGCAAGGCACAGAGTCAGAAACCAGAGTAATGGACACTATGCCCCAGGCCTGTGATGACACCAGCTCTGTGTCCAGGCTCACGAGGGAGAGCCTGGCAGGGATTTCCCCCAGACAGCTGCTGCACTTCTGGGATCTGCCCCACAGGACCAGCTCTCATGCAGGGACCTCTGTGACCCCTCTGGGAAGAGCTTGACCTTTAAGCAGGACCATCGGCAGGAAACGCAGCAGCTCCGCTCTGTGCTGTGGTGACTGGCCTCCAGGTACCTGCGGCCCCACAAGTGGAAGAAGCTGGCGTATTGCTGGGAGTTCACCGAGGCCCACGTCCACGCCATCGAGCAACAGTGCACAGGTACCACCTTGCCTTGGTGCCCCAGAGCAACCGGGTGGAGGGGTGGGGGCACGCGGGGTGTGTTCAGTTTTCTGTGCTTCTGGGGGAAAAGCCTCAGCAAGCCATATGCCACTTCCAACACATCACGTGCTCTTCCCCTCTCCAGGCCTTTACACAGACTGGGCCCTCTGCCCCTCCCTCCACATTGACCTGTGAACTTCACGTTCTTCACGAATGTGCTTGAGCTGAAACCCATCGTTCACACGTGAAACTAAAGGTGCTCCCTGTAAAAAGGAGAGGAGCTGCTGTCGCCACTATTATTTAACATCTATTTGGAAATTCTGGCCCTGGTATTAAGACATGAAACAGAAATAGAAATTGAGTGTAAACACTGGAAAGGAAGAGAGAGATTTATTAATTTCAGATGCGATACACACACACACACACACACACACACACAAAGTCCAGAAGAATCAACGGAAAAACTCTTAGAATAAAATAATTCAATGAAATGGCTAAACATGATTAAATATACGAACACCATAGTATTCCTCTGTACCATCAATAAGTGGGCAAAATATATAGAGGTATATATATGTAAAAAATATATATATATGTAAAAAATGTATATTTTAAATATATTTTAAAATATATATATATATAATATATATAAAAAATATATGTAAAAAATATACTCCATTTACAATAGTGTGTGTTTCTAAGCAGAAATATGAATGACATATGAGTAAGACAATACAAATTATTTGAACTATAAAAGAAGACTTGGGTAAGTGGAATGACATTCTGTATTTCCAGCTAAAAAAGTGTCATGTAGGTACTGATTTTCCCCAGATTAAAGCTTTGATCCAATTTTAATCAAATCAAAATAGGAGGTTTTTGAAACTTGACTAAAGGATTCTACAGTTCATCTGAAAGAAGAAGCAGGGAATATATAAATGAATATTCTGGGGGAAAAAAGCGAAGAGGGTCTAACTCAACCAGACTCAACCTTAGAAAGCTAAAATATTTAACACAGAGAGATACCTGACATAAACATATGCAAATCAGGTAGTGGAATAGAGTGGGGAGTCCACAAGTGAACTCTATTACCGATGCAGATTTCATAGATGATAAAGGAGCACTGGTAAATTACAGGGCTGGGGACAAGGGGTAGTGAATAAACGGGTCAAATGAAACTGCTACATCACGAGCAGCACCAGGAGGAAGTGCCTACTGGGGGCCCACAGACACCAGAACGTCAGGGACGCAGTGGCTGACTGACTTGGACCTGATGGCTGTGCCCCCATGGCTGTGCCAGACCGTCTGTCCCCAGCTGGGAGAGCTGACCTGGTCACAGTTGAATAGCAAGTTAACCCCACCTCGGCACTGAAGAGCATGGGCACTTATTTTCCAAACATTGGAATCACCTGGGAAGGCTTAACACTGATCTGTTGCCTAGGCCACACCCAGACCCAAGTACATAGGAATCTCGGAATGGGGAGGGGGACCCAGGTGTCAGTGTTTGCTAAAGCCTCCCAGGTGTTTCCAATGAGCACTTATGGCTGAGAACCACTGGTTCAGGGGAAAGAACAGGGCCACTAGCATGCAAGTCACAGGTTACTGTGAGCCGCCAGAGAGATGAACTGTATAGTCATGTGTGCATCGTGGTACCACAGTGAATGCCAATTCTTTCCCTCTTCCCAGTGACACCAATAGGATACATGGTGGATGCTCAGGGGAAAGCCTGGCACTGGGGAGATCCAGGTGTCCCTGATATAAAACTCCACCCCCCCATCCCATCTAAGGCTGCTCCTCCCCTTCCCTCCCACGCCCTCCCCATCTCTGGGCTGAATTCTGCTGAACTTGGAGAAGGGTCTGATGTTCTGGCGGCGGTAAGGGGTGTGCTCAGGCCTGGCTCTGGTAAGGCAGGCGGGGTTGGCGCCTTCTCTCTCTCTCTTTCTCCCCTCATGATCCTCAGGCACCAAGAGCTACCGGGAGCACGGGCACTGGTCACAGCCAGTGAGAACCCCAGCAGAGTGCTATTCAAAGACCTCGTCGCCATTGGCAGGAGGGACCTGGCTGGTAAGTGTTCCCCCTGCCCGGCTTCTGCTCAGGGCAGCGCCGGGCGCAGAGTCAGAGTTGCATAGCCCCGCTGGACTGCAGCAGGGCCCTCCAAGGCTGCTCAGACCACAGCGCTGTGGCGCTGGCTCTGAACCTTCCAGATTGATGTTCCTAGCCCTGCCTCCTCCTGGAACCCAGACGGAGCCTTGGGCAACTCACAGTACCTCCTGGCCCCAGTCTCCCCATCTGTGCCATGAGGGTGGCCCAGACGATCCCTATGACCTTCACAGCCCCAAGGCCACCGAAGCTACAATCTCTTCCTATCCAGCTCTCTATACTACATCGATTTTTTTTCCCCCCCTCCGGTTTGGAATAAGGTGGGAACAGCCTGCAGAGTTGTTTTTCACAAACATTAAGACCTATGGGTCAAAACTGGCTTAAGATGAGTTGAACCAGTAAGATCTGGTCAAATAAAATTTCTGAGGCCGTCACAACCTATTTGAGTCTGTCCATCCCAACAGCTCTTTTTGGGATTTGGGATTCAGGGCACCATGTAGAACCATTAGGCAAGCGGAGTAACAGGTTCTAGTAATGATCCCTCATTAAAAACAATCGGCTCATGATGAAAAAGGCTTAAACTCTGTAATGTCCATTGCCATGGTGCATTACAGGGCAACCACAGGATGGGGTACTAGGCAGCCATCCATAGTAATAAAGGTACATCAGTCACTTGGCAACAAGGAAAAGCGTCGATAGCATGTTATCAAGGGGCAAAGGGAAAGTCCCCCGTGTGGTGGGTCTCCCCCAGCTGCCACACAAGGTGCGAAACAGTCATTTCAGAGGGGAGGAATTAGGGATGACTTGGTTCTTTTTCCAGCATGTTCTTAAATATTATTCTGCATCATCTTTTAACATAAACTCTTGCAGGCAATTAAAACATCAAACTAGCCTTGTGAGGCAGCGCTCAGGCAACAAGAGGCAACAGGATTCTTGTCTTTTGCAGAAAGCATCAGGAAGAAAGCAAACGATGACTCTAGCGCCCCAAGGAGGTGCACAGCCATGTAATTGGAGGGACTGGACCTTCAGGAGCATGGGACCTCAGAGTGGGGGCCACTGAACAGAGGAGGACCACCATTTAAGGGCTTAAAAAACAAGTACTGTAAACAGACTTCCAGCTGCTTCCACTGAAACCCATAGTTAGGCAGGACCAGCAGGCAAATGTTTGTGATCTTTTTCACGGGGGCCTGTCTCAGGTTTTGCAGGTAATCCCTTCCCAGAGGTATGGTCCTTTGCAGCTCTCAGCTTACTTTCATCTCCTGCATCTCACTGGAGCCTCACAGCAGCCCCCTGTGGTGCAAGGGATGCCTTTTCAGAGAGGACTCTGGGCACAGCGTTTATAAGCAGCTCATCAGGTGGTGAGGTCAGGGGCCAAACTCAGCATTCCTGTCTCCCCAACCGGGCGAAGGGCTCCATCCGTCCCTTACGAGAAGGACCGCCCTTAATTCAATCCCTGACTTTTATGAATGCTGTGCTTACTCCACAACTGTTTCTATTCTCAGCTTATCTGTACATTTTGACAGTTCCAGGAGGCACACACTCGCATTTTTTCCCCTCTTTTTCAAAATACCTTTTAAAAAAAAAAAAAAATACCTTTTAAAGTTTTAAACTCTTAATTTTAAAATCATTTCAGACTTAACGAAAAAGCTGCAGAAATAGTTCAAAGAATTTCCAAATACTCTTCACTCAGCTTCCCCAAATGTTAACATCTTACATAACCAGGAAATTAACACTGCTAGGATACTAATTAACTCACCTTCACACCTGATTCAAATTTTGTCATTTGAGCCTGGAAGTTATGCCTGAAAGCTGTTTCTGTCTAATGTGAGCTCTCCTGCATGTGGCACAGCTGGCTGTGGCCAGTTTCGGAGCCCATATCTTAGAAAAACTCCCCACAAAGTTAGCCTTTGGGCCTGCGTCCTGGGAAAGGGGCTCCAGCTCTCACACATGGCTGGTGGGAGTTCACAGTGGTACAATCCTCTGAAAGGCAATTTGGCATTACCCACTGAAATTACAAATACATTTACCCTTTGACCTAGCAGTCCCACACCTAGGAATTTATCCTACAGAGAAACCTGCAAACATTATATAATACTAACACGCATGCAAGTGAACAAAGGTGAAACTATGCCATGAGGTGGATGTATGGGAACTGTGTACTATCTGCTCAGTTTTCTTTAACAGTTTTTTTAAAATAGTCTATTTTTAAAAATAACTGAAACTAAAACTTACAAAAAGAAAGAAAACGAGGGTTTGAAACCAACCCATCAGGTTGATGATTTGAGAGGTGTGTCTTGCCTGAGGCCTCACAGTTTGCAGTGGGATTCAGTCCCCAGCACAGCACACAGCTTCCCTGCCATTGTGGCACCCTTCATCTGCACATGCTGTGTTGAGACGGAGAACCTTCTTCTACCATCTATTCCATATAGAAAGGTATTTCATACCACATGGGACTTGGATCACTTACCTGGATGAATTTTGTTTTTTGTTTTATTTTTTATTTAGTTTTGACTGCATTGGGTCTCTGTTGCTGCACACGGGCTTTCTCTAGTTGCGGCGAGCGGGGGCTACTCTTCGTTGCAGTGTGTGGGCTTCTCATTGTGTTGGCGTCTCTTGTTGCAGAGCACAGGCTCTAGGCACAAGGGCTTCAGTAGTTGTGGCATGTAGGCTCAGTAGTTGTGGCTCATGGGCTCTAGAGCACAGGCTCAGTAGTTGTGGCGCTCAGGCTTAGGTGCTCTGTGGCATGTGGGATCTTCCCGGACCAGGGCTCGAACCCGTGTCCCCTGCATTGGCAGGCGGATTCTTAACCACTGTGCCACCAGGGAAGCCCTGTTGTTTGTTTTTTGAGACAAAAAAGCAAGTCCATAAATAAAGTTTAAACGTTGAAATATCTCAAGTTCAATACTTATTTCTTTTGTTTGGGAGATCAATAGCAAAATTTCAAACAAGCTATTGTGGATTTTTTTTTTTTTTTTTAAAAACAGGATTTACAAGATTGATTTATAGGGTTCTCATGAATGATCTCTTGTTGCCTACTCAATCAACCTGTAAACAATTTTTTTTAAACTTAAAAAAAATTTTTTTTAACTTTTAAAAATATTTAGATCAATAATTTTTTATTGAATTATAGTTGATTTACAATATTGTGTTAGCTTCAAGTGTACATCATAGTGATTCAGTTTTTTTTCTGATTATATTCCATTATAAGTATTTACTAGATACTAAATATAGTTCCCTGTGCTATACAGTAAACCCTTGTTGCTTATCTATTTTATG
The DNA here is from genome assembly GCF_009873245.2 of Balaenoptera musculus. NCBI lineage: Eukaryota > Metazoa > Chordata > Mammalia > Artiodactyla > Balaenopteridae > Balaenoptera > Balaenoptera musculus. Next base: position 69,252,817 of record NC_045786.1, on the reverse strand, counting down.
TATAGTACTTTATATCTGTTAATCCCATATTCCTAATTTGTCCCTCCCCACCTCCCTCACTCCTTTGGTAACCCATAGGTTTGTTTTCTATGTCTGTGAGTCTGTTTCTGTTTTGTAAATAAGTTCATTTGTACTATTTTTTAGATTCCACATATAAGTGATATTATATAGTATTTCTCTGTTTGACTTACTTCACTAAATATAATATTCTCTAGGTCTATCCATGTTGCTGCAAATGACAATATTTCATTATTTTTTATGGCTGAGTAATATTCCATTGTATATATATACCACATCTTCTTAAGCTGCTCACCTGTTGATGGACACTTGCGTTATTTCCATGTCCTGGCTATTGTAAATAGTGCTGCTATGAACAGCACTATTCATAGTGCATGTGTCCTTTTGAATTAGAATTTTCATCTTTTCTGGATACATCCTCAGGAGTGGATTGCTGGATCATATAGCTGCTCTGTTTTTAGTTTTTTAAAAATATTTATTTATTTGTTTGTTTCTTCTTATTTATTTGGGCTGTGCCGGGGATCTTAGCCGTAGCATGCAGGATCTAATTCCCTGACCAGGGATCAAACCCAGGCCCCCTGCCTTGGGAGCATGGAGTCTTAACCACTGGACCACCAGGGAAGTCCCTATTTTTAGTTTTTTAAGGAACCTCCATACTGTTTTCCATAGTGGCTGAACAATTTACATTCCCAACAGTGTATTAGGGTTCACTTTTCTCCACATCCTCTCCAACATTTGCTATTTGTGGACTTTTTGATGATAGCTATTATAACAGGTGTAAGGTGACATCTCATTGTGGTTTTGATTTGCATTTCTCTAATCATTAATGATGTTGGGCATCTTTTCATGTGCCTATTGGTCATCTGTATGTCTTCTTTGGAAAAATGTCTATTTAGATCTTCTTCCCATTTTCTGATTGGGTTGTTTGTTTTTTGATATTGAGTTGTATGAGCTGTTTGTATATTTTGGATATTAACCCCTTGTATGTTGCATCATTTGCAAATATTTTCTCTGATTCCGTAGGTTGTCTTTTTGTTTTGTCGATGGTTTCCTTTTTTTTTTTTCACACACACACACACACACACACACACACACACTGTATTTTATTTTTACAAGAGATAAATAAACTGACACCAAGCATTGTAAATGGATGACCACAACAAAAGCAACAATGATTGCAATTACCAAACACAAAACACACTCATACTATGTCATAATATTGACGTTCAGTCCAGTAATCCTCCACTGTAACAGCTCCTTTACTTTGCAGTGAAAATTGATATGTATATTTTTTGCCTCTGAGTCCTTGTGGGATTTTTTTTTTTTTTTCAAACAGAAAGTCACAAAAATTATAATCATCCTCATCAGTTCACTCAGTCCCATGTAATTAATTATTTTTTTCATCTTGATGTTTTGTTAGCACTTTTATGAGTTCATCAGTTTTCCATTAGAGTTCTGAAAATGCTTATTCATTCAGTTCAGCAGTACAGTCAGTTACCAGAAACCTGTAATTGTCAGAGTCTTTTCCATGAATTCCTTGAAGATGAAACCCTTTTATAGGAACATTTTTGCAAAAGCATCAGAGTACACCCAGAACTGTCTGTAAATGACAAAAGACTTAAAAATGACCACGGTTAAAGATTTGATGAAAGTTCATAATAATGCAATTGACAAGGAAATTTAGTTATTTCTGAGATACACATTTTAAAGTAATAACTAGCGTTATGACTTATAACATTATACCAGAACATATAAGATTTTTAGAAATTTCATGTAATGTCTGAAACATTTATATTAACATATTTCCATACAAATAACCCAAAGAAAGTTTAGTATTAGTTTTTTTTGTTTGTTTTTTTATACTGCAGGTTCTTATTAGTCATCAGTTTTATACACATCAATGTATACATGTCAATCCCAATCGCCCAATTCAGCACACCACTATCCCCACCCCACCGTGGTTTTCCCCCCTTGGTGTCCATACGTTTGTTCTCTACATCTGTGTCTCAACTTCTGCCCTGCAAACCGGTTCATCTGTACCATTTTTCTGGGTTCCACATACAAGCGTTAATATACGATATTTGTTTTTCTCTTTCTGACTTACTTCACTCTGTATGACAGTCTCTAGGTCCATGCACGTCTCAGCAAATGACTCAATTTCGTTCCTTTTTATGGCTGAGTAATATTCCATTGGATACATGTACCACAACTTCTTTATCCATTCGTCTGTTGATGGGCATTTAGGTGGCTTCCATGACCTGGCTATTGTAAATAGTGCTGCAATGAACATTCGGGTGCATGTGTCTTTTTGAATTACGGTTTTCTCTGGGTATATGCCCAGTAGTGGGATTGCTGGGTCATATGGTAATTCTATTTTTAGTTTTTTAAGGAACCTCCATACTGTTCTCCATAGTGGCTGTATCAATTTACATTCCCACCAACAGTGCAAGAGGGTTCCCTTTTCTCCACACCCTCTCCAGCATTTGTTGTTTGTAGATTTTCTGATGATGCCCATTTTAACTGGTGTGAGGTGATACCTCACTGTTGTTTTGATTTGCATTTCTCTAATAATTAGTGATATTGAGCATCTTTTCATGTGCTTCTTGGCCATCTGTATGTCTTCTTTGGAGAAATGTCTATTTAGGTCTTCTGCCCATTTTTGGCTTGGGTTGTTTGTTTCTTTAATATTGAGCTGAATGAGCTGTTTATATATTTTGGAGATTAATCCTTTGTCCGTTGATTCGTTTGCAAATATTTTCTCCCATTCTGAGGGTTGTCTTTTTGTCTTGTTTATGGTTTCCTTTGCTGTGCAAAAGCTTTGAAGTTTCATTAGGTGCCATTTGTTTATGTTTGTTTTTATTTCCATTACTCTAGGAGGTGGATCAAAAAAGATCTTGCTGTGATTGATGTCAAAGTGTGTTCTTCCTATGTTTTCCACTAAGAGTTTTATAGTGTCTGGTCTTACATTTAGGTCTCTAATCCATTTTGAGTTTATTTTTGTGTATGGTGTTAGGGAGTGTTCTAATTTCATTCTTTTACATGTAGCTGTCCAGTTTTCCCAGCACCACTTATTGAAGAGACTGTCTTTTCTCCATTGTATATCTTTGCCTCCTTTGTCATAGATTAGTTTACCATAGGTGCGTGGGTTTATCTCTGGGCATTATATCCTGTTCCGCTGATCTATGTTTCTGTTTTTGTGCCAGAACGATATTGTCTTGATTACTGTAGCTTTGTAGTATAGTCTGAAGTCAGGGAGTCTGATTCCTCCAGCTCCGTTTTTTTCCCTCAAGACTGCTTTGGCTATTCAGGGTCTTTTGTGTTTCCATACAAATTTTAAGATGATTTGTTCTAGTTCTGTAAAAAATGCCATTGGTAATTTGATAGGGATTGCCTTGAATCTATAGATTGCTTTGGGTAGTATAGTCATTTTCACAATATTGATTCTTCCAATCCAAGAACATGGTATATCTCTCCACCTGTTGGTATCATCTTTAATTTCCTTCATCAGTGTCTTATAGTTTTCTGCATACAGGTCTTTTGTCTCCCTAGGTAGGTTTATTCCTAGATATTTTATTCTTTTTGTTGCAATGGTAAATGGGAGTGTTTTCCATAATTTCTCTTTCAGATTTTTCATCATTGGTGTATAGGAATGCAAGAGATTTCTGTGCATTAATTTTGTATCCTGCAACTTTACCAAATTCATTGATTAGCTCTAGTAGTTTTCTGGTGGCATTTTTAGGATTCTCTATGTATAGTATCATGTCATTTGGAAACAGTGACAGTTTTACTTCTTCTTTTCCAATTTATATTCCTTTTATTTCTTTTTCTTCTCTGATTGCCGTGGCTAGGACTTCCAAAACTATGTTGAATAATAGAGGTGAGAGTGGACATCCTTGCCTCGTTCCTGATCTTAGAGGAAATGCTTCCAGTTTTTCACCATTGAGAATGATGTTTGCTGTGGGTTTGTCATATATGGCCTTTATTATGTTGAGGAAAGTTCCCTCTATGCCCACTTTCTGGAGAGTTTTTATCATAAATGGGTGTTGAATTTTGTCAAAAGCTTTTTCTGCATCTATTAAGATGATCATATGGTTTTTATTCTTCAATTTGTTAGTATGGTGTATCACATTGATTGCTTTGCATATATTGAAGAATCCTTGCATCCCTGGGATAAATCCCACTTGATTGTGGTGTATGATCCTTTTAATGTGTTGTTGGATTTCGTTTGCCAGTATTTTGTTGAGGATTTTTGCATCTATATTCATCAGTGATATTGGTCTGTAATTTTCGTTTTTTTGTAGTATCTTTGTCTGGTTTTGGTATCAGGGTGATGGTGGCCTCATAGAATGAGTTTGGGGGTGCTCCTTCCTCTGCAATTTTTTGGAAGAGTTTGAGAAGGATGAGTGTTAGCTCTTCTCTAAATGTTTGATAGAATTCACCTGTGAAGCCATATGGTACTGGACTTTTGTTTATTGGAAAAATTTTTTTTTTAAACATCTTTATTGAAGTATAATTGCTTTACAATGGTGTGTTAGTTTCTGCTTTATAACAAAGTGAATCAGTTATACATATACATATGTTCCCATATCTCTTCCCTCTTGCATGTCCCTCCCTCCCACCCTCCCCATCCCACCCATCTAGGTGGTCACAAAGCACCGAGCTGATCTCCCTGTGCTATGCGGCTGCTTCCCACTAGCTATCTGTTTTACATTTGGTAGTGTATATATGTCCATGACACTCTCTCAACTTGTCACATCTCACCCCTCCCCCTCCCCATATCCTCAAGTCCATTCTCTAGTAGGTCTGTGTCTTTATTCCCATCTTGCCACTACGTTCTTCATGGCCTTTTTTTTTTCTTTCCTTAGATTCCATATATATGTGTTAGCATACTGTATTTGTTTTTCTCTTTCTGACTTACTTCACTCTGTATGACAGACTCTAACTCCATCTACCTCATTACAAATACCTCCATTTCATTTCTTTTTATGGCTGAGTAATATTCCGTTGTATATATGTGCCATATCTTCTTTATCCATTCATCCCATGATGGACACTTAGGTTGCTTCCATGTCCTGGCTATTGTAAATAGAGCTGCAATGAACATTTTGGTACATGACTCTTTTTGAACTATGATTTTCTCAGGGTATATGCCCAGTAGTGGGATTGCTGGGTTGTATGGTAGTTCTATTTGTAGTTTTTTAAGGAACCTCCATACTGTTCTCCGTAGTGGCTGTATCAATTTACATTCCCACCAACAGTGCAAGAGTGTTCCCTTTCCTCCACACCCTCTCCAGCATTTATTGTTTGTAGATTTTTTGATGATGGCCATTCTGACCGGTGTGAGATGATATCTCATTGTAGTTTTGATTTGCATTTCTCTAATGATTAATGACGTTGAGCATTCTTTCATGTGTCTGTTGGCAATCTGTATATCTTCTTTGGAGAAATGTCTATTTAGGTCTTCTGCCCATTTTTGGATTGAGTTGTTCGTTTTTTTGTTATTGAGCTGCATGAGCTGCTTGTAAATCTTGGAGATTAATCCTTTGTCAGTTGCTTCATTTGCAAATATTTTCTCCCATTCTGATGGTTGTCTTTTGGTCTTGTTTATGGTTCCCTTTGCTGTGCAAAAGCTTTTAAGTTTCATTAGGTCCCATTTGTTTATTTTTGTTTTTATTTCCATTTCTCTAGGAGCTGGGTCAAAAAGGATCTTGCTGTGATTTATGTCATAGAGTGTTCTGCCTATGTTTTCCTCTAAGAGTTTGATAGTGTCTGGCCTTACACTTAGGTCTTTAATCCATTTTGAGTTTATTTTTGTGTATGGTTTCAGGGAGTGTTCTAATTTCATACTTTTACATGTATCTGTCCAATTTTCCCAGCACCACTTATTGAAGAGGCTGTCTTTTCTCCACTGTATATGCTTGCCTCCTTTATCAAAGATAAGGTGACCATATGTGCATGGGTTTATCTCTGGGCTTTCTATCCTGTTCCATTGATCTATATTTCTGTTTTTGTGCCAGTACCAAACTGTCTTGATTACTGTAGCTTTGTAATAAAGTCTGAAGTCAGGGAGCCTGATTCCTCCAGCTCCATTTCTCATTCTCAAGATTGCTTTGGCTATTCGGGGTCTTTTGTGTTTCCATACAAATTGTGAAATTTTTTGTTCTAGTTCTGTGAAAAATGCCAGTGGTAGTTTGATAGGGATTGCATTGAATCTGTCGATTGCTTTAGGTAGTATGGTCATTTTCACAATGTTGATTCTTCCAATCCAAGAACATGGTATATCTCTCCATCTATTTGTATCATCTTTAATTTCTTTCATCAGTGTCTTATAATTTTCTGCATACAGGTCTTTTGTCTCCTTAGGTAGGTTTATTCCTAGATATTTTATTCTTTTGTTGCAATGGTAAATGGGAGTGTTTTTTTAATTTCACTTTCAGATTTTTCATCATTAGTGTATAGGAAAGCAAGAGATTTCTGTGCATTAATTTTGTATCCTGCTACTTTACCAAATTCATTGATTAGCTCTAGTAGTTTTCTGGTAGCATCTTTAGGATTCTCTATGTATAGTATCATGTCATCTGCAAACAGTGACAGCTTTACTTCTTCTTTTCCGATTTGGATTCCTTTTATTTCTTTTTCTTCTCTGATTGCTGTGGCTAACACTTCCAAAACTATGTTGAATAATAGTGGTGAGAGTGGGCAACCTTGTCTTCTTCCTGATCTTAGTGGAAATGGTTTAAGTGTTTCACCATTGAGGACAATGTTGTCTGTGGGTTTGTCATATATGGCCTTTATTATGTTGAGGAAAGTTCCCTCTATGCCTACTTTCTGCAGGGCTTTTATCATAAATGGGTGTTGAATTTTGTCGAAAGTTTCTCTGCATCTATTGAGATGATCATATGGTTTTTCTCCTTCAATTTGTTAATATGGTGTATCACGTTGATTGATTTGCATATATTGAAGAATCCTTGCATTCCTGGGATAAACCCCACTTGATCATGGTGTATGATCCTTTTAATGTGCTGTTGGATTCTGTTTGCTAGTATTTTTTGAGGACTTTTGCATCTATATTCATCAGTGATATTGGTCTGTAATTTTCTTTTTTTGTAGTGTCTTTGTCTGGTTTTGGTATCAGGGTGATGGTGGCCTCATAGAATGAGTTGGGGAGTGTTCCTTCCTCTGCAATATTTTGGAAGAGTTTGAGAAGGATAGGTGTTAGCTCTTCTCTAAATGTTTGATAGAATTCACCCGTGAAGCCATCTGGTCCTGGACTTTTGTTTGTTGGAAGATTTTTAATCACAGTTTCAATTTCATTACTTGTGATTGGTCTGTTCATATTTTCTGTTTCTTCCTGGTTCAGTCTTGGAAGGTTATACCTTTCTAAGAATTTGTCCATTTCTTCCAGGTTGTCCATTTTATTGGCATAAAGTTGCTTGTAGTAGTCTCTTAGGATGCTTTGTATTTCTGCGGTGTCTGTTGTAACTTCTCCTTTTTCATTTCTGATTTTATTGATTTGAGTCCTCTCCCTCTTTTTCGTGATGAGTCTGGCTAATGGCTTATCAATTTTGTTTATCTTCTCAAAGAACCAACTTTTAGTTTTATTGATCTTTGCTATTGTTTTCTTTGTTTCTAGTTCATTTATTTCCGCTCTGATCTTTATGATTTCTTTCCTAATTCTAACTTTGGGTTTTGTTTGTTCTGCTTTCCCTAGTTCCTTTAGGTGTAAGGTTAGATTGTTTACTTGAGATTTTTCTTGTTTCTTGAGGTAGGCTTGTATAGCTATAAACTTCCCTCTTAGAACTGCTTTTGCTGCATCCCATAGGTTTTGGATCGTCGTGTGTTCATTATCATTTGTCTCTAGGTATTTTTTGATTTCCTCTTTGATTTCTTCAGTGATCTCTTGGTTATTTAGTAACGTATTGTTTAGCCTCCATGTGTTTGTGTTTTTTACGTTTCTTTCCCTGTAGTTGATTTCTAATCTCATAGTGTTGTGGTCAGAAAAGATGCGTGATATGATTTCAATTTTCTTAAATTTACTGAGGCTTGATTTGTGACCCAAGATGTGATCTATCCTGGAGAATGTTCTGTGCGCACTTGAGAAGAAACTGTAATCTGCTGTTTTTGGATGGAATGTCCTATAAATATTAATTAAATCTATCTGGTCTATTGTGTCATTTAAAGCTTCTGTTTCCTTATTTATTTTCATTTTGGATGATCTGTCCATTGGTGTAAGTGAGGTGTTAAAGTCCCGCACTATTATTGTGTTACTGTCGATTTCCTCTTTTATAGCTGTTAGCAGTTGCCTTACGTATTGAGGTGCTCCTATGTTGGGTGCATATATATTTATAATTGTTATATCTTCTTCTTGGATTGATCCCTTGATCATTATGTAGTGTCCTTCCTTGTCTCTTGTAACATTCTTTATTTTAAAGTCTATTTTATCTGATATGAGTATAGCTACTCCAGCTTTCTTTTGATTTCCTTTTGCATGGAATATCTTTTTCCATCCCCTCACTTTCAGTCTGTATGTGTCCCTAGGTCTGCAGTGGGTCTCTTGTAGACAGCATATATATGGGTCTTGTCTTTGTATCCATTCAGCAAGCCTGTGTCTTTTTGTTGGAGCATTTAATCCATTCACGTTTAAGGTAATTATTTTTTTTTTTAATTTTTATTATTTATTTATTATGTTTATTTTTGGCTGTGTTGGGTCTTTGTTTCTGTGTGAGGGCTTTCTCCAGTTGCGGCGAGTGGGGGGCCACTCTTCATCGCGGTGCGCGGGCCTCTCACTATCGTGGCCTCTCTTGTTGCGGAGCAGAGGCTCCGGACGCTCAGGCTCAGTAGTTGTGGCTCACGGGCCCAGTTGCTCCGCGGCATGTGGGATCTTCCCAGACCAGGGCTCGAACCCGTGTCCCCTGCATTGGCAGGCAGATTCTCAACCACTGCGCCACCAGGGAAGCCCCACGTTTAAGGTAATTATTGATAGGTATGTTCCTATGACCATTTTCTTAATTGCTTTGGTTTGTTTTTGTAGGTCCTTTTCTTCTCTTGTGTTTCCCACTTAGAGAAGTTCCTTTAGCATTTGTTGTAGAGCTGGTTTCGTGGTGCTGAATTCTCTTAGCTTTTGCATGTCTGTAAAGCTTTTGATTTCTCCATCAAATCTGAATGAGATCCTTGCCGGGTAGAGTAATCTTGGTTGTAGGTTCTTCCCTTTCATCACTTTAAGTATATCATGCCACTCCCTTCTGGCGTGTAGAGTTTCTGCTGAGAAATCAACTGTTAACCTTATGGGAGTTCCCTTGTATGTTATTTGTCATTTTTCCCTTGCTTCTTTCAATAATTTTTCTTTGTCTTTAATTTTTGCCACTTTGATTACTATGTGTCTTGGCGTGTTTCTCCTTAGGTTTATCCTGTATTGGACTTGCCGTGCTTCCTGGACTTGGGTGGCTATTTCCTTTCCCATGTTAGGGAAATTTTCGACTATAATCTCTTCAAATATTTTCTCAGGTCCTTTCTCTCTTCTGCTTCTGGGAGCCCTATAATGCGAATGTTGTTGCGTTTAATGTTGTCCCAGAGGTCTCTTAGGCTGTCTTCATTTCTTTTCATTCTTTTTTCTTTATTGTGTTCCGCAGCAGTGAATTCCACCATTCTGTCTTCCAGGTCACTTATCCGTTCTTCTGCCTCAGTTATTCTGCTATTGATTCCTTCTAGTGAGTTTTCATTTCAGTTATTGTATTGTTCATCTGTGTTTGTTTGTTTTTTAATTCTTCTAGGTCTTTGTTAAACATTTCTTGCATCTTCTCGATCTTTGCCTCCATTCTTTTTCCGAGGTCCTGGATCATCTTCACTATCATTATTCTGAATTCTTTTTCTGGAAGGTTGCCTATCTCCATTCATTTAGTTGTTTTTCTGGGGTTTTATCTTGTTCCTTCATCTGGTACATAGCCCTCTGCCTTTTCATCTTTTCTATCTTTCTGTGAATGTGGTTTTTGTTCCACAGACTGCAGGATTGTAGTTCTTCTTGCTTCTGCTGTCTGCCCTCTGGTGGATCAGGCTATCTAAGAGGCTTGTGTAAGTTTCCTGATGGGAGGGACTGGTGGTGGGTAGAGCTGACTGTTGCTCTGATGGGCAGAGCTCAGTAAAACTTTAATCTGCTTGACTGTTGATGGGTGGGGCTGGGTTCCCTCCCTGTTGGTTGCTTTGCCTGAGGCGACCCAACACTGGAGCCTACCTGGGCTCTTTGGTGGGGCTAATGACAGACTCTGAGAGGGCTCACACCAAGAAGTACTTCTCAGAACTTCTGCTGCCAGTGTCCTTGTCCCCACGGTGAGCCACAGCCACACAGCCACCCCCTGCCTCTGCAGGAGACCCTCCAACACTAGCAGGTAGGTCTGGTTCAGTCTCCCCTGGGCTCACTGCTGCTTCCCCTGGGTCCCGATGCACGCACTACTTTGTGTGTGCCCTCCAAGAGTGGAGTCTCTGTTTCCCCCAGTCCTGTCGAAGTCCTGCAATCAATTCCCACTAGGCTTCAAGGTCTGATTCTCTAGGAATTACCCCTCCCATTGCCAGACCCCCAGGTTGGGAAGCCTGACGTGGGGCTCAGAACCTTCACTCCAGTGGGTGGACTTCTGTGGTATAAGTGTTCTCCAGTCTGTGAGCCACCCACCCAGCAGTTATGGGATTTGACTTTACTGTGATTGCACCCCTCCTACCGTCTCATTGTGGCTTCTCCTTTGTCTTTGGATGTGGGGTATCTTTTTTGGTGAGTTTCAGTGTCTTCCTGTCGATGATTATCCAGCAGCTAGTTGTGATTCTGGTGTTCTCGCAAGAGAGAGTGAGTGCACTTCTACTCCGCCATCTTGGTTCCTCTCGATGGTTTCCGTTGCTCTGCAAAAGCTTTTAAGTTTGATTAGGTCCCATTTGTTTATTTTTGCTGTTATTTCTTTTGCCTTGAGAGACTGATGTAAGAAAATATTGCTACGATTTATGTCAAAGTGTATTTCGCCCATGTTCTCTTCTAGGAATTCTATGCTGTCATGTCTTACATTTAGGTCTTTAAACCATTTTGAGTTTATTTTTTGTATGGTGTGAAGGAGTGTTGTAATTTCAGTTGATACACGTGTAGCCGTCCAGCTTTACCAACACCACTTGTTGAAGAGACCGTCTTTTCTCCATTGTATATTCTTGCCTCCTTTGCATAAATTAATTGACCGTGGGTGTGTGGGTTTATTTCTAGGTGCTCTATTCTGTTCCATTGATCTATATGTCTGTTTTTGTGTCAATACCAGGCTGTTTTGTTAACTGTAGCTTTATAGTATAGTCCGAAGCCTGGAAGGGTTATACATCCAGCTTTTTCTTTTTCCTCAGGATTGCTTTGGCAGTTCTGGGTCTTTTGTGGTTCCATATAAATTTTAGGATTATTTGTTCTAGTTCTGTGAAAAATGTCATGGGTAATTTGATAGGGATCACATTAAATCTGTAGATTGCCTTGGGTAGTATGGCCAGTTTAACAATATTAATTCTTCCAATACACGAACATGGAATATCTTTCCATTTCTTTGAATCATCTTCAGTTTCCTTTATCAGTATCTTATAGTTTTCAGCATATAGGTCTTTCAACTCCTTGGTTAAGTTTATACCCAGGTATTTTTTTTACATGATTTTAAATGGGATTTTTTGGGGGCTTTCCTGGTGGCACAGTGGTTGAGAGTCTGCCTGCCAATGCAGGGGACATGGGTTCGAACCCTGGTCTGGGAGGATCCCACATGCCGCGGAGCAGCTGGGCCCGTGAGCCACAACTACTAAGGCTGCGCCTCTGGAGCCTGTGCGCCATGGCAGTGAGAGGCCCACGCACCGCGATGAAGAGTGGCCCCTGCTCGCTGCAACTGGAGAAAGCCCTCGCACAGAGACGAAGACCCAACACAGCCAAAAACAAAACAAAAGAAAAAGCTGACGTAGCCACAGATAAAATAAAAATAAAAATAAATTAAAAAAATAATAAATGGGATTTTTTTTTTTTTTTTACTTTCTGATATTTCATTGTTCATATAAAGAAATGCAACAAATTTCTGTATGTTAATCTTCAATCCTGCTACCTTGGTGAATTCATTTATTAGTTCTGGTAGTCTTTGTTTGGAGACTTTGGGGTTCTCTACATAGAGCATCTTGTCATCTGCAAATAGTGACAGTTTTACCTCTTCCCTTCCAATTTGGATACATTTTATTTCTTTTTCTTGTCTGATTGCTGTGGCTAGAACTTCCAATACTATGTTGAATAACAGTGGTGAGAGTGGGTATCCTTGCCTTGTTCCTGAATTTAGTGGGAAGACTTTCAGCTTTTCACCATTGAGTATTATGTTGGCTGTGGGTTTGTTGTAAATGGCCTTTATTATGTTGAGATATGTTCTCTCTATACCCACTTTGATGAGAGTTTTTATCATGAATGGATGTTGAATTTGTCAAATGCTTTTTCTGCATCTATTGAGATGGTCATGGTTTTTGTGTTTTCTTTTGTTGATGTGGTGCATCACATTGATTGATCTGCATATGTTGAGCCATCCTCACAACCCTGGAGTGAATCCAACTTGATCATGGTATATGATCCCTTTTATGTATTGTTGGATTCAGTTTGCCAATATTTTGTTGAGTATTTTCGCATCTATATTCATCAAAGACATTGGCCTGTAATTTTCTTTTTTTGTAGTATCTTTGTCTGGTTTTGATATCAGGGTGATGGTGGCCTCATAGAATGAATTTGGGAGTGTTCCCTCCTTTTCAGTTTTTTGGAATAGTTTGAGAAGGATAGGTATAAGTTCTTTATGTGTTTGGTAGTATTCCCCAGTGAAGCCTTCCAGTTCTGAACTTTTGTTTGCGGGGAATTTTAATCCTTGTTTTCCAGTTGTTTTTGTAGCTCTTCTTTGTTCATTTCTTTTTGTTTGTTTTTCCTTTTGTGGTTTGATGATTTTCTTTTGTAGTATGTTTGAGTTCCTTTATTTTTGGTTTGTGTGAATCTGTTGTATATTTTTGATTTGTGGTTACCATGGGGTCAAGTATGTTGACCCATAACTAAATCTACTTGCTTTAAACTGATAGTTGTTCAAGTTCAAACACATTCTAAAAGATCTACATTTTTATACTCCCCTTACCCACATTTTGTGATTTTGATGTCCTATTTTACATCTTCATGCTTATCCTTTTACTGTTTATTGTATTGATAGTTAAAGTCACTTTTACAATTTTTTAAATTGTTTTTTAATCTATGTACTGGCTTATTTAAGTGATCTTCAATCTTTTTACATATTTGCCTTTCCTATTATGATTTTCCCTTTCCTATAGATTTTTGCCTTTCCTCTATTAGAGAAGACCCTTCAATATTTCTTTTAAGGTAGGCTTAGTATTGCTGAATTCTTTTAGTTTTTGCTTGTCTGAGAAATTCTTTCTCTCTCCTTCTATTCTAAATGATACTCTTGCTGGGTAGAGTATCCTAGGTTGCAAGTTTTTCCCTTTCAGTACTTTGACTACATTCATGCCACCCCCTTCTGGCCTGCAAAGTTTGTGCAGGGAAATCAACTGATAGCCTTATGTGTGTGTGGGGGGGGGGTTGTCCCTTTTAACTGACTCTTTGTTTTTCTCTTGCTGCCTTTAGAATCTGCTCTTTAAATTTTGCTATTTTAATTATAATATGTTTTGGTCTGGGTCTGTTTGGGTTTATCTTATTTGGGAGCCTCTGGTGCTTCCTGTACCTGGATATCTGTTTCCTTCTTTAGGTTTGGGAAGTTTCCAGCCATAATTTCTTCAAATGCATTTTTGATCCCCTTCTCTCTCTCTTCTCCTTCTGGAACCCCTATTACGTGTAGGTTGGCATGTTGTATATTATATAGGTCTTGTATGTCGCTTTCTTTTTTTTTTTTTTCATTTGTCTTTCTGTCTGCTGTTCTGATTGGGAGATTTCCATTATTCTGTCTTCCAAATCACTTATTCATTCTTCTGTGCCATTTAGTTGACTATTGATTGCTTCAACATTGGTTTTCATCTCAGCAATTGAATTGTCTGTTTTTTAAAATTTTATTTATTTATTTTTTGGCTGCATTGGGTCTTCATTTCTGCACGCGGGCTTTCTCTAGTTGTGGTGAGAAGGGGCTACTCTTCTTTGCGGTGCACAGGCTTCTCATTGCAGTGGCTTCTCTTGTTGCAGAGCATGCGCTCTAGGTGCGTGGGCTTCAGTAGTTGTGGCACGCGGGCTCTAGAGCGTAGGCTCAGTAGTAGTGGTGCACAGACTTAGTTGCTCTGTGGCATGTGGGATCTTCCCGGACCAGGGCTTGAATCCGTGTCCCCTGCATTGGCAGGAGGATTCTTAATCACTGCACCACCAAGGAAGTCCCTGAATTGTCTATTTTTGATTGGTTCATCTTTATAGCTTCTAGTTCCTTGTTACAGTGATCTGTGTTTCTATTGATAATCTTTCTTAATTCAGTTAGCATTTTTATTACCACCTTTTTGAACTCGGTGTCTAGTAGACTGGTGAGCTCTGTTTCATTATTCTTTCAGAGGATATCTCTTGCTCTTTTAATTGGGAGTAATTCCTCTGCCTTTTCATTTGACTTAACGTTCTCTATCTCTATGAATTTAGGAGAAACAGTTATCTACTGTGGTCTTGAAGAGGCATTTTTTTGTGGGAGTGTCCGTGTGTAGACTGTGTGTGTCCAGCGTTTTTGGTGCGAGGGCTGGTTTCGGTATGGATGACAGCCACATCTTCCCTCAGGAAGTGCTGGCCGTTATCCCCTTGATATGGGTGTGTGGTTGGTGTTGGAGTATCTAAAGCCTGTGCAGGGTGTGAGGCAGGACTTCCCCTCTGCTCCACGGCTGTCACAGCTGTCAGGGGTGGGGTCTGCTCCTCAGTTGTTGAAGTAGAAGCCCTGAGGGTTGGGTTCAGTCAGGCTCTGTTGCCTTTGGGCACGTGCCTTGCTGCAAATGAGGTAGTTGCTGGAGGAAGTGAGGCCCATGCAGTCACAGGGTACCTATGTGCTACCTGTGTATGCATCCACAGTGCTGCTCAGAAGCAGCCCAAGGTCGTGTCCCTTTCTCAGTTGTGTTCGTCTCAGATCTAGTGCAAGGCTATGCTGTGGAGCAGGCTGAGGCTGGGGGTTGTGATGTGTGGCTGCAGGAATTGAGGTGGCTGCACTGCCCACCAGAGATCTGGGCTGCCTCTGTGGCAGACTTCTCTCAGGACATGTCTACCAGATCCAGCACTAAGCTGTGGTGTGGAGTGGGCAGAGCTGAGGTGTTGACCCCTTTGGATTGGGAAGTGTGGTGAGGTGGCAGCAGCCAGTGCAAGGCTCTCTCTGCCCTGATTGTTAGTGAGCCAGCATGGGCATACTCCTTGTGAGTGGAGTCTAGGCTTCTCCAGCCCTTCTGTCTATCCCAGTGGATTTCCCAGCAGGCAAGTGGGCTTGTGTCCTCCATGCAAGACCCCCAGGACTGGGATACCCAGATTGTGGCTCAACCTGCTTGCTCTCCAGGGCGAGGGTTCCAATCCAAGAGTGCAGGTCCCAATCCAATGGCTTTTTTACCTGTCTTACCCAGTTACATGGAAATCTTTCTTGCAGGTTTGGTTACATAGGAGTTCTTCTGCCAGTTTCCAGTTGGTTTTCCACAAGAATTGTTCCACATGTAGATGTATTTTTGATGTGTTTGTGGGGGGCAGGTGAGCTCTGTGTCCTCCTACTCCGCCATCTTGATCCCCCTTTCTGTCTCTGAGGAGGGAGGTGGAGGGACTGGCAGCACAGAGCTGAGGTAACTTTTTTTAATTGAAGTATTGTTGATGTACAATATTATGTAACTTTTAGGTGTACATATAATGATTCACAATTTTTAAAAGTTATACTCCATTTATACTTATTATAACATAGTGGCTATATTGCTTGTGCTGTACAGTATATTCTTATAACTTATTTATTTTTATATATAGTAGTTTGTACCTGTTAATCCCCTACCCCTATCCTGCCCCTTCCCACTGGTAACCACTAGTTTGTTCTCTATATCCGTGAGTCTCTTTCTTTTATGTAATATTCAGTAGGTGGTTTTATTTTTTAGATTCCACATGTAAGTGATATCATACAGTATTTTTCTTTCTTTGACTCATTTCACTAAGCATAATACCCTGCAGGTCCATCCATGTTGCTGCAAATGGCAAAATTCATTCTTTTTTTCATGGCTGAGTGGTGTTCCATTGTGTGTATATTTTCTTTATCCGTTTGTCTGTTGATGGACATTTAGGTTGCTTCCATATCTTGGCAATTGTAAATAATGCTGCTATGAACATGGTGTGTATGTATCTTTTCAAATTAATGTTCTTGTTTTTTCACGTAGATACCCAGTAGTGAAATTGCTGGATTATATGGTAGTTCTATTTTTAGTTTTTTGAGAAACTTCAATGTTGTTTCCTACAGTGGCTGCACCAATTTACATTCCCACCAACGGTGTGTTAGGGTTCCCTTTTCTCCA
This sequence comes from Balaenoptera musculus, assembly GCF_009873245.2. Classification (NCBI taxonomy): domain Eukaryota; kingdom Metazoa; phylum Chordata; class Mammalia; order Artiodactyla; family Balaenopteridae; genus Balaenoptera; species Balaenoptera musculus. The sequence continues at coordinate 69,236,299 of NC_045786.1, read as the reverse complement.
CATCCTCACCAACATTTGTTATTTGTGTTCTTTTTGATGATAGCCATTCTAACAGGCGTGAAGTGTGATACATCATTGTGGTTTTGATTTGCATTTCTCTGATAATTAATGATCTTGAGCATCTTTTCCTGTGTCTGTTGACCATCTGCATGTCCTCTTTGGAAAAATGTCTATTCAGGTCTTCTGCCCACTTTTCAATCTGGTTGTTTTTTGATGCTGGGCTGTCTGAGCTGTATAAATATTTTGGATATTAAGCCCTTATCAGTTGCACAGTTTGCAAATATTTTCTCCCATTAAGTAGGCTGTCTTTTATTTTGTCGATGGTTTCCTTTGCTGTGCAAAAGCTTTTAAGTTTATTTAAGTCCCATTTGTTTGTTTTTGCTTTTTTGTCCTTTGCTTTAGGGGACAGATCCAAAAAAATATTGCTACGATTTATGTCAAAGAGTGATCTGCCTATGTTTTCTTCTAGGAGTTTTATAGCCTCCCGCCTTACATTTAGGTCTTTAATCCGTTTTGAGTGTATTTTTGTATATGGTGTTAGACAATGTTCTAATTTCATTCTTTTACATGAAGCTGCCTGGTTTTCCCAGGACCATTTATTTTTATTTTTTCACTTTGCCCTGTTCCTTTTTTTTTTTTTTTGAATTTTATTTTATTTTTTATACAGCAGGTTCTTATTAGTTATCTATTTTATACATATTAGTGTATATATGTCAATCCCAATCTCCCAATTCATCCTACCACCACCACCCCCGCCCCCCGCTTTCCCCCTTTGGTGTCCATACATTTGTTCTCTACATCTCTGTCTCTATTTCTGCCTTGCAAACTGGTTCATCTGTACCATTTTTCTAGATTCCACATATATGCATTAATATACGATATTTGTTTTTCTGACTTACTTCACTCTGTATAACAATCTCTAGGTCTATCCATGGCTCTACAAATGACCCAGTTTTGTTCCTTTTCATGGCTAATATTCCATTGTATATATGTACCACATCTTCTTTATCCATTCGTCTGACGATGGGCATTTAGGTTGCTTCCATGACCTGGCTATTGTTAATAGTGCTGCAATGAACACTGGGGTGCATGTGTCTTTTTGTTTTTTTGTTTTTGTTTTTTGGTTTTTTTTTTTGTAATTTATTTTTATAATGGGGTTTAGCTGATTTTCACTGCTGTTTTTTTTTTCACACACACACAGTGTATTTTATTTTTACAAGAGATAAATAGACTGACACCAAGCATTGTACATGGATGACCACAACAAAAGCAACAATGATTGTGATTACCACACATGAAACACACTCATACTATGTCATAATATTGACATTCAGTCCAGTAATCCTCCACTGTAACAGCTCCTTTACTTTGCAGTGAAAATTGATTTGTATATTCTTTGCCTCTGAGTCCTTGTGGGATTTTTTTTTTTAATTCAAACAGAAAGTCACAAAAATTATAATCATCCTCATCAGTTCACTCAGTCCCATGTAATTAATTTATTTTTTTTTCATCTTGATGTTTTGTTAGCACTTTTATGAGTTCGTCAGTTTTTCATTAGAGTTCTGAAAATGCTTATTCATTCAGTTCAGCAGTACAGTCAGTTACCAGAAACCTGTACTTGTCAGAGTCTTTTCCATGAATTTCTTGAAGATGAAACCCTTTTATAGGAACATATTTGCAAAAGCATCAGAGTACACCCAGAACTGTCTGTAAATGACAAAAGACTTAAAGTCTACTTATCAGTCTACTTATCTCTTGTAAAAATAAAATACAGTGTGTGTGTGTGAAAAAAAAAAAAAATGACCACGGTTAAAGATTTGATGAAAGTTCATAATAATGCAGTTGACAAGAAAATTAGTTATTTCTGAGATATACATTTTAAAGTAATAACTAGGATTATGACTTATAACATTATACCAGAACATATAAGATTTTTAGAAATTTCATGTAATGTCTGAAACATTTATATTAACATATTTCCATACAAATAAACCAATGAAAGTTTAGTATTAGTTGTTTTGTTTGTTTTTTTATACTGCAGGTTCTTATTAGTCATCAATTTTATACACATCAATGTATACATGTCAATCCCAATCGCCCAATTCAGCACACCACCATCCCCACCCCACCGCAGTTTTCCCCCCTTGGTGTCCATATGTCTGTTCTCTACATCTGTGTCTCAACTTCTGCCCTGCAAACCGGCTCATCTGTACCATTTTTCTAGGTTCCACATACATGCGTTAATATACGATATTTGTTTTTCTCTTTCTGACTTATTTCACTCTGTATGACAGTCTCTAGATCCATCCACGTCTCAACAAATGACTCAATTTCGTTCCTTTTTATGGCTGAGTAATATTCCATTGTATATATGTACCACAACTTCTTTATCCATTCGTCTGTTGATGGGCATTTAGGTGGCTTCCATGACCTGGCTATTGTAAATAGTGCTGCAATGAACATTCGGGTGCATGTGTCTTTTTGAATTACGGTTTTCTCTGGATATATGCCCAGTAGTGGGATTGCTGGGTCATATGGTAATTCTATTTTTAGTTTTTTAAGGAACCTCCATATTGTTCTCCATAGTGGCTGTATCAATTTACATTCCCACCAACAGTGCAAGAGGGTTCCCTTTTCTCCACACCCTCTCCAGCATTTGTTGTTTGTAGATTTTCTGATGATGCCCATTCTAACTGGTGTGAGGTGATACCTCATTGTTGTTTTGATTTGCATTTCTCTAATAATTAGTGATGTTGAGCAGTTTTTCATGTGCTTCTTGGCCATCTGTATGTCTTCTTTGGAGAAATGTCTATTTAGGTCTTCTGCCCATTTTTGGATTGGGGTGTTTGTTTCTTTAATATTGAGCTGAATGAGCTGTTTATATATTTTGGAGATTAATCCTTTGTCCGTTGATTCGTTTGCAAATATTTTCTCCCATTCTGAGGGTTGTCTTTTCATCTTGTTTATGGTTTCCTTTGCTGTGCAAAAGCTTTTAAGTTTCATTAGGTCCCATTTGTTTATTTTTGTTTTTATTTCCATTACTCTAGGAGGTGGATCAGAAAAGATCTTGCTGTGATTTATGTCAAAGAGTGTTCTTCCTATGTTTTCCTCTAAGAGTTTTATAGTGTCCGGTCTTACATTTAGGTCTCGAATCCATTTTGAGTTTATTTTTGTGTATGGTGTTAGGGAGTATTCTAATTTCATTCTTTTACATGTAGCTGTCCAGATTTCCCAGCACCACTTATTGAAGAGACTGTCTTTTCTCCATTGTATATCTTTGCCTCCTTTGTCATAGATTAGTTGACCATAGGTGCGTGGGTTTATCTCTGGGCTTTCTATCTTGTTCCATTGATCTATGTTTCTGTTTTTGTGCCAGTACCATATTGTCTTGATGACTGTAGCTTTGTAGTATAGTCTGAAGTCAGGGAGTCTGATTCCTCCAGCTCCGTTTTTTTCCCTCAAGACTGCTTTGGCTATTCGGGGTCTTTTGTGTCTCCATACAAATTTTAAGATGATTTGTTCTAGCTCCGTAAAAAATGCCATTGGTAATTTGATAAGGATTGCATTGAATCTGTAGATTGCTTTGGGTAGTATAGTCATTTTCACAATGTTGATTCTTCCAATCCAAGAACATGGTATATCTCTCCATCTGTTGGTATCATCTTTAATTTCTTTCATCAGTGTCTTATAGTTTTCTGCATACAGGTCTTTTGTCTCCCTAGGTAGGTTTATTCCTAGGTATTTTATTCTTTTTGTTGCAATGGTAAATGGGAGTGTTTCCATAATTTCGCTTTCAGATCTTTCATCATTAGTGTATAGGAATGCAAGAGATTTCTGTGCATTAATTTTGTATCCTGCAACTTTACTATATTCATTAATTAGCTCTAGCAGTTTTCTGGTGGCAGTTTTAGGATTCTCCATGTATAGTATCATGTCATCTGCGAACAGTGACAGTTTTACTTCTTCTTTTCCAATTTGTATTCCTTTTATTTCTTTTTCTTCTCTGATTGCCGTGGCTAGGACTTCCAGAACTATGTTGAATAATAGTGCTGAGAGTGGACATCCTTGTCTCATTCCTCATCTTAGAGGAAATGCCTTCAGTTTTTCACCATTGAGAATGATGTTTGCTGTGGGTTTGTCATATATGGTCTTTATTATGTTGAGGTAGGTTCCCTCTATGCCCACTTTCTGGAGAGTTTTTATCATAAATGGGTGTTGAATTTTGTCAAAAGCTTTCTCTGCATCTATTGAGATGATCATGTTGTTTTTATTCTTCAGTTTGTTAATATGGTGTATCACATTGATTGATTTGCGTATATTGAAGAATCCTTGCCATCCCTGGGATAAATCCCACTTGATCGTGGTGTATGATCCTTTTAATGTGCTGTTGGATTCTGTTTGCTAGTATTTTGTTGAGGACTTTTGCATCTATATTCATCAGTGATATTGGTCTGTAATTTTCTTTTTTTGTAGTGTCTTTGTCTGGTTTTGGTATCAGGGTGATGGTGGCCTCATAGAATGAGTTTGGGAGTGTTCCTTCCTCCGCAATTTTTTGGAAGAGTTTGAGAAGGATAGGTGTTAGCTCTTCTCTAAATGTTTGATAGAATTCACCTGTGAAGCCATCTGGTCCTGGACTTTTGTTTGTTGGAAGGTTTTTAATCACAGTTTCAATTTCATTACTTGTGATTGGTCTGTTCATATTTTCTATTTCTTCCTGGTTCAGTCTTGGAAGGTTATACCTTTCTAAGAATTTGTCCATTTCTTCCAGGTTGTCCATTTTATTGGCATAGAGTTGCTTGTAGTAGTCTCTTAGGATGCTTTGTATTTCTGCAGTATCTGTTGTAACTTCTCCTTTTTCATTTCTGATTTTACTGATTTGAGTCCTCTCCCTCTTTTTCTTGATGAGTCTGGCTAATGGTTTATCAATTTTGTTTATCTTCTCAAAGAACCAGCTTTTAGTGTTATTGATCTTTGCTATTGTTTTCTTTGCTTCTATTTCATTTATTTCCGCTCTGATCTTTATGATGTCTTTCCTTCTGCTAACTTTGGGTTTTGTTTGTTCTTCTTTCTCTAGTTCCTTTAGGTGTAAGGTTAGATTGTTTACTTGAGATTTTTCTTGTTTCTTGAGGTAGGCTTGTATAGCTATAAACTTCCCTCTTAGAACTGCTTTTGCTGCATCCCATAGGTTTTGGGTCGTCGTGTGTTCATTATCATTTGTCTCTAGGTATTTTTTGATTTCCTCTTTGATTTCTTCAGTGATCTCTTGGTTATTTAGTAACGTATTGTTTAGCCTCCATGTGTTTGTGTTTTTTACGTTTTTTCCCCTGTAATTGATTTCTAATCTCATAGTGTTGTGGTCAGAAAAGATGCTTGATATGATTTCAATTTTCTTAAATTTACTGAGGCTTGATTTGTGACCCAAGATGTGATGTATCCTCGAGAATGTTCCGTGCGCACTTGAGAAGAACGTGTTATCTGCTGTTTTTGGATGGAATGTCCTATAAGTATCAATTAAATCTATCTGGTCTATTGTGTCATTTAAAGCTTTTGTTTCCTCATTTATTCTCATTTTGTATGATCTGTCTATTGGTGTAAGTGAGGTGCTAAAGTCCCCCACTATTACTGTGTTACTGTCAATTTCCTCTTTTATAGCTGTTAGCAGTTGCCTTATGTATTGAGGTGCTCCTATGTTGGGTGCATATATATTTATAATTGTTATATCTTCTTCTTGGATTGATCCCTTGACCATTATGCAGTGTCCTTCCTTGTCTCTTGTAACATTCTTTATTTTAAAGTCTATTTTATCTGATATGAGTATAGCTACTCCAGCTTTCTTTTGATTTCCATTTGCATGGAAATACCTTTTTCCATCCCCTCACTTTCAGTCTGTATGTGTCCCTAGTTCTAAAGTGGGTCTCTTGTAGACAGCATATATATGGGTCTTGTCTTTGTATCCATTCAGCAAGCCTGTGTCTTTTGGTTGGAGCATTTAATCCATTCACGTTTAAGGTAATTATTGATATGTATGTTCCCATGACCATTTTCTTAATTGTTTTGGGTTTGTTTTCGTAGATCCTTTTCTTCTCTTGTGTTTCCCACTTAGAGAAGTTCCTTTAGCATTTGTTGTAGAGCTGGTTTGGTGGTGCTGAATTCTCTTAGCTTTTGCTTGTCTGTAAAGCTTTTGATTTCTCCATCAAATCTGAATGAGATCCTTGCCGGGTAGAGTAATCTTGGTTGTAGGTTCTTCCCTTTCATCACTTTAAGTATATCATGCCACTCCCTTCTGGCTTGTAGAGTTTCTGCTGAGAAATCAGCTGTTAACCTTATGGGAGTTCCCTTGTATGTTATTTGTCATTTTTCCCTTGCCACTTTCAATAATTTTTCTTTGTCTTTAATTTTTGCCACTTTGATTACTATGTGTCTCGGCGTGTTTCTCCTTGGGTTTATCCTGTATGGGACTCTCTGCGCTTCCTGGACTTGGGTGCCTATTTCCTTTCCCATGTTAGGGAAATTTTCGACTATAATCTCTGCAGATATTTTCTCTGGTCCTTTCTCTCTCTCTTCTCCTTCTGGGACCCCTATAATGCGAATGTTGTTGCGTTTAATGTTGTCCCAGAGGTCTCTTAGGCTGTCTTCATTTCTTTTCATTCTTTTTTCTTTAGTCTGTTCTGCAGCAGTGAATTCCACCATTCTGTCTTCCAGGTCATTTATCCGTTCTTCAGCCTCAGTTATTCTGCTATTGATTCCTTCTAGTGTATTTTTCATTTCAGTTATTGTATTGTTCATCTCTGTTTGTTTGTTCTTTAATTCTTCTAGGTCTTTGTTAAACATTTCTTGCATCTTCTCGATCTTTGCCTCCATTCTTTTTCCGAGGTCCTGGATCATCTTCACTATCATTATTCTGAATTCTTTTTCTGGAAGGTTGCCTGTCTCCACTTCATTTAGTTGTTTTTCTGGGGTTTTTTCTTGTTCCTTCATCTGGTATATAGCCCTCTGCCTTTTCATCTTGTCTATCTTTCTGTAAATGTGGTTTTTGTTCCACAGGCTGCAGGATTGTAGTTTTTCTTGCTTCTGCTGTCTGCCCTCTGGTGGTTGAGGCTATCTAAGAGGCTTGATGGGAGGCTCTGGTGGTGGGTAGAGCTGACTGTTGCTGTGGTGGTCAGAGCTCCGTAAAAGTTTAATCCACTTGACTGTTGATGGGTGGGGCTGTGTTCCCTCCCTGTTGGTTGTTTTGCCTGAGGCAACCCAACACTGGAGCCTACCTGGGCTCTTTGGTGGGGCTAATGGCAGACTCTGGGAGGGCTCACGCCAAGGAGTACTTCCCAGAACCTCCACTGCCAGTGCCCTTGTCCCCACGGTGAAACAGAGCCAGCCCCCGCCTCTGCAGGAGACCCTCCAACACTAGCAGGTAGGTCTGGTTCAGTCTCCCCCAGGGTCACTGCTCCTTCCCCGGGGTCCCGATGCGCACACTATTCCATGTGCGCCCTCCAAGAGTGGAGTCTCTGTTTCCCCCAGTCCTGTCGAAGTCCTGCAATCAATTCCCACTAGGCTTCAAAGTCTGATTCTCTATGAATTCCTCTTCCTGTTGCCAGACCCCCAGGTGGGGAAGCCTGATGTGGGGCTCAGAACCTTCACTCCAGTGGGTGGACTTCTGTGGTATAAGTGTTCACCAGTCTGTGAGTCACCCACCCAGCAGTTATGGGATTTGATTTTACTCTGATTGCGCCCCTCCTACCATCTCACTGTGGCTTCTCCTCTCTCCTTGGACATGGGGTATCCTCCTTGGTGAAGTCCAGTGTCTTCCTGTCGATGATTGTCCAGCAGCCAATTGTGATTCTGGTGCTCTCGCAAGAGGGAGTGAGAGCACGTCCTTCTACTCCGCCATTTTGGTTCTGTAATCTTCGCATGTGTCTTTTTGAATTATGGTTTTCTCAGGGTATATGCCCAGTAGTGGGATTGCTGGGTCATATGGTAGTTCTATTTTTAGTTTTTTAAGGAACCTCCATACTGTTCTCCATAGTGGCTGTATCAATTTACATTCCCATCAACAGTGCAAGAGGGTTCCCTTTTCTCCACACCCTCTCCAGCATTTGTCATTTGTAGATTTTCTTTTCTTTCTTTTTTTTTTTTTTTATGATGGCTAGCACTTTTTAACGATCAAGTATTTTTTAATTAAAAAAAAAAAGAGAGACCACTCAGGCTGCTTTGTAGGAAACAGACTTGCAGGCGGGACTGGAATAGAATCAGAGAGACCAGTTAGGAGGCTACTGGAGTATTTCAGGCAGAGAAGATGGTAGTTTGGATGGTGACAGCAAGAAGAATTTGTCTGAGTCTGGCTATAATTTGAAGGTTCTTGCTGCTGATTGGATGTGGAGTATGAAAAAGAGAGAAATCAAGGATTGCTCCAGAATATATTGCCTGCTCATTTGAAAGGGTAGAGGGACCTCTAGAGGCAAATCTGGAGTTTGGTTTGGGGCATGTTTGAGACACCCAAGTGGAGCCGTGAAGTTGGCATTGAGTCGTCAGCATATGGATGCACTTTGAAGTCATGAAGTTGAATGTGTTCACCAAGTGAGTGATGAGTCGAGATAGAGAAGAACTTTCTGGACTGAATCTTGAGGCAGCCCTAACTCTTGGAGGGCAGGGACATGAGGAGGAACCACAAGGAAATTCTGTACCAACTAGAAGCCCCTGGAAACCTTGGAAATCAGCAAAGAGTATCTTAGCATGTGCTGCTTAAAGGGTGGTCCCTGGGGCAGCTGTATCAGCATCACCTGGAAACTTGTTAGAAATACAGATTCCTGGGCTCCACTGCAGAGCTGTTGCATCAGAATCTTTGGAGGTGGCATCCAGCAGTCTGTTTTAGCAATCTCTTGTGATTTTTTAAAACTCTAAAGTTTGCAAAGCGCAGTCCTGGAGGATCTTGAAGAGTCGAGTTTGAAAGGCATTGTTGTGGAGGACTTGTTACAGATCTGGCCTCTGCTTTCCTTTGCCCTTTATCCTCCATATAGGAGGTCAGCAGGTGACCCAGTCTTCCACACTTGCTTCGGAGAGAGCGATCCTAGTGCAGGGCAGGGCATACATGGTGTGAGACAGGTGCCTGGCAGAGCAGGCTGTGCAAAGGTCCAGGACAGGTGGTTAGAGGAAAGGAGGACACCTGAGCTCCTGAAGCACCACAGTCCAGGGTGCATCTTAGAGTGGACATCCCAAGCGGGTGTGTCTGTTTGTCTGAATTTGCCCTGGGGCTTGGATCTAAGGGAAAAACAGGTAAGGGAAGGCAGAAGTTCCCGGTCAATGTCTTTGCACTACCTACTCACTAGCTCCAGGCTGATTTTGAGAGTTCTGCTCGTCTGTGTGCATCACAGACTGTTGATGGGATTTGCTAAGTGCATCTGAGGGGCCACACCTGTCCAAGATAGTGAAGATAAATAAAGGAAGAAGACTGGAGTCCCTCAGTGATTTAGAGATGTTAACAAGGCAGGCTGTGTGAAAGGTGCTAAGCCAGCATTTTAAACAGAGTGTGGCTGGGGCCCAGAGTGGTTCATCCGATCTGGTGCTGACAGGAGAAGGCTTCATTAGTTCTTGAACTCGAGTCTATGGTGTAATGCAGCAGGTCCATGAACTTGAGTGGGAAAAAAATGTATACTTGTCAAACTGAAAATTAGCACTTCCTTCTATTATGAATGTAGGCAGCAAACCACAATAGTATTAGCAGAACCTGTGACTCTGTTATCCATGTAAATCATAGATATTCTTTTTTTTAATTATTAATTTATTTATTTTTGGCTGCGTTGGGTCTTTGTTGCTGCATGTGGGCTTTCTCTAGTTGCAGTGAGTGTGGGCTGCTCTTCGTTGTGGCGCACAGGCTTCTCATTGCGGTGGCTTCTCTTGTTGTGGAGCACGGGCTCTAGGCATGAGGGCTTCAGTAGGTGTGGCACACAGGCTTAGTAGTTGTGGCTCACAGACTTAAGAGCACAGGCTTAGTTGAGAGCACAGGCTTAGTTGTGGCGCATGGGCTTAGTTGCTCCGCGGTGTCGTTTGTAGATTTTCTGATGATGCCCATTCTAACTGGTGTGAGGTGATACCTCATTGTAGTTTTGATTTGCATTTCTCTAATAATTAGTGATGTTGAGCAGCTTTTCATGTACCTCTTGGCCATCTGTATGTCTTCTTTGGAGAAATGTCTATTTAGGTCTTCTGCCCATTTTTTGATTGGGTTGTTTATTTTTTTTTAATATTGAGCTGCATAAGCTATTTATATATTTTGGAGATTAATCCTTTGTCCATTGATTCGTTTGCAAATATTTTCTCCCATTCTGAGGGTTGTCTTTTCATCTTGTTTATAGTTTCCTTTGCTGTGTAAAAGATTTTAAGTTTCATTAGGTCCCATTTGTTCCAGGACCATTTATTAAAGAGACTTTTTTCCATTGTATATTCTTATCTCCTTTGGCATAGATTAATTGACCATAGGTGTGTTGGTTTATTTCTGGGCTTTCTATTCTGTTCCATTGATCTATGTGTTTGTTTTTTGTGCCAGTACCTTATTATTTTTATTACTGTATCTTTGTAGTATAGTTTGAAGCCATGGAGCATGATTCCTCCAGCTCTGTTCTTTCTCAAGATTGTTTTGGCTTTTTGTGGTCTTTTGTGTTTCCATACAAATTTTAAAAGTATTTGTTTTAGTTCTGTGAAAAATGCCCTTGGTATTTTGATGGGGTTTGCATTGAATCTGTAGATCACCTGGGTAGTATGGTCATTTTAACAATATTAATTCTTCCAATCCATGAATGTGGTCTGTCTTTCCATCTGTCTGTGTCATCTTCAACTTCTTTCATCAGTGTCTTACAGTTAGTTTTCTGAGTACAGGTCTTTTACCTCCTTAGGTAGGTTTATTCCTATTTTACTCTTTTTGATGTGACAGTAAATGGATTGTTTCCTTAATTTCTCTAATAGTTCGTTCTTAGTGTTTAGAAATGCAACAGATTTCTTTATATTAATTTTGTATCCTGTAACTTTAGTTTATTAATTGATGAGCCTTGTTAGTTTTCTGGTGGTGTCTTTAGGATTTTCTATGTATAGAATCATGTTTTCTCCAAACAATGACAGTTTTACTTCTTCCTTTTCAATTTGGATTACTTTTCTTTTCTTGTCTGATTGTTGTGGCTAGGACTTCCAAAACCATGTTGAATAAAAGTGGCAAGAGTGGGCATGCTTGTCTTGTTCCTTATCTTAGAGGAAATGCTTTCAGCTTTTTACTGTCGAGCATGATGTTAGTAGTGGGCTTGTCATATATGGCCTTTATTATGTTGAGTTATGTTTCCCTCTATGCCCACTTTCTGGAGAGTTTTTTTATCATAAATGAATATTGAGTTTTTATCAAAAGCTTTTTCTGAATCTATTGAGATGATCATATGGTTTTTATTCTTCAGTTTGTTAATGTGGTGTATCACATTGATTGATTTGTGAATATTGAAAAATTCTTGCATCCTTGGGATAAATCCCACTTGATTATGTTATATGATTCTTTTAATGTATCATTGGATTTGGTTTGCTAATATTTTGTTGAGGGTTTTTGCATTTATATTCATCAGTGATATTGGCCTGCAATTTTCTTTTTTTGTGGTAACTTTGTCTGGTTTTGGTATCACGGTGATGCTGGCCTTATAGAATGAGTTTGGGAGTATTCCTTCCTCTGCAGTTTTTTGGAATAGTTTCATAAGGATAGGTGTTAACTCTTGTAGAAATGTTTGGTAGAATTCTCCTGTGAAGCCACATGGTCCTGGACTTTTTTTGTTGTTGTTGGGATTTTTTAAAGTTTCTGATTCAGTTTCATTATGGGTAATTGATCTGTTCATATTTTCTTTTTATTCCTGGTCCAGTCTTGGGAAGTTGTATATTTCTAGGAATTTGTCCATTTCTTCTAGGTTGTTCATTTTATTAGCATATACTTGTTTGTAGTAGTCTCTTATGATCCTTTGTATTTCTGTGGTGTTGGCTGTAACTTCTTCGTTTTCATTTCCGATTTTATTGATTTGGGCCCTCCCTCTTTTTTCTTGATGAGTCTGGCTAAAGGTTTATCAATTTTATCCTTTCAAAGAACTAGCTCTTAGTTTCACTGATTTTTAAAAAATCTCTATTTCATTTATTTCTGCTCTGATCTTTACAATTTCTTTCCTTCTATGGACTTGGGGTTTTGTTTGTTGTTCTTTTTCTAGTTCCTTTACGTGTAAGGTCAGGTTGTTTGAGATTTTTCTTGTTTCCTGAGGTAAGCTTGTATTGCTATAAACTTCCCTCTTAGAACTGCTTTTGCTGCATCCCATAGATTTTTGGATCATTTTGTTTTCATTTTCATTTGTCTCTAGGTATTTTAAATTTCCTCTTTGATTTATTCAGTGCTTGTTTAGTAGCATATTGTTTAGCCTCCACCTGTTTGTGTTTTTTGCAGGTTTTTTTCTCTTGTAGTTGATTTCTAGTTTCATAGCATTGTGGTTGGAAAAGATGCTTGATATGATTTCAATTTTCTTAAATTTACCAAGGATTGTTTTCTGGCCTAGCATGTGATCTATCCTGGAGAATGTTCCATGAGCACTTGAATGTGTATTCTACTGCTTTTTATGGGATGTTCTATATATATCTATTAAGTTCATTTGGTCTAATGTGTCATTTAAGGCCAGTGTTTCCTTATTGATTCTCTGGATGTTCTGTCCATTGATGTAAGTGTGGTAAGGTCCCCTATTATTATTGTTACTATCAATTTCTGCCTTTATGTCCATTAATATTTGCTTTATGTATTTAGGTGCTCCTATGTTGGGTGCATATATGTTTACAATTGGTATAACTTTTTCTTGGATTGATCCCTTGTTCATTATGTAATGTCCTTCTTTATCTCTTGTAACAGTCTTTATTTTAAAGTCTATTTTGTCTGATATGAGCATTGCTACCTTGGCTTTCTTTTGATTTCCATTTGCATGGAATACCTTTTTCCATCCCCTCAGTTTCAGTTTGTGTGTGTCTTTACATCTCAAGTGAGTCTCTTGTAGCCAGCATATATGTGGGTCTTGTTTTTTTATTCATTCAGCTACTCTGTCTTTTTTTTTTTTTATAAATTTATTTATTTTATTTATTTTTGGCTGCGTTGGGTCTTCATTGCTGCACGCGTGCTTTCTCTAGTTGTGGCGAGCGGGGGCTACTCTTTGTTGTGGTGTGTAGACTTCTCATTGTGGTGGCTTCTCTTGTTGCAGAGCACAGGCTCTAGGCGCACAGGCTTCAATAGTTGTGGCACACGGGCTCAGTAGTTGTGGCTCGTGGGCTCTAGAGCAGAGGCTCAGTAATTCTGGTGCACAGGCTTAGTTGCTCCGCGGCATGTGGGATCTTCCCAGACCAGGGCTCGAACCTGTGTCCCCTGCATCGGCAGGTGGATTCTTAACCACTGTGCCACCAGGGAAGCCCCTACTCTGTCTTTTGATTGGAGCGTTTAGTCCATTTACATTTAAAGTAATTACAGATATGTATGTTCTTATTGCCATTTTGTTAATTGTTTTGGGTTATTTTTATATGTCTTTTTTGTTCCTTTCTTCTTTTGTTCTCTTGTGATTTGATGACTACCTTTAGTGTTATGTTTGGATTCCTTTTTCTTTTTGAGTGTGTGTGTCTATTACAGATCTTGTGTGTGATTACCATGAGGTTTTTTTTTAAATATTTATTTATTTATTTTGGCTGTGCCACGTCTTAGTTGTGGCATGTGGGATCTTCACTGCAGCATGCATGTGGGATCTAATTCCCTGACCAGGGATTGAACTTGGGCTCCCTGCATTGGGAGCATGAAGTCTTAGCCACTGGACCACCAGGCAAGTCCCCCATGAGGTTTTTATATAGCAATTGATATATATATGTGATTGTTTTAAGTTGCTGATCTCTTAATTTCCAATGCCTTTTAACAACCCTGCATTTGTACTCTCCTCCCCTCATGTTTACTGTTTTTGATATTATGTTTTTTTTAAAACATCTTTATTGAAGTATAATTGCTTTACAATGGTGTGTTAGTTTCTGCTTTATAACAAAGTGAATCAGTTATACATATACATATGTTCCCATATCTCTTTCCTCTTGCATCTCCCTCCCTCCCACCCTCCCCATCCCACCCCTCTAGGTGGTCACAAAGCACCGAGCTGATCTCCCTGTGCTATGTGGCTGCTTCCCACTAGCTATCTATTTTACATTTGGTAGTGTATATATGTCCATGACACTCTCTCACCTTGTCATATCTCACCCCTCCCCCTCCCCATATCCTCAAGTCCATTCTCTAGTAGGTCTGTGTCTTTATTCCCGTCTTGCCACTAGGTTCTTCATGGCCTTTTTTTTTTTCCCTTAGATTCCATATATATGTGTTAGCATACTGTATTTGTTTTTCTCTTTCTGACTTACTTCACTCTGTATGACAGACTCTAACTCCATCCACCTCATTACAAATACCTCCATTTCATTTCTTTTTATGGCTGAGTAATATTCCATTGTATATATGTGCCACATCTTCTTTATCCATTCATCTGTCGATGGACACTTAGGTTGCTTCCATGTCCTGGCTATTGTAAATAGACCTGCAATGAACATTTTGGTACATGACTCTTTTTGAACTATGGTTTTCTCAGGGTATATGCCCAGTAGTGGGATTGCTGGGTCGTATGGTAGTTCTATTTTTAGTTTTTTAAGGAACCTCCATACTGTTCTCCATAGTGGCTGTATCAATTTACATTCCCACCAACAGTGCAAGAGTGTTCCCTTTCCTCCACACCCTCTCCAGCATTTATTCTTTCTAGATTTTTTGATGATGGCCATTCTGACTGGTGTGAGATGATATCTCATTGTAGTTTTGATTTGCATTTCTCTAATGATTAATGACGTTGAGCATTCTTTCATGTGTCTGTTGGCAATCTGTATATCTTCTTTGGAGAAATGTCTATTTAGGTCTTCTGCCCATTTTTGGATTGGGTTGTTCGTTTTTTTGTTATTGAGCTGCATGAGCTGCTTGTAAATCTTGGAGATTAATCCTTTGTCAGTTGCTTCATTTGCAAATATTTTCTCCCATTCTGAGGGTTGTCTTTTGGTCTTGTTTATGGTTGCCTTTGCTGTGCAAAAGCTTTTAAGTTTCATTAGGTCCCATTTGTTTATTTGTGTTCTTATTTCCATTTCTCTAGGAGCTGGGTCAAAAAGAATCTTGCTGTGATGTATGTCATAGAGTGTTCTGCCTATGTTTTCCTCTAAGAGTTTGATAGTGTCTGGCCTCACACTTAGGTCTTTAATCCATTTTGAGTTTATTTTTGTGCATGGTGTCAGGGAATGTTCTAATTTCATACTTTTACATGTATCTGTCCAATTTTCCCAGCACCACTTATTGAAGAGGCTGTCTTTTCTCCACTGTATATGCTTGCCTCCTTTATCAAAGATAAGGTGACCATATGTGCGTGGGTTTATCTCTGGGCTTTCTATCCTGTTCCATTGATCTATATTTCTGTTTTTGTGCCACTACCAAACTGTCTTGATTACTGTAGCTTTGTAATATAGTCTGAAGTCAGGGAGCCTGATTTCCCCAGCTCCATTTTTTGTTCTCAAGATTGCTTTGGCTATTCGGGGTCTTTTGTGTTTCCATACAAATTGTGAAATTTTTTGTTCTAGTTCTGTGAAAAATGCCAGTGGTAGTTTGATAGGGATTGCATTGAATCTGTAGATTGCTTTGGGTAGTATAGTCATTTTCACAATGTTGATTCTTCCAATCCAAGAACATGGTATATCTCTCCATCTATTTGTATCATCTTTAATTTCTTTCATCAGTGTCTTATAATTTTCTGCATACAGGTCTTTTGTCTCCTTAGGTAGGTTTATTCCTAGATATTTTATTCTTTTTGTTGCAATGGTAAATGGGAGTGTTTTCTTAATTTCACTTTCAGATTTTTCATCATTAGTGTATAGGAATGCAAGAGATTTCCGTGCATTTTTTATCCTTCTACTTTACCAAATTCATTGATTAGCTCTAGTAGTGTTCTAGTAGCATCTTTAGGATTCTTTATGTACAGTATCATATCATCTGCAAACAGTGACAGCTTTACTTCTTCTTTTCCGATTTGGATTCTTTTTATTTCTTTTTCTTCTCTGATTGCTATGGCTAAAACTTCCAAAACTATACTGAATAATAGTGGTGAGAGTGGGCAACCTTGTCTTGTTCCTGATCTTAGTGGAAATGGTTTCAGTGTTTCACCATTGAGGACAATGTTGGCTGTGGGTTTGTCATATATGGCCTTTATTATGTTGAGGAAAGTTCCCTCTATGCCTACTTTCTGCAGGGTTTTTATCATAAATGGGTGTTGAATTTTGTCGAAAGCTTTCTCTGCATCTATTGAGATGATCATATGGTTTTTCTCCAATTTGTTAATATGGTGTATCACGTTGATTGATTTGCATATATTGAAGAATCCTTGCATTCCTGGGATAAACCCCACTTGATCATGGTGTATGATCCTTTTAATGTGCTGTTGGATTCTGTTTGCTAGTATTTTGTTGAGGATTTTTGCATCTATGTTCATCAGTGATATTGGCCTGTAGTTTTCTTTCTTTGTGACATCTTTGTCTGGTTTTGGTATCAGGGTGATGGTGGCCTCGTAGAATGAGTTTGGGAGTGTTCCTCCCTCTGCAATATTTTGGAAGAGTTTGAGAAGGATAGGTGTTAGCTCTTCTCTAAATGTTTGATAGAATTCGCCTGTGAAGGCATCTGGTCCTTGGCTTTTGTTTGTTGGAAGGTTTTTAATCACAGTTTCAATTTCAGTGCTTGTGATTGGTCTGCTTATAGTTTCTATTTCTTCCTGGTTCAGTCTCGGCAGGTTGTGCATTTCTAAGAATCTGTCCATTTCTTCCAGGTTGTCCATTTTATTGGCATAGAGTTGCTTGTAGTAATCTCTCATGGTCTTTTGTATTTCTGCAGTGTCAGTGGTTACTTCTCCTTTTTCATTTCTAATTCTATTGATTTGAGTCTTCTCCCTTTTTCTCTTGATGAGTCTGGCTAATGGTTTATCAATTTTGTTTATCTTCTCAAAGAACCAGCTTTTAGTTTCATTGATTTTTGCTATTGTTTCCTTCATTTCTTTTTCATTTATTTCTGATCTGATCTTTATGATTTCTTTCCTTCTGCTAGTTTTGGGGTTTTTTTGTTCTTCTTTCTCTAATTGCTTCAGGTGCAAGGTTAGGTTGTTTATTCGAGATGTTTCCTGTTTCTTGAGGTAGGCTTGTATTGCTATAAACTTCCCTCTTAGCACTCCTTTTGCTTCATCCCATAGGTTTTGGGTCGTCGTGTTTCCATTGTCATTTGTTTCTAGGTATTTTTTGATTTCCCCTTTGATTTCTTCAGTGATCACTTCGTTATTAAGTAGTGTATTGTGTAGCCTCCATGTGTTTGTATTTTTTACAGATCTTTTCCTATAATTGATATCTAGTCTCATAGCGTTGTGGTCGGAAAAGATACTTGATACGATTTCAATTTTCTTAAATTTACCAAGGCTTGATTTGTGACCCAAGATATGATCTATCCTGGAGAATGTTCCATGAGCACTTGAGAAAAATGTGTATTCTGTTGATTTTGGGTGGAATATCCTATAAATATCAATTAAGTCCATCTTGTTTAATGTATCATTTAAAGCTTGTGTTTCCTTATTTATTTTCATTTTGGATGATCTGTCCATTGGTGAAAGTGGGGTGTTAAAGTCCCCTACTATGATTGTGTTGCTGTCGGTTTCCCCTTTTATGGCTGTTAGTATTTGCCTTATGTATTGAGGTGCTCCTATGTTGGGTGCATAAATATTTACAATTGTTATACCTTCCTCTTGGATCGATCCCTTGATCATTATATAGTGTCCTTCTTTGTCTCTTGTAATAGTCTTTATTTTAAAGTCTATTTTATCTGATATGAGAATTGCTACTCCAGCTTTCTTTTGATTTCCATTTGCATGGAATATCTTTTTCCATCCCCTCCCTTTCAGTCTTTATGTGTCCCTAGGTCTGAAGTGGGTCTCTTGTAGACAGCATATATATGGGTCTTGTTTTTGTATCCATTCAGCCAGCCTGTGTCTTTTGGTGGGAGCATTTAATCCATTTACATTCAAGGTAATTATTGATATGTATGTTCCTATTCCCATTTTCTTAAATGTTTTGGGTTTGTTATTATAGGTCTTTTCCTTCTCTTGTGTTTCTTGCCTAGAGAAGTTCCTTTAGCATTTGTTGTAAAGCTGGTTTGGTGGTGCTGAACTCTCTCAGCTTTTGCTTGTCTGTAAAGGTTTTAATTTCTCCATCAAATCTGAATGAGATCCTTGCTGGGTAGAGTAATCTTGGTTGTAGGTTTTTCTCCTTCATCACTTTAAGTATATCCTGCCACTCCCTTCTGGCTTGCAGAGTTTCTGCTGAAACATCAGATGTTAACCTTATGGGGATTCCCTTGTGTGTTATTTGTTGTTTTTCCCTTGCTGCTTTTAATATGTTTTCTTTATATTTAATATTTGACAGTTTGATTAATATGTATCTTGGTGTGTTTCTCCTTGGATTTATCCTGTATGGGACTCTCTGTGCTTCCAGGACTTGATTAACTATTTCCTTTCCCATATTAGGGAAGTTTTCAACTATAATATCTTAAAATATTTTCTCAGTCCCTTTCTTTTTCTCTTCTTCTTCTGGGACCCCTATAATTCGAATGTTGGTGCGTTTAATGTTGTCGCAGAGGTCTCTGAGACTGTCCTCAGTTCTTTTCATTCTTTTTTCTTTATCCTGCTCTGCAGTAGTTATTTCCACCATTTTATCTTCCAGGTCACTTATCCGTTCTTCTGCCTCAGTTATTCTGCTATTGATCCCATCTAGAGTATTTTTAATTTCATTTATTGTGTTTTTCATCGTTGCTTGGTTCCTCTTTAATTCTTCTACGTCCTTGTTAAATGTTTCTTGCATTTTGTCTATTCTGTTTCCAAGATTTTGGATCATCCTTACTATCATTATTCTGAATTCTTTTTCAGGTAGACTACCTATTTCCTCTTCATTTGTTAGGTCTGGTGTGTTTTGACCCTGCTCCTTCATCTGCTGTGTGTTTTTCTGTCATCTCATTTTGCTTATCTTACTGTGTTTGGGGTCTCCTTTTCACAGGCTGCAGGTTCGTAGTTCCCATTGTTTTTGGTATCTGTCCCCAGTGGCTAAGGTTGGTTCAGTGGGTTGTGTAGGCTTCCTGGTGGAGGGAACTAGTGCCTGAGTTCTGGTGGATGAGGCTGGATCTTGTCTTTCTGGTGGGCACGTCCACGTCTGGTGGTGTATTTTGGGGTGTCTGTGGCCTTATTATTATTTTAGGCAGCCTCTGTGCTAATGGATGGGGCTGTGTTCCTGTCTTGCTAGTTGTTTGGCATAGGGTGTACAGCACTATAGCTTGCTGGTCGTTGAGTGAAGCTGGGTCTTGATGTTGAGATGGAGATCTCTGAGAGATTTTTGCCGTTTGGTATTACGTGGAGCTGGGAGGTCTCTTGTGGACCAGTGTCCTGAAGTTGGCTCTCCCACCTCAGAGGCACAGCCCTGATGCCTGGCTGGAGCACCAAGAGCCTTTCATCCACACGGCTCAGAGTAAAAGGGAGAAAAAATAGAAAGAAAGAAAGAGGATATAATATAGTGAAGTAAAATAAAGCTATTATAAAGCAAAGCTATACAGACAAAATCTCACCCAGAAGCATATACATATACACTCACAAAAAAAGGAAAAGGGGAAAAATTAATATATCCTGCTCCCAAAGTCCACCTCCTGAATTTGGGATGGTTCGTTGTCTATTCAGGTATTCAACAGATGCAGGCACATCAAGTTGTTTGTGGAGTTTTAATCCACTGCTTCTGAGGCTGCTGGGAGAGATTTCCCCTTCTCTTCTCTGTTCGCACAGCTCCCGGGGTTCAGCTTTGGATTTGGACCCGCCTCTGCGTGTAGGTCGCCTGAGGGCGTCTGTTCCCCACCCAGACAGAACGGGGTTAAAGGAGCAGCTGCTTCGGGGGCTCTGGCTCACTCAGGCCGGGGGGAGGGAGGGATACAGAGGAGGCAGGGCGAGCCTGCAGCGGCAGAGGCCTGCGTTGCACCAGCCTGAGGCGCGCCGTGCGTTCTCCCGGGAAAGTTGTCCCCGGATCACGGGACCCTGGCAGTGGCGGGCTGCACGGGCTCCCGGGAGGGGCGGTGTGGAGAGTGACCTGTGCTCGCACACAGGCTTTTTGGTGGCGGCAGCAGCAGCCTTAGCGTCTCACGCCCATCTCTGGGGCCCGCGCTGATCGCCGCGGCTCGCACCCTTCTCTGGAGTTCGTTTAGGCGGCGCTCTGAATCCCTTCTCCTTGCGTGCCGCGAAACAAAGAGGCAAGAAAAAGTCTCTTGCCTCTTCGGCAGCTGCAGACTTTTTCCCGGACCCCCTCCCGGCTAGCTGTGGCGCACTAACCCCTTCAGGCTGTGTTCACGCTGCCAACCCCAGTCCTCTCCCTGCGATCCGACCGAAGCCCGAGCCTCAGCTCCCAGCCCCCGCCCGCCCCAGCGGGTGAGCAGACAAGCCTCTCGGGCTGGTGAGTGCTGCTCGGTGCCGAGCCTCTGTGCGGGAATCTCTCCGCTTTGCCCTCCGCACCCCTGTTGCTGCGCTCTCCTCCGTGGCTCCGAAGCTTCCCCCCTCTGCTACCTGCAGTCTCTGCCCGTGAAGGGGCTTCCTAGTGCGTGGAAACCTTTCCTCCTTCACGGCTCCCTCCCACTGGTGCAGGTCCCGTCCCTATTCTTTTGTCTCTGTTATTTCTTTTTTCTTTTGCCCTACCCAAGTACGGGGGGGAGTTTCTTGCCTTTTGGGAGGTCTGACGTTTTCTGCCAGTGTTCAGTGGGTGTTCTGTAGGAGCAGTTCCACGTGTAGATGTATTTCTACTGTATCTGTGGGAAGGAAGGTGATCTCCGCGTCTTACTCTTCCGCCATCTTCTCTCCGGCCTGATATTATGTTTTACATCTAATTGTTTTGTGTATCTCTTTTCTGCTTACTGTGGATGTAGATTTTACTACTTTTGTGTTTTAACCTTCCTACTAGCTTTGTGTGTGGGTGATTTCCTGCCTTTACTGTTTGCCTTTACCAATGAGATTTTTTTCCTTTCATGATTTTTGGGTTTCCTGTTGTGGCCTTTTCTTTTTTGCTTAGAGAAGTTCCTTTTACATTTCTTGTTTGGTGGTGCTGAACTCTTTCTGCTTTTGCTTGTCTGTAAGGCTTTTGATCTCTCTATCAAATCTGAATGAGAGCCTTGCTGGGTATTCTTGGTTGTTGTAGGTTTTTCCCTTTCATCAGTTTAAGTATATTGTGCCATTCCCTACTGGCCTACAGAGTTTCTGCTGAAAAGTCAGCTGATAGCTTTATGGGACTTTACTTGTATTTCATTTGTTGTTTTTCCCTTGCTGCTTTTAATATTCTCTCTTCATCTCTAATTTCTGCCATTTTGATTACAATGTGTCTTGGTGTGTTTCTCTTTGGGTTAATCCTGTGGGGACTCTGTACTTCCTGGATTGGATGTTTGCTTCCTTTCCCATTTTAGGCCAGTTTTCGGCTATTATGTCTTCAAGTTTGTTCTCAGCTCCCTTTTCTCTGTTTCCTCCTTCTTGGACCTCTATATTAGTGCACTTGATGTTGTCCCAGAGGTCTCTTAAATTGTCCTCATTTCTTTTCATTGTTTTTTCTGTTCAGCTTCAGTGATTTCCACTTCTCCATCTTCCAGCTCGCTGATCCATTCCTCTGTCCCATTTAGTCTACTGTTGGTTTCTTCTAGTATATTTTTCATTTCAGTTATTGTATTCTTCATCTCTGTTTGGTTCTTTACATTTTCCAGCTCCTTGTTTAAAACTTCCAACTTTTCTGTTTATCCACTCTTCTCCCGAGTTCTTTGATCATTTTTATGATCACTACCCTGAACTCTTTCTTGAGTAGACTGCATATCTCCACTTTGCTTAGTTTTTCTTCTGGGGTTTTATCTTGTTCCTTCGTTTGGAAAATACTCCTCTGTTGCCTCATTTTGCCAAGTTGTTGTTTTTATTTTTATGTATCTGGCAGGTTGGTTCCATTTCCCCACCCTGGAGAAGCGGCCTTTTGTAGGAGATGTCCTATGCATCCCAGCAATGCATCCCCCTCTTGTTACCCAAGCTGTATGTCCTCTAGGGGTTCACCCTATGAGGGCTGCATGGGTCCCTCTGTTGTGGCAGGCTGTGTGGGTAGTTTGGTAGGCTTGATTGGCCCCTGGCTCAGTTGATTGCCAGGCCTTGCCTTGTGTGGGGGGTGCTAACTGCTGGTTGCTGGGACCAGGTCACGTGGTGGCTGACTGTGGAACCCAGGAGGCCTGGGACTAGTGCTAGGCACTGGTGGGCAGAGTCAAGGTCCAGGAGACTCTGGGGCTGTTGCCCACCCACTGGTGGGGGAACCCAGGTCCTGGGGCTAGTGCCAGCCTACTGGTAGGCAGAGCCAGATCCTGGAATCTAGTCACAGCGACCAGGGGTCCCTGAGCTGGTGTCAGGTCGCTGGTGGGTGAGGCCCATTCCTGACATGGTTGAGTGCAGAGTCCAGAGCATCCTGAAGTTTGTGTTGGCCTGCTAGTGGGTGGGGCCAGGCCCAGCTGGTCCTAGTGCAGGATCTGGCCTGCTGGTGGCGTGTCCAGATCCATCGGCCATGGAGCTGTGGTTTTCTTGCTGTTGGTGTCTGCTCCCTGGTGGGTGAGACTGGTCTGGAGGCTAGAGCAGACTCCTTAGAATGTGGGACTGTGGCCCAGGCACTGGTGCCTGCCCATGGGTGGGTGGAGCTGGGCCCTATGGTGGGCAAGGCCATGTCCAGAGGTGGCTGGGGGCTCAGGGGGTCTCAAGGCAGCCTATCTGATGGTGGGTGGAGCTGTGTCCCCACCCAGTTAGTTGCTTGGCCTAAGGTGTCCCAGCAGTGGTGCCTATAGGCTGTTGGGCCAGGGCCAGGCTGGGTGCTGGGGCTAATAAGCTGGAGGGAGGATTCCACAATGACTTGTCAGCACCAGTGTCCACGTGGTAGAATGAGCTCCCAAGAATGGCTGCTGCCAGTGTCTGTGTCCCTAGGGTGAGCTGCAGTTGCCTCCTGCCTCTCCAGGAGATTCTCTAAGAGCAGCAGGTAGGTCTGACCCAGGCTCCTATATAATCACTGCTCCTGCCCTGGGTCCTGGAGCACGTGAGATTTTCCGTGAGCCCTTTGAGAGTGAAGTCTCCGTTTCCGCCAGTCCTCTGGTACTCCTGAAAGTAAGCCCCTCGTGCCTTTCAAAGCCAAATGCTCTGGGTGCTCATCTTGCCAGTGCAGGACCCTTGTGCTGGGGAGCCTGACTTGGGGCTTGGAACCCTCTTTTGGGAGAACCTCTGCAATTGCAATTCTCCTGTATGTTGGTCCCCCACCTGGGGGTATGGGACTTGGCTATATTGTGACTCCTGTCCTCCTGCCTGTCTTGTTGTGGTTCCTTCTTTATATTATCTTTAGTTGTAGAAGAGCTTTTTGGTAGGTTCTGGTCTTTCCAAGCGTGAACTTTGGAAGCTGATTAGAACAAGTCAACTGTGAAAAGACATTTATGAGATAATCACAAATAAGAACATTGACTGGATGTTAGACAGTATGAAGGAATTATTGGTGAATTTTTTAGTGTGATAATGGCATTACTTTATCTCTTGAAGGTACATATAGAAATGTACAGATGAAATAAGGTATCAGAAATTGCCTTAAAATAATTCAGTCATAGGAGTATGTGTGGAAAAAGTGAGGGTGGGGTAAGAGATGATACAACACTGTCCATGAGTTGATAATTTTTGAAACTGGGTAATGGGGATGTAGTTCATTATACTATTTTCTCTACTTTATGTGTGTTTGTTTAAAATCTTCCACTGAGGTGGAAAAAAAAGCAGGTATGAAAAGTACCTTGCACATAGCAGCAGCTCAATAAAGGATTGTTTCTGTAATCTAACAAACAATGAGCAAACTGTGCTTTAGAGAGAGAGAGTAAGTAACTTAACCTAAAGAAAGACACACAGGCTTGGCAAACACAACTCTGCTTCTCAGAGAGTCCTATGTGTAGGTAGCCCAGTTGGCAGCTATGATAATCACAAAAGCCACTCACTCAAATTGAATTTTTATTCCAAAGACTGTAATGGGTAGAAAGACAGACAACAGCCAAAACTGAAAACAATTTGCTTAACTGGAAATTAGAAGTAGTTCATTTGCAGGAGAGCAAACAGTGGGTGACAGCCTTGGCACTCTGGTTATTTTTATGCTTTCTTGGTTATAACTTATCAATGTCCTTCTGATACACAATGTGGATGTGCAGCATTTACAGCAAATAACAGAAAGAAAGAAAGGAAGAAAAGAAAGGAAAAAAATCCACAGAATCCCCAAATTCAGAAACTAACAAACATTCACTTAACAACACAGTGGTGAAGACTTTTTTTGGTAGCAAAATTTTCACAATTCTTAAAATGGGAATCTTCAAAAGTACTTCTTTAAGTTCAAAAGCTAAAAAAACTGAAGAGGGGATAGTTACACTGGCTTAGAAGAGCTGCCGCCTGTCACGAAGATGACAATCAGTCCTAGTTCCAAACACAGTGATAACCGGTGAACCTGACGAACCGAAGAGAGAGGCCGACTGGTGGGCACTGATGTCACTGATTGTACGAACACACTGGATCCCTCATCACTAACAGCCAACGCTAACAGCTACTGCTCCTCCTGACTGATGCCAAGGTTGCCTTTCTGCACCTCGAGTTCCTCAGCACTGACCATCGATGGGTCAATAGCCGCATATTTGGTTCCGTGGAATTGCAGCAAATGTATCTGCAGAAATGCAGAATAATTATTTTAAACATCACTGTCGTGTATTAATGGTTTCTAGTTCTAAAATTACAGAGTACTGGGGGAATGGGCAAGATAAGCTCAGGGAGTTAAAAGGTACAAACTACTATGTATAAAATAAGCTATAAGAATATATTGTACAGCACAGGGAATATAGCCAATACTTTATAGTAACTTTAAATGGAGTATAATCTATAAAAATGTTGAATCACTATATAGAACACCTGAAACTAATATTGTAAATCAACTATACCTCAATAAAAATAAATATATACACTAAAAAATTAGAGTAATACATAATAATTAGAAAACAGAAAAGTCAAAAAATTTTTAAAAACCACAATTTGGGGACTTCCCTGGCACTGCAGTGGTTAAGAATCCGCCTGCCAATGCAGGGGACATGGGTTCGAGCCCTGGTCCGGGAAGATCCCACATGCTGTGGAGCAACTAAGCCTGTGCGCCACAACTACTGCGCCTGTGCTCCAGAGCCTGCAAGCCACAACCACTGAGCCCATGTGCCACAAATACTGAAGCCTGCGTGCCTACAGCCTGTGCTCTGCAACAAGAGAAGCCACCTCAATGAGAAGCCCACGCATCACAATGAAGAGTAGCCCCTGCTTGCTGCAACTAGAGAAAGCCCGTGTGCAGCAATGAAGACCCAACGCAGCCAAAAGAAAGGAAAAAAAAAAAACAAACCAAAACCACAATTTGGGATCTTTGTTCCTCACTTAATATGTAACCAGTCTTTCCAGGTAACTACAAATTGTTATTAACATCTTAAATTGCCACGTGCTTCTTCACTAGTAGGTGTTTACCCTTCCCCTCTGCTGCTACGAATCAGGTCCTACCCATCCTCTGCTGTTCTAACACTGTAATGACTATCTCTGGGAATCAAGTTTTTTTGTATTTATGATCCTCTCCTCAGGATCTGTTGCCACACGTGGACAACAGGATCAAAGAATGTGACTGGTTTTTTAAGGCTCTTGATACTACTTGCCAAATTGCAAAGCAACCATTTCTCACCACTATTCTAATATCCATTTAGGCAAGTATTAGAAGAAGTGGTGTTTACTTGTTTGTGTGGTGTGTTTTAATGCATAAAATTAGACCAAGAAGTCACTTCATGGGATTCAGATCGACTCGATTTAAGTCTGGTATCCTGCTCTGGCTGAAATTCATTGCATCCAGGAGCCAAGGTCCCATCGTACCAAACGGCTGCTTCCCTGTGTGAGTTCAGGCCTGTGGTTCTTAGAAAAGGGATAGTGGGCAGAGAGTCCCCAGGCATCTCTAATATACTTGAATTCTCCTGTAAGTTATTAATGTAGACCACCTTTATCAAGTCAATGCTTCATTCCTACAGAGAATTCTGTAGTTCTCTTACTCGACCACCAAAAAAAAAAAAAAGCTTTACGTTTCAAACCATAGACTCTGGGTTCAAAGTGCTCTGGGTTCCAACCTAGGACCTACCTGTACATAGAGATTCACCTCTGCGCTTCTGCACAGGTATGGGAAATTGCCTCCTGTTTTCAGGTGAGCCCTCCGGGCATTAGGATACAGTTTGTACATTTCTTCTTTAGCTTCAGTTGAAAGTGCACTCTGGTCAAACACCTTTAAAAGAACATGAGGCCCAAACTGTTATTTCAATGTGTTCTTTTCACATTCAGCAAAGTGCCCCCCACAACCAAGCATTCCTTTCAAGAGACATGGCTGAACCCTTCTAGAGCCTGGGCCACCCCACCCCCTCTTGCTCATCCCTGGTGACTCTAACTCCAATGTAAAACATTAACAGATTTTACTGCCAAATGTCTCTTGCATTGTTTAGGGGAAAAAATTCTACCATGAATTTCCTTTGTCCTCAAACATAGTTAACTAAATAACCAGAATATTAATAGCAATTTTTTTTTTTTTGGGGCTGCGTTGGGTCTTCGTTGTGGTGTGTGAGCCTTCTCTAGTTGCGGCAAGCAGGAGCTACTCTTTGTTGTGGTGCGCGGGCTTCTCATTGTGGTGGCTTCTCTTGTGGAGCACGGGCTCTAGGCGCATGGGCTTCAGGAGTTGTAGCTTTCAGGCTCTAGAGCACAGGCTCAGGAGTTGTGGTGCACGGGCTTAGCTGCTCCGTGTCATGTGGGATCTTCCCGGACTAGGGCTCGAACCCATGTTCCCTGCATTGGCAGGCGGATTCTTAACCATTGAGCCACCAGGGAAGTCCTGCGAACAATTGAAAATACCAATTTCAAAAAGATCACGAAACCCTAAAAGAACTTATTATTAATTTGAAAACAGTTATAGGGACTTCCCTGGTGGCACAGTGGTTAAGAATCCGCCTGCCAATGCAGGGGACATGGGTTCAAGCCCTGGCCTGGGAAGATCCCACATGCCGCAGAGCAACTAAGCCCATGCGCCACAACTACTGAGCCTGTGCTCTAGAGCCCGCAAGCCACAACTACTGAAGCCCACGCGCCTAGAGCCTGTGCTCCACAACAAGAGAAGCCACTGCAATGAGAAGCCCACGCACTGCAACAAAGAGTAGCCCCTGCTTGCCACAGCTAGGCCCGGGCACAACAATGAAGACCCAATGCAGCCATAAACAACTAAATAAATAAATTTATAAAAAAAAGAAAGTTTTTTAAAAAAAATAGAAACAGTTATACAAGTAGCATATGAATTCAAAAAAATTTTTTTATAGTATAAGATGAGAAGTCCACACCCTTTTCTGGGGGAGCCACTGTTAGAAGTTTGGAATATGACTCTAGAATCTTTCAGTACTCATACAAATTTATGTTTATGCACATGCAACAAATTATTCAAAGTAATTTAAAAGAAACAAAAAAACCCATGAAAATAAAAATAGGTGTATCTCCACCTTGCTAAAACTTGCAGACAGTTTTAAGTGACCATGTACCCAAGTGGTGAACACAACTTTGAAAGGGCAGGCAGAGCAAATGCACTGCGAGGACCATGTATTTCACTGAGAGTGTTGAAAAGCTTGCTCTGGGTCATGGTAAATGTTGGAATGTAGGAATTATAGTGGAGAATGAAAAGTTATTGTACATGTTTGTAATGGATAATTTCCTGATAAAAATCAGTTCTTAAAAATACCATGTTACTTGCATTTAGGAATAAATCCATTATGAGACAGAACAGTTATATGATTAAAATAAAAAGTCAAAGCCACAGTGAGATACCACTTCACAACCATTAGGGTGGCTACTATCAAAAAAACCAGAAAATAAGAAGTGTTGGAGAGGATATGGAGAAACTGGAAACCTTATGCATTGCTAGTGGGAATGTAAAATGGTACAGCCCCTGTGGAAGGCGATAAGGCAGTTCCTCCAAAAGTTAAATATAGAATTACCAAATGATTCAGCATTTCTACTTCTAGGTATGCACTACCCAAAAGAATTGAAAGCAGGAACTCAAATGGGTATTTGTACACCAATGTTCGCAACAGCCAAAAGGTGGAAACAACTCAAATGTCTGTCAGATGAGAAGATAAACAAGAGGTGGTATATACGTACAACGGAGTATAATTCAGCTGTAAAAGGGAATGACACTGTAACATGGATGAACCTTGAAAACATTATGCTAAGTAAGTGAAACAAGCCAGATACAAAAGGATAATTATATGATTCTACTTGTATGAGGTACCTAGGATAGGCAAATTCATAGAGACAAAAAGTAAGATAAAGGTTACTAGTAGGGACTGGGGGGGATGGGGAATTATTGTTTAATGGGTACAGAGTTTCAGTTTGGGATGATGGAAAGTTCTGGAGATGGGTAACAGTGGCAGTTGGACCACACTGTAAATGTACTTAATGCCACTGCTCTTTACACTTAAAAGTGGTTTAAATGGTGAATTTTGTTATGTATATTTCACTACAATTAAAAAATATATAAGAAGCAAGTTTTTGTGTTAGACTTTATGGAATTCTTGATTCTCTGCACTCATGAGGCACCTTCACTTTACTGCCCAGATTTGTAATTTAGGCTAAAGAGCAATATCTGTTGATGAGAATAGCAAAGCAAACCAAAATGGGTAAGGACTACCATGTTTGTTTAAATTTACTTTGATTTCAATGGTGTTATTCCTGCCAGAAAAAATACAGGATAAGCAATAAAAGATTATTTTGGATTTAAGAAAGCTGGGGGGTAAAAAAAAGAAAATCCAAGGCAGTACTTGAAGAGGCACACTGAAAAATCATAAAATAATTATAAGGTGGATCTTGACATATACATATAGAAAAGGCAAAGCATCTATTTTACTTAAAACTTACGTCCATGATGGTCACAGGGATGTCCCGAATTTTATGAGGTTCCACATAAGAATTTTGACAATTCAGGGTAAGTCTTGAAGCCAGTTCACTCTGCCCCAAACTTTCCAGCTGCAGAAAGAAACAAAGGTGAATTTTTTAAAAATTAATTTTGTTTTTCACATTTACATTAAATCCACAGATAATACCTGTGCTCAGAAAGGTGGTATTATGTGTGGTGGGGCCAGTATGGTCACCACTGAGGAAACAGTGTATTTGAGGCCATAACTGGGCCTTGCAAGTGGTGACATTTTTCTATTCTGGGCACCTGGCCTTCCACAGCCCTCAACCTGAGCCGACTCTTCCACCAGGTGCCTGTGGGCACCAAGCCAATTCCAGCAGCTCAAAGAGGACAGATAGACATTTAAGTAGAGGCCTCCGAAGAAAAACGTCTATCCCATTAGTTCCTAAATGCAAGTCCACAGACCTGCTCCATCACACTTACCTGGGGAGGTGGAAGAGGAGTGAGGTAAAAACACAGATTCACAGCGCCCTCGGCCAGGGATTCTAGTTCAGTGGTCTGGTGTGAGGCCTTAGAATCTGTATTTTTAAAAGCTCCCCCAAGTGATTCTGATGAATTACTTAGCAGCAGGAATATCTGTCTGGACGTAGTAAAGTTAATATGGAAGAACGCTTAACAAATACCTCTAGTACACAGTGAGACAGGTATTTCTTCAGGAACCAAGCAGACATGAAAATTCCGAGTACAAGGTGTCCCCACCCCAAGGCCATGATCCTTACCCTGTCCACCATGAAATCAATGGCATCAGCCATCATAGGGTCCACTGGGCCAGATGAAAAGTTTCCAAGAACTATTTTTTTGAGCATAAATGATGGCATCAGCCAAAAGCTGTTTAAAAAAAAAAAAGACCTGATAATTTAAATTTCCAAGACTACACATAAATAGCAAATATTCATTCAACACTGAAGCTTCGTATTAGCTAGGTTCTTGGGACCTAGAGATTAAAAAAGACCTAGTCCTTTCCTTTAAAGAGCTAGTTTTGAAGCATCTAGTTTTTGTATACATTTTCTCAAGCTCCGAAAGAGTTATGGTTTAATATGATCCAACTTTTGGGGATTTGGAATAATTATAAGCAATATTTCAAAATGCCTTTACAGAGGTAGACATTCTGATGATTCCAAGATTTTATTTTCTATTTGGTCTTATTTCCAATGGCTAACCTATTTGCGGTAAACTGAACACTTACCATATCAACCTTCAGGTTTATATCACCTCTTGATTAAAGATAGATTTCAAAATAGGAAAATCAGAGTTATTATACCTCCTATTGCTACTACTGGGTTCAACTGGGCTAATTCAAGGCAATTCAATCTTTATGTATTTCTATATGTGATCTGTCATGAGTATTTACTCCACTAATTACACTGAGAGCCATTATACAGGGTAAACATGAATTTCTCTACCCTATGCTGAAAATGACTTATAAAAGGTGTAGACCAGGGACTTCCCTGGTGGTCCAATGGTTAAGACTCCATGCTTCCAATGCAGGGCACGTGGGTTCGATCCCTGGTTGGGGAACTAAGATCCCACAGGCCACGGCCAAAAAAAACCCACAAAAAACACGTGCAGACCACCTTCTGATGCATATTCTCAGTGGGCTTCCCTCACAAGGACCAGACAGCCATCTTTCAGTCACCTTCAGTGATCTTTCTAAGTTCTCTGCCCCACAGCTCCTTATCTTCTAAAGGTGATGCTGCCTAGGTGTGCCCTGTAGAGGGTGCCTCCTCTTGGCTCTGTTTGCCCCTGCAGCCTCTGTGTGGCACAGAGTAAGCACTCAGACATTTGATAAAAAGTAGCTGATATGCAAGAGCACGAACGAAGTGGGGGAAGTCTTGGCTTCTGACAATTAAAACAACATGAAAAATCATCAAAAATAATCAATGACTTAGTGCATCATCTGGACATGAAGTATCTGTGTGTGATGTATACAAGAAATTGCTGCATGAATGCTGAGTAAACAACTGAGAAAATATCAGGAGAAATGTTTTAAAAATCAGAGTGAATGCTGAGTAGATGTGAAAACCATGAAAACAATGTTTACCTAGAACATTATGTGAAAACCAATCTGATCACACAGGTAGGTTTAGTTACTAGGCTGCTTTTTGGGGTAGAGCCTAGCCTTGCTAGCAATGAAAGAAATATCATGAAGTTAGCTTTAAGGTACCATTAGACATCTATCAAGTTAATTAAAATGATAAAATCAATAAAGGGATGGCTCAGAGGAAACAGGTACCCCACTAGTTGCCCCGCAAAGCATTCCACCATTTCCATCTTTCTAAAAAGCAGACTAACGTTGTAAAAGTGTCAAGATGTGCAGAACATCTGCTGACAGACTAAATGCTCTAATCTCTCCCTTTTGGGGAACATATCTCAAGAAAATAACCCAGAAAGGGAAGGAACAAAAGTAATTTATACAAAGATTTACAGTAGAACATGATGAAAAATTGGGAGAAGCCAAAGGCCTTAAAAAACTATAACAGGACTGTGTACACAAAATACTAAGTGGAGCAAGCAGAACACAGTATCAGTTACATATGCACTAAACTGTAAAGGCATGTGAACGTATAGTAAACAAAGCTAGACAATGATTTAGAGTAATGGAAACAACTGAATTTAGAAGTCTTTCAATTCTTTTCTTTTCCAAAGGTGATTGTTTCTAATTTTAAAAGCCAGGGTGGTTTCAAAAGACACAAGTATACATGGCCCCTCCCTCCCTAATGCATCGAAAAACCAAAAGCCAACATTTTCAAAATTCCACTGAAAATAAAAAAATGTTGGCTGAATGTTTACATTCTTACCTGTTTGCAGTCCATGTTTGGTTAAAGATAGAAGTGTCACTGAAGGAATTGCAGAGGATGAGAGAATGGACTCTGGGAGATTTGTGAGTGTATTCAGCAAACTTCTGGGCCAAAAAGCCTCCCAAAGAAGCCCCAAAGAGATGAACCTAATTGGAAACAAACACAAGGATCCTAAAAACAATGATCAATCTTGAAGTATCAAAAAAAATTGTTTTAATTATCACCAACTACAGAATACAATGTCATCACCAGTCATTAGACTGAAATATTTACAGCAGTTAGAAATTTAGGAAATACTGTATTTAAATGCAGTGTCTACACCCTGTCAAGAAAAAATACAACTGTGTATATAAATTACACAAGTTAAAAAATATTATTCATAGATTACATTAGAAAATTAAACTACTTTGTAGTTTCTGTTTAAGAAAACTATGATTCGGTAATTCCACTCCTAGGCATGTACCCAAGAGAACTGAAAACATCTGTCTACACAAAAACTTGTATAAGAATGTTCATAGCAACATTACTCAATAACTAACCAATGGAAACAAACCAAATGATGAATGGATAAATAAAATGTGTTATATCCATACAATGGGATATTACTTGACAATAAAAAGGAATGAAATATTGATATAATCTGCAACATTGATGAACCCTGAAAATGCTACACTAAGTGAAAATAGCCAGTCACAAAAGACCACAAATTACATCATTCCATTACATAAAATATCCAAAATAGGCAAATTCATAGAAACAGGGCTCCAGCCAGGGAGGAAGGGTGGGGAGTGACTGCTAAGTATGGGGTTTCTTTCTGGGGTGGAAAAATGTTCAAAAATTGACTGTGGTGATGGTTGTACATACTGTGAATATATTAAAAACCAGTGAATTATACACTTTAAAAGGGTAAACTGTATGGTATGTGAATTCTATCACAAAAGAGCTGTTATTAAAAAATAAAAGACAAGGGCTTCCCTGGTGGCGCAGTGGTTAGGAATCCGCCTGCCAATGCAGGGCACACGGGTTCGTGCCCCAGTCCGGGAAGATCCCACATGCCGCGGAGCAACTGGGCCCGTGAGCCACAATTACTGAGCCTGCGCGTCTGGAGCCTGTGCTCCGCAACGGGAGAGGCCGTGACAGTGAGAGGCCCGCGCACCGCGATGAAGAGTGGCCCCCGCTCGCCGCAACTAGAGAAGGCCCTTGCGCAGAAATGAAGATCCAACACAGCCGAAAATAAATAAATTAATTAATTAAAAAAAAAAAAGAAAAAGTTTGTTCTTTAAAATAAATAAATAAATAAATAAAATAAAAGACAACACCAGACTTAACAATGTATCAATAAATGTTGCATTAAAATCACATGTGAGTAATTAGTTTCAAGGGACTCACTTTATCCAACTGTAAATGGTCTAAAAGTTTTCTGAATCCATCACAGAATTCAAGATGGTCCCAATAAACTGGATACTGCAACTAGAATAATAACAATAAATTTAAAATTTATTTTAAAAACTGTAGAGGTAAAATACAACTCATATATATCTGAAAAATTTAGGACTTTCATAATAGCATTTCTCATTTGCTTAATCTCTGCTCCTTATTCAAAATATGTGGAAAATAAGCTCTCATCTTATCCTAAACTTCAAAATTCACATTTTATCTAATAGAACAATTTAAAAAATAAAAATAAAAAAGCACACTTTAGTGATATTATGTACACAACAATTTTAATTCACATCAATTTCCTTTCCAAATAGCTAAGAAACTGAGGTTTAAGGATGAACAGAGCAGAACCCATTCAAATAAAGAAATTCTGTTTTCCCTTTAAACCAATTTCATTCTGAATTATGGCTCAGGAGAACTAGAAATAAAATCTGTTCTAAGGAGAGTTTCCTCTCTTTTTGGTAGCATTTCTTTAAGGGAATATTCAATAAAATTGTTCCTCTAGTCATTCTATCTGATTTCTTGTAGTACTTTTGTTTGTGACCAAAAATTTCAGGTGCTTGACCCTAAGTAGCCTATTAATGTTGACAATAATGAAGAAAAAGAAACACAAGTCATTAATTCCTTTCTAGGAGACTCAGGCTTGTCACCTAAGAGTTCCGCTCTCTTTAATACATGTAAAACCCATCTTAAAGGCTTGCTGTTTTAAGCACTTAGATTCATTTTGCCATTGACAAATCACTGGGATAGATACTGCCATGTAAATTATGGGATAATTTCATATATGATGTAATATGTTACTTTTACTATTAAAATTCCACTTGTGGATAGGATTCCACTTTTCTGAGGCAGGATGGAGAACAGACTCTCCCTAGCTGCAAATTTAAGAATTTGAGTCAGATGACAGCCTAAAAGAAAGGAGATGACATTTTTATGAATCCTTTAATTTAAAAATGCCTGTGCCTTATGGAGTGTAGCAGAGCTGAGGTGTCAAGCACGACCATTTCACACTAGAAACTCTGGCTTGAAGTGCCAGGTGGAAGGCCTCTGCATGCAGGACTCTATGAGCAAGTGAGACTGGAAGCACAAAGGGAAAAAACAAAGCTGGAGACAAGATGGTGGAGTAGAAGGACTTGAGCTCACCTCCTCTCATGAAAACACCAAAATCACAACTAACTGCTGACAAAAAAAACTTGAGCCTACCAAAAAAGATATTCTATACCCAAAGACAAAGAAGCCATAACGAGACGCCTGAGGAACAGAGATCACAAACACAGAAAATTAGACAAAATGAGATGCAGAGAAATATGTTCCAGATGAAAGAACAAGACAAAACCCCAGAAGAACAACTAAGTGAAGTGGAGATAGGCAAGCTACCTGAAAAAGAATTCAGAGTAATGATAGTAAAGATGATCTAAGATCTCGGTAAAAGAATGGAGGCACAGATCGAGAAGATACAAGAAATGTTTAAGAAAGAGCTAGAAGCTTTAAAGAACAAACAGAGATGAACAATACAACTGAAATGAAAAATAGAATAGAAGGAATCGATAGCAGAATAAATGAGACAAAAGAACGAATAAGTGAGTTGTAAGATAGGTTGGTGGAAATCACTGCTGCAGAACAGAATAAAGAAAAAAGAATGAAAAGAAATGAGGACAGTCTGAGAGACCACTGGGACAACATTAAATGCACCAACATTCACATTACAGGGGTCCCAGAAGAAGAGGGAGAGAAAGGGCCTGAAAAAATATTTGTAGAGATAATAGCCAAAAACTTCCCTAACATGGGAAAGGAAACACTGAAGTCCAGAGAGTCCCATATAGGATAAACCCAAGGAGGAACACACCAAGAAACGTATTAATCAAATTTATAAAAATTAAAGACAAAGAGAAGATATTAAAAGCAACAATTTATATACAAGGACTCCCCATACGGTTATCAGCTGATTTTACAGCAGAAACTCTGCAGACCAGAAGGGAGTGGCACAATATATTTAAAGTGATGCAACCAAGAATACTCTACCCAGCAAGGCTCTCGCTCAGATTCGACGGAGAAATCAAAAGCTTT
The DNA here is from genome assembly GCF_009873245.2 of Balaenoptera musculus. Taxonomy (NCBI): domain Eukaryota; kingdom Metazoa; phylum Chordata; class Mammalia; order Artiodactyla; family Balaenopteridae; genus Balaenoptera; species Balaenoptera musculus. Next base: position 69,200,768 of record NC_045786.1, on the reverse strand, counting down.
ATGGACAAGCAAAAGCTAAAAGAATTCAGCACCACCAAACCTGCTTTACAACAAATGCTAAAGGAACTTCTCTAGATGGGAAAGAAAGGCCACAGCTAGAAACAAGAAAATTACAAACGGGAAAGCTCACCAGTAAAGGCAAACATACAGTAAAGGTAGGAAATCATCCACACACAAATATGATATCAAAACCAGCAATCATGGGACTTCCCTGGTGGTCCAGTGGGTAAGACTCTGTGCTCCCAATGCAGGAGGCCCGGGTTCGATCCCTAGTTGGGGAACTAGATCCCGCATGCATGCTGCAACTAAGAGCATGCTGCAACTAAGAAGTCCGCATGCTGCAACTAAAAGATCCTGTATGCTGCAACAAAGATCCTGCATGCTGCAACTAAGACCCAGCACAGCCAAAATAAATAAATAAATAAACAGATAGATAGATAGATAACACCAGCAATCGTGAGACGAGAGTACAAATGCAGGATGTTAGAAATGCATTTGAAATTAAGAGACCAGCACTTAAAACAATCTTGTATATATAGACTGCTATAACAAAACCTCATGGTAACTGCAAACCAAAAATCTCCAACAGATACACACACAAAAAAGAAGCAGCAATCCAAACAAAACACTAAACATAGTCATCAAATCACAAGAGAAGAGAACGAAAGAGGAAGGGAAGAAAAAAGACCTACAAAAACAAATCCAAAACAATTAACAAAACAGCAATAAGAGCATACATATCGATAATTACCTTAAATGTAAATGGATTAAATGCTCCAACCAAAAGACACAGACTGGCTGAATGGATACAAAAACAAGACCCGTATATATGCTGTCTACAAGAGACCCACTTCAGACCTAGGGACACATACAGACTGAAAGTGAGGGGATGGAAAAAGGTATTCCATGCAAATGGAAATCAAAAGAAAGCTGGAGTAGCAATTCTCATATCAGACAAAATAGACTTTAAAATAAAGACTGTTACAAGAGACAAAGAAGGACACTGCATAATGATCAAGGGATCAATCCAAGAAAAAGATATAACAATTGTAAATATATATGCACCCAAGATAGGAGCACCTCAATATATAGGCAAATGCTAACAGCCATAAAAGGAGAAATCAACAGTAACACAATAATAGTGGGGGACTTTAACACCCCACTTACATCAATGGACAGAACATCCAGATAGAAAATCAAGTAAGGAAATACAAGGCTTAAATGACACATTAGAGCAAATGAACTTAATTGATATTTATAGAACATTCCATCTGAAAGCAGAATATACATTCTTCTCAAGTGCACATGGCACATTCTCCAGGACAGATTACATGCTGGGCCACAAAGCAAGCCTTGGCAAATTTAAGAAAACTAAAATCATATCAAGCATCTTCTCCAACCACAATGCTATGAGATTAGAAATCAACTACAAGAAAAAAAACTGAAAAACACAAACACATGGAAGCTAAACAACATGTTACTAAACAATCAATGGATTGCTGAAAAAAATCAAAGAAGAAATCAAAAAATACCTAGAGACAAAAGAAAATGAAGACACGATGATCCAAAACCGATGGGATGCACCAAAAACAGTTTTATGAGGGAAGTTCATAGCAATACAATCTGATCTCAGGAAACAAGAAAAATCTCAAATAAACAACCTAACCTTACACCTAAAGCAACTAGAGAATGAAAAACAAACAAAACCCAAAGTTAGTAGAAGGAAAGAAATCATAAAAATCAGAGCAGAAATAAATGAAATAGAGATGAAGAAAACAATAGGAAAGATCAATGAAACTAAAAGCTGGTTCTTTGAAAGGATAAACAAAATTGATAAACCTTTAGCCAGACTCATCAAGAAAAAAAGGGAGGGCTTCCCTGGTGGTGCAGTGGTTAAGAATCTGCCTGCCAATGCAGGGGACATGGGTTCAAGCCCTGGTCCGGGAAGATCCCACATGCCGAGGAGCAACTAAGCCTGTGCGCCACAATTACTGAGCCTGTGCTCTAGAGCCTGTGAGCCACAACTACTGAGCCTGTGTGCCGCAACTACTGAAGCCCATACACCTAGAGCCTGTGCTCCGCAACAAGAGAAGCCACTGCAATGGGAAGCCGACGCACGGCAACGAAGAGTAGCCCCCGCTTGCCGCAACTAGAGAAAGCCCGCGTGCAGCAACAACGACCCAACACAGCCAAAAATAAAAATAAAATAAATAAATTTAAAAAAACAAAAAAAAAAGAAAAATGGGAGAGGGCTCAAATCAATAAAATTAGAAATGAAAAAGAAGAAGTTACGATGGACACCACAGAAATACTAAGGATAATAAGAGACTACTACAAGCAACTCTATGCCAATAAAATGGACAATCTAGAAGAAGTGGACAAATTCTTAGAAAGGTACAATCTTCCAAGACTGAACCAGGAAGAAATAGAAAATATGAACAGACCTATCACAAGTACTAAAATTGAAACTGTGATTAAAAAACTTCCAACAAACAAAAGTCCAGGACCAGATGGCTTCACAGGCGAATTCTATCAAGCATTTAGACAAGAGCTAACACCTATCCTTCTGAAACTATTCCAAAAAACTGCAGAGGAAGGAACACTCCCAAACTCATTCTATGAGAACACCATCACCCTGATACCAAAACCAGACAAAGATACCACAAAAATAGAAAGAAACCAATATCACTGATGAACATAGATGCAAAAATCCTCAAAAAAAATAATAGCAAACTGAATCCAACAATACATTAAAAGGATAATACACCATGATCAAGTGGGATGCAAGCCTTTTTCAATATCCACAAATCAATCAGTGTGATACACCACATTAACAAACTGAAGAATAAAAACCATATGATCATCTAATAGATGCAGAAAAAGCTCTTGACAAAACTCAACACCCATTTATTATAAAAACTCTCCAGAAAGTAGGCATAGAGGGAACCTACCTCAACATAATAAAGGCCATATATGACAAACCCAGAGCTAACATCATACTCAACGGTGAAAAGCTGAAAGCATTTTCTCTAGGATCAGGAACAAGACGAGGATGTCCACTCTTGCCACTTTTGTTCAACATAGTTTTGGAATTCCTAGCCATGGGAATTAGAGAAGTAAAAGAAATAAAAGGAATCCAAATTGGAAAAGAAGTAAAACTGTCACTGTTTGCAGATGACGCGATGCTATACACAGAAAATCCTAAAGATGCTACCATAAAACTACTAGAGCTCATCAATGAATTCGGTAAAGTTGCAGGATACCAAATTAATACACAGAAATCTGTTGCATTTCTATACATTAACAATGAAAGATCAGAAAGAGAAATTAAAGAAACAATCCCATTTACCAATGCATCAAAAAGAATAAAATATCTAGGAATAAACCTGCCTAAGGAGGCAAAAGACCTATACTCTGAAAACTATAAGACGCTGATGAAAGAAACTGAAGATGACACAAACAAATTGAAAGATAGACTATGTTCTTGGATTAGAAGAATCAATATTGTCAAAATGACTATACTACTCAAGGCAATCTACAGATTCAATGCAATCCCTATTAAATTACCAATGGCATATTTCACAGAACTAGAACAAAAAAATTTAAAAATTTGTATGGAAACACAAAAGACCCAAATAGCCAAAGCAATCCTGAGAAAGAAAAATGGAGCTGGAGGAACCGGGCTCCCTGATTTCAGACTATATTACAAAGCTACAGTAATCAAAACAGTATGGTACTGGCACAAAAACAGAAATATAGATCAGTGGAACAGGATAGAAAGCCCAGAAATAAACCCACGTGCCTATGGTCAATTAATCTATTGCAAAGGAGACAAGAATATACAATGGAGAAATGGCGCTGGGAAAACTGGACAGCTACATGTAAAAGAATGAAACTAGAACATTCTCTAACACCATACACAAAAATAAACTCAAAATAGATTAAAGACCTAAATGAAGACTGGATACTGTAAAACTCTCAGAGGAAAACATAGGCAGAACACTCTGACATAAATCACAGCAGTATCTTTTTGGATCCACCATCTAGAGTAATGAAAATAAAAATAAAAATAAACAAATGGGACCTAATTAAACTTAAAAGCTTTTGCACAGCAAAGGAAACCATAAACAAAATGAAAAGACAACCCACAGAATGGGAGAAAATATTTGCAAACGAAGCAGCTGACAAGGGATTAATCTCCAAAATATGCAAACAGCTCATGCAGCTCAATATTAAAAAACAAACAACCTGATTGAAAAATAGGCAGAAAACCTGAATAGACATTTCTCCAAAGAAGACATACAGATGACCAAAAAGCACATGAAAAGATGCTCAACACTGCTAATTATTAGAGAAATGCAAATCAAAACTACAATGAGGTATCACCTCACATGAGTCAGAATGGCCATCATCAAAAAGTCTACAAACAATAAATGCTAAAGAGGGTGTGGAGAAAAGAGAACCCTCCTACACTGTTGGTGGGAATGTAAATTGGCACAACCACTGTGGAGAACACTATGGAGGTTCCTTAAAAAACTAAGAACTACCACTTGATCCAGCAATCTCACTCCTGGGCATATATCCAGAAAAAATCATAATTCGAAATGATACATGCACTCCAATGTTCAGTGCAACACTATTTACAACAGCCAAGACATGGAAGCAACCTAAATGTCCATCGAGAGGAATGGATAAAGAAGATGTGGTATATATATACAATGGAATACTACTCAGCCATAAAAACGAATGAAATAACGCCATTTGCAGCATCATGGATGGACCTAGGGATTATCATACTAAGTGAAGTAAGTCAGACAGAGAAAGACAAATATCATAGGATTACACTTATATGTGGAATTTAAAAAAACGATACAAATGAACTTATTTACAAAACAGAAACAGACTCACAGACTTCGAAAACAAACTTATCGTTACCAAAGGGGAATGGTGGGGGAGGGATGAATTAGAAGTTTGGGATTTATATATATATATATATATATATATATATATATATATATATATATATATATATATATATATATATATATATATATATATAGTAGTGTTACTATATATAAAATAGATAATCAATAAGAACCTACTGTATAGCTCAGGAAACTCTACTCAATATTCTCTAATAACCTATATGGGAAAACAATCTGAAAAAGAATGGATATATGTATATGTATAACTGAATCACTTTGCTGTACACCTGAAACTAACACAACATTGTAAATTGACTATAATATAAAATAATATAAATATAAATATAAAATAAAAATTAAATTAAAAAAATCTGTGCCCTAGACAGGTGATAAAACTGTATATGACTTGATACACACACACACAACTGAGTATGAGTAAAACTGGGAAATCTGACCAAGGCTGGTGGATTACATTAACATCAATATCTTGGTTGTGATATCCTACTACAGTTTTATAAAATGTTACTATTGGGAGAAACTGGGCAAAGTATATAAGGGATATCTCTCTATTATTTCTTACTGCATGTGAATCTATAATTATCTCAATAAATATGTAAATGAAAAGAGGATCCATGCATTTTAACTGCTAGGTATTTAACAAATACCTAGTAGATTTCAGAACCTCCTGGGGTTGGGCATTCTGATCAAATCTTAAGAAGGACAAAGTAATTTTGAAGACATTGCTGGCCTTTTTCTTGATTCATTATCTAGCTAAGAAATAGCGAAAGCCCGCATCAGGAAGCAAGAAGAAATATCCAGCCAGAAGGCAAGGCTATGTGCCCTGTCAGTTTGGGGTGATAACCACACTGTTCGCTTTGGACAGCACTCTAAAGTGAGACAGACACCCGGGAGCTGCTCAGGTTCCCCCTCCCTGGCTGATCAACAGTGACCACAAGGACAGAAAGTGTCACGACTTAGGCTGCAGCGGACTGGGAGGAGGGCGGTTACCACTCTGCTCTCCTGCAATGCTGTCCACTGAGAGGGATTACTGAACACCCAGAACAAGGGAGGATTATGTTGCAGGGATTCAAACACACCGTACGAGGAATGGTTAAAGAATCTGGAGAAATTTAGCTGCAGAAGAAAAGACCTGGGGGCGGAAGGCAGTAGGCCGTCGATAATAACTAGTTTTTTCAAGAAAGAGAAGGGCTGTCTGGATGAAGAGGAATTGGATTTGTCTTGTATGACCCCAGTAAGTGGTAACCCCATTGGAATTTTCAGTTATCATCCAAGAGAAGAGATCTGGTCCACGTTTTCTCTCTTCTAGGCAGTAAATAAAATGTATACTAACGGCAGTACTCCCAAGGGGAGTACTGTTTACATGTTAACATTCCAGGTCCCAGAAACAACTGCTGGCTCCAAAGCCAGAGCCTCTCTTTCCAGGGGAAGTTAGGAAACCAACGTCCATTGTCCTGACCCGATCGAGGCACACCAAACACTCCACTGTGAGCAACAGTGCCTTCCTGGGAATTCCCTGGCAGTCCAGTGGTTAGGACTCTGTGCTTCTACTGCATGGGGCATGGGTTCAATCCCTGGTCGTGGAACTAAGATCCCGCTGCCACACCGTGTGGCCAAAACAAAAACAAAAAAAACAAACAGTGCCTTCCCACCTACGCCCACCTCCCAGAGAGGAAGCTTAGAGAATGATCAATGCAAAACTAGATTTGGACCGAACTCAGTGATAACGATTAGAAACAAAAAACTTAACCAAATGCGAAGGCTATGAGCTAATTAATGAGCCTCACCTCACCTGTCAAAGACTCACATTAAAGCAAGCTTTCAGTCCCTTGGATGTCAGCTGATCCCTCTGCTGCCCCCGAAGCAGTGATGTAATAAAAGGGGAGGGTAAATGGGGTCAGAAGACTGAGCTGGGCTCTCCCTCCATGGCCTACTGGCTGTGTGACCCTCGGTGATCACTAAAACGGTCCGGACCTCAGTCTCCTTATCTATAAACAAGGACAATGCTTCCTGCTGGTCAGACTTATTCAGAAAATGCACGTTCAAGCTGAGGGTAGAGAAGGCTTCCAATAGAGGTTTGTCCCCTCTGAGCCTCTGTATGTTGGTGAACCACACCACCTTCCTTCAAAAAACTCCCTTTCACATTTTAACAAAGGAAAACAGTATCTTACCTCAATAAAAAACATGCCTATTACTACAGTTAATCAGAAACAGAAGCACACATGCACATGCACACACACACACACACACACACACACACACAGAGAGAAAACCAGAAAATGTGGACTTGAATTTTAATCCTGAATCAATAATACTTACAGCTATAACCCGGTAACCCCATCCAGTCAAAGCCAAAATCTGCCGGAAAAACACATCAGCAGTTCCGCTGACGGGAGGGAGAAATATGAGAGGACACCTGATATTTCTGGGGCCGGCATCGTAGAGCGACCAGATCTTACTGTCGTCATCATCCACAATAATCTGGAGGGAAAATTATAAGAAAAAAAATGAAAAACCTCATGGATTGGGTTTTATATAGTTATTTCAGCACTATAATTTCACTGACAATTTTAATACCACTGCCTTGGTTGTTACAAGCTAATGCGGGGATCACACCAGACTAGCACATATAAAAAACGGCTTTGTCTCCTTTTCCTTCTTCAGTGCTGACATAGTCCACGGAACTGCTTTATACTTCTCCCAAGAGCTGTTTTTTCTATCAGTTTTGAATTTTCCTCCCCAGCCGTGATTATATGAAGTTTATTTTGTTTACCATTAAACAGTAAACTCTGTACATGGCATCTTATTTCTTCCTCATACTTCTGCCTGTGTGTGTGTGTGCGCACGTGTGTATGTGCGCATGCGTGTGTGCACATAGGAGGAGGACAATTTGCAGAGTCATTCTCGGGTGCTGGCCCAGAGGGCGGGCTGGGATCAGCAGGGTCAGTGTGTGACCAGGGGAGGTGAGGGGAAGAAAAGACTCCAGGCTCCGGGGAGAAACTGGGTAGAGATGGGACCTCTCAAGAGATGCTTCAGGAGCCTGATCTAGACCAAGCCTCTGAGGGGGAGACCTCTGCTAGAGAGGAGGGACGAGGCAGGTATAGGCATCTCTGTCCCCAGAGAATGTTTCAAACCATTCAGTCAGTGTGGGGAATGGCCTCAGGGAAAAACTGGCTTTTTGGGGAAAAGGGGGTAAGAAGGAGGAAGGTCATCAGAAACCTTCCTGATTTAGTGGTTCTTGACCCAACAAGGGAAACAGGTGAGCATTCCATGAGCTGAGACAAATCAGGTGTTTAGCACAGAGTTTGGCAGATATTGAGTGTTCAGTGTCAAGAGTGTTAGCTACAGTATGCACTGCATGATGGTTTAATTTCTGTTCTCTTTGGCTGACTTTTTGGTATTTGGAAAAGTACATTAACTGCTTGAACTTTTGCCAATGCAAATCAACACTTATCCTTTTTACATTAAAAAGTTCAAGGTTCTATTTTCTGAGAGCTCCTAGCTGGTAGTGCTGTGGGGCCCATGGTGTCAATGTGGGTGGCGACACACTAACCGGGGTCACTGGCATCACTGGGAGCAGACAAACAGGGCAAAGTCCAGAGGGCCCTAACCAACACCTTCTGGACTCCCCCGGGTGACAATATACCTCATGATTATGTTTTTGCCCTTTGTATTTGCCACTCACATTTTTGCTTTTCCTGTTTCTTTTTGCTATGACTGTAGTAAAAAAAACCTCAGTAACCTCTGACAGTGCATACAGTAAATTCCAACCTTATAGTAATAAAATTCATTTAAGATATTCAGATCTCTGAAATTAAAATCTAGCACTACGAAATTTCAAGCAAACTTTTCATGACTTGTGGACCAAGCTGACCAAAGGAGAAAATTACATCAGTGAAACTACTACTTCCAAGAATATTTAGATAAGTTTGTGTTGTTTTGGGTCTGGTGATCAGCTTGCTGAGCGAGTCCCATCAAGAGGAGCTCACATGAATTACTTGAGGGGATGGGACAAGGCAGAGGGACTCTGGGGGCAATTCTCCTAGCATGGGCAGTTCCTGGGGTAGCAAGAAGAAAGGTGGGTTCCCTTTGGTAAGCTGCCAATTAGTTCTGGCTTTTTTTTTTTTTTAAGGAATTTTTTCTTTTTTTAAAAAAGTTAATTAATTTTTGGCTGCGTTGGGTCTTTGTTGCTGAGTGTGGGCTTTCTCTAGTTGCGGAGAGCAGGGGCTACTCTTTGTTGTGCGCGGGCTTCTCATTGCCGTGGCTCCTCTTGTTGCGGAGCATGGGCTCTAGGTGCACGGGCCTCAGTAGTCGTGGCATGCAGGCTCAGTAGTTGTGGCACACAGACTTAGTTGCTCAGCGGCATGTGGGATCTTCCTGGACCAGGGATCGAACCCGTGTCCCCTGCATTGGCAGGCGGATTCTTAACCGCTGTGCCACCAGGGAAGCCCAGTTCTGGCTTTGAAGCCAGATTAATTTGATTTTAATTCAAACTCAACTAGACTGTGTGACTTTAACATGTTAGCCTCCATGAACCTCAGTTTTCCCATCTGCTAAGTGGGCACACCACTATCCACTTTGTTAAACTGTTGAAAGAATTAAATAAGATATTTGGGGACTTCCTACAACAGTGCCAGGTATATAGCAGGTATTCTGTCTATACTTGGAGACTGTATCTCAAATTTCTATATGAAGAGTAATTCTGTTACCAATTCAAACTTGCATGATACTTCCACAGCTATCTATCCTGACAAATTAATTACAACAGAGACATAGATGTTCTTCAGATCATAGTACTCTAATATTTCTGCAAGGGGATCAGCAAAGATTTTATTCTGACACAACTTTTGTCTAGTGTGATCCCCAAACATTTGGGATTAAATTGGGACTCAGAGTCAACAAGCTTCAATATAAGTGTTTAGCATTTTTAGACATCCCAGGCATATAAAGTTTCCAAAAGATGACTATGGCAGAATGAGTATATATATCATGGCAAACAGAGGATCTATAATGTGACTCACTGTAAATCTTAAATCTGAGGAACAGGAAAATGCTTTCTAATAGAATCTAACTGCACTTACTGTACAGTTGCAGTTGCTGTAAGCTTTCTACTAAACTATACAGAGGAGTACACATATTCCTGCTTCCTTGAATATGTAAAAACAATTATAAAATAATGAGTACAATTATTCTCACTTTTACTCTTGAATGAGTCTCAAAAGTTGATTGTACTTGACAGGGAAGGGGTGACCTTTAGGCTCTGCAAGCCAGTCACAATACTTGGCAATAACCTTTACTCTCAAACACTACTAAGACGTAACATCTAAATCACACATAAAAACAATTACAAGATTTTGCAAATAAGAGGTGTAGTAAAACCATACATACCTTTTTAAGGGGGACTGTACTTCTAAACCAGTTATAATCAGGAGAGACTTTAATCTCTCCCATGATTAGCTGAAATGGAGATTAACCCTGAAATAAAAGCATGTGATGTTTCATGTCAAGAATTCATGTTTATATCAGCACTAAATGTAGAGTCTGGTCTAGCTCTACCAACAATACTTTAAAGGATAAAACTGAGGAAATGGGCTATTTCACCTTGTCGCCATATACTTAAACTACAGAAAACAATTTGGTGAAAACCTATAATCATGGAGCAGGAAGGGCCCCGAGAGAGAATTATTCCAACCCTCTTAGTTCCTCCAGAAGAAGAATCTGGTCTAGAAAATTTTAATAAGTTACCCAAGATCCCATGGCTATTGCAAAACCAGGACCAGACGCAGGACAGCCTTTTCTGACACCTGACTGTCTGTCCTAGTTAAATGATTCCAAATGCAGTAGCATAACCTATCTTTTGACAAAATCTTAAGAATCTATGTTAATAAAGATATTCCTGTCTGATAAAATTCTAGAGAACAGTCCACACTAGAAAAAGGAGTTAATTTAAGCCTGCTTCCTCATAAATTCATAAAATGCTATAAATCTCACTCTAGGGGAACATAGTTTCAGAAACTCACACATAGTTTTTAATGCAAAATACAGGAAAACTTGCTGTTCATATGGATGTGGTTAAAAGTGATATAATGTACTCTGAAAGATCCATGATAAGATGCCAGAATAGACCTGAAGGCACAATAACTAGCAACAAAACAAAACATGTGCCTTTAGAAAAAATGTGTGGTCTTCTGTTGTGAGATTAGTGATTTCCAGCTTTTATAGCTCTGTGACGTTGGAAAAGTCACTGACCCTTTTTGGGCTGTTTTCTCATCTGTGACTATTTCACCACTCTCTCTCCAAAGCATAGAACAGTGCTTGGTACACAGCAGGCATTATCTGTTGACTAAATAAATGACTATATCCTAAGCAGGCCAAACTAGGCAATCCTAGAGTCCCTTTTAACCCGGGTACCTACGAGCTTTCCATTAGCTGGGCATCTTCAACTTAAAGGCTACCCCTCTTTGCTCAGGGATCTGTGTTGTGTTGTAACAGGAACCTGAAAATTATAGTTGCTGCAGATTCTTATTGCCCAATGAAGAACTTCCACCCATCAGTTTGGAAGGATTCAAATGCTTGTTTGCATCATGTCCTCTACCCCAGCACAAGCCTGGGTTTTCCTAGCAGGGCTAGGATGAGTTTGAGACCCTAGGACTTAACTCCTGGGCTGACTCTGAACTGCCATTTTAGAGGGGCTTCTCTGGACTGGTCAGGAGCTGGGGATTCTAAAACCAACAAATCTTCCTCCTTGGCCTTCCAAATCTTCTCCCTCAAGAACACAGGGCACTGAGTAATCTCAACTGCTACCTCTAACCTTGGGGGTTACTAAACTGAACCCCAAGGAGATGGTAAATGTAGACATCCAATATTAAACTAGGTTTACAACCTTGACACTGTAATAATGGTCTCTTCTCTCAAGGCTAGGATGGTACTTAGAAAAGTTTATTAAAATCTTAAGTGACTCTAAAATATCAAGAAAATTATCAGCCAGTCTTATGCTGAAAATCAGTGTGCACAGATGTAGTTCTTATTCATACTGAAATAAAGAAAATCATTCTTTGCATATTCATTTTCTCTTAACAAATATTAACATGTTAAAAAATTGAAGCCATTTGAACTACAGCCTTTCTCTAAGCTGGTCACTGCTTTTAATTGAAAGCAACTAACCCATATAGTTAATTCCAGAATATTTTCTACCTGGACAGACTTGAAATATTCCTATATCATCTACATATTGCCTAATGGAGACATTTTCTAGTATTGCAATACTATAAACAATCACTATTCTACAGGAGGAAATATCAAAAACATTGTTTAGAAAAAAAACCCTACTCAACAGATTTATAAAACACTTTAGCTAATTAAAGCCAGAAAGTATGCTTCTAGATTCACCAAACTTGGGATAAAATAAAGTATTCATAGTTTGAATCAGTTGCAATCTACAAACCAAACTACCATACAAATACACATACACACATCATTCCCAGGCACACACATTCACTGTCATCCACTTCTTCCCTCAGCAGTAAGTAGAAAGATGTTCCTCACCACAATCCTCAGTATTATCCACTACCACCCAATATTATAATATTTTGTAACTAATCTTGCTGGATGGAGAGATTCCACCCAACTGTGACTAAATTTTTGTAGAGGCAAGTGATTTTAACACTTGTGCTAGTTTGGCAGTACATGAAAGCTAAGATAGATACCAAATGTTGCATCTGACCAACTGACGTTTAAGTGAAAAAAAAAAAAAAAAAAACTGCTCCAAAGGGAAAGCAGCTGTGAGTGGTATGAAAAGGAAGTTTGTTCTCCCAGCTCTCTTTCATCCACTTCAGGGGAATACTTTTCCAAGTCACAAGGGGAACATTCTGCATAGGGCAGAAAAAAAAAAAAAAAGGTTCACTGAGACTGTAACTCAACTGGTCAGTATTAAATAAGAAAGAATGTGGACCACGAACTCAATGCTGATTTGATCTCTCACAATTCTTCACAAAAACAAAAGCACCTGTTCATGTTGCTGGGAAAAGGGCTGCAGGAATTTTGCCTTAATCCTGCCTAAGGAAACCCCTCCTCAGGGAGTGCTCTGGACACCGGGGCCTCTCTGGCCCTTGTACTGCTCGACAATTAAACTGCTAGTTGTGAATGTGCACCAAGAATTACGTGCACTTATCCCTCAAGGTTTCAGCAGAACCAGCTAGTTTACAGCCCACTTATCCCTCAGGGTTTCAACAGACCCTGCCAATTTACAGTCAGTGAAATTGCCTTCACAAATGTTTGTCATCTAACCAGTTTAACTAGTCAGATGTTTTCTTATCCTTTATCTCAATCATATGATCTTCATATGGACAATCTGTGATTATTATTAACACCAGCAATAACGAAATATTAGAACCTGAGAGTCTCTGGGCAATGCCATTGGCTTTTTAACGCAAGCCTCCATACCTCACCACACCAGTACAGAGCTATTCTTTTTTTTAGGTTTCCTCAGGGGAAGATTTACCCCTTCTTTCTTCAGAAACTTATTCCATTATCTTCTAAACCTCATGGGAGGAAAAGCTGACTACTTGACATTTCGACGGTGACGCCTCATCTTGTACTCTGTCTTAGTATAAAAGCTTTTGGAAATTTGCACACAGCTATGCTATCACCCCTCAGTCTCTTGAAGCTTTATGCCAACAGGAGCTGGAACACTGTAGGTGGAGACAAAGCAGCAGCATAAATGCAGAACTTATGACTCCCTAGGGAAAGTGAGACAGCCTAGCCCTACTTTCCTCATGCCTCCTTCACAAGCCTCACACCTGGCCCGTACTCAGCAATGACAAAGGCATTTATCACTTTCAGGCTGAGGTGCAATCTCCAAAATAACTAGTCTGCTCAGAGTTCTTAAAAGTTTACAGGAAAAACATGTTCCTGGGCTGCAGCACTGTAGCCCCAAAATGGTATTACAGTTGTATGCCCAGGTCAAGCGCCCCACTGCCCACCCCAGGCGACCCACACACAGACCTCCACCTTCTCCCAGTCCCACTGATGACAGCTACACAAAGGCAGGGGCACAGGCACACCAATCACCCCCGTGAACTCAGACTCGACCTCAGACACACACAGGGACATGCAATCACGTGCATGGTCACATGAACCGACCCTCTCAGGGCCACACAAAGTCACACCGACAGAGGCAGCCGCGCACACTGCAAACCATACTCACCTGCAGCCACAAACGCGTCACACACCCACATCCCCCGCTTCCCAGGGCCTCGCCCACCCCTCACCTGCCGTGGCCGCCCCCAGGTCCCTTTCCCTCCTCCCCAAGGCGGCTCTTTCCTCCACTACGGGTGCTGGCCTGGGAAGCTGCTGGGCCCAGGTCGGGGCCGGCGGCTTAAGCGCTCAGTACCCGCAAGCGCTGTGGACCTTGGGGGAGCGCTGGAGGGCCGGCCTCCGAGGGGCGGGGAGCGCAGCCAAGCGAGCCTCGGCCACCGCCCTCCCTCCTCCTGAAGCGTTCGCGCAGCTGGCTCGAGCCTCGCGTTTCCGGGTTCGGAGGGGCGGGGCCACGCCGCGAGGAAGGGGTGGAGCTGCGTGACTACGGCGGTCACCATGGCGACGGGGCGGGTTGGACCACAGGGTGAGACTCCGGCGCTCTATGTACATCCTGCCGGGTGCGGAGTCGGCATCCGCTCTGGCGGTGGCGGCGGGCGCGGGGCGGAGGTCCGAGGAGCCTCTGGGTCAGCTCTAGGTCACCCATGTGACGTGAACACCTAGGGAGAGGTCGTGGGGCTGGAAGAAAGGGGCGCCTGACCCTTGAGATCTGCCTCCGCCTGCAGTTCGCGCCCTCTTGGAGGAAGCAGATGCCGACCTTTTCTCTCCGCCGTGTAAAGCTTTGAGGGGATCCCTTTGGGTTACAGGCTTTGATGAACAGGGCTTTGTATATTCTCTTTTCTTGGCAAGATTTTTTTCCTTTGGCACAGCTACAGACGCCCTCCCTAATCCTCCACTGTAACGCCCCCACCTCCCTTCCCAGACTTGTGCTGAGGTCCTGGGGATTTCGGGGAACAGCTCCCACTGAGCCTCCAGCTCCTTCATCACTTTCCCTTAAAGGAATAGAGAATATTAATCTATTTATAATCATTTTTCTTAAGATGTTGCAGAGGTCATGACTCTCTTTTTCAGTAAAATATTTGGAGGTATGAAAAGGCTGAATAACATGTAAATTTCCTTGTTGTAAGTTTTTTAGTGATCCTTCAACAAGATCCTGCTGAAAATGCCTCTCCCTAATCTGTGTTAGGGAAAACTTGTACCCTATTAAAGGCCTTTGCCTTTACCCTGGCAACTGTTTTGGGGATTAAGGTCAGGGGAGAATCCAAGTAAACTGCATCCTAAGTCATCACCTCTGCCCTCCTGCTCAGGAGCCTTGGTTCCCAGTCTAGAACTTGGGCAAATCCCAAACGAATTTCCCAAGAGCACAGTAACATATCCGCCATTTTTCCCCCCAAATCACCTTTTTGGAATTTTGAGTCAGTAACAGAAAATGGTCTTCTATTATAAGCACCACATTGGTGCTATATAGGGAATGTTTTTGTGGAAGATTTTTAACTTTGGGACTTTTTCTAAAAAACTTGGAGAGGTTTAATGAATGGAATACCTGGCAAATCACTGGTTGTATTTATGTAAAATCCATTATGGGTACTCATTACATTGTTTATCTGTCTCCCCCAGTGGGCTGGGAGCTTTAATTTAGAGCAAAGTGAACAGAGTGATTTAACCAGTGCCTTAGCTATTATGACCTGGTTCATAATAAGTACTAAATGTGTATTGAATGAACTAATTAGCAAATAAAGAAATCTATCCGCTTGTATTCCTAAAGCTGTATTCCTTATATCCCATACTCCCAGACCTCACTTGAGTATCAGCCCTTAAGAGACATGAACTATGGATGTGCCCAAATGTATTAGAAGTCCTTTTTCTGTTAGTTTGGTAATAATAATTTTTAACTTGACTGTTGATAATGGAAAACTATTTCACTATGTAGATACGTTTTGTTATATGTATACTTTTATTAAAAGATCAAACCCAAAATAATGAATGTTTTGTTTCCCTTAGAAAAGGAACCCATGGTCATGTTTGGATCTTCAGTCGGTCCATAACACATAGCAAGCACATTGTCCATTCCCTAATCTGAACAAGAAACATTTAGTATCTGTGAATTCCAGCTGTCCTGTAATTGCACAACTGCAGGAAGCAAACTTTTAACCCAGGGCAGGCCACGGTGCAGGCAGACCTGGTGGATATGGCTGGGAGGGTTTGCAGCTGTCATGGTTGGGGTCTGCTAGATGGTTCCCACAGCACCAGTCCCTGGGTGAGAATCTCACTTTACAAACTGGAATGCTCACAAAATACTCTGTGAACACCGAGCAAAGTAAACAGGTGGCCAGCTGGTTCTCAAAATTGCCCAAACCCAAGCTCTTTTCCTCAGATTTATCTTTTTGACAGGATAATATTTGTTTTAAAACACATGTGCAAAATAATCCTAGATATCTCTCTTATGCACATATACATACCAAACAGAGTAGTGGTTACCTCTGAGGGGAAACTGGGAATAAAAGGGGTCTTGAAGGAGAAGCTGGCTTTAGATTTAGTATTTGAATTTATATAAGCATGTAGCCATATGTTATGGTGTGACAAAAAATTACTTAAAAGCAACTATATTCATGCTTTAAATGCTGCTGTAAACCTGCTCTAAATCCTTCAATAGCTCCCCATTGCCTTCAAGCTAAAGTCCAAAGTGTATGGGCTACAGCAGGTCTGACTCTCTCAAAGGGCCCATTACACCCTATGAGGTCTCAAACCTCTAGGCATTTGTGTATGCTCTTCCCTCCACTCAGAGTGTCCCCCCTCCACCAGAGTGAATTTCCCCTATTTTGCTCCCAGGAACCATGTGTGAAAAAGTAAAAGAGGAGCAGAACACTTAGTTTTTCATACTAATACCAATTCTTGGAATACCATCCTTTTAAGCTTTCCAGGGTACAATCGACTGCAGTGTTATATATCAAATTATGCTAAGAACCAAGATTGAAAATGAATGCTGTTTCCTCATTGCCAGACCCAGTCTGTGACATACACATACTATACTGGATTATAGGGATCAGACACAGAGTGGGGATTCTAAAACTGCCCAAGAAAGATACCGACATGACTATTCTATAGTTTGCTACCTAAAGGTCCTACCAAACAAGTTATATACAGTTATTTATAATTAATAATTTATTATCATTCAGGAGTTAAGAAACCTGAGTTCTATCCTTGGGCAAGACATTTCCTCTCTCTAGGTGTGGTTTTCTTTTCTGTAAAATGAGTCCAAAGTTAGACTAAATGATCTCTAAGTTCTTTCCAATTCTAAGATTTTAGATTCTATGTACTTATGAGAGCTATATTACAGAATCTTTACAACAGCCTTTCCTCAAAGCTGCTCTTCTCTGATAATTCCCCCACCGTCACTCCCTTCCAATCAAACTTAAAAAAAAAGTAGCCTGGCCAGTGAGTCGCAACTAAGGAGCCCGTCTGCCACAACTAAGACCCAGTGCAACCAAATAAATAAACAAATAAAATAAATATTAAAAAAAAAAAGTATCCTGCACACAAAAATGCCTGCTTATGGAAACGGTATTTTGACTTCTTCGATAAGTTAATGTCTGACCATTATTAACTTGGTAAAATAAAAGTTCCTAAGCAAAGGTACCACATCTTTTGTATCATCTGCCAACCTAGCATCTCATTAATGTTTCTTCCATAAATAACAATGCAATAACCTTCCGGAAAAAGAGCTGCAATTAAAAAATCCTGGGAAACAAGAGCTGCACTATTATACTACAAAATAAAGCAGCTTCTATCTGTAGGGTTCTAGAAAACTTTATGAATTCTTAGGTAATAAAGACAGTGATTAAATAGTAACTAAAATGGGAAAATCTTTTTGAAATTGTCTAGCCTAGTGCATGCATATGATGGGCACTCAATTAACATGTGCTCCTACTTCTACATTTCTGAGCACAAAAGCCTAATACATTAAATTCCTTGATCAAGGATAAAAACATTTGCAATAGAGGTAGGGTACCAAAGTGGTTAGGCCCACAGACTGGTGTCAGACTACTGGAGTGTGAATTCTAGCTCTACCACTTATTAGCTATCTAACAGTCTGGAAAAATGAGGATCAATAACATTACCTGCCTCATAGGGTTACTGTAAATATAAAATGAGACAGTTCAGGTCGAGTCCTTAGCAACGAGACTAGCAATCAATAAATGTTGGCTAATAATAATGGTATTGAGAACCTTCTGTGTTCCAGGCACTGTGCTAGGTACATTACATATACTATTTTTATTCCTCATGAGAGTCCTTGCAAAGGAGGTACAATTTTCATTTCATAGATAAGGAAATAGATTCAGAGAGGGTGTGTAATCAGCCTCGGCTTAAGGTCAGTGGCAGGGCTCATGCCATGTTTGTTGAATCTAAGACTCTACCTCTCAAGATCATAACTCTTTACCTTGCAATTGTTTGATAAATATAAAGAAAAATGGTGAAAATAGGTTGTACTTCCTTTAACACAAAGTTTAAAAGCAATAAACATTCTTTCAGTAGGCTTTTTTCAATTTTATGCTCAGGAACATTTCTTTTGTCCCTCAAATCGAACCAAGAATAAAATCCTTTTTAAACAAAATCTACAGTAGTCTTCGGGTTCTAATATTGTCACTAGCTAGCTGTTGCTGGACCCCTGTTTCATCATCTCCAAACTGAAATTTTGAGTACTAAATCATTGAGCCTTTCCTGATCTAAAATTCTTTTCCTCCTGTTAGTCTAAAGGCATCTCAGCAAGTTGCTGCTGCCATCCAGAGGAGAAAATATTGTTGCAGGCCCAAAGAAGGCATTATAGCAGTGTTAGACTGTGGTGACAAAAGTAGCTACCATTTATTGTCTACTGTTTGCCACGTGCTTCCCTGGGCATATTCTATATGTATTTCTATTCTGCAAGATAGAATGTTTTTACATTCTACCCTTGTTTTTAAACTGAGAAATCAGAATTAAAAAAAGTTTTTTTTGGTTGCACCACACAAGGCATGTGGGATCTTAGTTCCCCAACCAGGGATTGAACCCGTGCCCCCTGCAGTGGAAGCACGGAGTCCTAACCACTGGACCACCAGGAAATTCCCAGAATTTAAAATTTTTTAAATTTGTCCTGGGTCACCCAACTAGCCATGAGTAACTGAACTGTTTTGAGTCTGATGTTTTTTCAGCAATGACAAGAATCAAAATAGAAGCATCTTGCACAAGGAGGCAATGTGTTTGCAAATCCATCCTTTCAGCCAGAGTGCAGAAAAGGCTGTGTTCCACCCTTTCTGGGAGGACCCCGGATCTAAGACCCAACATGTGGCCCCATGTGTACCTCTTGCTAGTTAAAGCTGTTACTGCTCTAACATACAAATTATTTGTTGAGTGTGATCAAATGCAGATTCCCATATCCAGACATTCTGATTCAAGCGCTGGAGTAGGGCGCAGGAATCTACATTTTAAACAAGTACTCCAGGTGATTCTGGTTCAGATGAGAAACTGCTCAGTCATACTGGGTTGTGGTCTCTACAGGGGGCCTGAAAGAGTGGGTCACCTCATTTCCTGAGGCCTATCTGGGATGTGCACCATTTAATTTTTCAAAAAATGGGCTGTTAACATAGAGATGGCATTCTAAACCTGGTGTTTGTCCTCCAGTCCCATGATGGGCTTGAGGCTCCCTGGATGGGAAACTGCCCTCTACGAGATGGGCCTTGCACTAGTGCCTCAAGATTTCATATGTATAAACGGTATTTCATGTTGTCCTAAGTGTACCAACCACGTCAATCATGATGACCAGCTTCCCTTTCCAGCTCACACAGCCTCACCCACAGCCCCCTACTTGGCATTAGGCTGAATGGTTTATGCAGGTGGCATCACTGGTAGGCCTTGACTCACTGTCTGACCAAGGGCTAGGGGTGGTCTGGCACAAAAGATTCTGCCCAGCAAGGGCAATGGTAATAGGCTAAACAATCAGATAGGCTCCACCCAGAATGCAGGGAGGCAGACCTGAGACCATTTACCACCATGTAGTAAGAGATGAGAACTTATAGCAGAAATCTGTGCCCTCACTAAGGTTCCCCACTCCCCGTGGCAATGTCTGAGTGGGTACCTCCTGCGATTCCCTGCAGAAATCTCCAGTAAGCTCCCAGGGGACACTGACTCTCGTTCTCCCTGAATTCCATAACATGAGCTTAGTGCCTGGAGAGGGGAGTAAGTGCTCAATACACATTAACTGAAAAACAACAACAAAAAGGCACTTTCACACACTCATTGATTCTCAAAACTATTTTGGGAGTGCTGTTTTTTATCTTCAGCCCCATTTCACATATGAGGAAACTAAAGTTCAGTGATGTTTAGTAACTTGTTAGAAATCCAAGAGCTAATCAGTGGTGAAGCCAAAACTCTCCATAAGAATATAATAACCAACTGATAACTCAAGTTCTTACTTCCACACCAAAATCTTTTAAACCACTTCCCCCACCCCCATTACCTGCTGCCATAGTTCGTATCTTCACGTTTCTAACCTCCCAACAGATCTTCCTGCCCCCGGTTTTACCTCTAATCTACCTTCCACCCCACCACCAGAGTTAACTTACCAAAATGCAAATCTGTAGTCGTGTCACTTCCTTGATTGTCTATTGCACTACAAGACAAAGGTCCAAATTCTCATGGTCTTCAAGCCCTCCATGATCTGGTCTTCCAGACTCATCTCCATCGTTCTACTCCATTTCTATCAATTCTTCCAGTTTCTTTAAAACACAGCTCTTTTTTCCTGTTTTAACATGCCATTTGTTTCTCTTCCATGATCCACCGTTAGCGTTCTCCAAGCCATCGATATATACACTTACGTAAGTGTATAACTAGCTCATACGCGGAAGAGAGTGCATAGCAAATTTATGGTTTAAAGAATGATAATAAAAGGCAATCATGCTCCCAGTTTAAGAACCACGTTACCAACCCCCTACGGGATAGTGTTCTTTTATGCCTCTGTTCCTCTGCACATGCTAGAATGTTCTTCCAGGCCTTAGTCTGCATAATGAACTCATCATTTGGAACCTCAGATTCAGCTTTGCCTCCTCTGGGAAGCCTCCAATGACTCCCTTGAGGGTGACTTACTGCTTCCACTATACCTTCATTATGGCATTTATAACAGTATTATATTTGCTTATGCTTGCCTCCCCGGTAGATTGAACACACCAAATATTATTTAATCTCTGAATCTCCAGCAATCAGCATAAAGCCTGGTTACACTGCAAGTGTTCAATAAATAGGATGTTTACACAACCTGGTTTGCCTGGGAGAGTCCTGTTTATGCCTGTTGTCCAGAAATAATTAATATAAGTGCTTCTTTTTACTCATGAACATGTCCTAATTTAGATGACCAATTACCTGATCACGCTATCAATAAATGTTGTTGAATGGATGAATTAATGATTGCAGAAAGATTTTAACTGATAGAATCTAGGCAGGAAAAGCTGATTATGTAAAGATATTAAAAAATTCAACAGCTGGTCACTGCACCTCCTTCCTCCTCCAGAAGTGCCTGACTCTCCTGGAGACGGAGAAGATGAGTTTGCACAGACCAGATGCTCAATAACCTTTACTGCACAAATACGTTGAAGAATGTTACTGTATTCCTACTTTAAGAAAATCTAGATGTAAAATCTGAATTTATTGGACAGATCAATGTGACACAGATTATTACACATTATGAATGTTTATGACTTGGTGAGAACTAGATGGTAGCTAAATTTAAAGAGCTGACTTTACTCCTTGTTGAAAATCCAAAATGTAGATTAAGTACTACTGAAATGGTAACATAGTCAATGGGGACACATGATTTTAAAAATTTAATAGATGCACTTTTTAAAAGAACCTCTCTTCAGTATATACACATAACAGTTAGTTGTACTTGCTCTTAGGGAAAGATACAATCTCCATGAATCTGATATTATAAATAAAAATTTAATTTAAAGTTTCTTTTGTTATTGAAATAGAAAAAGCTGTTTTTAACTACTGTTAAATGAAAAGTGAAAAGTGAGGTAATTCATCTTTTTGACAATAATCTTTCCTTCCAACAGTGTCATCTTCTTTGAAAGTCAAGGTAATTCCTTGTAAATAAGGCTTTTAACAAATTACAAGTATGTAGTAGGTACTTGTCCATCGTCTTCCTAACTACTTGGTGCACTATTGCACAGCAACAATTTTTTTTTTCTGCTTCTTCTTCAGTGGAAGTCTGAGAGTCTGAAATCTGCACTGGCTTGGTTGAGCCTGTGAATTTTTCTGGTACCAGGGGTGTAAATATCCATTGTAGAAATCAGTAGCTGTTAGTGTTTTCTTGAGCATCACTGATCGAACACCAATCCAGCCATCCTAAAGGGAAAAAGACAAATAGTGAATACGCGGTGCTGGCAAAACTGGTGGTAAATTTTAGTTTATAAAACTTTTATCATGAAAAAAAATAAACCAACAAATCTTTACTAAATGCCAGGCTACAAATAGCACTAAGTAACATATATGATTCTTTGACTCTAAAAGTTTATTACCAAGGAGTGATAACAAATGTGTAGACCTATTTAAATCTATTTAAACATAGACAGGGCAGAATAAAAAGGTACGTTGTATTTGTGTGGTGCTTGACAGTTTTCAGAGTATGTCCATGTATCTTATTGTTACTGGTTGTCAAAATACAAGCACTCTAAAAAGTAGGCAGATCCAATATTATCCCCCGAGAAAACTGATTTTACAAGAGAAAACTGATGCCCAGAGAGTGTGAGTGATTTGTCCAAGGTGACATAACTGGTGGGACTCAAACTCACATGTTGAGACAACCCACTTCTTCTATGAGAGCAAACTGTGCATTTGCAGTATAGATGTATACAGACCCAGACATATGCACCCAGTGCTATTCCAGAATAAGTTGAAGAGAGGTGAAGAGAGGTTGCTGTAGGCATTCTGTATCTACAGTCTGTGTAGGTCAGATCAATCTATCACACATTTTAAATACTCTTTCTTGAGCATGGAACATCGCACATAAATACCACATGAAGGAAAATACTCAGGAAATGGAAGGAACATGGAACACTTCTCAGGATAATGCCATTGTCTTAAAAATGATAATGGTTTCAAAGTCATTTTAAATAGTTAAGAAATCTCTTCTCTAACCATTAAACAGTCGAAGCAAGTAGGATACAGGCACTGTTGTAGTTCAGTGAGATACTTTGACATTACTATTTTTTTGTGAAAGTCCAATTAACAAGATGACTTGCTAATTAAATTGGATTACTGAGAATATACAAGTTTCTTTTGAGAAAGAACTAAAGTTACTGAATCTTCTTTCATTGTCTGAGTAATAATAACACCTTGGTAAAACTTCATCTCTTGAAAAAAATTATACTAGAGATTCTACTATTTCTTAAGAAAATTAAACTGTCCATTGGCTCAATCTGATGGACAGGCAGTTGAGTGAAGTCTCAGCTAAAAATGACAAATGATACCAACTATAAACTCAGTAAAACAAATGTGATAATGTGAAACTAAAGGAAAATGTACCTTGCAACAAACCAGCAGTATTTGCGACTGTTTGTGGTATATTACTGATCCTGGAATAACAGCCTGTCCTGTTAATTTTGGATCTAAAGACAGGGGAGGAGAAAAGAGGGATATGAGAGAGAGAATAAATAATTATGCAACTTCACGATGCTTCTTAAAAATCAAAAAGCATCCTGCAAGACAGTACTAATACTGGAGAGTACACATCTGCTGATGCCCTGACTTTGTAATCTAAAACTTATGATAGAGCTGTGGTGCTCTGTGTGTATCTTGAACCCAAAGGGAAGCTTTCCATACACACAGGAAGCTATGAGTCCTTTACCCAGTGTCCCAGAGATCAACCTAAAATGTTGAATCTAGAAGTTTTGACCATTTCGGGGAAATAACTAGCTACCAGTGGAGAGACATACAGGAGACTTAGGATCTAAGCTGGCCCTTCCATCCATGACTAAACAAGTCCCAATTCCCAGATTTCTGGGGAACTCTCTGCCTTTGTGGCTCACACTCCTTCAGTCCACCAGGATGGGAGGGCACTGATGGGCCTCTGAATGGACCACGGTCATGAAATGCTATACCCTGGCCTAAGATTCTCACTGAGGTGCCCAGAGATTTTCATTATGATATTCACCAGAATGAAGTCAACCTAGGCACTCCGCACTCCCTGAAAACCTTAATATAGGAAATCACAGAGCTTAAAATGGGATAGTAACACTGATCTGCCTACTTCTCAGGTTCTTATGATGATCAGAAGAGAAAATACACGTGAATGGATACTGTAAACAATAAGACTATAAATGAATGTAAAGTATTACCATTATTGAACTGAAACAAGCTAAAAGAATCCTTATTTTTAGTAAATGGGATCTATGGTAAAACAGACACATTTTTTACTGAAAACATTTTCCATGTCAGCTATTCAACAATAAGTACCAGTGAGGACTGAACTATTAACTTCTACCAAATCCAGAAGTTTAATGGTACTATTCACCCACAGTGTCTGCAACGGAATCTGCAAATAAAATGAAAGAAGGATGATAAATAAATACACTCAACCCTGAAACCCTTTTCAACTACTATTTTATGTTAATCTGGTCTGACTTCTCTCCCAATTACAGAGGAATTGGGAACTCAGTCTCTAAACCTTACGGAACAGAACATAGCATGACCCTCTACATCAGTCTCCAGGATTCATTAGATCTTAAAATTAAACACTATTTTAAAATCAATGTTTATATCTTTATTAATATTTCTAGTTAAAAATCATGCTCATTTTAAAAAATGCAAGCATTACGACAACTATGTTAAAAAAAATTAGAATGTGAAAGTATTCTGTACTCCCGTCCCCAGAGGTAACCACTGTTAATAGTTCAATGTGTATATCCTTGTATTTTTCCTACAAATATAATTATCACAAAAATCTAGAACATACTGTTTGACAAGGAACTTTTTTTACTTAACCATAAACTGTGGACAAATTTTCATCAGTACACACTTATCTATTTCACTCTTTAATCTGTTGCACAGTATTCCATTTTATAAAATGTACCATAATTTATGCAACAAATGTCTTTATGATGGATATTTCATAACACATTACAAAATTACGAAAAATTTTAAATGTGATAACAAATAGTCTGGTAGATATATCTTTGAGGACTTTTATATTTCTGGAGAATAGTTGTTTTTTAAATGGACCACCTGGGTTAAAGAGTATCAACATTTTATGTTAAACTGCCTTGATAAGAGAAAAAAAATGGCAGTCTATTGCTGTTTATTATTAGTGAGGCTGAGGAGCAGTCCATATCTACCTGCACATTTTATTTATTTCTTAGGCCTATTTATGCCCTTTGCCCATTAAAAAAACAAAAAAACAAAAAACCTGAGTTATTCATCTATTTCTTATTAATTTGTGAAAGGCTTTTATATTTTTAGGAAATTAGCCCATTAGTTCTCAGATATATTATGAATATTTTTCTAGTTTGTTGACTTTAAATATTGGGTAATTTTTTTCCATGCATAATTTTTTAATTTTATGGAGTAATATTTATCACTCTTTTCTCTCATGACTTCATTGGTTCATGTCATGCTTAAAAAGGCCTATCCACGTTTATCAAATATTATAAAATTATTCAACTGTTCTTTTTCCCAGTTCTTTGTGGTTTTATTTTTTGAAAACACTTAAATCCTTGATCCATCTAGATTTTATTTATTTTATTTATTTTTTCCTAAATTTTTATTTATTTATTTATTTATTTATGGCTGTGTTGGGTCTTCGTTTCTGTGCGAGGGCTTTCTCTAGTTGGGGCAAGTGGGGGCCACTCTTCATCGCGGTGCGCGGGCCTCTCACTATCGCAGCTTCTCTTGTTGCGGAGCACAGGCTCCAGACGCGCAGGCTCAGTAATTGTGGCTCACGGGCCCAGCTGCTCCGCGGCATGTGGGATCTTCCCAGACCAGGGCTCGAACCCGTGTCCCCTGCATTGGCAGGCAGATTCTCAACCACTGCGCCACCAGGGAAGCCCTAGATTTTATTTTGATTTGAAAAGGTGAGACTTGAGGGCTCCCCCTTTTAACGGCTAACCAGCTGTCCCAACACTGTTTATTGGATAATCCATCTCACCCTTCCCCTCAGTGTGAAATGCTACCTTTATTACATTTTGATTTAAATAAGCTAACAGAAATTAACACATACCAGGAAATAAGTTCTCTCAAATTTCTGAAGTAAATAAACGGATTTTCAGACTGCAGTTCAGTCCTCTATTTCATAGATGAGGAAAGTGAGGCCCAGAGAAATGCAGCTGTTTTCCCAAGTTTAGACACAGCTAGTTAGTGGCAGAGCCAAGGATCAGAATCTATGCTTTCTCATTCTCAGCTCAGTGCTCTTTTGATGACATCCTCTAAAGAGAACATTTAACTTTCAGAACAGTTAGGTTGTTTCAAAGATGTGAACAATTAAATCAGAGAATTAAGTAAATTTGAAGAAAAGTATTCACAACCTTATATATGTCATATTTTGGTAAAATATCCTCTTCTATAATTTGCTTATTTTTCTTTCATCTGCTTCTAATAAAAGTTATGAAATGACTTTCATGTGTGTAACTTTTTTCTTCCAAAGAACTCAAAATACTTCTGAAATATGATTACTGTTTGAAAAATGTTTATATTTACTAAGAGGTATAAATATGATAGGTATAGAATCAGAATATACCCTTCTTGTTCTTGAGGAGGTAAAGCTCATCTTCACCTTATCATCAGAACACTGAAGAAAGGAAAGGGATGGTAAGAAAATAGTCATTTCTGTGTCCACCGTCATTACTGTCAAAATCATATGTTGGCGTGGATTTAAATTCACAGTTTATCTCCTTTGATCTTGACAGTTGTGGACCAGGTCATGAACCCCATTTTAGAGATAGAAAAGCAGAAGCTCAGAGAAGATGAGGATCTTGCTCTTGGTTAATACACGGCAGCTCTAGGAATCAAATTTCACCTTCTGGCTCCAAGATACGCACTCCTTCTGTTGTAGCACAAGAATTTCTCAGTGGAGAGGAAAGGTGAATTGCAGAAGAATTATTATGTAGTGTTTAACTTTTTGGGGAACTGTCAAACTGTTTTCTAAAGCAGCTGCCCCATTTTACATTTCTACCAACAATGAATGAGGGTTCCAAATTTCTCCATATCCCTGTCAACACTTGTTATTGTCTGTTTTTTAAAATCACAGTAATCCTAGTGAGTGTGAAGTGGTATCTCAGTATAGTTTTGATTTGCATTTCCCTAATGACTAATGAAATTATCTTTTCATATGCGTAGTGGCCATTTATATATTTTCTTAGGATAAACGTCTATGTAGATCCTTTGCTGATTTTCTAATCATGTTATTTATCTTTTTGCTATAAAAGTTCTTTATAATATTCTGGATACTAGACCCTCATCAGATATATGATTTGCAAATATCTTCTTTTATTATGTAGGTTGTCTTTTCATTTTCTTGATAGTGTTCTTTGAAGCCCAATGGTTTTAAATTTTGAAGTCCAATTTCTCTATTTTTAGTTCATTGCTTATGCTTCAGGCATTATATCTAAGAACCACTGCCTACTTCAAGTTCATGAAGATACGCCCCTATGTCTTCTTCCAAGAGTTTTCATAGTTTCAGCTCTTACCTTTAGGTTTCTGATCCATTTAGAGTTCATTTTTATATGTGGTATGAGGTAGGGATCCAAATCTATTTCTTCTGATTGTGGATATCCAGTTGTCCAAGCACCATGTGGTAAAAAGATTATTCTTTCCCCATCAAATTGCTTTGGCACCGTTATCAAAAATCAAGTGACCATAAACGTATGGGTTTATTTCTGGACTCTGAATTCTATTCCATTGAGCTTTATGTCTTTGTCAGTATCACACTGCCTTGATTACTGTAGCATTGTAGTAAATTTTGAAATCAGGAACTATGAGTCCTGATTTCATAGGAACTTTGAAATTGGAACTTCGTTCCTCTTTTTCAAGATTTTCTCTCTATTCTGGGCCTCCTGGGATTCCATATGAATTTTAGGATAAGCCTGTCAATTTCTGCAAAGAAGTCAACTAGGATTTTTATAGGAATTGTGTTGAGTCTGTAGATCAATTTGGGAAATAGTGCCACCTTAACAATATTAAGTCTTCTAATCCATAAACACAGAGGCCCTTCCATTTACTTAGGTCTTCTTTACTGTTTATTAGCCCTATTAGTTTTGGGGGGTAGAATTATTTATAATTTTCTATATATAAGATTACACCACCTGCAAATATAGTTTTACTTTGTTCCTTTTTTCTTGCCTAATTACCCTGGCTATAACCTCCAGTACAATGTTGAATAGAAGTGGTGAGAGTGGACATCTTTGTCTTGTTCCTGATCTTAGAGGGAACACTTTCAATCTTCGGCCATCAAATATGATGTTAGATTTGGATTTTTGTAGATATTCATCAGGTTGAGGAAGTTCCTGTCTATTCTTAGTTTGTTGAACATTTTTATCATGAAAAGGTATTGGATTTTTCAAATGCTGTTTCTGCATCTACTGAGATAATTATGTGGCTTTTGTCCTTTATTCTATTAATATGGTATATTACGTGGATTGATTTTTGTATGTTGAACCAGCCTTATGTTCCTGGGCTACATCCCACTTGGTCAAAGTGTATAATACTTTTCTACATGTTGTTTGATTCACTTTGCTAATTCTGTTAAGGATTTTTGCCTCTATATTAATAAGGGCTATTGATTTGTAGTTTTCTTTTCTTGTAAAATCTGTATCTGGTTTAGCTTACTTGACTTTTGTACTAGCTGCTCCCTCTGCCTGGAATGCTCTTTTCCTGATCTTGGCATGACTTGCTCCTTATTGTCTTTCAGACCTCAGCTTAAATGTCAGTTCAAAGTGGCCTTCCCCATTTAGATATCCAGTCTAAAATAGCCACCAGTTAATCTATCACATTATCTTATTTTAATTTTCATCAAAGAGCTTATCACACCATCTGCTATTTTTCTTATTTATTTGCTTATTTGTTTCCATCTTCTCACATCACCTCTAATACCTAGAACAATGCCTGACATATAATAGGCTGTCGATAAATATTTTGTTTAATGAATGAATAAGAGCAGACATCATTTAATGAGTACCTACTCAGATACTGTACTAGATGCTTTATATACATTATATCATTCTAATTTTCAAATGAACTAACTAAAGCTCAGAGATTAAATAACCTTCTCAAGTCTACAAAGCTAGGAAGTAGCAGAGAGAAGATGGAACCCAGCTCTGTCTGGCTCTAACGTCAATGTTCCTTGCCCTATGCCATTCTCTTACAGTGGGGAAAGTACAGGGTTTGACGTCAGGCAGATCTGGTTCAAAACCTGACTCTCACTAACTAGCAATGTGACCTTGAGCAACATTCAACAGCCATTCACTGAGTATCTTCTTTAAGCCTCAATTTCATCAACTTAAAATGGGATAATACCCACAACATGAGGCTGTAATCCTCACCGAAGAACCTGGCATGCTACAGATATTCAATGGCAGTTCTCCATTTTAACCTACAGAGGAGGTCCATTAAAAACCCCACACTTGGTAGACTCAGAGTTCAAACAACATAAGATGCTATCAAAATGAAGGGAAAAAACCCCAATAAATTTGTCAAAGAACTGAGAATTTAATTCAGATATTTTAACGAGTTATTACAACTAGATTTTGTATGCCATATGTAGCAATCAAGGATTTAAGAATTCAGTTGTAAAAAATGGGCCAAAGGCAGAAAGACATACTAGTGAAAGCACTGGACTAGGAGTTAGAAGATTTAGGTTCATTATTCAGTGACTGGGCATTCTCCTCATCTATGAAACAGGATAATAAAATTTGGTTATGGGAGATGGCAAAATATCTATTTTGAAGTACTTTGTGAATTCTAAGGCCCCTATGAAAACTTGAAGTTTAAAGAATATTTAAAAAATGAATGTCATATATACAAAAGAACTGAAACAGGGACTCAAACAGATATGTGTACAGCCATGTTCGTGCAGCATTATTCATATTAGCTAAAAGGTAGAAACAACCCAAATGTCCATTGATAGACAAATGGATAAACAAAATGTGCTATATACATACAATGGAATATTATTCAGAGTAAAAAAGGAATGACATTCTGATACATGGTACAACATGAATGAAACTTGAAAACATGCTAGGTGAGATAAGCCAGACACAAAAGGATAAATATTGTATGATTCCACTTATATGAGGTACCTATAAAAGGCAGATTCATAGAGATAGGAAGTAGAATAGTGATTACCAGGGACTGTGGGGCAGGGGGAATGAGGAGTTGTTATTTAATGGGTATAGAGTTTCAGTTTGAGATGATGAAAAAGTTCTGGAAGTGGATACTGGTGATGGTTGCATAACAATGTAAATGTACTTAATGCCACTAAACTATACACTTAAAAATGGTTTAAATGATAAATTTTATGTTATATATATTTTACCCCAATAAAAAAAGTTTCTTTTTTTTAACATCTTTATTGGAGTATAATTGCTTTACAGTGTTGTGTTAGTTTCTGCTGCATAACAAAGTGAATCAGCTATATGCATATGTATATCCCCATATCCCCTCCCTCTTGCATCTCCCTCCCACCCTCCTTATCCCACCCCTCTAGGTGGTCGCAAAGCACAGAGCTGATCTCTCTGTGCCATGAAGCTGCTTCCCACTAGCTATCTATTTTACATTTGGTAGTGTATATATGTCAATGCTACTCTCTCACTTCGTCCCAGCTTACCCGTCCCCCTTCCCTTGTCCTCAAGTCCATTCTCTACATCTGTGTCTTTATTCCTGTCCTGCCCCTAGGTTCAAAAGAACCAAAAAATAGTTATTTTTAAAAAAATGAATTTCAGGATCCTTTGGTTTTATGAGATTTATTCCTAAATTAAAATATTTCAAAAGTAAATTACACACACACACACACACACACACTCACACACACAATTAGGTAAAACTGCAATTTGACTTCCAACTTACTATATTTCCAATGGCACAATGAAGTCTGAATATTTGCTCTGAAGTTTGTTCCTCCCATTTTATACAGCTGGTAGCAGCAGAAATCTTAGGGGCTATAAGATAAAGCCAATAGCAAGAATGAATATCAGATCAATGACCATAAATTGGTAATTACTGATACTGAATGACAGCTACAAGAGAATTCATTATATTATTGTCTCAACTTTTGTTATGTTTTAAATTTTCCATAATATAAAGTAAAAATATATACATACATACATACATACATAATAAATAAAAGTACTAGAAGAAAACATGGGTAAATTTCTTTATAACCTAGGAATAGAAAGTCCTTTTATGACTCAAAATCCAGAAGCAATTAAAGAATGATAAATGTGACTACAAAAAATTAAACTTTTGTAAGACAAAAAGAAATGCCATAAATCAAGCCAAAAAACAAATGACAAACAAGTTATTTGCAATTTATATCACAGTACTTTATATCTGTTTATATATATTCCATGAGAGATATAAATATTTATATATAATTACTATATATATGTGTTATGTATATTTATATTATATTTAGGAGTACTTTGTATCTATTATATAGATTTATTTATATCTATTACACAAAGTACTCCTAAAAACTGAGACAAAAAAGACCAAAAACCGAATAGAAAAATGGGCAAAAGATATAACAGACCCTTCTCAGAAAAAAAGAAATGCAAATAGTCCTTAAACATATAAAAAGCTCCTCAGCCTCACTCAAGGAGGAATGTAAATTAAAACTACTCCAAGACACAATTTTTTATCTATTAGATTAGGAGGTAATATATGCATAAAGTTATTCATAGTGGCATTATTTGAAATAGCAAAAGATTAGAAACAATCCAAATGTCCACCAATAGGGGATCTATTGATTAAATTATGTTTTACCCATACAAGTGAGAACTATACTGCCATAAAAAAGAACAGGAAAATTTCTTCTTATTGATAGGAAATGATCACCAGTATACACTGTAAAGTGAAAAAAAGAAAGATGCAGAAGAGTGTATATTTTATGCCACCTTTTGTGGAAGAAAAAAGGAAAAATCAGTTTTAAAGTACGTGTTTTTGTTTATTTTCATAAAAGGAAACAACTGAAAGGCTAAAATCAGAAACTACTACTCTAGAGGGAGGGAAACAGGATTGGAAGAGATAGAAATGGGATGTAAGTAAGACTTCTCTGTATAACCTTTTCAAATAGTTTTAACTTTGAATCATGTAAGTATTTTATATATTCAAAAATAAGATTTAGTTGTAAAGAGGAAAATGCAACCCTGAAAATTAAAAACAATCTGAAACAAAGAAACTTAACTATATATCAAACTAGATAACAAAACCACATGGAAAAAATAATTATCTCCAGTTAAGTTTTGAACACAGTACTCTGACTATATACCCTTCGTAGGATATATTTTAAGGAAAAAAAAAAAAAAACTGCAGACAAAAAAAAAAACTGCAGAAAAATCTTAACTCTTACTTAGTAGTTATACTTTCTGTAGTGATACTGGTGTTGTAATCTTGAAATTATTTTATGCACAGCAAATAAAAAACAGGTCAGCATTGATTTAAAAAGGATTTTCTGTGTAAGAGAAAATACCAGAAAAACCCTGTACTTTAAAATTTGAATCAGAAACAATACGAGCTCAAATATTTTTTTTTAAAGACTTTATTGAATTTGCTACAATACTGCTTCTGTTTTATGTTTTGTTTTTTTGGCCCCGAGGCATGTGGGATCTTAGCTCCCCAACCAGGGATTGAAACTGCACCCCCTGCATTGGAATGTGAAGTCTTAACCACTGGACAGCCAGGGAAGCCCCTGAACTCAAATATTTTTAAAAAATATAATGCCTACCCTTCTCCACTAACATTTCATTTTGGAACACATCATTGTATTAGATGGTTTCTAAATACTACCCCCCAACTAAAATAAACAAGGGAGAGGTGGCTGATTCCAACATGGGACAGAGAATTTACAAGGTGAGCCTGGGACATCTTGTGATAGAAACAAGGAAGTGCTCAAAAAACTAGCTGGGGGTGGAGGGATGTCAAAAGGATCAGGAGCCAATTTTAAGAGGCTACCACTGGCCAAATTTGGGACAACTTGAGCAGCACAAAGCATTATGAATGTAATTAACTATAAACATGGTAAATAAAATCCACAAGTCAAATGACTAAAAAAACCTCACTTGCCCCCAAAATTGAAGGTGATCATGGCACCAACTCCCTATTTTAAAAAATTGATGACAGCAACAGTCAGCTCTACCCCACCACCAGAAGCCTCCCATCAAGCCTCTTAGATAGCCTCAACCACCAGAGGGCAGACAGCAGAAGCAAGAAAAACTACAATCCTGCAGCCTGTGGACCAAAAACCACAGTTACAGAAAGATAGAAAAGATGAAAAGGCAGAGGGCTATGTACCAGATGAAGGAACAAGAAAAAACCACCAGAAAAACAACTAAATGAAGTAGAGATAGGCAACCTTCCAGAAAAAGAATTCAGAATAATGATAGTGAAGATGATCCAGGACCTCGGAATAAGAATGGAGGCAAAGATTGAGAAGATGCAAGAATGATTACAAAGACCTAGAAGAATTAAAGAACAAACAAACAGGATGAACAATACAATAACTGAAATGAAAAATACACTAGAAGGAATCAATAGCAGAATAACTGAGGCAGAAGAACAGCTAGTGACCTGGAAGACAGAATGGTGGAATTCACTGCTGCGGAACAGACTAAAGAAAAAAGAATGAAAAGAAATGAAGACAGCCTAAGAGACCTCTGGGACAACATTAAACGCAACAACATTCGCATTATAGGGGTCCCAGAAGGAGAAGAGAGAGAGAAGGACCAGAGAAAATATTTGAAGAGATTATAGTCGAAAACTTCCCTAACATGGGAAAGGAAATAGCCACCCAAGTCCAGGAAGCGCAGAGAGTCCCATACAGAATAAACCCAAGGAGAAACACGCCGAGACACATAGTAATCAAAGTGGCAAAAATTAAAGACAAAGAAAAATTATTGAAAGCAGCAAGGGAAAAACGACAAATAACATACAAGGGAACTCCCATAAGGTTAACAGCTGATTTCTCAGCAGAAACTCTGCAAGCCAGAAGGGAGTGGCATGATATACTTAAAGTGATGAAAGGGAAGAACGTACAACCAAGATTACTCTACCCGGCAAGGATCTCATTTAGATTTGATGGAGAAATCAAAAGCTTTACAGACAAGCAAAACCTAAGAGAATTCAGCACCACCAAACCAGCTCTACAACAAATGCTAAAGGGAACTTCTCTAAGTGGGAAACACAAGAGAAGAAAAGGACCTACAAAAACAAACCCAAAACAATTCAGAAAATCATCATAGGAACATACATATCGATAAATTACCTTTAAACGTGAATGATATAAATGCCCCAACCAAAAGACAATAGACTGGCTGAATGGATACAAAAACAAGACCCATATATATGATGTCTACAAGAGACCCACTTTAGACCTAGGGACAACTACAGACTGAAAGTGAGGGGATGGAAAAAGATATTCCATGCAAATGGAAATCAAAAGAAGCTGGAGTAGCTATACTCATATCAGATAAAATAGACTTTAAAATAAAGAATGTTAAAAGAGACAAGGAAGGACACTACATAATGATCCCAGGGATCAATCCATGAAGAAGATATAACAATTATAAATATATATGCACCCAACATAGGAGCACCTCAATACATAAGGCAACTGCTAACAGCTATAAAAGAGGAAATCGACAGTAACACAATAATAGTGGGGACTTTAACACTTTTCACTTACACCAATGGACAGATCATCCAAAATGAAAATAAATAAGGGAAACAGAAGCTTTAAATGGACACAATAGACCCAGATAGATTTAATTGATATATATAGGACATTCCATCCAAAACAGCAGATTACACGTTCTTCTCAAGTGCGCACGAACATTCTCCAGGATAGATCACATCTTGGGTCACAAATCAAGCCTCAGTAAATTTAAGAAAATTGAAATATAATCAAGCATCTTTTCTGACCACAACGCTATGAGATTAGAATGAATTACAGGGAAAAAAACGTAAAAAAGACAAACACCTGGAGGCTAAACAATACGTTACTAAATAACCAAGAGATCACTGAAGAAATCAAAGAGGAAATAAAAAAATACCTAGAGACAAATGACAATGAAAACAACGACGACCCAAAACCTATGGGATGTAGCAAAAGCCGGTTCTAAGAGGGAAAGTTTATAGCTATACAAGCCTACCTAAAGAAACAAGAAAAATCTCAAGTAAACAATCTAATCTTACACCTAAAGAAAACTAGAGAAAGAAGAACAACAAAACCCAAAGTTTAGCAGAAGGAAAGAATCATAAAAGATCAGAGCAGAAATAAATGAAATAGAACGAAAAGAAGAAAACAATAGCAAAGATCAATAAAACTAAAAGTTGGTTCTTTGAGAAGATAAACAAAATTGATAAGCCATTAGCCAGACTCATCAAGAAAAAGAGGGAGAGGACTCAAAATCAATAAAATCAGAAATGAAAAAGGAGAAGTTACAACAACACCCGCAGAAATACAAAGCATCCTAAGAGGACTACTACAAGAACTTTGTGCCAATAAATGGACAACCTGGAAGAAATGGACAAATTCTTAGAAAGGTATAAACCTTCCAAAGACTGAATCAGGAAGAAACAGAAAATATGAACCGACCAATCACAAGTAATGAAATTGAAACTGTGATTAAAAATCTTCCACAACAACCAAAGTCCAGGACAGATGGCTTCACAGGTGAATTCTATCAAACATTTAGAGAAGAGCTAACACCCATCCTTCTCAAACTCTTCCAAAAAATTGCAGAGGAAGGAACACTCCCAAACTCATTCTATGAGGCCACCATCACCCTGATACCAAAACCAGACAAAGAGACTACAAAAAAAGAAAATTACAGACCAATATCACTGATGAATATAGATGCAAAAATCCTCAACAAAATACTAGCAAACAGAATCCAACAACACATTAAAAGGATCATACACCACGATCAAGTGGGATTTATCCCAGGGATGCAAGGATTCTTCAATATACGCAAATCAATCAATGTGATACACCATATTAACAAACTGAAGAATAAAAACCATATGATCATCTCAATAGATGCAGAAAAAGCTTTTGACAAAATTCAACACCCATTTATGATAAAAACTCTCCAGAAAGTGGGCATAGAGGGAACCTACCTCAACATAATAAAGGCCATATATGACAAACCCACAGCAAACATCATTCTCAATGGTGAAAAACTGAAAGCATTTCCTCTAAGATCGGGAACGAGACAAGGATGTCCACTCTCACCACTATTATTCAACATAGTTCTGGAAGTCCTAGCCACGGCAATCAGAGAAGAAAAAGAAATAAAAGGAATGCAAATTGGAAAGGAAGAAGTAAAACTGTCACTGTTTGCGGATGACATGATACTATACATAGAGAATCCTAAAACTGCCACCAGAAAACTGCTAGAGCTAATTAATGAATATAGTAAAGTTGCAGGATACAAAATTAATGCACAGAAATCTCTTGCATTCCTATACACTAATGATGAAAAATCTGAAAGAGAAATTATGGAAACACTCCCATTTACCATTGCAACAAAAAGAATAAAATACCTAGGAATAAACCTACCTAGGGAGACAAAAGACCTGTATGCAGAAAACTATAAGACACTGATGAAAGAAATTAAAGATGATACCAACAGATGGAGAGATATACCATGTTCTTGGATTGGAAGAATCAACATTGTGAAAATGAGTATACTACCCAAAGCAATCTACAGATTCAATGCAATCCCTATCAAATTACCAATGGCATTTTTTACGGAGCTAGAACAAATCATCTTAAAATTTGTATGGAGACACAAAAGACCCCGAATAGCCAAAGCAGTCTTGAGGCAAAAAAATGGAGCTGGAGGAATCAGACTCCCAGACTTCAGACTATACTACAAAGCTACAGTAATCAAGACAATATGGTACTGGCACAAAAACAGAAACATAGATCAGTGGAACAAGATAGAAAGCCCAGAGATTAACCCACGCACCTATGGTCAACTAATCTATGACAAAGGAGGCAAAGATATACAATGGAGAAAAGACAGTCTCTTCAATAAGTGGTGCTGGGAAAACTGGACAGCTACATGTAAAAGAATGAAATTAGAATACTCCCTAACACCATACACAAAAATAAACTCAAAATGGATTAGAGACCTAAATATAAGACTGGACACTATAAAACTCTTAGAGGAAAACATAGGAAGAACACTCTTCGACATAAATCACAGCAAGATCTTTTTTGATCCACCTCCTAGAGTAATGGAAATAAAAACAAAAATAAACAAGTGGGACCTAATGAAACTTCAAAGCTTTTGCACAGCAAAGGAAACCATAAACAAGACAAAAAGACAACCCTCAGAATGGGAGAAAATATTTGCAAACGAATCAACGGACAAAGGATTAATCTCCAAAATATATAAACAGCTCATTCAGCTCAATATCAAAGAAACAAACACCCCAATCCAAAAATGGGCAGAAGACCTAAATAGACATTTCTCCAAAGAAGACATACAGACGGCCACGAAGCACATGAAAAGATGCTCAACATCACTAATTATTAGAGAAATGCAAATCAAAACTACAATGAGGTATCACCTCACTCCTGTTAGAATGGGCATCATCAGAAAATCTACAAACAACAAATGCTGGAGAGGGTGTGGAGAAAAGGGAACCCTCTTGCACTGTTGGTGGGAATGTAAATTGATACAGCCACTATGGAGAACAATATGGAGGTTCCTTAAAAAACTAAAAATAGAACTACCATATGACCCAGCAATCCCACTACTGGGCATATACCCAGAGAAAACCGTAATTCAAAAAGACACATGCACCCGAATGTTCATTGCAGCACTATTTACAATAGCCAGGTCATGGAAGCCACCTAAATGCCCATCAACAGACGAATGGATAAAGAAGTTGTGGTACATATATACAATGGAATATTACTCAGCCATAAAAAGGAACGAAATTGAGTCATTTGTTGAGACGTGGATGGGTCTAGGGACTGTCATACAGAGTGAAGTAAGTCAGAAAGAGAAAAACAAATATCGTATATTAATGCATGTATGTGGAACCTAGAAAAATGGTACAGATGAGCCAGTTTGCAGGGCAGAAGTTGAGACACAGATGTAGAGAATGGACATATGGACACCAAGGGGGGAAAACTGCGGTGAGGTGGGGATGGTGGTGTGCTGAATTGGGCGATTGGGATTGACATGTATACACTGATGTGTATAAAATTGATGCCTAATAAGAACCTGCAGTATAAAAAAACAAACAAAACAACTAATACTAAACTTTCATTGGGTTATTTGTATGGAAATATGTTAATATAAATGTTTCAGACATTACATGAAATTTCTAAAAATCTTATATTTGTATTTGTATGGAAATATGTATGGAAATATGTTAATATAAATTTTTCAGACATTACATGAAATTTCTAAAAATCTTAAAAAAAAAAAAAAAGAAGTCAGCTGGAAAAAAAAAAATTGATAATTAGAGAAGGAATTAAGCATTTATCCTGCCATTTTAGGATGAATTAAAATTCACCCGCAATTAATGAGGAAAAGCTCTTCTTTACAGAACAATGCCAACTATTAAATATAAAAGGAACTGGAAAATCACCATTTTGATTTTCACTGAAATAATTCATTCAGGGAAGGAGCATCAATCCATGCTAAAATTGTTACATGAAAGGCTGGTAGGGAACCGGATATTTGCATGGTGCCAAAGTATTACCCCATGGATTACCTGCCATTTGCAAAGGGAGAAACACATCTTTACACTGGAAAGATCTGGTGGTCACCACCTCCATCAAGTGATCAAATTTAGCTTCACTAGCCTTGATGCAACCTGGTATTATGGCTTACTGATATGACTCCCTAAGACTGTAGGGGACGGAGGCGGGGGCTTCTCTGAGTAGATCCTTTAAACAGTTTTAACTTTTGAGTCATGTAAATGTCTTACATAGTCAAGAAATAAAATTACATCATAAATAAAAATAAAAAGCAACCCTTAAGGTTAAAAAACAAACTGAAACAAATATCACTGGAACACAATATCATCTATGAAATACTCTTTCCACAAACTTTAAGCCCGAATCTCATGAAGCCTTTAGAACTTCCAATTTACAGGAACTTTAAGGGCTAGAAAAACACATTAAACAACACTGGAAGGAAAGAGACAATTGGCCTGGTCTCTTCAAAAAGTTAATGACATGGAGGGAGAAAAATAGTGGAGGAATTACTATAATCTATAATGAGACTAAAGAGACATACGACTAATTATAATTGGATCCTAGTTTGAAAAAATATACAGCTATAAAATATGTTTTTAGAGTGTTAGGAAAATTTAAATATGGACTGGCTATTCAATGCTATTAGGGAACTGTTCATTTTTCCTAGGAGATGCATGTTGAAATATTTAGGGATGAAAGGTCATGATGCATACTTCCAAATGGTATAGCAAAAATTAAAATATATATGCTACATAAACACATAAACACATATATAAAGAAAATATGGCCAAACATTAATAACTGTTGACTCTGGGTTAAACAGGTATTCACTGTCTTTCAACTTACCTTTGAGTTTGGTACTTTTCAATATAAAGAATAGAGAAAATTGTTCTAATCTTTCATAAGGCTAAATGTGAAGAGGGAGAGAGACCCCTTAACAATCATTCTCTGGAAAAGGACATGCAAGTGGATGCTCAATCTTTGGTCAAAATTAAGGGAAACTTGCAAGTGAGGAAGCCACAGTGTTCAGATGCCATCACAACAAACAAAACCTTAGGAAAGACGTAAGAGCCTCTGCCGTCTGCACTTACCATGTGTCACCCCCTCGGCTGGCTGCGGCCTTCCATTGTTCAAACTTTCAGGCAAATTTTTCAAAACTGAAATAAGCTTAAAAAAAAGGAGAGTAATATATTCAAGATGAAAAGAACGAAGGCAGAAATACATTACAATTCAGTACCATGAAATTACAGCTTTAAGAGCTGTGTGGCAGGGTAAAGCAGTAAATTGGCTTAAGCTGTGAGGATCCATCTACTTGGTGGAGTTTCAGTGGAGATGTTGCTCTCTGTAGAGTACAGGTCATTGATTTCCTTCCAGAGAACGCTGAGCCTCGACTGGCTGTCAGAACAGCCTGTGCTCGGCCATCCACACTCTCACTCTCACTCTGAAGGAAGGCAGTGGGGACTTCGTACTCTGGAGTCACATAGTTCTGGATTCACATCCCAGTTCTACCACCTGCTAGCTGTGTCACTGTGGAAAAGTTATTTTACTTGTCTGTGGCCTTCAATGTCATAATCTATAAAACAGCTGAAAGCAATAGCTACCTCAAAGGTTTCTTGCGAAGGTAAAAAAAAAAATAAGTCTATGAAAGTATCTAAAACAGTCTTGGCACACAAGCCAGTGCTCAGTAAACGACAGACACTATAATAACAGCATTTCCGAGGTGAGTGCCTAGAATGGGAAGCATCAGCTATACGGCGGGGGGTGGGGTGGAGGGGGGTTCCTCTACAGAAAATTTAGTTCAGATGAAAATCATTAATTGGGTCATTAAGCCTTTATTCACACCCCATTGTATGCAGACTCAAAAAAAAGTCTCAGAGTTCATTTACAGCTAGGGGGTCAGCAGAATTCCAATGTGTACAGATGCAAATGACTGGAACACAGGCACATAAGTGGGAGGAAAACAGAGACTTACTTAGGAAATGCTGTTGGTTCAGTTCGACAGGGGTGAATGGTACGTCTATGAGACTAAGGAGAGTGAAAATGGGAAGAATAGTCTAAAAGCCTCACCATGAAATGTAATAGACCATATAAAATCACATATTTCATGCAAAAGCCTTGATTAAGTACATACTCTGTGTAAATTCTCAAAGACTAACATAAGATCACAAAAGCCATGCTAATTTTTAGGAAGCCAGGGATAGAAACCACTTTTTAAAAAGAAGCTTAAAATCATACATCATAACACTGTTCTTTTCCTCATAACCACTTAGGAAACAAGCACGGGGATATTGGAAAACTGTACCATGCTGGCACCCAGTCTCGACAGCACTGCTTCCAAATCCTTTGTGGTGCTCTTGGGTGGTACAGGAACCGTTTCCTGTTTGAGAATTGGGCCTACATCAAACCTACCAAAAAATCAAAAGCAAATAATAACATGATTACTGACTATTTCTTAAGATCAATATGTTTGTCTACATGAATGTGTATATACCACAAGGACAGTTTTTTTTGTTTGTTCGGGTGGGTTTTGTTTTGTTTTGTTTTTTTAGGCCACACAGTGCGGCTTGTGGGATCTTAGTTCCCTGACCAGGGATCGAACCCGGGCCCGCTGCAGTGGAAGTGCAGAGTCCTAACCACTGGAAGGCCGGGAAATTCCCCCACAAGGATAGTTTAACTGTGGCCATGAATGTGACTGTTAGCCATTGGCAAGGGAGAAATGTCAGTTTGAAAGAAGGGAGAGCAACATTAGTATGTTACTAATATCGCTTTAGTCTATCAACTCGATAGTTTAAGCGCGTTAACTTTTCACCATTCTCTGCATTTTCATCTGCTTTATTCTTAAGTACCATTTTCTGGTCATTTATGGAGTCAATACTTGAGCTTAACAAAATTAAATTCTAATACAGTCATTTTACTAAACTATTAAAATTTTAAAAATTAAAATCCATAAAATTAAAAAAAAAAGAAAGAAGGGAGAGCAAAATCTGGCCTATATTTAGATTTTAGGTTTATTTTTTCACAAAGGAAAAAAGTTGCATATCAGGGATTTAATTGCAACTACAAATAATTCTATCATTAGTAGTAAATAGTACGAAAAAAATCTCTAATTATATAATGAAAGTACAGAGCAAAGAATACATTTTCCAAGGAAGGACAACTAGGAATTTACAATCATTCCTTCCTGTATTTCTTTTCTCAAAGGACAAGAGTTTTGCCTGAATTATAATCAATAGTGATTATAAGTAGGTGCAAGTGTATTTGCATTCCCACAAGTGTTATATTCAATATTTTATATCAAGCTCTGCAAATATTGGCCATCAGCTTTTATTAGAAATATATTTTGTTTTAAATACTTAACTTTGTGGTCTGTTAACTCTATTTTTAACCTGTGAGCTTTAATAAAATGCTTATTATGAAAAGTCACAAACATTCCAAAAACAGAATGAATAATCTAAGGAATCCCCACATACACATCTCCCAGATGTGAGAATTACCAAAGTTTCGCCACTCTTGTTTCATCTGCCCCTCCCCTCTTTTTTTTTTTTGAAGTAAGTTAAAGCAAATCCCAGATGTTGACTTGGTCTTGTGAACTTGTGAATTTTTCTTTTCTATGGGGATGTTAGGTGATAATAGGCAGAGGCATAATATACTCCTAAAACAATTTAAAATAATTGTTTCTTAGATTGTAGGTATAATTTAAAAAATTAAACATTTAAGACAATTATATAACACATTGGTATACAACGTATTCTTACTTCAGGTTCCAAAAAATTTTTGACCATAGAAACCAAAGCCAGCAGAACAGAGATTCATAACTAATATACAAAACTCCATCTCTCATTTACACAACATCGTTTATAGAAATCCAGTTGTTAATAATTTATTTCAATTAACAAGTTTAAAGAGACCCTGTGTAAATGCCAAATCACATGTGGTTATGTTAGAAACCAGGAAGAAACAGAAGCATAAAGCACCCAGGAGTTAGAGAAATTAGTGATTAGTACCCACTCATCCACCTCCACTTCCCCCCAGGCAGACTGATATCAACATTCAAAATCACAAAAAGTCTCAAGAAAATATGCTCTACCTTTTAGGTCTAATTTGCATAATCGTTACTCCAGCAACTGTGTCTCCGTGCAGAACCGTATGGATTATAGGGGCTGGACCACGCCACCTCGGGAGGCAACTGGGATGGACATTCAAGACGCCACTGGGTTAGAAAAGGCAGAAATTAGTATGCAAGTGGGCTTTTTACCATTTAGTTTACTGCTACTTAAATTAATATGCTACTTTTCATCATTAAACTTGCCCAGAAATTTTGAAAAACAGTTAAATCTAGTCTCATACCAACTTAAGCAGGAGTCAGAGCTAAGTTCAACTTTCTTACCATAAGAGACCAATGAAACTCAATTAAAAAAAGAGCAGGAACAACTATTCATTGTTCCGAAGATG
The DNA here is from genome assembly GCF_009873245.2 of Balaenoptera musculus. NCBI lineage: Eukaryota > Metazoa > Chordata > Mammalia > Artiodactyla > Balaenopteridae > Balaenoptera > Balaenoptera musculus. Next base: position 69,157,325 of record NC_045786.1, on the reverse strand, counting down.
TTCCAGCTTCGCAATTCAAGACATAGCTCGCAATGTCTGGGAGTTTTTAAATAAAAACAAAAAATGTGTTTTTTTTACTATATGAGAAGAACCACTCAAATCCAATCGTGCATCTCATGGATGATGTGAATTATACGTATAGTTTAGTTACATAATTACCCTCACTTCACTTAGTTTGTATATAGAGTTCCTAAAACAAGCTTCTTAAATCCCCATCTAATGATTTATTCACCTTTGCTGTTTATCCCTATACACCTTTCACCCATTAATGAGCAATTTTAATAATTTACTAATCTGTCATTAGTTTAATGTCTCCATCAGCATGAGTATGCACTTGAGAGTGTGTATGTGTATATATATATTCTAAATTCCACTGTTCAGCCCAGTCTCATTCATCCAACAAATATTTACTGAGCACAATCCATGTTCTGGCACTAAGTGCTGGGGATATAAGCAACAGTGAACCACACAGAAAAAAAAAAAAAATTCTGCCCTCTTAGGCCAATATAACGACTTGACTTTTATTCTGAGCGAGATGGAAAACCACCAGAGAATTTTGAGCAGAGTGACATGATCTGACTTATGTTTTAAAAGGATCACTTTGGTGTTGGGTGGTAAAAGACTGAGAGGGCCAAAGACAGAAGTGGAGACCCCTTAGGAGGCTACTGCAGTATGACAGCCAAGAGTGGTGGCAGCGGAAGTGATGAGAATCAGTCATTCTAGAGAGATTTCAAAGGCAGAGCCAATAGGATTTCCTGATGGATTGGATGCGTGGTGTGAGATAAGGAATTAAGAATAATGCCAAGGCTTTGGGTCCGAGCAACTTAAAGGCTGGAGCTACCATGTACTGAGATGAAGATTTTGGGAAGGAGCAGGTTTTGGGGTGAAATTTCAGGAATGTTGTTTTGGACATCTTACATGTAAGGTGCCTATCAGACATCCAAGCAGAGCTGCGGAGGAGGCAGTGGGTATCAGGGGCCTGGAGTTCAGGGAGAGATCTGAACTGGAGGGACAAATCTGGGAGTTGTCAGCATACACGTGGAATTTAAATAAGGGTGGGTGAGAGCCCATAGATAGTGATAAAGAGCATCGCACATTTTAACAATTCATGCCACTAATAAAATCTTTTATTTTAAGAGAAAATACTAAAGAAAGCAGAATTAAGTTCAAGTTATTGCACTTTAGATACCAGGTCCATATATAAAGACCGAGGTCTCTACACTGTATTCCCTTACAAATAAAACTTACTAGGGAAATTTAAGAATAAGAGCCTCACTCAAAAGTCGGCCAAATGAAGCTACCACTCCAACATCATATTCTCCAGATCCCACATCTGGCCACTCATACACTGGAAGCTGAGATTGGACAGCATATTGCTTCACCGGCAGTCTTTTTGGTGATGGGGAGGGCACTGTGACCACCTCCAAGTTTTCAATTAACTCTTCCCCTTTGTTTTCCCTAAGTTGGAAAGATTAGAAGAAAATGTGACAGTGTTAAGACAATGTCGGAAAGCTAAAGTACTTCACACATTTCTAAGGCATTTTTATGATTAAATTCACGAAGCACTTAAAGGTAAATGATTAAAACTAGTGCAACTGAGAGACTAAAGTTTTATTTTTATTCAATTTTAATTGTTTTAAATTTAAAGAGCCACAAGTGGCTACTGGCTACTGTTTGGACTGTTATGGTTGTAGAAATTCCTGTGCATGCAGAAACATATACAGTACAGACATTTTACACAACTGTAATATTATATATACTGTCCTGCATTTTGTTTTTTTCTCTTAACACTATGTATGCTATTATGTGAGTCTTTTTTAAAAATGGGTTAAATATACATTTGCTTGTATATGCATCAAACATTTCTAGAATAGGAAACTGAAAACAGTGGCTATCTTTGAAGAGAAGAACTGGGGACTGGGAAAAAGAGATGGAACGAACTGACTTTTCATTTTATATCTTTTGAATCTTTTGAATTTTTTACTATAACCACATGTTATTCAAACAATAAATACTTTAAAAAAAATATATATATATATACATACATAAATATACACACACACCATGGGCATCATTCCATGACACTATATGTAGCACTACCTCATTTTTTTTTACCTGCTGCAAAGTATTCCAGTGCCTGGGGCTCTTTATTTATTTATTTAGCAGGTACTGCATCACATGTTGAGGATTTGTAAGAAAAGGAATAGACAGGAGGGCCCAAAAGAAAAAGTACAGAAGTACTGGAGCTGCCAAGTGAAGCATCAGCAGAAGCGTCAGGGTGCATGCAGTGAGAGATGCAGGAGGCCATACACGGAAAGTAGCATGTATAGAGTGTATTACGGAGGTGTGCAAAGGGAACATGTGTGAAGGAAGTGTTTCAGGGTGTGTTATAGAGGAGAGTGTGTGAAGAGGGGAATACAAGGGGATTCATGAATGAGTCAGCATCAGGGTCTGCTGGGAAGTATTTGTAGAGAAGACTTGATGGAGGGAGATGACAGAAATGAATGTGAGGGTGCATCAGGAAAAAACGGAGTGGGGAAATAAAAAATGGAGGCTGGGGAAGGGAGACAGAGCAGGATATATGGGTATAGCCACCACATACCATGGACTTTCAGGACAGGTTGGATCTCAATTATTTTTTTCCAGGAAACACAATTTGTTAAATTTTAGAAATACTAAATGTATACCTAAGAGTTCTGATTTATAAATTTATTCATAGGAAAACAATTCGGTTTTGGACTATGTCTTCATTTCAGTCTCAGAAAACTGGATCCGGTTGTATACAGGGAAGCGATGGGGAGCGAAGGCATGAGGCAAGCGTGTGCAGAGGGATGCCTGTGCCTGGGAAGAAGCCCAAAGGATTAGATGATACAAATCAGGTGAGTAAGAGGCAGTAGGAGGAAGTGGAAAGGGGAGGTCCTTTAAGTCAGAGCCCGTTTTAGTCCCAACCTGCTCAGCTGATAACCTTGGGCAATCTCTTAACCTCTCTGAGCTACGGTTTACATGCTAAACGGGCAGGGAGGTGGTGGGACTGGACGGAGGTGATGCAGGTAAAGCAACCAGCGCGGCCTTGGCACCGCAGGGCGCCCGGTGGCGCTCAGAGCGCGGAAAGAGTCGGGCGTGTAGACCGCACGGGACCAGGCAGGCGCCCAAGGGCTGACCGAGCGGAGGTGGTGCACCTTCCGGGCGCCCGGAGACGCCGAGATCTGGGCCCACACCCCTCCGGCGCAGCTGCTTTCCCCGACTAGGAGTCCAAACCCTCGAGGCCGACCGCAGTGGCTCCACAGCCGCGTCCTCGACACCCGGGCCTCCCAGTCCCTGGCCCCGGTACCTGGCGGCGTGCAGCGCCCGCAGCGTTTCGCGGGCGAACTGGTCAGTGCCGAAGAAGAGCACCCGCCAAGGCGGTTTCTCGCGGACTCGAGCGCCCCGGCCGTCCTCCCCGCCAGAAGACCCGCTCAGGCCGACCAGGGATCGCCACTGAGGGCTCTGCCTCCTGCCCGCGCAGCCGCCGCCTGGCAGGGGCCCCCAGCAGCACCGTACCAGAACCCTCATGGCCTGCGCGGGCGGCCCACCCTGCGCAGGCGCATTGTGGTGGGGTAGAGGGAGCTTGGCAGGAGGGGCGGGGCCGGGGAGGAAACCCGATGGGCGAGGTCTTTCAGCGACTGGGGCGGGGCTTGCCTGATTGCAAGCGCGGCAGATGAAGGAATTTGCCGGTTCAAGCGTCCCCGTGACTTTTATTGCATTTGTTTGCACGATTTAGCCAATCTCCCCAAACAACTCTTTTGGGAACAAATCATATGTGTTTTCAGACGACGAAATCTCATTTATTTATTTATTTCTGTATCATTTTCTCAGCCATTATAACTAATATTTACTAGAAGCCATGCTTTGGCTAAGCATTTTATATATCCGTTAGTTTAGTTAATCCTCATATCAACTATACCAGGTAGATATTATTACAACCATTTTACTGAAGAGGATCTGAGGCTCCGTGAAATTAAGGTAATTACCTATGTGGGATCCTCACAGCTAGCCCCATGTAGCTCCAAATTCTGTGATCCTAACCACTTGGCCTTCATAGCAATCCTATGTACTAGGGAAGTCAATGTCCCCATTTTGCCCCTGAGGAAACGGAGGCTTAATTCTTGCTCGTAGTCACTCTGGTGAATCAAAGGCCCGCTCTTGCCCGTACCCCGTGGGTCCCCTCCCACACCGAGGGATAACATAGAAGAGACTCTTAAGGAAAATGGGCAGGGGAGGCTGTCCTCAGAAGACCTCTAAAGACCTTTAGTGCTTAGATTCTGTATTCCTGAGGCCTATGCAGTGGCCTTCTCCTTGAGGATGGTCACACATCCTGGCTGTTGAGTGGAGACCAGATTCTCTTCTAGTCTTACTGCCCTCCCCACCTCTCTTCCTCTCTAAATGCTATCCATTCTTCAATGCCAAGGTCAGACATCCTTCCTGAAGACTTGAGCTCTTGCCTGCATGGACTTAATGTCTTTCTCTATGTGCCCTTTTAATGCTCTGTGGGGACCTCTGCTTCTCACACAATTTGGAATTACTGAGGGAAGTTGTCTAATGTATGCATAGACATTGACAAATTCACCTGTGTGTTGAACAGAAAAGAGAGAGACAAAGAGGAAGGGAGGGAGTGTATTTCCAGTGATTCTGTTCATCTGATCATATATGAGATGAGGAGCTAACTGAGATCCCAACCTTCTATTCTTACAATCAAGTTCTTTTCTAGTATCCTCTCTTAGGGTAAGTGAAATATGACTCTAATATTTTTAAAATGGTCTTTTCCCATACAACATAATCTATAAATACAACCCAAATACTCATTTAGGTTTTCGCCTTAGACTCTGGCTGCTGTCTAAAGAGTGACTCTTCGTATTTGTCTTCATGTAATTTCTCTCCTTGAGTTAGAGAGCCTGCATTATGCTACAATTTATTTTTGGCAGCCCAAATTCTCCACAGGTAGCCCCGCCCCACAGAGCTGCCTTGAGCCACTCACAGCGCCCTCTGCCGAGCACATAGAGACGGCTCAGTCTGAAGGGCCAACGCCAATCTGTTTTCTTTCCTCCACAGAGTTGGCTCCTTCCACCGACATCTAATTTTCTAGTGGATGGTCTTTTGATTTTTAGCAAACTTATTTTTAAAAAAACTGAACATGATATTATTGTAACGGCTTAAGTTTTCCCAGGATGCTAAAATGGAAATCTTTCTGAAACTCTTGGTGGTAAATTGGGGTTGTATTGGGGGTGGGGGAGTCCATTTCCAAGCCCAGACAAATCCACGTCTGGAGCTACTACACAGCACACAGAGAAAATGAGGACGTTAGCTCCTAATGGCAAGGAGTTTTAGGTGATAAGTTAAGACGCCCAGAAAGCACATCCAAGAGGGCTGGGCTATAATAGAACCCAGATAATGCTAATTTGGCTGGTGCTCCAGTTTCCAGAAATTTCTCTCCCCTGATGAATGGAGTATGTGTGCATTTGAATCAATGAAATTACTCCAGTTTCTGAGTCTGGGTGACAAGACAAGAGGTTGACAGAGAGGAAGAACTGCTTGGTGGTAACCATGATGTCTTTCAGCTCTGCTTTGAAACTGAAGTGATGAGACAAGCAAGTGGAGATGTTTGGTAGAAATCTAGAATGTGGGACTGGCTTCCATGACTAGGGCGGGTGAGAGAGCTGATCCTGGAGTGTGAGGAAGCAGGAAACATCCCCTCTCCCTATTCCCCATCATCCCACCCTAAACCTATGTGTGTATGATTTCTGAGGAGTCGGGAGACCTGCCACAGAGAGTGTGTGTGTGTGTGTGTGTGTGTGTGTGTGTGTAATTAGCCCCTTGGTGTTGAGAGTCAAAAAGGGGAGCAGCCGGAGCCCTGGGAAAGATGGAGCAGGGGCATGAGAGGAAAGTGGTCAGAAGGACTTCCCCCATGGTCCAGTGGTTAAGACTTGCGCTTCCACTGCGGGGGGCAAGGGTTCAATCCCTGGTCCGGGAAGTGCCGCATGCCGAGCGGTGAGGCCAAAAAAGGGGGCGGGGGGGATGGAAATTCTGGTTGGTATGTGGCTGATGCTTGAGTCCACAGAATTCCTGCATGTGCCCTGGGAGGTAATGCCACATGTGACCAGGGGGAGAGTTGCCATACACAGGCATCGCGCCAATGTCAGCGGCAGGAACTGAACGGAGGGACGCAGGCCAGTGATGCCTTCTGGGATACGGCCCCTTAGTGCGAAGTTCCATATACGGCTATCTACTGCCTGTGGTTGCATCAGAAGCCCACAAGGGGGCGCTGCGCACTAATTTCCCATCACTGAGCGTGGTGGACAATTAATTACACGCTTCAGAGCTTCTGACTCCCATCTGTCTGTCTGGCTGTCTGTGTTGTTAGGGGCCTTTGTGGTCTCAGTAGATATCAATTCCTAATTTGTCCAGCTGCTCTGTAAAGCAGCAAGGCCACCCGCTAGGGAAGGACCGGGACATGCTGGCCACTCCCAACTCTTAACACCCGCCTCAGCTCTTACAGATAATACACAAATGTTAAAGAGGCAGTTCTATGCAACAGGCTCTCTCCCACCAGGGGCCTGGGATACCTTTCCGTCCCAGGGAAGAGCTTAAGAGGCAGTGTGGGCCCACAGGACTGGGTGTCCTTGAGGAGAGAGACTGGAGAGGTTACATGACAGCTGAAGGATGCCAGAGTCCCAGGAAGGGAAGCCAGATGTGGTACTATAGGAATGAGAAGCAGTCTAGGGATAAGAGAAAGGGCTAAGAAAGTTTCTTTTTGCTGCCCACAGTCAACCTAGTAAACCAAGGGAAATATCAAAATAGGCTTAAAGAGATCAAGTCATAAAATCTTTGGTTGTTTCTCAGCCCCTTCCCCCCAAGCAAAAGAGTTGTGCTATATTAACAAAGGGAGAGTACAATTTCTTTTTATAAACTACCTTTGCCTATCCAAAAGGAAACTGACAAGATAGTAAAGCCTCTCACATTTAATGGAGCTCATAATTTGACTGGTCTAGAGACTGGTAATCACCTACATAAATTTAGAACAAGGGTTTCAAGAACTCTTGGGAAAATAAAAGGAGGAAGAAAGAAACAAGTGTTCAAAAAATAAAATATATTTTAGTTAATAGAAGGTGTCTGGGACTTCCCTAGTGGTGCAGTGGTTAAGAATCCACCTGCCAGTGCGAGGGACATGGGTTCGAACCCTGGTCCGGGAAGATCCCACATGCCACAGAGCAACTAAGCCCGTGCGCCACAACTACTGAAGTCCACGCGCCTAGAGCCCGTGCTCCGCAACAAGAGAAGCCACTGCAGTGAGAAGCCCGCGCACCACAACGAAGAGTAGCCCCCACTCGCAGCAACTAGAGAAAGGCCGCGCGCAGCAACAAAAACCCAACCAGCCAAAAATGAATAAATAAATAAACTTTTTTAAAAAAAGGTGTCTGGTTACTAAGACAACATAGGGAATGAAAGATATCCAAATAGATATTAGACTAGCCCTAAGAAATCTTTCTATGTAAGACTTAAAAAAAAATAAATTTGTTTATTTTTTATTTATTTATTTCTGGCTGCATTGAGTCTTCGTTGCTGTGCGGGCTTTCTCTAGTTGCCGTGCACGGGCTTCTCAATGCAGTGGCTTCTCTTGTTGTGGAGCACGGGCCCAGGCGTGAGGGCTTAAGTAGTTGTGGCACACAGGCTTAGTAGTTGTGGCTCGAGGGCTCTAGAGCTCAGGCTCAGTAGTTGTGGCGCACGGGCTTAGTTGCTCCGTGGCATGTGGGATCTTCCCGGACCCAGGATCAAACCCGTGTCCCCTGCACTGGCAAGTGGATACTTAACCACTGCGCCACCAGGGAAGTCCATCTGTATAAGACTTTTTAACCAAGATATTAAAAGTTGTATCAAGGGACTTTCCTGGTGGTCCAGGGGTTAAGACTCTGCGCTCCCAAAGCAGGGGGCCTGAGTTCGATCCCTGCTCAGGTAACTAGATCCCACATGCATGCTGCAACCAAGAGTTTGCATGCCGCAACTAAGAGTCCACATGCCGCAATGAAGATCCCACGTGCCACAACTAAGACCCGGTGCAGCCAAATAAATAAATAAATATTACAAAAATAAAAGTTGTATCAATAATTGATAAACAAATAAAAGAGAATTATATACAATTACAATTTCTAATACTCTTGATCATGGTAAATACCTGGACAAGTTAAATATGTTTGTGTTAAATATGGTTTAAGAGAAAGCTATTGTGTATCTCTGAAAAAGGGCTTGTATCCAGAGTATATAAAGAATTCCCACAGATCAATTTAAAAAGGCAGATAACCCAATGGAAAAAAGAGTTGGACACTCTATGAAAGAGGATATTCAAAGAACCAATAAGCATATTAGTCATCAAGGAAATGCAAATTAAAACCACAGTGAGATATAAACACATGACTGTCAGAATGGCTGAAACCAAGAGACAGGCAATACCAAATGTTGGCATTGATACAGAACAACTGGAATTCTCATACAGTGTTGGTGGGGGAGTCATTCTGGAAAATCATTTGACAGTATCTACTAAGGCTGAACATAAGCCTACCCTGTGACCTGGCAATTCTACTCCTAGTGTACACATGTTCACCAAAAGACAAGCTCACAAATGTTCATAGAACTACTCTTCATAATAGCCCCAAGCTGGAAACAACCCCAAAGCTGTCAGCAATAGAATGGATAAATAATGTAAGACTAGTCACAAATGGAAGACCACATAGCAACTATACCTGCATGCAACAACATAGATAAATATCACTAACATCGTGTCAAGTGAAAGAAGCCAGACACAAAAGTGCTTCCACTTACATAAAGTTGAAAACACACAAAACAAATTCATGGTGTTAGAATCAAGATAGTTGTTGCCCTTGGAGGGGGTTTGGTGGTGGTGACTGCAAGGAGCACAAGAGGGGCTTCTACGTAGCTGGTCAGGCTCCATTTCTTGATCTGGGCGCTGATTACGCGGGTGTGATCAGTTTGTGAAAATTCATCAAGCTCTACATTTATGATTTTTGGATTCTGTGTGTGTGGTATACTTCAATTTTTTAAAAGGCTCTTATTTGATCACAATGTGGGTAAAATGCCAACATACCATTTTAACTCGTAAGGCTTGGATTTATAGTCTGATAAACCTAATTAGTTGGAATTTTCTAAATTCCTCATGCTTGTCTTGTAGATTACATAGGTAATCATTCTTTACACCAAGAATATAAAACTATGTAGACATAAACGTGGGGTCTCAACTAAATGTAACTATAAAAACTAGTGAGATATGTAAAATTCAGGCAACATTGCAAACCATGTGGAACCACAGAATTGCTTTGCTTGCAATACCTGAGTAAAAGTTAGGGTGTGTATTTAATATTAACAGTGATTAATTATTTAATGTCAGTTTAAATAGTAATCCCAAGGTCACTAATTAATTTTAAGAGCTTAGACATATTAATTAAAAGTAATTAATAAATGATTTTTGGTTATCTGAAAAAAAATTAAGAAATTAAAAGGAACAGAGACAGAAAGCATACAAGTTCTTGAAGACTATGGGATCCTTTTTACAACCAGTCACAAAAGATCACAAAAGACCAAATAAGTATATGATTCCATTTATATGAATGTCCAGAACAGACAGATCTCTAGAGACAGAAAGTAGGGCAGGGGTGGGTGTTTGAACAGTTGAGGGGTGCCTCCAAGGGGCACAGGGTTTCTTTTGGGGATGATAAAAACACTCTGAAATTGGTTGCATTGATGGTTACACAGTTCTATGAACTTACTAAAAGCCATTGAATTGCACACATTCTAAATGAGTGAATTGTATGGTGTGTCAATTATATTTCAATAAAACTGTTAAAACATATATTTTTTTACATACTGTTGTCTGTATGGAATGTACTTTTTTCATCAGATTCAAATTACAAGAATAAAATCAATGCAGTAAAAAGTATCCTAAAATATGTTTATAAGGCTAATTTTATTTTTAAAGCAAAAATTTTAAGCTTTAAATAACACTGTACCTATCATTATTTAGGCTGCACATTCAAAATATATATGTATCGAGCTATATTAAAATTAATAATATAACTGGTAAGCTTATGTACAATAAAGTACTAAAAATCCAACTTGACACATCGATCATATGCCTGGTCGTGAGTATACAGTTGTCCTCAATGTGAGGTAGTGAAATAAGTTTGTATTTTTAATGTATACTACTAAAAGGGTCTATTAACTTTCATGACGCTTTTGGAAATATAAAACCTGCAAATGACTGTAAGCAAACAGAACTATAAAGGATTCCTTGCTTCTAGCGCAGCTGGAATTCCTGTTTGTTGTGTTGCCTTCTGCTCTGGTATTACAAAGCATTGCAAAACTCTGATTAATAAAATAGCTAAAGCCATGGCCATCTCTTGTTTCGGACACCTGGGTTCTTATCTGAAAGCCCTTACTGATGCTGCTTTTCTCTGAAATTGGGCCTCACGTCTGAAGTAAAAGAATAGCTAGCCTGACTTTTACACCCAAACCATCTTTGCTATTTCCTAGACAGCTACAGACAGCACTAAAGCCTCGCTCCCTCACCTCATGTAGCACTCACAAAGAAGAGGGATGCGAGAAACAGTTGCATGTGATTGACGCACTCCATAGTTTTCAGTTACCTCAATAGCAAGCTTCTCTATTTATTGGGTTCAGAGTACGGGGAAAGTTGTCGAATTAAAAAAGAGAAGAGCAAGCTACCCTATTCGTTTCTATAGGTAAAGTGTCACTGTGGATATATTATTATATAGCTTGTGTTGGATAGTAGCATATTTCTGTTCATGTATAAAGGCTGTCAATAAATTTACTTCTAAGAAGATTTCTCCTAGAATTATAATAACTTTGTCAGTTGGAGGTGATTTTGGTACCCACTTTACACTTTACAAGACAGAGTGTCATGCCCTGGAGATTTGTCAAAACCTTCACTGTCTGTAATATTACATCCTTCCCTCTGGGAGTGATGATCAATTAAGTCTTTTAAGAGTTATGGAAAGGCCCATTGCTTCTATCCTGCTCTCCAGTAGGGAATTCCACTCTCTTCCATTCTGATGTATTCAGTTGACACTGTAATAAATTAAAGCAGAGCTACCTAGTCTTGTCATCAACAGGTGGTTTTTGCTCTCTCTTCACACTTGCCTAAATGCCCTTGTACATAAGTCAGAGATCATGGCTTCTGGAAGAAATATCAAAGGAAAATCATATAATCTTGGTGGTAAGGACTGTATCAGATACTCATCATTTTTAACAGTTTTATTGAGATATAATTCACATATTATTCAATTCACCCATTTAAAATGTACAAGTTAGTGGCTTTCAGTATATTCACAGAGCTGTGCACCAACTACTTCCGTCAATTTTAGAACATTTTCATTACTTCCCAAATAAATCCTATTCCATTACCCCTCTCCAACCCTCCCCCATTGCCCCTAGGCAACCACTAATCTATTTTCTGCCTCTATAGATTTGCCTATTCGGGACATTTCATGTAAATAGAATCATATCAGATGTGGTCTTTTGTGACTGGCTTCTTTCACTATATAGTTTTAAAGGTTCATCTGTGTTGTATATATCGGTTCTTCATTGCTTTTTTTTAAAAAATTTATTTATTTATTTATTTATTTATTTATTTATTGCTGTGTTGGGTCTTGATTGCTGCGCGTGGGCTTTCTCTAGTTGTGGTGAGCGGCGGCCACTCTTCATCGCGGTGTGTGGGCTTCTCATTGAGGTGGCTTCTCTTGTTGCAGAGCATGGGCTCCAGGTGCGCGGGCTTCAGTAGTTGTGGCATGCAGGCTCAGTAGTTGTGGCTCGCGGGCTCTAGAGCGCAGGCTCAGTAGTTGTGGCACACAGGCTTAGTTGCTCCATGGCATGTGGGATCTTCCCCGACCAGGGCTCGAACCCGTGTCTCCTGCACTGCAGATTCTTAACCACTGCGCCACCAGGGAAGCCCTTCACTGCTTTTTATAGCTGATTAATATTCATTCATCAGTCGAGGGACATTGGGTTGTTTCTACTTGTTAATTATTATGAATAATACTGTTACGAACATTCATGTGCAAGGTTTTGTGTGGATATATGTTTTCAATTTTCTTGGGTATAGACCTAGGAGTGGAATCGCTGGGTCAAATGGTAACTTCACATTCTTCCTTTAGAAGAACTGTCAAGGTGTTTTCCAAAGTGGCTGCACCATTTTATATTCCCACCAGCAGTGTATGACAGTGTGCCAGCAATCTTAACTGTTGATACTTCAGGGAATTAACTCATGAGTTCTTCTGCTAGGCATATGATTGATTAAGGGCCTTTTTATTGCATCTCTAACCTTCAGTTCAGCAGGCTTTAACTGTTCAAACTGAAAGAAACTCTCTCTCTCTTAACACGCGTAGTTAAAGGAATTATTACCCTAAATATCCTTGATTATTAGCTTTGTGAATCCTTCCCTTTAGCTGGTATTTTATTTCAGATGATCCCTCAAGATTCATGAAAGAAATAATATTGTGTACTTCACATCATCCAGTTTTTGGAAGCCAGGGACTAAATGCCTCAGAATACCTGCCCACATTGTCATACCCTATTAGAGTCCAGGAGGTATAAAATGTCCTTCTCTGTAGCACTATCCAGAATGGAGGTCAGGAAGGCCCCTGCTTTCCAGGGAGGTTATTGGCATAAGTTCAATAAGAATTGGTTCTCCTTCCACCAAAGTATGATTGGAAAATCCAAATGTGTAACCAAGTCCAGCCAGAAGGGTCATATTTAGAGATGAATTTCTTTTTATGAGTTTTAAACCTTCCCATGGATAGGAAACAAGGACTGCATTTTATATATGGAAATGATGCTGTAAAACCCTTCAAGGAAATGGCTTATGGAGTCACAACCTTACAGGTAGTAAAGGCTGACACTTCTAGGCAGGCCAGAAACATTGACAAACTTCAGGGAGCTGGAGAAGAGATGTGAAAACTGATGACCAAACCTGGTGAGGTGAATTAGATCGTGCTTGGTTTCTGTCCTCAGAGCAAACACACGGACAAGTTCAGTAGAAAGCACTTCTGGTGGAAGAAATGGAAACTCAACCCTATGGCTTTGTAACATTTACAGGCAAAAGTTAACCTTCTGCTTCGAACCTTATAGGTCTAATTTTGTTCACCTTTCAGCAAAGAGGCTTTGTGCATTTATAGATGCCACTCGTTGCACCCCTGAATTAAAACATGACACACAGAATAACACTTACATAATTCAGGCTCATAAACTGCATGAGATAGTTACCACCAGACTGAAACACCATACAATATTTGTTTAGAAATTCCTCCCAACCTTCCTACACTGTTGGTGGGAATGTAAGTTGGTGCAGCCACTATGGAAAACAGTATGGAGATTCCTCAAAAAACTAAAAATAGAGTTGCCATATGATCCAGCAATCCCACTCCCAGGCATATATTTGGATAAAACTATAATTCAAAAAGATACACGCAGGGCTTCCCTGGTGGCACAGTGGTTGAGAATCCGCCTGCCAATGCAGGGGACACGGGTTCAAGCCCTGGTTCGGGAAGATCCCACATGCCGCAGAGCAACTAAGCCCGTGAGCCACAACTACTGAGCTTGTGCTCTAGAGCCCATGAGCCACAACTACTGAGCCCACGCACCACATCTACTGAAGCCCGTGTGCTCTAGAGCCTGTGCTCTGCAACAAGAGAAGCCACCACAATGCAAAGCCTGCGCACCACAACGAAGAGTAGCCCCCGCTCGCTGCAACTAGAGAAAGCCCGCACACAGCAACAAAGACCAAACACAGCCAAAAATAATAAATAAGTAAAAATAAATAAATTTATAAAAAAAAAAAAAGATACATGCACCCCTATATTCATAGCAGTGCTATTCACAATAGCCAAGACGTGGAAGCCACCTAAGCGTCCATCAACAGACGAATGGATAAGGAAGATGTCGGGACTTCCCTGGTGGCGCAGTTGTTAAGAATCCGCCTGCCAATGCAGGGGACACAGGTTCAATCTCTGGTCCGGGAAGATCCCACATGCTGCAGAGCAACTAAGCTCATGCACCACAACCACTGAGCCTGTGCTCTAGAGCCCGCAAACCACAACTACTGAGCCCCTGTGCCACAACTACTGAAGCTCGTGCACCTAGAGCCCATGCTCCGCAACAAGAGAAGCCACCACAATGAGAAGTCTGCACACCACAATGAAGAGTAGCCCCCGCTCACCACAACTAGAGAAAGCCCGCATGCAGCAACGAAGACCCAACGAAGCCAAAAAAATAAATAAACAAAATAAATTTAAAAAAAAAAAGGGAAGATGTGGTATAAATATACAATGGAATACTACTCAGCCATCAAAAAGAACCAAATAACGCCATTTGCAGCAATATGGATGGACCTACAGATTATCATACTAAGTGAAGTAAGTCAGAAAGACAAATACCATATGATATCACATATATGTGGAATCTAAAATATGACTCAAATGAACTTATCTATGAAACAGAAACACACTCACAGATATAGAGAACAGATTTGTGGTTGCCAAAGGGGAGGGTCTGGGGGAGGGATGGAGTGGGAGTTTGGGGTTAGCAGATGCAAACTATAATATTATATATAGAATGGGGGGAGATTGGTTCAAGAAGGCAGAGTAGAAGGACGTGCTCTCACTCCCTCTCGCGAGAGCACCGGAATCACAACTAACTGCTGAACAATCATCAACAGGAAGACACTGGAACTCACCAAAAAAGATACCCCACATCCAAAGACAAAGGAGAAGCCACAGTGAGATGGTAGGAGGGGCGCAATCACAATAAAATCAAATCCCATAACTGCTGAGTGGGTGACTCTCAAACTGGAGAACACTTATACCACAGAAGTCCACCCACTGGAGTGAAGGTTTTGAGCCCCATGTCAGGCTTCCCAACCTGGGGGTCCAGCAATGGGAGGAGGAATTCCTAGAGAATCAGACTTTGAAGGCTAGCAGGATTTGATTGCAGGACTTCGAGAGGACTGGGGGAAACAGAGCCTCCACTCTTGGAGGGCACACACAAAGTAGTGTATGCATCGGGACCCAGGGGAAGAAGCAGTGACCCCATAGGAGACTGAACCAGACCTACCTGCTAGTGTTGGAGGGTCTCCTGCAGAGGCAGGCGGTGGCTGTGTCTCACTGTGAGGACAAGGACACTGGCAGCAGAAGTTCTGAGAAGTACTCCTTGGCATGAGCCCTCCCAGAGTCCGCCATTAGCCCCACCAAAGAGCCTGGGTAGGATCCAGTGTTGGGTCACCTCAGGCCAAACAACTAACAGGGAGGGAACCCAGCCCCACCCATTAGCAGACAAGTGGATTAAAGTTTTACTGAGCTCTGCCCACCAGAGCAACAGCCGGCTCTACCTACCCACCACCAGTCCCTCCCATCAGGAAACTTGCTCAAGCCTCTTAGATAGCCTCATCCACCAGAGGGCAGACAGCAGAAGCAAGAAGAACTACAATCCTGCAGCCTGTGGAACAAAAACCACATTCACAGACAGATAGAAAAGATGAAAAGGCAGAGGGCTATGTACCAGATGAAGGAACAAGATAAAACCCCAGAAAAACAACTAAATGAATGGAGATAGGCAACCTTCCAGAAAAAGAATTCAGAATAATGATAGTGAAGATGATCCAGGACCTCGGAAAAAGAATGGAGGCAAAGATCGAGAAGATGCAAGAAATGTTTAACAAAGACCTAGAAGAATTAAAGAACAAACAAACACAGATGAACAATACAATAACTGAAATGAAAAATACACTAGAAGGAATCAATAGCAGAATAACTGAGGCAGAAGAACGGATAAGTGACCTGGAAGACAGAATGGTGGAATTCACTGCCGCGGAACAGAATAAAGAAAAAAGAATGAAAAGACATGAAGACAGCCTAAGAGACCTCTGGGACAACATTAAACGCAACAACATTCACATTATAGGGGTCCCAGAAGGAGAAGAGAGAGAAAAAGGACCCAAGAAACTATTTGAAGAGATTATAGTCGAAAACTTCCCTAACATGGGAAAGGAAATAGCCACCCAAGTCCAGGAAGCACAGAGAGTCCCATACAGGATAAACCCAAGGAGAAACACGCCGAGACACACAGTAATCAAAGTGGCAAAAATTAAAGACAAAGAAAAATTATTGAAAGCATCAAGGGAAAAATGACACCATACAAGGGAACTCCCATAAGGTTAACAGCTGATCTCCCAGCAGAAACTCTACAAGCCAGCAGGGAGTGGCATGACATACTTAAAGTGATGAAAGGGAAGAACCTACAACCAAGATTACTCTACCTGGCAAGGATCTCATTCAGATTCGATGGAGAAATCAAAAGCTTCACAGTTAAGCAAAACCTAAGAGAATTCAGCACCACCAAACCAGCTCTACAACAAATGCTAAAGGAACTTCTCTAAGTGGGAAACACAAGAGAAGAAAAGGACCTACAAAAACAAACCCAAGGGCTTCCCTGGTGGCGCAGTGGTTGAGAATCTGCCTGCCAATGCAGGGGACACGGGTTTGAGCCCTAGTCTGGGAAGATCCCATGTGCCGTGGAGCAGCTGGGCCTGTGAGCCACAATTACTGAGTCTGCGCATCTGGAGCCTGTGCTCCGCAACAAGAGAGGCCGCGATAGTGAGAGGCCCGCGCACCGCGATGAAGAGTAGCCCCTGCTTGCCACAACTAGAGAAAGCCCTCGCACAGAAACGAAGACCCAACACAGCCATAAATAAATAAACAAATACTTAAAAAAAAAAAGAAAGTAAAGTCTATTAATAAAAAAAAACAACAACCCAAAACAATTAAGAAAATGGTCATAGGAACATACATATCGATAATTACCTTAAACGTGAAAGGATTAAATGCTCCAGCCAAAAGACACAGGCTTGCTGAATGGATACAAAAACAAGACCCATATATATGCTGTCTACAAGAGACCCACTTCAGACCTAGGGACACATACAGACTGAAAGTGAGGGGATGGAAAAAGATATTCCATGCAAATGGAAATCAAAAGAAAGCTGGAGTAGCAATACGCATATCAGATAAAATAGACTTTAAAATAAAGAGTGTTACAAGAGACAAGGAAGGACACTACATAATGATCAAGGGATCAATCCAAGAAGAAGATATAACAATTATAAATATATATGCAGCCAACATAGGAGCTCCTCAATACATAAGGCAACTGCTAACAGCTATAAAAGAGGAAATCGACAGTAACACAATAATAGTGGGGGACTTTAACACCTCACTTACACCAATGGACAGATCATCCAAAATGAAAATAAATAAGGAAACAGAAGCTTTAAATGACACAATAGACCAGATAGATTTAATTGACATTTATAGGACATTCCATCCAAAAACAGCAGATTACACTTTCTTCTCAAGTGCGCACAGAACATTCTCCAGGATAGATCACATCTTGGGTCACAAATCAAGCCTCAGTAAATTTAAGAAAACTGAAATCATATCAAGCATCTTTTCTGACCACAACACTATGAGATTAGAAATCAATTACAGGGGAAAAAACGTAAAAAACACAAACACATGGAGGCTAAATAATATGTTACTAAATAACCAAGAGACACTGAAGAAATCAAAGAGGAAGTCAAAAAATACCTAGAGACAAATGACAAGGAAAACACGACGATCCAAAACGTATGGGATGCAGCAAAAGCAGTTCTAAGAGGGAATTTTATAGCTATACAAGCCTACCTCAAGAAACAAGAAAAATCTCAAGTAAACAATCTAACCTTACACCTAAAGGAACTAGAGAAAGAAGAACAAACAAAACCCAAAGTTAGCAGAAGGAAAGAAATCATAAAGATCAGAGCAGAAATAAATGAAATAGAAACAAAGAAAACAATAGCAAAGATCAATAAAACTAAAAGCTGGTTCTTTGAGAAGATAAACAAAATTGATAAACCATTAGCCAGACTCATCAAGAAAAAGAGGGAGAGGACTCAAATCAATAAAATTAGAAATGAAAAAGGAGAAGTTACAACGGACACCACAGAAATACAAAGCATCCTAAGAGACTACTACAAGCAACTCTATGCCAATAAAATGGACAACCTGGAAGAAATGGACAAATTCTTAGAAAGGTATAACCTTCCAAGACTGAACCAGGAAGAGACAGAAAATATGAACAGGCCAATCACAAGTAATGAAATTGAAACTGTGATTAAAAATCTTCCAACAAACAAAAGTCCAGGACCAGATGGCTTCACAGGTGAATTCAATCGAACATTTAGAGAAGAGTTAACACCCATCCTTCTCAAACTCTTCCAAAAAATTGCAGAGGAAGGAACATTCCCAAACTCATTCTATGAGAATACTCATTCTCATCACCCTGATACCAAAACCAGACAAAGACACTATAAAAAAAGAAAATTACAAACCAATATCACTGATGAATATAGATGCAAAAATCCTCAACAAAATACTAGCAAACAGAATTCAGCAACACATTAAAAGGATCATACACCATAATCAAGTGGGATTTATCCCAAGGATGCAAGGATTCTTCAATATATGCAAATCAATCAATGTGATACACCATATTAACAAATTGAAGAAGAAAAACCATATGATCATCTCAGTAGATGCAGAAAAAGCTTTTGACAAAATTCAACACCCATTTATGATAAAAACTCTCCAGAAAGTGGGCATAGAGGGAACCTACCTCAATATAATAAAGGCCATATATGACAAACCCACAGCAAACATCATTCCCAACGGTGAAAAATTGATAGCATTTCCTCTAAGGTCAGGAATGAGACAAGGATGTCCACTCTCACCACTATTATTCAACATAGTATTGGAAGTCCTAGCCACGGCAATCAGAGAAGAAAAAGAAATAAAAGGAATACAAATCGGAGAAGAAGAAGTAAAACTGTCACTCTTTGCAGATGACATGATACTATACTTAGAGAATCCTAAAGACGCCACCAGAAAACTACTAGAGCTAATCAATGAATTTGGTAAGGTTGCAGGATACAAAATTAATGCACAGAAATCTCTGGCATTCCTATACACTAATGATGAAAAATCTGAAAGAGAAATTAAGGAAACACTCCCATTTACCATTGCAACAAAAAGAATAAAATACATAGGAATAAACTTACCTAGGGAGACAAAAGACCTGTATGCAGAAAACTATAAGACACTGATGAAAGAAGTTAAAGTTGATACAAACAGAGAGATATACCATGTTCTTGGAGTGGAAGAATCAATATTGTGAAAATGACTATACTACCCAAAGCAATCTACAGATTTAATGCAATCCCTATCAAATTACCAATGGCATTTTTTACAGAACTAGAACAAAAAATCTTAAAATTTGTATGGAGACACAAAAGACCCTGAATAGCCAAAGCAGTCTTGAGGAAAAAAAATGGAGCTGGAGGAATCAGACTCCCTGACTTCAGACTATACTACAAAGCTACAGTCATCAAGACAATATGGTACTGGCACAAAAACAGAAATATAGATCAATGGAACAGGATAGAATGCCCAGAGATAGACCCACGCACCTATGGTCAACTAATCTATGACAAAGGAGGCAAGGATATACAATGGAGAAAAGACAGTCTCTTCAATAAGTGGTGCTGGGAAAACTGGACAGCTACATGTAAAAGAATGAAATTAGAACACTCCCTAACACCATACACAAAAATAAACTCAAAATGGATTAGAGACCTAAATGTAAGACCGGACACTATAAAACTCTTAGAGGAAAACATAGGAAGAACACTCTTTGACATAAATCACAGCAAGATCTTTTTTGATCCACCTCCTAGAGTAATGGAAATAAAAACAAACATAAACAAATGGGACCCAAGGAAACTTCAAAGCTTTTGCACAGCAAAGGAAACTACAAACAAGACGAAAAGACAACCCTCAGAATGGGAGAAAAAATTTGCAAACGAATCAACAGACAAAAGATTAATCTCCAAAATATATAAACAGCTTATGCAGCTCAGTATTAAAAAAACAAACAACTCAATCCAAAAATGGGCAGAGGACCTAAATAGACATTTCTCCAAAGAAGACATACAGATGGCCAAGAAGCACATGAAAAGCTGCTCAACATCACTAATTATTAGAGAAATGCAAATCAAAACTACAATGAGGTATCACCTCACACCAGTTAGAATGGGCATCATCAGAAAATCTACAAACAACAAATGCTGGAGAGGGTGTGGAGAAAAGGGAACTCTCTTGCACTGTTGGTGGGAATGTAAATTGATACAGCCACTATGGAGAACAGTATGGAGGTTCCTTAAAAAACTAAAAATAGAACTACCATACAACCCAGCAATCCCACTACTGGGTATATACCCAGAGAAAACCATAAATCAAAAAGACACATGCACCCCAATGTTCACTGCAGCACTATTTACAATATCCAGGACATGGAAGCAACCTAAATGCCCATCAACAGACGAATGGATAAAGAAGAAGTGGTATATATATACAATGGAATATTACTCAGCCATAAAAAGGAACGAAATTGGGTCATTTGTAGAGATGTGGATGGATCTAGGGACTGTCATACAGAGTGAAGTAAGTCAGAAAGAGAAAAACAAATATCGTATATTAACGCATATATGTGGAACCTAGAAAAATGGTACACATGAACTGGTTTCAGGGCAGAAATTGAGACACAGATGTAGAGAACAAACATATGGACACCAAGGTGGGGGAAGTGGCAGGGGAGGTGGTGGTGTGATGAATTGAGAGATTGGGATTGACATATATACACTAATATGTATAAAATGGATAACTAATAAGAACCTGCTATATAAAAAAATAAATAAAATAAAATTCAAAAATGAAAATAAAAAGATGTAGTGTGTATGTATGTGTGTGTATGAAAAATATTATATATACAATGCATAAACAAGATCCTACTGTATAGCACAGGAAACTATATTCAATATCCTGTGATTAAACCATAATGGAAAAGAATATGAAAAAGAATATATACGTATTTGTATAACTGGATCACTTTGCCATACAGCAGAAACTAACACAACATTATAAATCAACTGTACATTGAGGGGACGTCCCTCGTGGTCCAGTGGTTAAGAATCCACCTTCATGCAGGGGACACAGGTTCGATCCCTGGTCAGGGAACTAAGATCTCACATGCCGCGCGGAGCAACTAAGCCTGCGTGCCCAACTATTGAGCCCACGCGCCCTGGAGCCCACGCACCACAACTAAAGAGAAGTGTGCACACCGCAACAAAAGATCCCACGTGCTGCAACTAAGACCCAATGCAGCCAAAAAAAAAAAAAAAAAAACTATACTCCAATAAAATTTTTTTTTTTAAATTTTATTTATTTATTTATTTATTTATGGCTGTGTTGGGTCTTCGTTTCTGTGCGAGGGCTCTCTCCAGCTGCGGCAAGTGGGGGCCACTCTTCATCGCGGTGCGCGGGCCTCTCACTATCATGGCCTCTCCTGTTGTGGAGCACAGGATCCAGACGCACAGGCTCAGCAATTGTGGCTCACGGGCCCAGTCGCTCCGCGGCATGTGGGATCCTCCCAGACCAGGGCTCGAACCCATGTCCCCTGCATTGGCAGGCGGATTCCCAACCACTGCGCCACCAGGAAAGCCCCAATAAAATATTTTTAAAAATCAATTATATGTTGACGAAAAAAGATGTTTTTAAAGAAATTCTTTCCAAATATAGGAAGCTGGTTTAAAGGAATAATATTAATGTGGATATAAATACTTCTGTCAATGATGATTATATATTTTCTTGTATGGCTACTTGCCTCCAGTTTTTAAAAAAAGTAAAAAGTGATCAACTAGGCAAGAAATTTAATGAAAATAGAGTCCCTTTTTTGATGAAGACAGATCTTTAAAAATTATCTGAGACCAAAGGAGGAGTTGTTCAAAAGAAAAATTGTCCCAAATCTGGTCCAGGACAGAATTTTTTTTCTTTTTGAATGATTTAATTCATAACCTCCTTCTGGAAAGAAATTATGATTCCTGATTAAAATGCTCAGAAATTTTTCTGATACATTTAAGAGGATTAAGACTTATTCTGAAAACCTTAGTCACCCACCCACCCAACTGACATCAGTCAAGAGTCTTAGTGACTTTTTAATTGTACATGGTTTTTGTTTTTGTTTTAAATCTAGTCTCACAATGATTAATCACCCACCAAAAGTAAATTTCTAAACTGGGACTACCAGAAGCCCTTCCCCTTACAGCAAGATTGTGATAAAACTTTAACTGTAGTCCTAACTAAATTGTCTGAAGTGTTCTCGTTAACACTTCAGTGGGGTCAGTTGTATGCCACTTAGTTCCTCTGAAAGAATGCTTACTTGCTTGTAAAGGTGAGAACAACAAAATTCAGACCAAGTAACACACAGTGCTTATTGACCAAGTTGTTAGACATTCCTCAAACACATTAT
This sequence comes from Balaenoptera musculus, assembly GCF_009873245.2. Lineage (NCBI taxonomy): Eukaryota > Metazoa > Chordata > Mammalia > Artiodactyla > Balaenopteridae > Balaenoptera > Balaenoptera musculus. The sequence continues at coordinate 69,134,816 of NC_045786.1, read as the reverse complement.
TGAGCAACTCTCTTCAGGACAAAGCTATTCAAAGAGTGATGTGTAGGGGAATGATTAAACTTCAAGTACCTCATATAATTAAAATGGAAGGCTGATAGACTGATTTTATTCTACTCTTGGACTTTGATTTAGTCAGGGACTGACGAAGATATTTGGTTATCCTATAACCAGGAGCAAGGGGTCAAAGACATAGAATTAAGGATTGTAAATAAGGGTCAATGACATAGAACGTTTCTAATGTTATAACTAAGATAAAAGTGATGGCTACAGAATGTCCTTTCTTGGAGAAAGTACATACTTTGTACCATTTTTTCACACCAGTTTCTGCCCAAACTTCCAATACTTTGCAAATGTTCCTGAAATGCTTCCAGCAAAATCTATGTCTGTTGAAAATGCATCTGATCACTGAGATGATTTTATTTAAGTATAACGATGTCTTCCCTTTGGATACCCATCTTTTTTCTCAACCACCCTATCACAGATGGAGGCATCAAGTCAGTGCTTAAGCACCAATAATTTTGGACTAAATTGCCACACCTTTTCAGAAAATCTCCTCACTAATTCTACTATATGTTTCCCTCCTCTGGGTTTAATATAAAAATTGGCCCCTAGAAGATATACTGGTTCCAAATGTACTATAATTTAACCCCTCCCCTGTTCTTGGATATTTAGATTTTTTTTTAACCTCTTTAAACAATGTTCCAGTGAACATCCTTGTACATATATCTCTGCTGGGTTATCCTGTGTGTTATCATTTTCTTACGTCACCACTTTTGGATTTCATTTCATTTTCTGTGAAGTTTACTGAGAAGAGAATGTGCTGCTTTTGGGAACTTGGCAGAATTATTGTTCAAACTGAATGATTAAATTGGCTTCTGAGTGTAAGTGATGTTTGTGAAAATGAAGGAAAGAACAAACAGTAAGCCAAGGGCTTATCCACCCACTTGGCATCAGCTGACAGTGAGTGACCCACCCCAAGGAACAGCACAGCCTGACCTGGAAATATAGAGCAGTCTCCAGCACCTTTAAGCCTTTGCTGGCTGTCAGCTTTAGCAAGCATCACATCTTCGATGTGGGGAGGCAGGAGGTTGAGAAGCAGGAAGATGCTTACCCTTAGGTCCCTGGAGCTCAGGGTAGGATCCTACCTGGCACTTTAACCCTGGGCTCAGATTAAAGTGCCCTGAACTGAGAGGTCAAGACCCTGGACAGCTCAATGGGTGTTTCCCTACCTTTTCTTAGGAAAAGGGTTCCTCCCTTCATATTGGGTTTTACCTATTATTTATTTAGCAGAAAAGCTAACTGGTTAACCCCAGGTGAAAAACCTCCTGAGTTTAAAGGGCCTGGATTTTGTCATTACACAATTGACCCCTCCTGGTAATAATTTCTTAGATACGTTTCCTTTTTACTCCCCTTTGAAGCTTATATGGTTTGATAAGAAAAAGAGGTTCAAGGTCCAAGGCGCTATGGCTGGTCATAGCAAAGGTCAACTAGACTAGAACTTAGTTCTTCTGATACCATGGCATTCACTAATTCAGCAGTCACTGAGCATAAACAATGTATGTATTAGTTACAGTACAGACTAAGTTTCTGTAACAAAGAGATCTCAAACACAGTGCCTCAAATCATACCAAAGTTTACCTCTCTCACACATAACACTCCAGAGGTGGACAGGTCCAGGGCAGGTAGGCTGCTGTGCTCCATGAGGTCATCCAGGGAACCAGGCCCTTCTAACTTGTTGTCTGGGTCCACAAAATTTTCCTGTAAAGGGCCACATAGTAAGTATTTTAGGCTTTGCAGACAATACAATCATTGCTACAACTGCCCAATTCTTCTAATGTAATGCAAAAGCAGCCATAGACATTACATAAGCAAATGAGCACGGCCATGTTCCAATAAAACTGTATTTACAAAAACAGGCTGCAGGTTAGATTTGGCCCATACGTTGTAATTTAATGACTCTTGCCTTTAGATGTTCTTTCCACCATCATACTCATGTTCCAGACAAAGGAAAGAAGGGATGGGTTGAAATTTCTCTTATAAAAATAGGATCCATAGATAAAAAAAAGTGTGGCATAGTCACACAATGGAATATTCTGAAAACAAGAATGAATGAGCCACAACTACACACAACATGGGTGAATACCACAATATAATGTTGAGCAAAAGAAGCCAGACACAAAAGATTACATATCGATTGATTCCATTTACATAAAATATAAAAACAGGCAAACTAGCCTATGGTATTAAAAGTCAGGACAGTGGTTGTCTTTGTGGGGGGTAGTAACCGGAAGTGGACACAAGAAGACTTCTGCGTTCTGGCAATGTTCTATTTCTTGATCTAGAGGGTGTATGTTCCCACACATGGGTGTGTTCACATGTAAAAATCCACTAAGCCAGATCTTAATATTTGTTTACTTTTCTGCATGTAGGTTACACTTCAATTTAAAAGTTTACATAATTGCAAAAAAAAAAAAAAAAAGAGAGAGTACTTCAGAAGTAGTATACTACTCTCATCTCTTGTCCAAAACTTAGTCAAAGGACCACCCCAAACTCCAAGCGATCTGGGAAATGCAGTCTCTAGCTGGGTGGCCATATGACGCTGAAATTCAGAGGGTTCTTTTATAAAAAGGAGGAAGGGAAGAATGTATTCTAGGGGACGATTAGCAGGCTCTGTTACAGTCTGTGTAGCCATCTCTGGTCCATGACGGTTATCAAATCCTGCTGGGCATGACCTGTGACGATCTCCTGGCAATAAAGTTTCCTGGTTAGCCCACTGGCTGCCCTGCTACTGTTCTATGGGAATGCCGTCTTTCTCTGTAGTTCTCCGTGTTGTCTGGATTTACTCTCTGGCAGGTTATTTGTCCATAATACTTGATAGCCACATCTTTTTGTCCTTCTTCCCTTTTTCCTTTTTATCTGCTTGGAACTTGGACATCATGGCAGGGGCTGCATTTGCCTTCTTGGGACCATGAGGGAATTCTCAGAAATCAGCACTGATTTCCTTGAGCTTTTGACATCAGTAACTGTCTACCTCTGAAATTCTTTAAAAAAAAAAAAAAATTTAGTTATTTATTTAGCCTGCACCAGGTCTTAGTTGTGGCATGCGGGATCTTCGTTGCGGCATGTGGGATCTTTTTTTTTTTAGTTGCAGCATGCAGGCTTCTCAGTTGTGGCATGTGAACTCTTAGTTGCGCCATGCATGTGGGATCTAGTTCCCCGACCAGGGATTGTACCCGGGCCCCCTGCATTGGGAGTGTGGAGTCTTACCCAATGGACCAGCAGGGAAGTCCTTACCTCTGAAACTCTTATATGAAAAAATAAACCCTATGTATTTAAACCATTGAAATTGGGTCTTTGTTACCCAGAACCAATCACAAGTCTTAACTGATATAGAAGGTTTCCCTGACAGGATGATATTTAAACTGAGATTAGAAGGATTATGAGGTGGTAGATTTAGAATAGCAGGGGAAATTCCAAAGCTCTTTCTACTCCACTCCACTACTAATTGCCCAGGGAGGGAGACAAGGAACTGAAGAGGTCAAGAAAGGAGAGTCCAAGGTAGGACTGATTTGTCCAGAAGTGATATTTGAAGCTATGCGGAAGGGAGGGCTTGGTAATGTTCTCTCGTCTTTGTGTGTACGTCATGGCCCTTATCACACAGCAATCAATTACGTGATCCCTGGTGTGACCACCTGTGTGACTCCCATGAGACTGCAGTCTCCATGAAGTCAGGAACAATGACTGTGATTGTTCATCAGTAGCATAATCCTGGCACAGAGCAGATACGGAATAATAGTTATTGGATAAGCTGTAGCAGAGAGAACTAAAGTAAGAGGAAGAAGAAAAGAGAAACAGGCAGAAGAGTGGAAAACCTTGGATGGGGCAGGCGCCTCTTGAAGGGGACACAATCCCCTTTAAGAGCCCAGTGACACTCCCCCAGGGCAGACTGGGAGGATTGTAGTCAAGGGGTCACTTTAGGGACCCACACTGGCATGGCTATCCAGCTCACAGCCTTTCTCTCTTGGCTACTCAATGGGTATGAGATTTGAGCTAGCATCCATAGTACTTCACCCTTGGCCAAAACAACTGATCCAAAACGTGGGTATGTGACCCAGGCCAGGACAATTAGGGTCCTGTCCCAGGAACTGCCAAACTGGAGTTGAGAAGAGGGACTCCTTCCTCCTCTAGCTGTAAGGGTGTGAGCCTGGATTTCCTGCAGCCTGGTCCAGCTACCAGGAGATGGCCAGCCTGTGGGAATGAGCCTGATACCCAGAGAGAAGCAGAAAGAGACCTAGAGGGCTTCCCTGGTGGCACAGTGGTTGAGAGTCTGTCTGCCGATGCAGGGGACACGGGTTCGAGCCCTGGTCCGGGAAGATCCCACATGCCGCGGAGCAACTAAGCCCATGCGCCACGTCTACTGAGCCTGCGCGTCTGGAGCTGTGCTCCGCAACGAGAGGCCATGACAGTGAGAGGCCCGCGCACTGCGATGAAGAGTGGCATCCGCTCGCCACAATTGGAGAAAGCCCTCGCACAGAAACGAAGAACCAACACAGCGAAAAATAAATAAATAAATGAATTTTTTTTTTAAAAAAAGTGCAATTACAAAAAAAAAAAAAAAGAAAGAGACCTAGAGAGAAAGAGTGAAGGATCTTCAGACTTCTGGTTCCAGCTATTTTTAAGGACAGCTCCACTCTGCTCTTCCCAGTTATATGAGCCAATGAATTCCTTTCGAATTCCTTTTGTGCTTAAGAGAGTTAGAGTTGAGTTCCTTTCTTTCGAAATCTATCAGCTGCCTTTCTCTCCAAAATGTACCCTGAATCTGACCACTTCTCCCCATCTTTGCTGTCATTATCCTGGTCCAAACCACCGCTGTCTCTTGCCTGGATGAATGCAAGAGCCTCCTAATGTCTCCCATCTCCTCTCTCACTCCCTTACAAACCATTCCCCACCCATCAGGCCAAGTGATCTTGGATAAATGTCAGTCAGATCATGTCACCTCCAGTGGCTTCTCTCTACATCCATACTCCTTATTCTGTTTTACTGCATGTTCTGTTTCTGTCTACCCTCCAACTTTATTCCATGCCACCTCCCCATATCACTGTGCTTCAGCTACGTTGCCCTTTTTTTTGTTTCTCAAACTAATTAAGCTCATTATTTCTTCAGTGCCTTTGCACTTGCTGCCCCAGGTCTTTGCATAGTTAATTCTTTGTCATTCAGTTTTTAGTAAAGTAATATAGTAATCATAGCCCCCCATCTATTTCTGTATCATTTCGTTGTTTAAATTATTCACAGAAATTGTCACTAGCTGAAATTATCTTATGTTTTACTTACTTTTTTGTTGCCTGTCTGTCCCCTAGAGTATGAGCTTCAGGAGACCAGGGTCCTTGCCTGTCTTGTTTACCTTGTGTCCACACAGTTGGTGTTCAAGTAATATTTATTGAATGAATGAGTTACGAAACGATGAGGAGCTGGAGTCCGTTCTGGGCCTAGGTTCCCTGTTGCATCTCCTTTTCTCTGTCGTTCACACCACTGACCAATATTAACTCGTAGAGGAGCTTGCACCTGTCATGTGACTTCATTCAACCTGTTTCCTCACTTGGGAAATGGGAACCCTACTCCTTACTGAGCCAACTCCAAGGGTTGCTGGAGATGCAAGGAGCCTGGGGGGGTGTGGGTAGAAAAGCCCACTGATGATCAGAATTGAATACATGTGGCCTGGTGGGGGGAGCACCTCACTCCTGCTTCCCCACCAAACCCTTCCCACTCAACGCTGTTCAACCTGGCCCGCTTCCTCCTCTCTGTGTCACTCACACAGCCTCACGTGCCTTGCCTTCCCCACCCCTGACCCTCCAAAGGTCTTATTTTATAGCTTCTTGTGAGGAGTTCACAGGAGGCCATGACCCTCACTGGGAGAAAGCAGAGGCTGTAAAAGGCCAGGCTTGGCTCCCTGCTCCGTGGTTAAATATTGATAATACCAGGAAATAGAGGCCTGGAGTGGGCACACCACACAGCCCCCTGCAATGACGGGACCTTCAGATGGAGGGTCCTCCCCAGCCCATTCCCCTGGGCTGGCAAGAGGGTCTGGATGTTTTCTTTTTACTTGAGGCCAACAGATAAGAAGGAGAGCACTGGGTTCCTGGTTCTTGCTGATTGTGAAAGTCAGGTGGAGCCTGTTTGCCATCTGAGGCCTCTCATTCAAGAGGTCAGTCACCGCCAAGTGACAGAGAAGGCTCCAGGCGTGTGCTAAATGCAGAGCTACCAGATGGGCCTGGCTGGCCCAGGCTCTGCAGCGCTGCCCCCTAGGTGACAGCTGTGCGAAATCTCAGGTGCAAAGACCATCAGTATTGCCCAGAAAGGAGAAAGAGGAACAGAGAAATCGGTGCTGCTCCCAGCAGCAGATCAGACAAGTCCTCGGAACCCAGGACCCAGGGTGAGTGTCTTCAACCTCCCATGGGGATGGGTGGTCCAGGTTCTTTGGCAGGAATCACTGTCTAATGACAGATGGTTAAGCCCTGTTTAAAATGCAGAAATCTCCTGGAGGGGCCTAAGGAGACATGACAACTAAATGCAATATGATATCCTGGATGGGAACCTGGAGCAGCAAAAAGACATTAATGGAAAAATGAAATGCAAATAAATCATGAAGTTTAGTTAATAATTTTTAAAAAGCAGAGATATTAATACCATGCTCACTCTAGAAGAAAACTGGATAAGTGCTCTGAGGGAACTGTGTCCTTTGTTTCTGTGGCATCTAACACAGTCAGGGAGGGCTGACTTGTATCCGTCTTATCTTTTTGTTTGTTTCATTTGTTGGTATATTTTTATTATAACAATATTATACATGTTTAAAACACACATTCCATTGTGGACATCAGCCTACAAGCAAATGTGTACACTTATCTGATTGGTTCCAGTATCACACTATCTTGATTACTGTAGTTTTAAAGTGAGTCTTGAAGTTGGGAAGCATCAGTCCTCTGACTTTGTTCTTCTCCTTCAATATTGTGTTGACCATTCTGGGTCTTTTGCCTCTCCATATAAACTTTAAATCCAGTTTGTCAATATCCATAAAATAACTTGCTGGGATTTTGACTGGGGTTGCACTCTATCTATAGATCAAATTGGGAAGAACTGACATCTTGATTAGTTCCACTAATTAAACATCCAAAATTGGAATTGTCTCAAAAGGTATAAATACAATATATACATACTTTTTTTATTGAGGTATAGTTCATTTACAATATTATATGCTTCAGGTGTATAACATAGTGATTCATAATTTTTAAATGTTATACTCCATTTATAGTTATTATAAACTATTGTCTATATTTTCTGTGCTGTGCAGTATATCCTTGTAGCTTATTTATTTTATACATAGTAGTTTGTACCTCCTAATCCCCTACCCTGATATATTGCCCCTCCCCCTTCCCTCTTCCCACTGGTAACCACTAGTTTGTTCTCTATATCTTTGAGTCTGTTTCTTTTTTGTTATATTCACTATTTCTTTTTTGTTTTATTTTTTAGATTCCACATATAAGTGATATCATACAGTATTTGTCTTTCTTTGACTTATTTCACTTAGCATAATACCCTTCAAGTCCATCCATGTTGCTGCAAATGGCAAAATTTCTTTTTTTTATGGCTGAGTAGTATTCCATTGTATGTATATATACCACATCTTCTTTATCCATTCATCTGTTGATGGACACTTAGGTTGCTTCCATATCTTGGCTATTGTAAATAATGCTGCTGTGAATATTGGGTTGCATCTATCTTTTCTTTTTTTTTTTTAATAAATTTATTTATTTATTTATTTATTTATTTATTTATTTACTTACTTACTTACTTACTTACTTACTTATGGCTGCGTTGGGTCTTCGTTGCTGTGCTCGGGCTTTCTCTAGTTGCGGCGAGCGGGGGCTACTCTTTGTTGCGGTGCGCGGGCTTCTCATTGCGGTGGCTTCTCTTGTTGCGGAGCATGGGCTTTAGGCGTGCGGGCTTCAGTAGTTGTGGCACATGGGCTCAGTAGTTGTGGCTTGCAGGCTCTAGAGCACAGTAGTTGTGGCGCATGGGCTTAGTTGCTCCGTGGCATGTGGGATCTTCCCCGACCAGGGTTCGAACCCATGTCCTCTGCATTGGCAGGCGGATTGTTAACCACTGTGCCACCAGGGAAGTCCCTGTAACTATCTTTTCGAATTTGTGTTTTCGTTTTCTTTGGATAGTATATACATACGTTTAAAATACATACAAATACACAAAATATATATTTAGAATATACATACAAAATACATACATTTAAAAAATGTAATTACATGTATTGTTTTCACGAAGGTAGTATGTGCTCACAAGAAATGTATACAATACAGAAGTGTTCAAAGTGGATGTCCCATGGGTTTAGGCCCCATCCCACTTCCCCAAAGGGAGTTGGTGTTTGGTGTCTTGAAATCCATGCTCTTTTCTCTGTGGGTATTCAGGGGGGCTCTGCATATGCAACAGGGGCCTGTGGCCAATGTTACTAATTAATCCAGGTACTCCTGCCTCTGAGACTGGACAGAAACTCACAGCCCTTCTTAGCAAGTGCTCTGGACAGTTGGAGCTGGAACACAAGATCACATCGATTCGCCACTCCTGTAACTCTGTCTTTCCATTATTCAGTATATATATTATATGCTTCAAATGAGTAAGCAGGTAGTAGGCAGCTGAGTCCCTGAAAGTCTAAAAAAAAGTCTTTCTTTCTCCCTGACTTCCATCTCTATCTTGATACATGAATGATCATTCACATAGGAAAAACTCAGCTCCATATTATATTTGTGTCAAAATATTTTCCCTCAAAATCTGTAGATGTTTCTTCAGTTTTCTCAGAGCTGGAGAGTTGGAGAAAACTCTGATGGCAATCTTTTTATTAGTACCTTGTTTTTCTGTTTGGCTGTTTGCCATCCACTTGTTTTCGGATGTTCCTGGCTGAGCCTCCAAAGGCTATTTTGGATTGGAAGGCAGTGTCAGAGCGGGGCGACTTGAGATGGCCTCTGGCCTCTCTTGTTCTCTCTTTGCCTCATTGTCTTCTTAGCCCTATGACATGATTTCATGATTGGTCTGTTCAAAACCCTTCTCCTGTTTTTATTTCTTTACTTGGATCCCCATTTCTGTTACCTTTTTCTTCTCCCCACACCCAGTGATAATTATCCAAATGTGTTGAATGGGTCTTTTTTTTTTTTTTTTTTTTTGGGTCTTTTTAAAAATGTGTTTTTGTAAAATGTGTGTTGTTGTTTTGTGTGCATATGTGAATTTTCATAAATGGTGTGGCATGCCCCCTTATGATCCTCAGGGATACTTTCTTTGAGATATAAATACACTCAGGAGTAGAACTGCTGGGTCATGTGTACACTTACTTTGACTAATTTGCTCCCTAGATGGCTGCCCCAGTCTACACTCCCTGGCAGTGCGTAAGGCTAAAGCCCCAGAGCCCCGCCAACACACAGCATTATCCACCTTCCAAACTACGCCAATCTAATAGACGTCAAGTGGTGTTTCATTTTGTTTTAATTTTCATTCTTGTTATTTCCAAAGAGTTTATTTTCATATTCTTGCTAGCCTTTTGGGTTTCCTATTTTGTAAACTGCCTGTTTATATCCTTTACACATTTATTAGGATTCTAGTCTTTTTCTTCTTAGTTTGCGAGAATTCTTTGTATAGTCTAGATATCGGTTTCTTCTTGGAGAACGGGAGTCCCCTGCAAGAGTCCCACAGCCCATCAGTGGCTCAGTCCTCCTCACTCCCAGGTCAGTGCTCTTCCCCACACATGATGAGTTTTCATAAAGATTTGAGTGACTCCCACTTCTACGGTCTCCGCTTCTCCAGGCCCCACCTGTTCCGGGAGTTCCAGCTGTTTTGGTCCTGTAACTTTGGGCCTGAGGAGAGCTGGGTTTGGGCAGGGAGGGGAGAGTAAACTGGGGTGAGATATCCAGTCATGTTCTCTGCTTTGTCTCCAGCAGGCTTTGGGGCTTTGCAAAGAGCCAGAACCTAGGGGGCCAGGAGAGCACCTGGGGGCGAAGGGGCCTAAGGACTTTGTTGTCAGAAACATATCCCAACCAGAAGCAGTGGCATGGGCTACAATGAGGAGCTTACTGGAGCCCCACCTGGCACCGAGGTGCCTCAGGAGCTGCTGGAAGAAATGCTTTGGTTTTTTCGCGTAGAAGATGGTAAGTGATGGACACAACACAAAGAGAGGAATCTGGCTGAAGCCCCCTTCATGGTTCCCTCCTCTGCAGCAGGCTGCACGTTTCCTCCAAGCCAGGGACTGAGGCTGAGGGGTCTCACTACCCAGAGGGGTCTGGCTAAACTGCACCCTCCTTTTCTCAGGGCTGGCCACTCATTTACTCATCCATCCTGTCATTCACAAATATTTATTAAGTTCCTTCTGTGCACCAGGCACTGTTCTCAGCACTGGGGTTACAGAAGGGGGAAAAAAAAAAAAGCTCCGCCCTCATGCAGCATACCTTCTAGTGAAAGAGACAGAAAATCAACAAATGACTAAAATGCATAGTGTGCTGGTGATGCATAATACGGAGAAAAATTAAGCAGAGAAAGGGAATAGGAAGTGTGCTGCAGGGAACATAATGTGGTCAAGGAAGGCATCCCTAAGAAGGTGGTGTTTGAATAAAGCTTGCAGGAGGTGAAGGAATTAGCCATGCAGATTATGTGGGGGAAGAACATTCCTGGTAGAGGGAACAGCAAACACAAAAGCTCTGAAGCTAGACCCTGCCTCACTTGGGTACAGTGTGGACCAATCTTGATTATCCAAATTCAGATTAGCCACTTTACGTATTGTCTGTGGGCAGAGTGTTGAATCCAATTTAACTGCCGCCCCTTCTTTCTTTCCTCCCTCCCTCCCTTCCTTCCTTTTCCCCTTGTACTGCACTTGGCTAGCCCCTAGCAAAACTCTGAAGACTGTGAAGTTCATCTTCACCCACACTCCTCCTTTGCCCACTATTATTACCCAGCTGCAGTGCTGTCTCCCCCAGGTAGATGAGAGCTTCTTCAGAGCAGAGATCTTATCTCCCTCTCCCCCCCAACACTGGACTGGGAGTTCCCGCAGGGCAGGGGGCACATTTTCAGCTTAGTTAGAGTCTCTCTACAATACCTGGCCCACAGCACAGGACAGTTGATGCTGTGAGCTGGTCTGTTAGGGGCCTGAAGGGCACCCAGCCTCTCCTCAAGGCTCTGTCCTGTGTGTCCCTCCCCAGCAACTCCTTGGACTAGTTCCATGTTTGCCCTGGTGGTCGTGGTGGTCGTGATAAGCATCGTCTTCTTGGGAAGGAACATCCAGGCAAACAGGTGAGGAGCTGGTCTGGGGGTGGTCTCTGGAGGGGGGGGCCCTACCCTCCCAAAGGAAACCTAGAGAGGGGTCATCTAGGGGCCTTGGCTGTCCACCCTTTGGGACAGCAAAATGCATCCTTTAGGGTCCTTTGAGAACCCAAAGCTGCTGAAAAACTGGCAACTGTCCCCGATGACCACTCCTTGGCCCTGGCCAGCAAACAGGGCACGGGCTGGTGTATCTCAGAAGTCAGGATCTCTGGCTCTGGAGTCACACAAGCTGGGTTCAAATTCCAGTTCTGCCACTCAGTAGCTGGGCAAGACACTCAATATCTCCAAGCCAGCTTCTTCTTCTATAAGTGGCAGTAATAACGGATTCCCTCCTCCTAGGATTGTGGCGAGTGCACAGTGGGGGTTTTTGCAGAGTTAGGGCTATTCTTAAAGGGGAAAGCCTTGTGCTGCTCCAAGGCCAAATGCAGGGCACAGAAAGAGACCTGAGATCAGTCGGGGCTCCTGGGGTAATTTTGACATCTTTATAACAACAATACTCCTTAACCCTGGATACACAACCAAATCACCTGAGAAGGAATATTAAAAACACAGAAATCTGCACCTTGCCTTGGAGATTCTGACACAAAGGGTGTAGGGTGGGACATGGGCATTGGCATTTTGATAAACTCTCTGGATGATTCCAGGGCTAACTTCTGAGAGCTCCTTGAAGGCAGGGACCACATTTGACTCAATTTTGTTTCCCCAAGCAACTGGCACAAAGTCTGGTTCTAGAAGTTATTCAATAAATGCTTGGTTCACTCATTCCCATTCATTCAATAATTACTATAGCCCTAGTAACTAGTAGTAACTTTTAAACAATAATAATGAGAATCTCTCCCTCAGATCTGTATCATGTTTTACAATTTTAAAGGCACCTTCACATTCTCTCACTTGATCAAGACAGCCCTGTAAGGTGGGGCTGGCACAAATTACCTATTCCCACTGTACAGAAAAAGGTCCCTGAGGATCCATGGAAGGGTTGGCCTAACCTCCACGCTCTTCCTTCTGGGCTATATTTTATGTCATCTATGAATCCTCCTCACAGTTCTGCTGTAAAGCCAGAAAGAAATAACCCAGTGCCCTTGGCTCACATTGGTAACTAGTCGTTATGAACTGCTACGGCCCAGTCATCATTCATTCCACAGAATAAGCTGAGCACCTGCTCTGCGCTAAGCTCCGCACTGAGAGCGGGGGCCGCAGGGCTGGGCAAGATAGATTCAGCCCTGGCCTTATGGAGTTTACAGTTTGGTGGGGAGATTACTGTAGTTTAGAGTGACAGGTGGCGACTGGGGGACATATAGAGTATTGTGGGAGCACAGAGATGGGATCTGGGGCCTGCGGGGCAAAAAAAGAGAGAGAGAGGGTGGGCTATGGAAGCCTTCCAGACCAAGGGACAGCACACACCAAGCTCGAGGCGGGAGGAGGAGGGCCCGAGGGGCTGCAGCGTGGAGTGTGAGGAGGGCAGGGGGAGGAGGACGACAAGAGGCAGCAGAGCCCGGAGTGAACAGGCCCTGGGGACCATCCGAAGGAGTTCAGGTTCCAGCTCATGGGCACTGGGGAGCCAAAGAAGAGCTTTGCACAGGGACATGAAAGGTTTATGTTTTAGCAAGATCAGTCTGGATGCAGGATATAAAAAGACCCAAAGGGTATAGCCTCTAAGAAGGTGACCTTTCCTCTCTCACCCTGTCAGGAAGCATCCCCCTCAAGAAGGTCACTTTAGAGACAAGGCAGGTGTCCTCAGAAGCAGCAGACACTGAGATACTCCCCTATGGCCCAAGCAGATTGGGCGGTCAGCTCTAACCACAGCCGGGTCCCTCTACTATGGCCAGGAAATCTAGAGGTGGGTACTTTGAGTAGAACCACCTCAGAGGGAAGACATTTGGGAAAGTTATTGGAAGGAAGACTGGATCTTGAATGCCAGGTTAAGGAAGTGGGAGTGGGGAGCCACTGAAGGTGCTTGAGCTGGGGAATGATGTGTACGCACAGGGACTTTACAATCATGATTTGGTGTGTGTAGGCCAGTTTGGAGAAGTAAGCACCTAGAGGCAGGAAGATAAGTTAGGAATTTCCTGAGGTAGTTTGTCTAGAGATGGGGTGGAATGAGGGTGGGGATGGGGTGTGGGGTGACAAGGACCTGCACTAAGTAGGATGACAGCCCTGCGATGAGAAAATGTGGTTTGGTGAAAAGAACACGGGACTCAGAGTCAGGAAACTTAAACGCACATCCCAGGCATGTGCTCCTTTGGCCCCTCTGAGCCACATTACATCACCTGTAAGGGGAGCAATAGTAGTTGAGCTCACAGGTGGCACTGAGGATTTGGTAAGGTGACACACAGACAAGTATAAGATGTTTCTCTGCCAAAAACCATGGCACCATCTCGGCTTCTCCCGAAACTGTTCCCAGAACTGTGTACTGGATTTCTACCTCAAACTCACTAACCCACCTGGGAGACCCAGTCTTACCCCAAACACTCGGCACCCCAACTCAAGGAACTCACATCCCATAGTGTTTTCTCTCCTCCCAGAAATCAAAAGAGGCTGCCACCGGAAAAACAAACTCCAGAAGTCCTGTACTTGGCCGAGGCCAGAAACAAAGATGACGACAACCTGACCACCCTAAGAGAGACTTTGCTCTCAGAAAAGCCAAAGTTGGCCCAGGTGGAAATGGAGGTAAAAGACAGTGATGTGCCGCCAGCCATTCTTCCAGACCCACGAGAATCTGAGAGCTAGTCAGGGTGCAGGGCAGTGCCCCCGTGGTGTTAGCAGACAGAGTGAGTGAACTGCAATCAAACTAAAACCCTGTTAGGAAAAAACGAACAAAACCTTTTTATTAAAAAGCTTCTGGATGTGGGCAGTTGGAGTTGCATAGTTTGTTCAGATGGCAGTGGTCCACACACAAGCGGCTTGAAGCAAAAGTGCAAAATCCAGAGCGAGCCTGTGGGTCAGGAAGCCTGGCCAGGACTCCTCACGTGGCCTTGAGGAGTTCACAGCCTCCCTCTGACCTCGGCTTCTCCGTCTGCAGAAGGTGGCTGAAGTCTGGGCAAGAGCTATTGTTTTCAATCCAAGCTCCTGGAAGGGCTGAGTGAGGAAGGGGCAGGATTCTGGACTCAGAATCCCCTTCCCCTCCCTTCCCCCACCATAGGCCTCTCCTCTACCTGCTGATCTGCTGAGGGTCCGTGAGAGACTTCCTTTGGGCCAGGGGCCCTGTGGTAAACAGAGCTAGAAAACTAAGAAACTCCCTGCCGCTGAGACCCTTCTCTTGCTAACCGTGGGATCCCAAAGGAGTGTCACGATCCCACGTCTGAGCCACCGTGTTGCAGTATAAGCTGTGGTGGCAACCCCAAATAATTGATGCAAAAATTTGCTTTATGAACCAAAAATGCTTTAGGTGGTATCTTACAAAAGTGGACTTTGAACACGCAGACCCATTGCCAAGGGTACTAGGTCCTGCCGCACCAGACTACAAACAGAAAACCGTGTTTCTCCCTACTGGATGTCTGATACAGCCAGCTGTGGGCTCCCTGGAGTCCTGGGTGATTGTCACGGGAGAGAATGACTTTGTTCTGCAGTTTTGATCAGTAAACTTGAGAAGGCTGGTCCTGAGGGCCTGCGGACAGAGTCCTTGATTTAAGGTTGGAAAATACGGGGGCCTTGCCTCCTGGTGGAAACACACGCAGGAGGCTCCCTACCCTGGCCTACCCACGGCCCTCTGCCTCTACCCTCATTGAGAGGCAAAGGACTGGAAACAGGCCTTCCTGGGACACCTTTGCTTCTCACAGGCTGTCCCGTAGGATTATTGCAACTAGATTTTACTTGGATAAACTGTGAGGTTTGTTGCCTGGGGGTTCTGTGAGGTCAGAAGGCAAGAGGAGGGCCAGGCTCTGGCCCCCCAAAACCTGCAGCTGCCCTGCCCTTCCCGTCCACCAGGAGGTGCTGGGACCTCAGGGCAGGATGCTCTCAGGCCCACACTTATGCAGTGCCTCCTGAAGCTGTCCACCCAGAGCCGTCCACCAGGGGCCACATCAGGCCTGGCTGTAGATGCAGCAGGAAGGGGTGATGGCGCCATGACGGACGCTGCAATTTTCTTCCACTTCAGGCTGACCCCAGGTCTCTGCGTTGTCACAGTGGCTGTTTCCTTCAGGGTGAGGGATGCGGTGGTTACCATGGAAACCAAGGTCTGGAGGGAACAGGAGCAGAATTTCTGCCTGTCCCTATTGCTCCTACAGTGAACTGGGTGTCAGGGACACTGCCTGGTGCTGGAGGAGGGGTCAGCTGTCCACCAGAGGGTGAGGGCTGCTGTTCCATCAGAAGGAAAGCCGGTGGTGAGAAGCCAGCTCCTGCCCTGCAGACTGCCCAGCGCTGAGCCTGGAATCCTGAGCAGGGGCCCTCAGAAGATCTTGAAGCCCTTCAACAGTGTCAGGGTGGGCGCCTTGCGCTTGCTCTGAGCCCGGGATGACTTTACAGTGACCAGCTTGGCCTGGGCCACGGTAGGCATCTCCTTCAGGCAAGCAGTAGAAAGTGTGTTGAAGGTGCAGCTGGCCAGCCCATGCCGGGCCGTGAGTGGGGCCTGGTGATGCAGGGCCCTCTCCTCGGAGATGAAGAGGGGCCTGGCCAGGGAGTTCTTCTCCAGCTCCCGCCGTGCCTCCCGTACTGCCTCGTGGAAGACGTGTTGCACGTGCTCGAAGTCCAGGCAGGCAGAGACCTCGAAAAACAGGCACCCGAACCTGCCCGCCAAGGCCATGCCCTCTGCCTGAGTGACCTGCCTGGCGGGGAAGCAGGGTGAGGCGGGGTCAGGAGCATGCATCCAAGTCAGGCAGGCCCAGGCCTACACCTGGATCCTCACTTACTAGCTCGGTGACCATCTTCATCTATCTGAGGCTCAGTTTTCTCATCAGTAAAATGGGATAATGAGAGCTGCCTCTCAGGGTTGTTAAGATTAAGAAAGACGATTTGTGTCAAGTGCCTAGCACAGTCCCTGCTTAATAAATGGCGGCTGATGTCACTGAAGCCAGAATTTCAGAACGAGGCTGAGGGGAAGGGAGAAGCTGGCCCAAAGTCCCTGGCTAGACCCTGCCTGTGGCCAGAGGAAGATGGGCATTCCCAGCCCCACATCTCCTTGACTCCCTTGGTCAGGAAATGAGCCACCCTCAGCCCTGGCATGTGGGATCAGCTCTGGGGAAAGGCGGTGGTCTGGCTGGAAGGATGTGAGACCACAGTGTCCACAGAGGCCTGGTGGGCCGAGGTCCTGACTCAGGACGCCTGTGGTCGGCAGAGGTCTCAGGGCTCGTGGCAGGGAGTTTTGTCTGCTTGCCCAGGAGAGAGGCAGGAGGGAGCAAGGGTGACAGCACGAGAGAGGGAGCAGCCCTATTCCCAGCTTCATCCTGTACCACCTCCCATGATGATGGGATCGAGTATTTGTAACTAGGAAGGTCCTGAAAGCCATGGGAATCAGGGTGAGAGAAAAGTACTGGCCCTTGGACAGGTCAGATGTCCAGAAGAGGCAGGGGGCGGGTGGGGGGAGGGGTCCCTGAGGGCTGGAGGCCAAGGTTTCAATGGCTAAATCTAACTGCTGAGCTGCCTCACCTGCCATTCCTGAGGACAGTGGCACAGCCTGGGAGCTGCGAGGGGACACCAGGGTGGGTATGGTGGGAAACGGTTTCTGAGCCAAGGTTAATTTGGCAGGAGCAAAGGCTGGAAATGGGCTAGCTCAACAGACAGAGGGAAAGACTGGGACGAAAAGGGTCAGGGACAGAGCGCCTAATCCATTCCCCACCCAGGGTTGGTGTCCTGACTGTCAGCTCACAGATTCCTGAGGAACTCCTTTTGAAAGAATACTTGGTATTATGTGCCTTTGTGATGAACTTGAATCTGAAACTTTGTCATTGTGGGGCTTGAATAATGAGCTTTCAGAAACAAGAACCCCATACGTGCATGTGTGTGCGTGAATGGATGAGCCGGGCATAAAACATTATTACCCTTTTTCTTATTTTGGCATAGCCTAGCGAAAATGTTATCAGTGGTTATCACTGCTCTAACCCACATTTTACCCTTTAGCTGCAAGACAATCATGGGAGACACTGACCAATGCTCAGCTAAAAATTACATTGTCTGTGCCCATCAAATCCTGACCTGCCAACCTCGGGACTTGACCAAAGAAGGAAGTGGGGATAAATCTCATGACTCCTTCTTAGGGAAACGATGCTGCTTTGCTCTTTGCCCCCAAACCACTTTCAGACAATCCCACTGGCAAATATTGGGACCAAAACAGTGGCCTAGTTTTTTTCCTCATATTTAAAACTGGTTTATTCACAATCCAGTCTTCTGATCCCTATTCTAGGCTCTGCGGGATCTGTGATTCCTCAAAGACTACCTTTTGGCTTTAAGATCACACAACTTTCCTCATTCCCTGAGATGGAATTTGTCTGGGTCTGAGGGTTTGCCCACCTTTGAAGGCTCCTACCGTGAGCCCCCTTCATGAGACCACACCCCCTTTCCCCACTGCCCATCAGCCCTGATCTATATTAAGTGTCCCCTCCTTCCTAACATCAGTCAGTGGGCCTTTGGGGCCTGGGGAAGCAGGAGTGACCAGCCCTGAGAAGGAAGGGACGGGAGGAAGGCTGGTGGGAGGTGCCCTACCTCGCAGGTGGGCTGGCCACACAGGACAGATGTGCTGGAGAGGGCCAGTGGGGTCACTCATCAGGTGGAGGCATCACAGTCTCAAACGCCTCAGGGGCCAGGCGGGCAACTTGAAGGTGTGGGGTGGGTGGAGGTAAGCCATGGGGAGTGTGAGGCCTGTATTCAGCTGGAGGGGGCATGCCCCGCCTCAAAGCATTCCAATTCCGGGTCATTTAAAACGCTGTGCCAGCCAAGCAAAATACGGCTGCAGCACTCAGTGGTCATCTGCCCTCTGGCCCAGTCTGTGGTCTCTGATTCAACTCCAACTCTTTCTAAGAGAACCTGCCCTCAGCACAGCCAACTGTGGGAATGAGCCTGGGGACCACGCTTGGGTGAGGCGAGAGCTGGTTGGACCAGAGCAGACACCTGACCCAGGTGGCCAATCAGAGCCTCACTCCCCAGAATTGGAATTGGGCACTGGATGACCAGCCAGCTGTGGGGAGTGGAAACAGAAGGTCATATAGTCTCAGGAAAGAAAGGGTGAGGCTGAGAGAGACCTCAGAGCCCCAGGAGGATGGGAGGAGTGGCCTCTCTTCTGACTTTCAGGGTCCAGCCCCTGTGCAACCCAGATGCTCTTCCCTTCCTGCCCTTGGCTGCCTGGAAGCCCTGCCCATTGTACCCTTACAACACACCCCCTTCTATCTACATCCAAGGGGATTACTCTTCTTAGCAGCCAAATAATCCCTGAAGATGACACCGCTTTTACGAGAAAGGAGAAAGCGAGCTCTAGGATGTGGGACAAAGCGCCGCACTCACCTGTACTGGGCCATGTCCAGCTTGTTGCCCAGCAGCAGAGCAGGGTAGCTGCGCTGCGTCTCCTTCGCATGCAGAGCGAGCAGCTCCAGGTAGCTGCTGCTGCCCTCGAAGCTCTGGCGGCTGTCGACGCTGTACACCACCAGGAAGGCGTGGGCCCAGTTCAGGTAGCGCTCACAGTTCCTGGGGGTGTCCTGGGGCAAAGGAGGGCAGCCTCTGTCAGGGGCAGAGGAGGCCAGGGTAAAGGCCTTCACCTGAGCTGCCTCATCCCACTTCCCCGCTCCCTGCATCTCTGTATATTGTTCCCCAGCAGGGCCCTTTTCAAAGGGGCACTTGAGTGTGGATTTGGCTTGTTGTGAAAGGAGACATTGTTTCTGAGCCTCACTCCCACCACCCAGCCACAGACTTGGAGACCTTGGCCTCTGGGGCACAGAGCCAAGACTTTGGCATGGCCCCTACAGAGACCTGGCTGTGCCTGGGCACTGCTGGTTTTGGGTCAGGTTCATGGTGCCCCTTTGGCTTCTGAGAAGAACTGGCATCCAGCCTTGGCAGGGGGTGGTGAGGACACAGGGAGAGGTATGTACTGGGCGGCGGGGCGGGGTTGGGCCAGGGGAGCCTCTGTGTAAACACGTGTGTGCACCTGTCTCCATGTGTACACAGGCATCAAGCCCCAGAGCACAGAATCTCAGAGCTGACACCAACAATCATCAGGTCTCCCCAGGCCCCTTCCTATCCCTTCTCATTTGGCAAATCAATAGATTCAGGCCCAGAGAGGTCAGCACCTCAATCAGGGACGCATAGCAAATTGGAGCTTAAAAGGTTTACAGATTCCCATCTGAGGCCCACACTCTGGAAGCAGGACCTCCCAAGAGGCTGCACTGACTCTCAGCTCTTCATGGGTCATGGGGGTAATGTTACCGGGTCTGCAGTGTCCATGACCCTCAGGTGGACAGGCTGGTGGTCCACGGTCTCCTCGGAGCTGTAGGTATCCTCTGCAACACAGACGGTCAGCCCAGTCAGAGGCAGGGCAGGCCACTCGATGGTAGGCTGGGTCTGAGGCCCAGCTTCCCTTTGCTGGACCCCTGTGCACCCCTGGGGGACTTGCTCTGGGGCTGGCTGAGCCAGGACCACTGGAGAGACCTTGGCTCTCACCCACATGGAGGACACGGGCAGACCCTCCCACCAAGGAGATGCTGCTCCAACTGTCATGGCTCAGAGCACCAGGGGGCACTCATAGAACATGCCACAGGGTACGGGATTGTGTTCTGGGTCCACCCACCACACCTGCAGGATGGAGTGTGTGGCTCACGGGCCCAGTGGGCGGCAGAGGCCTCAGGAGCTGCACTGCCAGCCCCTCCCACCTGAACCCCAAGCTTCTCCACCCCCTTCTCCTCCAACCACAGTACCTGGACCACAGGAAGACCCCAAGGACAATCAGGACAACCCTCTGGCCCCCGGTGGGGAAGGGACAAGAAAGGAGAAACACACAACATGACTAAGGCAGGGGGGAGGTGGGTCAGACCCTGTTGAGAAGACCCGAGAAGGAGGGGCAGGGGGTGGGGGAGGGAAGGATTGGGAGTTTAGGATTAGCAGAGGTGAACTATTATGTACAGGATGGATAAACAACAAGGTCCTACTGTGTAGCACAGGGAACTATATTCAATATCCTGTAATAAACCATAATGGAAAAGCATATTTTAAAAAATGTCTCTATGTGTATAACTGAGTCACTTTGCTGTAGAGCAGAGACTGGCACAACGTTGTAAATCAACTATATTTCAATAAAGAAAAAGAAGTCCCAAGAAGGTTTTACAAATAATCCTGGTCAAAATAATAGCAGAGGAATCTAGGATGGTTGAAAGTTTTAGGTTGGAGATGGGAATCAAACCCAACTTCAGCTACTTTTTAGCTGTGTGCCTTGGCCAAGTCATTTCAGCATTCTGAGACTCTGTTTCCTCATTTTAAAATAGGGATAATGTGATAACACTGGCTAACAGTTTTCAGGTTTTTACTCAGTGCCAGGCGCTGTGCTAAATGCTTGTCCCTGCACCATTCACAGGGCTGCATGAGGACTGGATGGGCCCCTAGGCATGGGGCCTGGCCCTCCACAAGTGCCTGGGAAAGGACAGTGGGGACATAGTGCTCCAAAGTTTCCAGGGCAGGTTCACATTCTTAGGTGATTTTTTTTTTTTACTTTTTATTTTGAAATAATTTTAGACTCATGTAGAAGTTGCAAAATAGTACAGAGAGTTCCTGTGTACTCTTCCCCCCTTCTCCCCCCAATGTTAGCACCTTACATAACCATAGTACAATAGTCAAAACCAGGAAATTGACATTGGTACCATACTATGAACTACACCACTGACCTTATTTGGATTTCATAAGTTTTTACAAATTTTTTTTTCTAAGTTCTTATGACCTCAAACCTGAGAAAGTATCAAGTGGCCAGGCCTGCAAGGAGGACCTCGCTGTCACAATCATTCTCCCTACCCCCAACTTTCCCCTGTGCCACTGGCCCTCACCTTTCCCTGGGGGGGGGTGCCCCTGTGCCCCAAGTGACCCCAAAGAAGGACCCTCTGGGCAGAACTGGAGCCCTCTCTGCCTGTTGGTAGCAGCCACTGTGAGAAGAGTACCCCCCAGCCGTGGCGGAATTCACAAACACTTCTCTCTGAGGGCCATTGGCAGCCAAGCCAGGCCTGGACACACGCCAGGTCCACTAGCAGCCAGCAGGAATCATAGACAGCTCCCATCCCCAGCCTGCTGTGGGGACTTGGATAAATAGCCGTTCTTGTTCAAAGACTAAAAAAAAAAAAAAAAAAAAAAAAAAAATCTAATGGAAAATATGCCCCAAATGTTTAACTATATTTGGTGCAAGAAGAGCTGCCCCTGGATACCTACATCTCCTTCAGATTTTTCTTTATTTTCCTGCCAGAGTTGTCTGATGCGTGCCTTTGCACAGGCACCATGCTGTGCCCAGCCCAAGGAAATATATTAGCCCAACCTTGGTCTCTTACAGTCCCTTAAATGCAACAGCTTTTTGAGGTTGCTGTTAGCTCTTCCATAGAGAGATGACAGGAGGGTGAGGCCCAGAAAAGGAGAGAACTCTCCCACAGCCACACAGCACCCTATCAGAAGGAACTTGAACTTGGGGCTCTACAGTGGGACCCCCTCACTCCCTCTGCTCAGTGGACAAGCCAATTCTCCAGCTCTATCTGTGCATAGTACAGGGAAAGAGCAGAAGCTCCCCGTCCAGCTGAGGCCGTGGAACATGCATGGGCACAGTGGAGAAGGCTCAGAGGTCATGAAATCATCTTATCCAGCTCCCTCCCCCTTTGCAAGTGAGGTGACTCCAGGGGCTGGGGGTGCAGTGGGGGCTCCTTTCCAAGTCACAGTAATGTCCTGCCTCCCCATCACAAAGTGCCTGCCCTCAGGTCATTCTAGAGTCCTTTAGTAAATACGGGTTTCCTAACTCCTAGTTCTAAATAACATTCTTAGGACATCAATGCTGAGAGAAGACCCCTTTCCCAAAGTATTTTTCTCTCATTTACAGTAATAATTTTTAAAACGTCACCAAAGGCGCTCTCGTCAGAGTGTGTATGGGATGATGCTTCAGAAACAGCACCTGTATCCTTGCTGGAGCAGGATGAGGAGAAGAGTGGTGGGAAGCTTGTCATTCTGCCCTGGGCAAACCAGGTGAGATGCCCCCAATCCCTCTGTGAGAGGAGGGCGCTCTCCTGGATACCCCTGCTCGCTTCCTGGAGCGCTCAGCGCAGGCGAAGCCCTTTCCCAGGCACTGACTCTCTTGGCTCCTACCAACTCTAACAGTCACAACCTATAACAAGGCACAGCTCACACACAGAGCACAGTCTATTAGTCCTATCTTCCAGATGGGGAAACCAAGGCTCAGAGAGCCCAGTGCCACACAGACTTCTGACTTCAGGTCCTCGATAGCATAAGGCCACCCTTAGTGGAGGGCAACTGGAGTGGTGTCTCATCTTCCTTTGTACCTGAGGTTCTCCATGATCTTAGGCAAACCACTGAGCCCTCTCTGCCTCAGTTTCTTTACCTGTAAAATGGGGATAATAATAGGAGCTCTTCTTTAAAGGGTAATCCTAAAACCAAAATTCAAATCCCATGTTTAAGAGCATCTGTGTTGTGCTTAGCACTGCACTCCAAGCTGGAAATAGGAATGAACAACGCAGGTGTCCATCCTCAAGAGGCCCCTTTGAGCTCAAGCTCTTGGAAGGTGTTTGAAAAGGGGAAAGGGTGGTTTTACATCTCCACATGGCTAACTCTTCCTTGGATGCTCAGACCTTTCTCCACAGAAGGAAAGGCTCTGGTCCGAGAGCCCCCCCCCCCCAGTTGCTGGAACCAGCCATGGGATAGTGGCGGGAATGTTTAGACAGTGGACAGGACCCCCAAGGAGCAGCACTGGCCTCCCAGAATGGCCGACAGGAGAGCGTCTGGCCATCTCTCCAGCTCAGGAGCTCTCAGGGTGTGGTACGAGACCAAAGGCTGAGGTGACTAACCACTGTGGGGCTGCCACACCCCCGCCCCAGACCGTCTGACCACGCATTCCCCTACCAGTTCAGAACTCCAAAATCGTTCAACCAGGAAGCTCAAACCACCACTGTAATAGGCTCCTCTGGGGGGACCCTGCCTGAAGGGTATGGATGCGGGACAGGAAGAAGAGAGACTGGAGATAGGTTGCCAAATAAAATACAAGATGACCAGTTAAATTTGAATTTCAGATAAACAGCTAATACTTTTTAGTATAAGTATGCTCCGTGCAATATTTGAGGTAGGCAGAATCTGTCTTTTGAGGCACTGTCCTTGAGAATCTCCGCTTTCCCTTCCCAGACATCCCTACTGTGTGCCTTCCCTTCCCACCCACTCCCCCACCCCGCCCATCTGACTTCATGCTCCTGTGTCTCACTCCCCTGGGCACCGACCTCTGCTAATCAATGGGCTCCCCTCAGACCTGCTGGTGACCTTGGCCCACAAAGCTCCTTGGGCCTACTTCCTCCACTGTAGCCGAGGGGCTGTGTCAAAGCACAGGCGGTCACACCAAACTTTGAGGAACAAACCCCTTAAGGACTGTCCGCGAGTTGCCTGCCCTGCATTCCTGACTTAGCCAGGGGACCCCCTCTGCTTCCTCTGCTTGACCTCTGGGGTTCTGTGTAAAATCTCCGTGGAAGAAGGGATTCTGCTACGTAAGGAATAAATTCTAAAAACCATTGGACCAAGTAGCCTTGACGTCCCTTCCTGCTCTGACACTGGGATTCAACATCCCAGCCTGGACTGAGGGGCTGAGGGGCACCAGTGGGCTGAGGAGCTCTTTCCTTCAGGCGTGAAGGGCGCATTCCATCAGAGGTCTGCTGCCGGTGGTGCTGCACTGTGGAGGTTTCATTTGTGGGACCCCAGGGTCCTCCCGGAGCCCTGGGTTTCCTCAGAGGGCCTTCAGGGGTTCCACAAACGCCTTATTCAATTCTTATGAAGGGGGAAGATAATCTAAGACTGCAACCCCCATTTCCAAAGAGCAAAGAGCATCCAGACACCCCATTTTTCTCAGTGGAAAGTTTACCATAAAGAAATGCTATAAATGTAAGCTTTAAGTTACATTTATATTAATAAAATTCTGCTTTTACGTATTTAGATATTGGACTTCCATGTAAGAGGTTATTTGAGGAAAAGGTCCTGCTGCTGAAATTAATTTTCAGAAACAGTGATCTAATTAACTTGGGCGAATCTCAGCCACCACAGATGGGAAGCCATTTGAGGAGAAAGAAGGAAGGAGAAGTGAATACGCACTCAATGTCTCTGTGGGTCAAGCAGTACGCTACATCTTTTACATGTGTTATTTCTTTAATCCTCACAGTAATTCTCTGAGATAGGTATTTTTATGCCCATTTCACAGATGAGGAAACAGAAGCTCAGAGAGCTTAGGTGACTGCTTCAAAGGTGCACAGCCAATAAGTGACAGAGCCAGTATTCAAACTCAGCTCTGACACCAGGGCATCCCTTTTTCCAATACACCATCATGATACACCTACCAAACAAGACTAGTTTTCTTGTGTGGTTAAAAAACTGGTTTAGAAGCCAGTATTACTAGGGAATTTCCCAAATGTCTTGTCCAGCTTTTCTGGAAAAGTACACTGAATAACCATCTGGAAGAAAAACACTTAATGGATGTGGATATTCTGCAATGCTTGATTTTTTTTTTTTTTTTAAGTTTCATCATACCTCATATTTTAGGGGAAATCAACTTCTCTCAGTTCTCTTAATTGGGCTAACCCCCAAGTTGTCTGGGGTGAGCTGTGGAAGGGTACATTTTTGGAACTTAAAACATTTTGTCGCATGGGCTGAGTCATCCTGGTGGCTCCTCCCCTCGGCCCCCAGATGTGTGGTCCTGGTCAGGCCTGGGCCCACAACGGCATATGTGTGTTTGCAGGGGAGATCCAAGTGGGCACAGCAAGAGGGACAGGGAGGAGTGGGTCCTTACCCAAGTTGGGGTCATATTCGCTGATAAACCTCCTGGTCAGAAACTTCACCGTCAGGGCTGCAAGAAGAAGAAGTTGGTTCAGTCTCCCCATCGTGTCTGGCTGCTGGGCCCTGGAGCCTGCCCCTCTCGTTTTAGGGAGGACTTATCTAGCCTCTGTGACCCCTCTGCTCTCTGGAGAGCTGGGGAACTGGTTTGAGAGGCTCAGAGGAAACCAGAAATATGGGGAACCATGTCCTTCCCAGTTGCATTCTGGGATTTTTTTTGGAGGGGGATGGCGGCGAGAAAAGAAATGAGAGGCAAGCCTAAGGGGCGTTTGTGAAGACCCTAACTAAGGGGTCTGGACCCAGGCAACCAGTTACCTTAGGGTCAGCTTGCTGAGACTCAAACTGAAGAGAGACCTCCCCCAACCTTGACAAGACACAAAGACTCTGAAGTGTGGAGGCATTTATCCCGGCTTTGGCTACAAGCCAAAGAGAGAGTAAGAGCTGAGTTGATCAGTGGGTGATCTCTGGGAGGGATATGAACCCCCGAATCCCAAGTAAACACACTCTAGTCCTCAGTCCTCAAGTCTTGGCTCTAAGGCCTCCACACTCATCATGGGAGTCTCACAGAACATAAAACCTGGGGAAGTTCTCCCCAGGTGGAATGCATTAACAAGATTGATTTTTGTTCAGAATTTAACCACATAAAGCTGAGGGCCAGCCCACTATTATACTGAACTCTTAAAAAGTAATGCAGTATTTTAAAGAAAATCCTTAAAATCCTTTCCCAGGATTCCTAACAGTGTCAGTTTGCAAACTAATACCCTGGGAATACATATTTTAAAATTTAAATTCTTTCATTCATGTAGTCACTGGCTAAACTGTACCAGTGATAGAGCCGCAGATAACAATTTGATTTTCAAAGGGAAGAGGGCAAATCTTTCCTCTAGGAAAGCATGATTCAGAGTCCCATCTCTGAGCCAGGGGGCTGGCTTCAAAAGTGGAGAGTAGGCTCCCAGTGAGTCTCAAAGAATACTCTGGAGAAGGAAACTCACAGCTGAGTCCATGATGGCCATTCACTAATGGCTGCAACTGGAAAACAGCCAGTGGAGGAGCCCCCTCTGCCTTCCCCCCTTCAGCTGCCTGGGACTGGGAATGGCAGGGAGAGCGGTGAACCCTTTTTCTGGATCTTTGCCTATGGTGACACCCTCCCCACACCCTGGGCTCCAGCTGGGCTCCAGCTGCCAAAAGTGGTGAAGGCAGAGCTCAGTGTTGATAGAAATGGCCTGAGTGTAAATCCAAGCGCTTTGTTCATCAAGGACATGTCCGAGGTACCTGAGACCATAGTCCAATGTGTTTCCATAAAGTCAAGAGAGGGGTCTGACTTGAAACAAATACATTTGATAAGAATTCACACTTCGTTCCAGAATCCCAGAGAACTGGGGTGGGGAGTGGGTAGCAGCCTCCCCCTGGGAAATCCCAAAAGCCAGCGACTTTTACCACCTCCCTTCAGGGGCCTGGGGCCCCTTCTCCGCCGGCCTAAATCAAGGAGCAGCAAAGCTGCGACTAAGTTCCATAGGTGCCCTGGGCTGGGGATCAGTGCCTAACAGGTCCCTTTGGTACCAGTCACCAGGGCTGACTGCTGGCCCGGAAGAGGAGATGGAGGGCGGTAAATGGCAAGGGGGAGACCAGCAGAGGACTGGGAGACACAGAGACAGAGGGGAGAGAGCTGGGGTCACAGACAAGGAGGACACAGACCCAGTAGGGAGACACAGGGGGAAAGACAGGCAAGGAAGAGAAGACAGCTGAGAGATGGAGGAGCTGAAAACAAGCTGAGGGAGAGCCAAGCAACAGAGAAGCTGAGGCAAAGACGGATACCATCACGGTGTCTCATCCAACCCACCTGGGCGCAGGAAGCCCTGAAAGCCAGTGCAAGAGCCTGCCCGCGAGCCCACAGCGCCCGGGTCCCTCCACCGCTCCCCGTCTCTCGCGTCCCCACCTGACCCCTTCCCTTCCGCCCGCACCCCACTCACCGGACTTGCCCACTCCGCGGCGCCCCAGGATGGCCAAGTTGACCTCGAGGGGAGCGCTCTGCTGCCCGCTGCCCGCGCGGGGTTTCCCGAACACCGAGGACATGGCGACGCTGCGGAGAGGGACACGGGTCCTGGCCTAAGGGCCCCGAGCAGCGTGCCCGCCCGTCGGGGCCCTCGGGAGCGAGTGGCGGCTTCTCTGGCACTCGCGGCCCCGGCGGCGTCGGCCTCCCGGGCCCCGCGCCTAGCAGGCAGCTTTCCCGCGGCCAGGCCCGACCGTGCGGGGAGGAGGGGCCGGGGGAGCCCGGCGGGCGGGGCCGCCCGAGCGCCGCCAAACTCCTTGTAAGGGCTGCGGAGACCCCTGCGAGCAGAAAGGATCTCCGGCCGGCCGCGCCCCCCAGGGCCTTGCTGGACCTCGAGGGCCGGGCGGCGCCGTCACCCTTCGGAGCGCCCCCAAGACCCGGCGGGAAAGGACAAGTACCGGAGAGAGGGAGGCCAGGGATAGGGGGACTGAGGGGAAGGATGATTTCCAGCCTTGTCTGAATCTCCACTCAGTCACTTCCCATCAGCAAGAAGATCCACCCCTCCCTTTTTGGCCCCGCCTCCTCCTCCGGGAAGCCTGCCGGGTCCAACTCCGAGCCTGGTCCTTTCTCTGGATCACAAGCCAGCTCAGCCTTGGCACACAACTTCCCCGACCACATTACCCTGCCCTTCGGTGTGGGGACTCTCAGGCATCACTGCAGAACCCATAAAGAATCCTAGCTTCTGGGGGCGGGGGGGGGGCGCTGGGAGGAGATGACCTTAGTAAGATTTCATGGCCAATCTGGGTCCAGCTTCAAGAAACCAAACCCATTCTGGATTACTGTTTTCTCCCTGATGGGAGCTAATGAGTCGCATGTGTTTGTGGCCTAGTGTGTAAATGGGGCATTTTATTCTAGAACCTGGCACTCCCTCTTGCCTATGATTCTGGGATTGGTGGATGAGCCTGGCAGGGGTCACCTGTCATTCCCCTTGAAACCTGGGGTAAATCTGGTCATGCTGGAAACAGGGCAAAGGGCTGACATGAGGAATCTGGACATTTAGGATCTAGTGCCAGCTCTTTCACTGGGTGACCTTAGGCCAGTCATCTCACTTCTTTGGGCTTTGGTGTCCCCATCTATAATACTAAAGGAAGGGGAAAATAAATCCAATTCATGCCTAATGGAGAGTGACAAAATCAACACTGGGTTCCATGTCTGAGTACTTTCTAGAACCCTGTGGGACCTCTCTTTTGGAATACACTCCAGGCTTGAGTGGAGAAAGATATGGGAGTCTCAGAGACTTCTCACTGCAGCCCTTCCCCCTCCAACCCCAAACCCCTATCCTCCCATAGCTGATCTACCCACCCACGCGCAAAAGAAACCAGGAAAACCCAGGTCAGCAGGCGGAGGGTCTGGAGTCAGAGCCTGATGGTAATAACTTCTCCTCAACCAAGAGAGAAAATTATTTTCCAGGACAGGACATGAATACTGACTCAGCCTAATAGTGTGTCTGGGAGATCATGGTAAACCAGCTGTGTTATTAAGACTCTAAGGTGTTGGGAGGAATTTGTTTAGATTACACCCACAGGCCAGAATCGCTCACAGAGCTAATGGCCAAGGGTTTTCCTTTGAGTTGTAGAAGGAGAAAAAGTGGGAGCCAAGTTCTAGCCACATCCCTGGGCTGGCCCTAGTCCTGGGAGGACAGACTGGTTCTGGGTGGGGCTATGGGGAGACTCAGTCTCACTGGAGGACTGCTGGAGAGAGGGCAAGCTGTGGACCCCCAGAGGCCCAACTGGGAGTAAACCTGGGCTCTGCTACTTCCCTACTTACGTGATTTTGGAGGAGTTACGTTCCTTTAAGACTCAGACGAACCAGTAGATGGGAGCTGCAAGGAGGCAGGTTCTAGCTCGGTGTGAGTGTGAACTCCAACCACCTGAGCTGCCCATAGTTAGAAGGGACTACTGTCTTTGGAAGAAGTGAGGCCCCCTGACACTGAAGGCAATCAAGGGGGTGACACTTCAAGGAGGTGTTGTAAGGAGACACCACAGTGATTTGCAAGATGGGACGAGATGATCTTAACTCCCTTCTATTTAAGAGATTATCTGAATTCCTTGCCAGCTGGTTACTCAGGCCCTCAGCTGTGACCGCTAAGTGCCCAAAGTATGCCCCTCCTATGAGGCTTGGGAGGAAAACAGTGCCCATCTCACAGCTGCAACCACTCCCATTCCCCATCCTCAGCCTCCTCATCTGTGGGCTGCTTGTCCAGCGCCCAGAAGTGCCCATTGTGGACCAGAAAGGCTCTTGGAATCAGTCACTTACTGCCAGACTGTGGAATAAGCTACTTTGTCCATCTGGGCCTCAGTTCCTCATCTTATTACTCCCTGTACATTTTTTCTCACACATCACTGTATTCTCAACCACCAACAACAGTTCCAAAATCTATCCAAAAACACAGTCAAAGGACTTCCCTGGTGGTCCAGTGGTTGAGATCCTGTGCTTCCACTGAAGGGGCACGGGTTCAATCCCTGTTCTGGGAACTAGGGTCCCACATGCCGCGTGGCGAGTCCAAAACAAACAAAACAAACAAACAAATACAGTCAAATAATTATGGAAATTTGATATAGGAAATTTGAAGTGCTGAATCAGACCTAAAAGATTAAAATATAAAAATTTCAACATTTCCACCTATGTCATTCCCTGGGGGGTACAATTTATTGAAAGGAATAGTCATTGTTTTTATACACAAATACCATCACCAAATTATTGACCTGTCTTGGGGATTTTTTAAAAATCTATGAATAATGTTGAGCTGAAAGGACTCTGATTTAAAGGATTTGAAATACACGTGTTTGGAATTCCTACCAATGAGAAATCATCATTGACTCTCAGGTGCCCTTCGTGGTCTATTTTTCAAAGATCCCAAATTCATTCAGAATCCCCAGAGCTGCAATATAATTAAATATCTATTACACTAAGCCAATATGATAATAATCTCCTTGAATTATTCACAATGCTTAATGCACTTCTCTGTTTTTTATCCATCTGTTCCTTATTATCATCCTAAGAGGTAGTTATCACACCCATTTCATAGTGGAAGAGTTACAGAGACACCTTGTCTTTAAAATAGGGATGATATTAAGTATTAGATGAGATAACATGAAAATATTCCACCTAGAGGTTGGCCCATAGCCCCAAACAGCAAATGATAGTTCCCTGCACTCCCCTGGACACGAATAGCTCACACTTCTCACCCAACTGCCAAGAAGCCACAACTGTTCAGCGACCAGGAATTTGGGCACTTTGGGTCAAGAGAGAGGTTATTCTGCTAGGGCCAGTATCCCAACCCTCCTTATCACCACCTCCCCACATTTGAGGCTCTTATAAGGGGCCCTGGGGCCCTCGAAATGCAGAGGATGTGGCCCCTCACCCAGCAGTGGGCTTGCAACAGGTGCTCAATAGGTGGCTCTGGAGTGAGTGGGGGGGGCACATACAGGTCTAGACAGGTAGGACTAGATCCTGCCCTTGCCACCCACCCCTACTCCCACCCCCAGAAGCCATTCCACATAAAGCTAACCTTTTGGGACCCCTTTGTCATGTCACTGCATTCCCTGGAGGCACAATATGACAACCACTTCTGTGATTTTTCAATTATAAATTCAGATGTCAAAACTGAACAGAACCTTAGAAGTCAGATCCAAGCTCCACTTTACAGATGAAGAACTGAGGCCTGGGGACTTCCCTGGTGGTCCAGTGGTTAAGACTCCGCACTCTCAATGCAGGGGGCACAGGTCTGATCCCTGGTTGGGGAACTACGATCCCGCATGCTGCATGGCATGGCCAAAAAAAAACAAAAAAGAACTGAGGCCTGGACAGGTTGGGTAGCTTTGCAAGCCAGTGGTAGTACCAGTATCAAAGCCCAGCAGGAATCCTGACTCCCAGTCCAGTGCTCTTCTTCAGGTCCAGGCAAGCTCATCACTACCCTGTGTGCAGAAATACCACCATGGGTGGCAAAGGCCAGGGGTCACCCATCAGGCAGGAGGGCCAGGAGGTCACAGTTGGAGGGAACTTCAGTCTCATATGGTTCAACACCTTCATTTATAGTGGAGGGCCAGAAAGGGAATTGTGCAGGGTGGTGGAGCTGGGCCCAGTCCTCCATCAGATTGCAGGCTCTCCTGGGTCAGGGGTTGTGTCTCCTCCATCAGACTGGGGATTCCTACTTAGGTTAGGGCCCAGGAGTCCACCAGATCCCTCAGTGTGCCAATCACTGCAGATAGAGAGATGTACAAGGCGGGGCGTGTGCTCTAGAAAGGCTCAGGGTCTGACACAGAGCCCCTTTCCTTGCCTCCACCCTCAACCTTGCTAAGTAGAGAGGGAGGTTGGTGTGGGGTCGGGCAGAGCCTGGGAACTCCGTGGGCTGCCCACAGCCATGACAGTTTCCTTGTCCTCTCCAAGTCCCAGAGGGACATTTGTTGTCCGGGTGGAGGAAACTCTCACCAGCTGCAGAAACCACCCCACTGGGGCCTTGGGCACAGGGCCAAAGGGCTGATCCTGGACTCAGCCTCAGAGCCGTGACCCCCCACCTTGGATGACCCCCTCCCCACTTCCTGGCTGCTGAGGGTGGGAGCCGGCTGTGTGCACTAGCCCTCCAACCCACTGAAATCAGGGATGGACTTGTGAAAAACTGGGACTGGGAGCGAACTTCAGCCAATAGTGGGTTCATGCTCCTTCCCACTCCTGCTCTCAGGAGAGGTGCAGGCAGTGGTTCTGTTTGTCTACCAGTTACTAGGTGCCAGAAACAGGCCATCTGGGGAGGGAACTGTGGCCCCCTGGGGGTCAGCCCCTTCCCCACCCACCCCTTCATTTGAGCCTGGCAGGAGGCAGCTGCTTCCCTTCCTGAAGAAAAGGCTAACACCGGTGAGGAGAGGCAGCTGGGCTGGGGCCTGGGGTCAAGTGGACAGGGTTCAATCCATCCCACATCTTCATTCATAACCAAGGCAAAGCCCATTCCATCTCTAGGCCTCCCTTTCCTCATCTGTGAAATGAGAAGGGTCAGACGCTCCCCCTATCCTTGAGGCCACTAGCAAGGACAGAGTCAGGCCTGGGCACTGCAGAGCCCACTTTCCTCCAAGGAGGGGCTGTCACGCTTTCAGCCAACGTCTAGCCTCAGGGAAGGAGAAAAGCTGGCAGAGGGCCTGGGATAGTATCCGTGGGGACTCCTGCCCACCCCCTCTATCTCTTCCTCCTCTTCCTGTCTGGTCTCTGGGGCAGAGACTTGCATATTTCTGGCTGCCGCCTCCAGGCTTCTGGCTTCCCA
This sequence comes from Balaenoptera musculus, assembly GCF_009873245.2. Classification (NCBI taxonomy): domain Eukaryota; kingdom Metazoa; phylum Chordata; class Mammalia; order Artiodactyla; family Balaenopteridae; genus Balaenoptera; species Balaenoptera musculus. Next base: position 69,102,177 of record NC_045786.1, on the reverse strand, counting down.
GGCTCACACAAGTGGTCCCCACATCCCAGCCCTGCTTTAATGGGGTGAACTGGGTGGGAGTCCCCGGCAAGAAAGGCACACTCGTGTTGGGTCTGCAGATTCATACTTGAGGATCTGTGCATGCGTGTGTCTTGGGGGGAGGGAAGTTCCCTGCTCCCTTCCCAAGTACAGCTTTATCACTGTCAGCCACTGAGCCACCCCATCCCTCCTGAAGAAGACCTGCTGCGGAACATCTCCTGAAAGGCAGATACGTCCTACACGGGGCTGGGCCTCAGTTAACCCACCTGTAGAACAAGGTAGCAGGAGAAGATAATCACCAAGCTCCCTTCCGGCTGACATTTTGGAACCCGGAGTCTTAGGTGGTCACCCAGGAAAGTTCTGGGCAAGGTGGGCAGCAGGAGGCCTGGGGCTGTCTGCTTCCAGACCCTGGGCAATTCCCTGTCTGATCCTCTACTGTAAGTGAAGGGGTTGAACCATAGGAGACTGAAATTCCTTCCAACTGTGACCTCCTGGCACAAAGTGACTGCCCAGCATTTGTAGCACAGGGAGGAAGCAGAGCACAACGGTTAGAGACGCAGGCTCTGGGGTCAGACTGGCTGCACTCCAGTCCTAGCTTTGCTGCTCTCTGGCCATGTCACCTCGGGCATGTGAGTGAACCTCTTGGTGACTCAGTCTCCTCATCTGTGAATTTAATAATATCTGACTCATGCATGCTGTAAGCAATAAATGGATAATATCTATCAAACGAGGGAAAATAATAGTTATTTTCTCACCTGATTGTTGCGAGGATTATAGACGTTCAAGTGCTCACAAAATGCCTGACAGTGCAATTTAAGTGTTAAATATTATTTCAAGAAGCCTGTCTCCTTCCCATCCACAGATATATAGTCCCCTCAACAGCCCCACTTTCCTTTTCCCAAGATCTGAGCTATACAGCAATGGACGAGTGGGGAGTAGCAAGAGGGGAAGAGACACCAGCTTCCCACACCCATCCCGAGTCAGGGAATACTTCCACATTCAGGGACTTACTGAACGTTCACCTGTTACCCATTTTTACAGAGAAGGAAATCGAGGCTCTCAAAAAGAGATTGGTCTAGCCCAGAGTCAGGGGCAGAGGCCCAAGTCAAAAGAAAACCTACTCTGGACCCCAGCCCGGCCCACTCTACGTGCTCCCCCTCTGCCTCTCCCTCCGGCACCCAAGTACCCCTGCCCCACCAACCGAAGGCGTGAGCTAGGTATTCATCCCGTCCTTGCTCTTTCCCAGCTGAATGACCTTGAACAAGTCGTAAATTCTCTGAGCCTCATTCCAAACACTGTACAGATATTGTCAAAATACCGTGAAATAGATGTTATTATTGGCCCCATTTCGAAGAAACAGAGGGTCAGAGTTAGGGTACCTGCACGAGGGCTTACAGCTGCTTTAGTGCAGGTTAAATGGGATATTTTGTAAACTGCCCGCACAGTGCCCTGAATGCAGTAGGTGCCCGGTATCCGGTCACCATTATTACTATTTTTCTTACGTACGTGAGTGACCCGACAGGTCTCCAGATGCCCTCCGGGCCCTCGGCCATCCAGCCCGCTGGCCACCACATCACATGAGCCGTACTATCTTTAGCCAGGAAGATATTTATATACCCCGGGTACGTTTTTGCCGGTACGGGGGAGCCCCGGAGTCGGTGACCGCTGCATCCAGGCCCCCGGAGGCGGCCTCCGCGCCTTGGGCCCGCCATGCCGCAGGGCCCTGGGGCCCTGGTGCAGGTGTGGGTGGGCAGCCAGCTCTTCCAGGCCGACCGGGCCCTGCTGGTGGAGCACTGCGGCTTCTTCCGCGGCCTGTTCCGCTCGGGCATGAGGGAGGCGCGCGCGGCCGAGGTGCGGCTGGGCGCTCTAAGCCCGGACGGCTTCCGCACCACGCTGCGGGTGCTGCATGGCGAACGTCCGGCGCTGGCGGCCCCGGACGAGCTGCTGCAAGCCGTGGAGTGCGCCGCCTTCCTGCAGACGCCGGCGCTGGCGCGCTTTCTGGAGCACAGCCTCACGTCGGACAACTGCGCGCTGCTATGCGACGCCGCCGCCGCCTTCGGCCTGCACGACGTCTTCCACAGCGCCGCGCTCTTCATCCGCGACGGCGCCCACGAGCTAGCGGCCGAGCTGGCGCTGCCCGAGGCTCGCGCCTACGTGGCGGCGCTGCGACCCAGCAGCTACGTGGCCGTCAGCACGCACGCGCCGGCGCGCGGCTTCTTGGAGGACGCGTCGCGCACCGTGTGCTACCTGGACGAAGAGGAGGACGCGTGGCGCACGCTGGCCGCGCTGCCCCTGGAGGCTAGCACGCTGCTGGCGGGCGTGGGTACGCTGGGCAACAAGCTCTACATCGTGGGGGGAGTGCGGGGCCCCAACAAGGAGGTGGTGGAACTGGGCTTCTGCTACGACCCCGACGGCGGCACGTGGCGGGAGTTCCCCAGCCCCCGCCAGCCGCGCTACGACATGGCGCTGGCCGGCTTTGACGGCCACCTCTATGCCATCGGGGGCGAGTACCAGAGGATGACCATGAGCTTCGTGGAGCGCTACGACCCGGCCGCGGGCTGCTGGAGCTTTGTGGCCAACCTGCCGCAGCCAGCTGCTGGCGTGCCCTGTGCCCAAGCCCGCGGCCGCCTCTTCGTGTGTCTGTGGCGGCCAGCCGACACCACGACCGTGGTGGAGTACACGGTGCGGGCAGACGCGTGGCTGCCAGTGGCCGAGCTGCGGCACCCACAGAGCTATGGCCACTGCATGGTGGCCCACCGCGATAGTCTCTACGTGGTGCGCAACGGACCTAAGGATGACTTCCTGCACTGCGCCATCGACTGCCTCAACCTGGCCACGGGCCAGTGGACGGCGCTTCCCGGCCAGTTCGTCAACAGCAAGGGCGCGCTTTTCACGGCCGTGGTGCGCGGCGACACCGTCTATACGGTCAACCGCGTGTTTACGCTGCTCTATGCCATCGAGGGCGGCACCTGGCGGCTGCTCAGGGAGAAGGCCGGCTTCCCACGGCCCGGCTCCTTGCGGACCGTTCTCCTCAGGCTGCCTCCTGGTGCCGGGGGGCAGGTGGCCTCGACGACGCCAGCACTGTGACTCCTGGGCTGGGCTTTAGGAGGGGATGCCCAGAGTCTTCTCTGAGCCATGGCTGATTCTGTGAGACTGGCCTTAGGAGCTGCTGGGAACTTCTCTCTCCCTGCCCCAGTTGAGATGTTGGGGGCCTTGTGCCTTCTGCATTCTGGTGGTGTGAACATGCCCAAGAATCTCAGGAAGCAACGACTCTGGGATCTCAACCCTCAAATTACTTGGGTTCTCTTGAGAGCTGGTGGGTCACAATGTCGGTGGAAGGGATGGGGGGTAGGATTTCAATAATCCAGGCTAGTGTGTGAATGGGCCAGTAATTGAGCACCAGCTGGGAGTGGGTTAAGTGATGTTAATCAAACTGCTAGTCAGGCAAGTATTAGGCACCTACTGTGTGCTCAGCAGGGTGCTGCACCTAATGTGACTGTAGTTGACAGACAGGGGTCCATAAAGCTTAGAGTCTAGCCAAGGACAACAAAAGGTTTACACACATTTGTCTTGATCCACATCGGGCTGAAGGCAACGGGCAAAAACAAACAAAAAAACCCAAGCCCTGCAATATAATAAAGTACTGAAGAAATCAGGGCAAAGGGAAAATAAGGAGAGGAAAAATACGTTACTCCAGGCAGAAGGGTAGTAAACAAACTGTATGAAGAAGACAGGCAGGATAATTAGCTGCTAAATGGGGAGATTCAGAAGAGGAGAGACAGGGAAAGCTGGAGCAGATGGGAAGAGTCTGCGAGCCCTGCCTTTAAGGCAGAGCAGCTGTAGATGGAGGCCTTTGGGGAGGCAGTGAGGCTGCACTGGCTTGTAGAGACAGAAACTGAGCTGAACCTGGAGCGAGACCTGTGAGGGAAAAAGGGTTCCCCATACCCTCTAATGGGATGTGGGCCCGCAGGGGAGAACCCAGTTGGAAGTCCCTTATCCACTGCCTTTTTTGTCAACCCTCCAGGGCAATAGACTATTCATTTCCATGACTTCAGGTTACTCAAGGTATGAGCCCAATTTTGGGCAGGTCTACCTGCCTCATCTTCCTCACCTGTATCCCTTCCTCTACATTCTACAGGTTAATTCTTTCCTCCTAGCCTCCACTCTTGCCATTCCCTGGACCTGGAATGCCGTTCCTCTTCCTCTCTCTCTGTTGGCTCTGTGCCTACCTCCTCTGTGCAGGGTTGGCTTTTCCCAACCATGGCTGCGTGCATTGCTCATTGGACCCCTGGCTGACGTCCTTCTCTATGTGTGTATGTGCATGTGCACATGCGTGCAGCCATGCACATATGCAGATAGCAAGAGCAGAGATCCTTTTGTACTGTCAGCTGAGCTGGGACGCTTTCCCACCTACAGAATAAAATGATGCGGTCCTACAAAAGAACATGTCTACGCAACAGAAACAGACTCACAGACATAAAGAACAGACTTGTGGTTGCCAAGGGAGAGGAGGGGTCAGGGAGGGAAGAATTGGGAGTTTGGGATTAGTAGATGCAAACTATTATATATAGGATGGATAAACAACAAGGTCCTACTGTATACCACAGGGAACTATATTCAATATCCTGTGATAAACCATAATGGAAAAGAATATATATATGTATATGTATGAGTCACTTTGCTGTACAGCAGAAATTAACATTGTAAATCAACTATACTTCAATAAATTTTTTTTTAAAAAAAGAAAAACATGAGGTCCTGGGACTTCCCTGGTGGTGCAGTGGTTACAAATCCACCTGCCAATGCAGGGGACATGGGTTCAATCCCTGGTCCAGGAAGATCCCACATGCCGTGGAGCAACTTAGCCCGTGTGCCACAACTACTGAGCCCACGTGCCGCAACTACTGAAGCCTGCACACTCTAGGGCCCACGCTCCGCAACAAGAGAAGCCCCCACTCGCCTCAAAAGCCCATGCACAGCAACGGAGACCCAACACAGCCAACAAATAAATAAATAAATAAATAAATAAATAAATAAATAAAATAGTTTTAGAAACAAAAAACATGAGGTCCTGAAAGACATCAGGCTGTAGAGATCACTAGTTAGGGACCTGCTGCTGACCTCTGGTGCTGACCTCTGGTGTTAGATGAGGACTCTTATCTCGCCTCTAGAGTACCCTGACCCTGATTTCCGGTCAGATGCGCAGCTCAGTCCTCCAGCCTCTCCAAGCCTCTGGGCAGACTTCTCCGAGTGGTCCTAAGTGGTCTCCATCCTCTAAGACCCAAGGGCCGTGGGAAATCCTGGCCTCATCACAAATGGAGAATGCAGCATCAGCCTGGCACCTCCTGGGCATGGAGCCTAGTGTCTGGGCTGCCCCTCATTGCCTTTTCCCCTGACCTATGTTCCTGTTCCAAGCCCTGGAGAATGCTGCCCTCAGAAGCCTGGGACCTTTTAGGCCTGGATTAACCTAATCTGATGAGTCACAATAATAAATCCTGACTTTTGCATCCTGTGGATGATGTGCAAAGTACTTTCACATCCATCTTCCCACTCCAGCCCTACCTCAGTCATGGGAGTTGGGTACCTTCTCCCAACTGATGAGATTTGTGAGGTTCAGAGGTCAAGTGACTGGTCCATGCCACAGAGCCCCTCACTTCTTTGCTCTATCAATATGTAATTTTATTCACATGTCAAAAGATTTATCTAACTCATTAATAAGGGAACCAAAAGAATGGTAGGGCTGGTTCAAAGGCACATTTGGGAGACAAGAGATCTGTATATTTTGTTGGAAAAGATATACTGAAATAAGTTTGCGAAGGTAGAGGTAAAGCCGGTTGGTGTCTTACAGGGAATAAAACCATAACTTTTGTAGTTCTCTGCTGGACTAAATTCCTTTTCATCTTCACATACATGCACATACATACTTGTACATGCAGCTACGTTAGCATGTAACTTTACAAAGTTAGGACCCTAATCAATAGTAAATTGTAGAACAAAGGCACAGTCTCCTAGAGAATTAAATAACTCTTAGTGCTTCAACTCTGCCCCAGAATGACACTGAAAGGACATGCAGTCCTCCTTTTGCCTATTTTCAAGTTACAGATAATTTTTCTTAACAGCACAGACCGCTCTCCTCCTTGTTCACTCCTCCTGATCAGTGCTAAACGCACTTGCAGTCTTGAGATCCATTAGCTCATCTACTCTCTCAACCCACAGAGCTTTGTTTGTCGGCTTTTAGAGCTGGCTGCGTGGACCAGCCCAGACAGGCCTGCTGGCTCCAGCGTTCGGTCATCCATAGGTCTAGACCAACCCTTTCTGAGATGCCTTTTATGTGTAATAAGAACACAGTGTTCACAGAGAGCTTTCCCACAGTGGACTTATTTAAGCTTTGTAAGAATTTTAAGTGGTAGGCAGCTCGGCAACATCCCCACTCCCTTCTTGAAGATAAAGGAAAAAAAAACCCAGACACCCAAAGGTCATGGGTGACTAGAAGAGGTTCAGGTAGGAAGTGGCAGAGCCCGGCTTTGAACCCAGGGCCATGTGCTGTTTTCTGTCGCTGCTTCCCTGCTTGACTGACATCCAGGGACGGACGGGGTAGTTCTGCCAGTCTCCTTTACACTCCCCTCCCTGTTACCCTTCTCTCTGTGCCTCTTCTTCTTGGGGTTCATCTACCCCCCTGGACTCAGCCCTTTCCCTCCACCTCCTGAGATAGGAAAATTAACTGTCCTGGGTTCTCTTGCCTTAGGATCTAGCTGGTAGAGGAATGTCCCCCTTCATGAGGGTGTTAATGACTGGTGAAGGCCTTAGCGGGTGTCTGCACTTTGACAGATACTCCCTCCCTCTCACAGTGTGGGGAGGTTTTCACAATCCAGCCCACCTTACCCTCTGGCCTCACAGGTCAGGCTCCATTGTTTCTTCCTATAGCCTGCCACCCTCAGCAAGGATGGCTACCATGTCTGGTTTGCAGGTGAGGAAATCAGCAGAAAGCTGAAATGAGTCACCCAGAGTCACACAGGCAGTCAAGTGGAAGAGCAAGGACCTGGGACCAGGACTTGGGATTCTCAGCCTCTCATACCCTGGCATCCAGACTTGACCACTGCATGAAGGTGTCTGGGGATGCGAGCCAGCTGCAGGAGGGCAAATTACAGAGATACTTAGAGGTTACTAAGCCCAGAAGGCTGGGTTTGAAATCTCTCTGTGCCTGCCCATAGGGACACTCTAAGAAGTTTGTCCTTCCAGAGAGATCTACACACACACACACACACACACACACACGGCTTAATGCAGCAAGGAGCATCTTCCTGAACCTCCATGACAGCCCTGCAGCCCCACTCTCTGGAGCTCTCTCCAGTCTTCTACAAACTTTCTCCTTCACCCTGACTCTGGATGCCCTGCACCCCAAGCTTTCCTCTCTCTGGGAATTATCCTGGTTTGCTTACATAGCCTGCCTGACAGAGGCAGAAGGAGACAGCAGCCCTTCCCACACTCTACCCAGGGCCTGCTTCCCTGCTGGCCTCTCTTCAGCCTGCTCACGTGGGCAGAGTCAACCTGATGATATGCCAGCCAAACTCTGTTGCTTTTCTGCTCAGACCCCTGGGTGCTCCTCATCTCCCTTGAGTGAAAGCCCAAGTCCTTTCAGGATCCCCTGCCCATTTCCTCCCTGACTTTATCTATCACCGCTCTCCCCCTGGCTTCATTGCTCTTCTTCAAGTACCCCGAGCACGCTCCCACCTCAGGGCCTTTGCAGCGTGTCCCTCTGCCGGGCACACCTCCCTCCCTTAGCCGCCTGGCTCACTCCCCACCTCCTATGGGCCTTTGCCCAAATGTCACTTTCATTCTGAGGCCTTTCCTGACCACCCTACGTAAAATCTACCTCCCCCTTCTCTGCATTCCCTACTCCTTTTCCTGTTTCATTTCTCTCCATAGCATCTAGCATCATCTCCTATGCTCTGTTTTTACTTGTTTAGTGTGTGTTTCCTTCTACTAAAGTTGAGCTCCATGAGGGCAGAGATTTGTGTCTGTTTGTTCACTGCTGTATCACCAGGACAGTGAACAGAACATAGTAGGGGCTTAATAAATTTTGAATGAATGAATGGTGCTCAATGGATGTCAAAAGAATAAACGAATTAATCACATGGTCAATCAATCAAAGGAAAAACCCATAGAGAGAGGCTGTCGGATTTCAGAGGAGAGGGATATCATTTCTGGCAGGGGGTGGGGTGGGCGGGTGACTAGGGGAGACCTTCATGAGAAGGTATTGAGCTGTGGGGTGCACAGTACACCGTGGGAAGAGTGGGATCTCAGAACAGCGGCAGTGGAGGGGAGGAGACGGAAATTGGAAGTGCTAATCATCCTATGAAGAATTGCTCCTCTTGGCGATGGAATACACACAGGGCTGGTCTGTTTATTTTCCTTTGGCCCCAAGCAGCTGGGCCTCTTTTTCATCCTAATTGCTTTGCTTCAAGTTGCTGTCACTTCCCAGGAACAGTGGCAAGTTTAACTGTGCTGGTGGGAGACACAGCTGTCGGCAGACAGGCCACCTCTGAGCAGGCCCATTGTGGGCATGGAATACGGGACCCCCATGGAGGGCGTCTCCTGGTACTCATCCCAGCAGTGTCCTCTGCAACCCTCATGATTCTGCCCCAGCTGAAGTGGGGAGCCTCTCTCTCTGGCACCTCAGCAACTAACAAAAGGTAAAGGGGTCCTTTTGTAGGGCTGCAGGGTCTTGGAGCAGGATATAAGCATCTCATCTAACCTCTCTCTTTTTACAGGGAGGAAAGGGAAGTTGGCAGGGGGTGGGGCAAATAACTTGCCTGGAGACACACAGCAATGCAGTGGACCACTCTGAGCTAAAACCCACATCTGTAGAATCCTCTTCCCATCACACCATGCTGTATCTCTTGTGTTGCCTTCCAGGACATCCATGAGTAAGATTCCCCAAAATGACCCATCAGGTCTTCCCCCCTCCTATTCCAGACCTCCATACTTACTTTTTACAGTAAATATCACCCCTCTTGCGTCACATTAATTCAGCGCTCTGCTTTCATTCAGCAGATAGAGACAAAGGACTTGGTCTCTAATGGTGGTATTTGGGCACCTGGGCCCTTCACATCCCACACACACACACACACACACACACACACACTCACAATTTTGACAACTCTAAGGGTGGCCTTATGACATTGGCCCACTATGCTTTTCTTTCCAGTAACATATTTTCATTCTCACTGGGGCCTTCATGGATGGGCCTAGCCCCACAGTCCTGATTAGCAGAGGGAATTTCAGGGGCGCAGAGAGGGGGCAAGCGTTGGGTTGGGGTGGAAACAAGGTGCTGAGGCTCTGCCTTCTGACCATGGGAAAGTCTCTTCACCTTTCTGATATTAAGGTGTCTCGACTCTAGACAGGGAGGGTAATTCCTGTCCCAGAGGATGGTTATGAGAGTCAAATATGACCTAGAGGCTAGCACAGGTTATGCTCACCATCCAGATTCCTTTCTCCTCCCTCCCCCTCCTCACTCCTTATTGAGACCCTTTCTGTGAGACAGGCATGGGTGGGATGAGCCAAACATGGCCCTGCAATCCACGCATTTATCACTCAGTGAGGAAGCAGGATGGCAGAACAGGTAAGCGTCGGCTTTGGCATCAGGAGACCTGGGTTCATATTCTGGCTCCATCACTTGCCAGCTGTGTCATCTTGGGCAAACTCGGTTTCTTTATAAAATGTTGAGGATGATAAGGCTTACCGTACAGAGTTGTTGTGCAGGTAGATCACGGGAAGCCCCTGTAGCTCTCCCAGGAGGGAGGGAGGTTGGAGCCTGAGTGTGAAGAGCCTTGAACGCCAGGCTGAGAACGTGGGCCTGTTCTGTAGGAAAAGGGAGCCATAGCAAGGGTTTGAGGTGGAGACTGTGGAAGACGGATATCGTGCTTCTCGAATTCCAATACCAGGCCCCTCGCCCGCCCTGCCTGCCCCTCTAGATCCACTCTCCCCTCCTCCTGCCTCCCGCCCCAGGAGGCTGCCCTTTGGGTTATATCACCGGCTCTCTTGATTTTGGCTCCCCACGGGGGCACCTGCAGAAGACGAGGGGTAGGGAGGGGTGGGAGGTCCAGGGGCTTCGTTGGTGGCTCCCTCCTTGCCGGGCTGCCTCACACTGACTTTTTTTCCTCCAATGACCAGAGTCACAGCTCCTGTCAGGTTGCCCTTCCCGTGCAGCCCTCTCAGTCTCCAGGTTGTGGTGGCCACCTCTCCCCTCCCGCTACAGGCCTGGGGGTGGTGAGAGCCCCACTGTTGCCAGCCCGGCACTATCCCTATAGTAGTAACCTCCGCCCTTGGTAAACAGCCTCTTTCCTCAAGTCTCCTCTAATGACGTGATCTGACTTGCCATCTCTTTCCTGCCATGATATGTGCCCTGTTCCCTCTGGCTCTCGTCTCTCTGGGCATCTGTCACCTAGTGGCTTGATTTGCTACAGCAAAGGATACAGGCTTACCTCGTGTTACTGCGCTTCGCTTTATCATGCTTTGCAGGTGTTGCTTTTTTTTACAAATTGAAAGTTAGTGGCAACCCTGCGTTGAGCAAGTGTCACGCCATTTTTCCAACAGCACTTGCTTACTTTGTGTCTCTGTGTCCCATTTTGGTAATTCTCACAGTATTTCAAACATTATCATTATTATTATATTTATTATGGTGATCAGTGATCAGATCAGTTACTGTTATAATTGTTTGAGGGTGCCATGAACTGTGCTCATATAAGACTGTGAACTTAATGGATAACATTAGTTTTTATGTTATTTTCCATAACATAACATTTTATGGAAAAACCCAAACGGACTTTTTGGCCAACCCAGTAGAATACAATATAGTGTAAACATAACTTTTACACGCACTGGGAAACCAAAAAATTTGTGTGACTCGCTTTATTATGATATTTGCTTTATTGAAGTGGTCTGGAACCGAACCCGCAATATCTCTGAGATATGCCTGTACTGGAAAATGTCCATCTCAGTATCTTGGCCTGATTACACAGTGATGGGAACCAGAGAAACGTCTTACCAGAAGGGGTGGTGCCTCAGTGACCGGAAGCTAGGGCCTTGCCTCCCAAGCCACTTGAATTTGAGGGGAAAAAAGTGACCTTTAGAAGCTCTTGGAGGAGTGTCTGGGAATGAAACAACCAAATGCATGAGCTCCAGGGAGCACAGCTTCAGCTGCCCCCCCCCAAGTGAGGGACCAGGCGGGTCCACAGCCCTGGCTGCTAGGCAGGGCCTGGTTCTCCACTGCCCTGGTCAGACCTGACCTTTACTAGGTTTAACCAAGGGGTCCTGAGGGGGACAGCAGGGAGCCCTAGAGACATTTATTCCAGGCCCAGCCCTGCCACCCATTTGCTGGGTGATGTCGCGCCCGATGCACTACCTCTCTGAGCCCCACTTTGCATCTGTCACTGAAGATGATAGCCTTTGGTGCACACATTCGCTGTGTGGTCAAGTGAGGGGATGTGTGCACATGTTCGCTGGTGGTCAAGTGAGGGGACATGTCTGCAGGCCCGTGGTGAGGGGAACCCAGTGCTCCAGCTTCTAGCTCAGACTTTCTGGATTCTAACTCAGTTCTAGCACTTTCTGACCAGGTGACCTTGGGCAGTTCTTAACCTCTCTGAGCCTCAGGTGGCATCTGTCAATGAAGACTGTTGAGAGGTGAGCGAGCTAGTACACAGAAGGAGCTTAGGATAGTACCAGGCCCACAGCAAGTGTCAGTAAACCCCAGAAAACTTAACACCCTCAGGCGAGGTCAGTGCGTTATCTTGCCAGTAGCAGTCGTTCTGGCTTCAGATGGAGAAGGCAAATAATGACTACATGGTGTGGTTGGGAACCTCAAAGAGGGCGTTTGGCCTTGAAAGCATCCTCCACCATTCTTCCTGGTTGGCCATTATCTCCAGAGTGTAACCCCGGGACCCTGCACTGTCTTAGGGTCATAGGCCTCGTGGGGTGGCAGGGCAGGCATGTGAGTCCTCTCGCCAGACACTGAGACGGTGTCATCCCTGTGATCCTTGGGCCCCAGCCCCTGTACCCGAAGGCACTGAACCCTTGGGGAGCTCAAAATACTTCTCTTAGCTTCAGCAGCAGTGACCTACCTTGAACCCCGAGAACAACTATCACTCAGCCATTTCCTTGGCCACCTGCCCCTACGTAGCCTGGCATCGGGGTGGGCAGAGCAAAGCTGCTCATCACAGAGACAGGGCTGGTCACCTTCTTGACCAGCAGTGCCCACCCCTCTCCTCAGAGCTCAGCCTGGCCCACCACAGAGAGCATGGTCACTGCTTCCAGCCTGCTCAGGGACACTGACCCATGCTTGTTTCTGTCCAGCCCTGCTGCCATCAAAAAGGGGCCATGTGCTCCCCAAAGGAGCGCATCACAGGTATCATGAGCCAACTTGGACCTCTGTCTCTTCCACGGAGCACTAGGGGCCTCGTGCAGATTAGCACCGGCACCCTCCCAGCAGCCACAAGGATGCCTTACTCACTCTGGTCCCAGCCACGTGGTCCCTCCAGGCTCTGAGGGGCTGGGCACTAAGGAATGGGGACTGGCTGCCTTTGTCCCCTGAAACCACTGTGCTGATAGTGTCATCCCAAGTACCCAGAGCTTCCCTTAATACTTTCTGTGAGTCTTTCACCTGGCAATTCAGTGAAACCTCTTTGGAAGCCAGTTACCTTTGGCATGGCCACTCCCCAGAGGGCTAACTTTCATGGTTTCCCTCCTTCCCTACCTTCCTCCCTCTTCCTTCTGCAAACACTCGGGGCACCTCCTCTACCACAAGCTGCGCCAGGCACGGGGGCAGAGAGACAAAGCAGGTTCGGTCCCCACCCCCAGGGCTTCACATGGAATGACGGAGGTGCCTCTTCAGCAGTTACAGGACCACAAGGTGTCTCTGATGGATATAAGCCCCTTGGTGAGACCCAGGACCTCCAAGCCTCCTGGCTGCCCACGCCTCGGCCCCTATTTACCTCATCCTGCTTTACAGTCTTAGACTTTTCTCTAGATTCGAGAGGTGACAGGACACCCTCTGCCCCATTTGGCGCTGCCTTTACTCGTATTCTCTCATTGCATCCAGCAGAGTGCTTTGGTTGTCAGCAAGAGAAACCAACTTTGGCTAAGTTAAGGAGAGCAGAATTCTAGTGGAAGGACGTTGGGTAGCTCCAGGCTCCCAGAGAAGGTCAGAGCACTGGCTGAGAAAGGACAGAATGAGTGTGCTCAAGGTTCCAAGGTGACACGCCAGAGTTGGCCTGGCCCTGTGCAGGTGACATGTGCCCACCCCCTGGTCAGGAGAGGACAGGGCACTTTGACAACAAGATGACCTACAGCTGGAGGAGGTAATTCCTCCAGGTTCACTGGTTATCATTTAAAAATAAGGGAGGGGCTAACCAAAGTTTATCCAAGTTTGCTTTCTAAATCAATAAACTCTGCCAAATACTCAAAAAAAAAAAAAAAAAGGGAGAATGGCCCCTAGCTGGGTGGCCAGAAAACAGCAGTGCTCACTATGGTCTCCCTTCCATCCCCCATGTTGGCACCACTGTGTCAACTCTGTAGCCTGCTGGCCGCAGCATCAAGTCCAAACTCCTCAAGGCCCAGCCACAACCCTCCAGGCACACTGAGGAGCTCACCACTTCCCTCCCACCCCAGCTGGTCTCATGCCTGGGTGACAGTGGCCTGGAATGCCCTTCCTCTCCGTCTCCATGTGAAGAACTCCTGCCCATCCTGCAAGACCCAGCTCAGTTGTGCCCCCTCCTGGACGACACCTCGTGCCAGCCTGAGGTTCATCTCCCAGCCTGGCTCAAGCTCCTACAGGTGGGGGCTCACCTCTGCCTGGAGGCTGCCCTCCCTGCACCAGCATCGGCGGCTTAGGACCTGTCTGTCCCCATGGCGGAGCTCCTGATGCTCTCCCCGCCACCCCCCGTCTCCTCCTTGTGCCCAGCACAGGGTCGGTGGAGGTTCATGACATTGCTTGGCTGCTGAGGGTTTCAGAATCTGTGATTAAGCCATGCCCTGGGCTGGCCTGTCCTGGGTCCCTGGTTCCCCAGCCCCGTGGCTTCCATCCTTCCACCCTCGGTTGAATGTCTCTGTTCAGCCTGGAAACATTTTCTTAATGGCAAAAAGTAAATATATAAATAAAATCATAGGTTAAAAATCTCGAGCAATAAAACAGCAGATGACGTTGCATGGGCAGCTTCCCAGAGGACACAGAACACACGTCTCCTGCGCGGGTGGCCTTATAAGGACAGGTTCAGGAGGAGAATGGGCAGGAGGCAGAGCCACCCGCCCGCAGAGGGGGAGGTTGGCGTGGGGGTGGGTGCCCCACCGCTGGGCTGGGAGTGGAGCCAGCAGGCTCGGACCCAGCTCCACCGGAGGAGGTGGAAAAGTACCACCTCCAGAGGTCCTCGCTGGGCCAAAGCCCGCCTGTCCTTCCGCCTTCCCTGCATCGGCAGCACAGGCTCTGACCTGCTGCCAGCCAGCTGCCACGCTGCCCTACACCGCCCAGCCGAGCACCGGGAAGCTGCCCACCCTAGGACAGGCCATTCATTCTTCTTCCCACTTCCCTGCACTCGTGGCCCAGCAGGGCTTGGCACCCAGCTGGCACCCAGTAAATCTGTGTTGGCTGGAAGATTAGTAAGGGAGTGGTTGTTTGGTGGTAGTTTTAGCTCATCAGCTGGGCTGTAGCACCTGGAATACAGGGGCAGCGACTTCTCACGGAGACCAGTGCACAGCTGA